>NC_090937.1:583795393-584410242 GCF_040938575.1 Ambystoma mexicanum | reverse complement strand
ATATGGAGGAGGAGGATAATATCTGAGACAGCTAAAAAATATGAAGAGGGGAAGGTAATAGAGAGTATAGTAGAAAGAGAAAGGGTGAAATGGGAAAGGAAGAGGGAGGATGAAAGGATATTGGAACAGATGAGCAACGAAGTAATGGAGGAATTAAAAAGGAAAAGAGAGGAAAATAGTAGGGAAATGGAGGAGAGAAGGGAAGAAGGAAGAGAAGGGAGGGGTAGGGAGAGTGAAAGATGGGGAGATGTATATAAAAGTAGGGAGGTAGCAACGACATCAGCACTAGGGGGGACAGTTGGTAACAACGAAAGGGGAGAAAGAGACCTAATAGATTTAAAAACAGTAACAATAAAAGGAAAAAAGGCAGAGTGGGGGGTGTCATTTATAAATGATTTTTGCAGTGAGGAGGAAGAAGGAGTGGAGAAGGATGGAAGAGAGAGTGAAAGGGAAAGCTTAGATAAACTGTACCTCACTAGAACAAACATAGATTCGCCCTGGATAAGTAGAAGAGGGGAGGAGCTGGAGAGAAGTAAGGAGGAAACGAAAAGAATAGGGGAAACACAAACCAATGAAACCACGCCACCCACATCTCCATCACGCCGCCCTCCCACGTCACTACCTACATGTTCAACCACCGCACGCTCTCTGCACAGAATAAAGCTCGCGCCCTTCATGAACGAACTTACACCGTATGCATGTCGGCTTAGGGACCTCCCTAGTCGCAGGCAAGACAGACAAATAAACATACCCATATTGAACACAGGAAATGATGAAAGAAGGGGAAAGGAAGAAGAGGGAGGTAGGGGCAGAGGTAGTAAGGAAGAATTTGAAGTAGTAAAAGAAATGGGGGAAGAGGAGGGGTGTGAAGACTCAATATCATGGAGCGTAAAGGGTGACAAAAGACAGAATTTAATGCCACTGTTGGAGAGAGGAGGGGTTAGACCACAGTATGTACCTTGGAAACATACGGATAAGGAAAATATAAAATGTAGGCTCCCATCACTAAGTGGAGGTGCGGGTAAGTGGATATATGAAATGGAAAAACACACCGCAGGACAGAAACTAGCAGTAGGAGATGTGAAGGGCCTGTTAATATCAATATTAGGGGATAGAGCGGATGACATTTGGAAAAGAGCGGGATTCCATGGGGTAACAATAACAAACACATCGCATGATGGGGCACCATTTGCAAACTGCAGACATGCGCTATGGCAGGCACTGAGAGTGCAATACCCAGACACCTCAGACATAGGAGCCATTACTTCCCGTAAGATGGGTGAAAATGAGGATCCTGTTGATTATATCCAGGACATTCAAGAGAAGTGGCGCATGGAAACTAGAGAACAATGGGACAAAACACCAGCCATATTTTATCATATACTAGTACAAGGGCTCCCAGAAGGAGTTCAGAAACAGCTAAAGAAAGTAGTAGGAATGGAAGCAAAACCATGGCCAGAAATACAACTGACTATAGTACATCACTGCAGGACATGGCAAGGAAAGATGAAACAAAAGGAGGAGGACAGGAAAACAGAAGAGGCCAAATTAGTACAGAAAAAACTTACTAAATATACAATGGAAGGGGCACTAATAACTACGCCCACACCAATGGCCCAAAGCCCAACGCAAGTAGTGGCTGCACAAGATCCAGCTCAAATAGCGCCCCCACAAGGTGTAATACAGCAAGTGCCGCCTCTGCAATTACACACACCGAACATGGGAGGAGGGTACCCAATGCAAGGAACTGGGTATTATAGTTATAACAGAGGAAGAGGAGGGGTTATGAGGGGGAGAGGATATGGATATAATACCCAGCAACAGGGGGGGGGACTCAGAAATTACTACCCCACAGGGCAACCCGTATACCAGGACAACACAGGGAGCTTCCCATGGCAAAACAGGGAACCACCCGTGTGTTGGAGCTGCGGACTATTAGGACACATGTCACGTACATGTAGGGTCAGGCCAGGAACACCAGCATGGAATGAACAAGCACAACCTAGGACCTCACAAGAACAGCAGGGCATGCAACAACAGCAGATGTCACAACAAGGGAGTGACCAACCACAACAAACACGACAGCAACAAACCTATTCACTGCCACAACAACAAATAACACAGCAACTGACGCCGCCACAACAACAAGTGGCGTTAATACAACCACCACCCCAAAATGAACGAACACAATTGGGTGGGGTGTCGGTGTTGGGACACAACCCTTATACAGGGAATGGCCAATCATTGTACCCCCAATAGGCCAGCCCACAGACGGCCTTGGTGTGTCCCATCCTGTCAGTAACACCTAATAGTGCGGAGGAGCCACGCATAGAGGTAACGATAGGTGACAAAAAATTATCATTTCTTGTTGACACCGGGGCAACCCGGTCTTGCATAAGGGAAGGTAAATTTAAGATGTCAGGCGAAGCCATGAACACCCAAGGATTTTCTGGGGCTAAAGGGTTGGTTCCATTTACTGATAACGTTCCCTTATCTATTGGAGATTATGATCTGTCAGTCCCACTTTTGTATTATAGTGCCTCGCCAGTAAATATACTGGGGAGAGACATAATGAACAGGTTGAATATGACGATCTCCTTTACAGAGGATGGCATAATTTGCTCTACTCCAGGGATTAACATGCTCGCAGCACGACAGATTTTGCAAGCATACTGTGGACAGACAGCGATTAGGGCGGAGCCACTGGATGGCGAGATATTCCAATATGGCACAGACATGGCATTTGCATGGATGCCAGGGATAGAAGGGAAAATATGGAGGAGGCCAGCAGCCTATCTATTCCGACCAGAAACACCAGCTAATGAACTGGAAGGGAAGGTGTTTGCAGTGGACATTGAGAGCATTATTGCAACAGCTGATTATGTTGCTGTGCACGCCCAAGATAAAGAAGGGAGAGCCTGGAGGGCGGTGATAGCACTAGCAGAAGGGTGTAGGCTGACCCAGGTGTCAGATGAAGAGCTGTTCTCAGAAGAAAAGGAAGAAAATGAAATGGTGTTCATGATGAGTGTAGAAATATGGCTAAGAGTGGCTCACAAACAAGTAGCACAGAAAATTGCAATGGCACTTGAGGCACCCGCAGGCACCCCAGTCCCATTTTTTAAGGAGGATATGTCAAAGGTGCCCAAATCATTATGGACTATTAGCCCTTATGACGTGGGATGCATAAAAAGCATAGGGGGTGTAAGGATAAAATTGAAAAAAGATGCCATATTACCAAGAGTGAAACAGTACCCATTGTCAAAAGAGGCAGATGAGGGCATATATGAAACCATAACGGCCCTTATAAACAATGGCATATTGGTCCCCTCAGAATCACCATGTAACACAGCTGTGTACCCGGTGCGCAAGGCTAAAGGGGGGTCTTGGCGCTTCATACAGGACCTCAGACCCTTGAACAACATAGTAGAAGCAGAGTATCCAGTAACAGCAAACCCGGCCACAATATTGTGTGGCATTCCAGCAGAAGCATCACGATTTACAGTGATTGACCTTAAAAATGCTTTTTTCTCAATACCATTACACCCAGACTCACAAGATTTGACAAGCTTTACTTACCGAAATACAAAGTGGAAACATACCAGATTACCACAGGGGTATTGTGAATCACCCTCAATTTTCAATAGAGTAATACAGATGGATTTGGGTAACGTTGAGGTGGAAAGCACAGTGTTACAGTATGTGGATGACTTAATAATTTGCAGTACAAACGAAAGCAAATGTAGAGAGGACTCCTTAAAAATGTTGACAATATTGGCTGAAAAGGGGTATAAGGTAGACATGGAAAAGATACAATACTGTCAGGAACAGGTACTTTACATTGGCCAACTGATATCTCAACATGGAAGAAGGATTGCACCACAAAGAGCACAGGCCATCTCAAGCACTCCCGTGCCACAGACTGTGAGAGAACTGCAGCAATTTCTGGGGCTGTGCAACTACTGTAGAGCATGGGTATTTGATTATAGCTCATACATAGGACCCCTGCTTGAGGGTTTGAAGGAAGCAAATAAAGGGGAGAAAAAGTTGGGATGGACTATGGAAATGAGGGAGGCATTTGACGAATTAAAGGACGCGATATCAACTGCTCCAGTACTGGCATCCCCAGACTATGAGCGGCGCTTCTTTATATTTTCACATTGCGACTCAGCAGTGATGAAAGCAGTGTTGGCCCAAAAAACTAGCATGGGCTATAAACCAGTAGCATTTTACAGCGGTCACTTAGACCCTATAATGTTAGGCCACTTCTCTTGTGAACAAGGTCTCGCTGCAGCTGCTTTTGCAGTAGAAAAAGCATCAGCAATAACTATGGGGTGTCCAACTACACTATTTGTGGAACATGCATTATTTGCGATATTGAATAAACCTAAGTCCACACTAACAACACAGAGGGCATCAGGTTATGAGATTATTTTGTCTAAAGCTGAACTAGCAATTGTTAGATGTAGCACGGTTAACCCTGCAAGGTTCCTAGCAGAAGTAATTGAAGAGGGAGATTACGCCCACGACTGCACCCAAGTAACTGAAATGTACTCATGTACTAGGAAAGTTGAAGAAAACGCACTAGAAGGAGGTGAGCTTTTGTTTATTGATGGGTCATCAACTATTGATCAAGGAGATGGGATACGAAGGACTGGGGCAGCAGTAGTAAAAATGATGGAGGCGCCGGTGTGTGTGGCTATGAAGTGTGTACAATTACCACAGCATTACTCTGCTCAAGCCGCGGAACTCGTTGCACTAATATTGGCATTAAAGGAAAGTTTTAATAAAAGAGTAACTATATATTCTGACAGTGCATATGTTACATCAACTGTCCACTCAGGGCTATCAAAATGGAGAAGAAGAGGGTTTAGGAGAGCTGATGGCACTCCAGTACAACATGCCCTCTTGTTGGCTGAACTAATTGAAGTAATAAACGACCCCCAAGAACTAGCCCTGGTAAAATGCACCGCACACACAAATGGAGAAGACTACGTATCAAAAGGTAATGCAGCAGCAGACGCACATGCGAAATATGCTGCATATTTTGGTGAGATATGGAACCCCACAGACTCACAGAGAGGGAGAGGGAGGGGAATAGCTAGGGAGATGTTAATAAGAGAAGGGTACACCCATCTCCCAGCCACACAGATTATGGAACTACAAGCGGCTGCACCAATGGCCGAAAAAGAAGTATGGGTGAAAAGAGGATGCACAATGTCACCAACTGACGCACTATGGCGCCAGGGTGGCACTGGGAAAGTTGTAATACCGTTGGCACTGTTAAATACCGCCCTGAGCCAATTACATCACCCTGCCCATACAGGCAAGGAAATAATTGCAGCACGAATTAGAGAAGATTGGTTTTGTCCCGAGTTAACCTCTCATGTGTCAAATTTTATCAGCAATTGCCTCACATGTCAACGGTTTACGGCCGGTCATACTTTAAAAGTGATAAGAGGTATCATACCCCGGCCAGAAGGACCTTTTCGGCACCTTCACATTGACTATGTTGATATGATCAACATATGTCAAGGTAATAGGTATATGATTGTAGTAGTATGCCCATTTTCTAGGTGGATTGAAGCAGGGCCCTGTTCACACCCTGATGCGTTTAGAGCAGCCAAATTCATAGTAAGGGAGGTCTTCCCCAGGTGGGGAGTGTGCGAGGTGTTAAGATCAGACAACGGGCCCCATTTCGCAAACGAAATGTTCCAGCATATCACATCCCTGCTGAACATTAAACACAAATTTGCATGTGCATACCACCCACAGGCTAATGGTGTATGTGAACGCCTGAATGGCTTATTGAAGGAGGCAATTGCTAAAATACAACAAACAACAAAGAAAAGTTGGTTGTATTGCCTTCCGTTAGCATTGTTTGAACTTAGAAACAGGCCAGGGTCCGACCACCACCTCACCCCACACGAAGTGGTTACTGGACGCCAAATGCGCCTTCCCCTAACACCAACGTCAAGGGCATTCACCGACCACGAAAGTTCAGCGAATGTGTTAGGTGATGAAATGTATCAATATGTGTCTTCTTTGATTACTAGTGTCGTGTTTGTGTCTCAACAGCTCGAGCGCACACGGGGCGGGTCTACCAGCAACCAAGAAAAAGACGAAAATACAGAATTGGGAAAGGAGAACTTGTGCAAACTTGCCAAAGGTGACCACGTACTACTTCGCAATTTCAATAGGAAGTGGAACCAGAAGAGGTTCACTGGCCCCCATCTGGTAGAGGACGTATCAACAAGAGCAGTAAAACTAAAGGATAAGCGTGCCTGGAACCACCTACATGACGTAAAGATCTACAAACTGCAGACCCGCCCCAGCGCCAACGACAGATCCATTGGAAGAACAGCAACCACATCCCCTACAGCGGAAGAAAGTTTAACCACAGACAACGACCCAATTGTTCCCTCGGAAACAATAACTAACGAAGAAGGGAGTGATCCCCATACTGCCCACCCCATGATCACTCGCTCAAAGAGTAAAAATACTTCCGCCATTTGAGCACAAACCCCCCCATTGACTGCTAAGTACAGTTGTAACTAAAACTGAAGGACATGCTTGCACTAATACACATGTAAACACGTGAATGTTCTCTTTTTTTTCTCTCGCACATACAGGAACTGCGTAATATTGTATTGTTAAGAAAGCTAATTAACAAATTCAGTGTGCAGGTGTAGATGGTGCTGCCAGACGATAACTACCCAGAAGAATTGTCACACCAGTTCGTATACGAAATAAAGAGGCCAACATACTTAAAAAGGAGAAGGGTACGTGTCTACTACACAGCCTTCCTCCTGGCCATAGAATATCACATGCCCCACCTCCACCCATACTTGCCGGTCTTAAGAGACCCATCACTTAGAGTAGCGTGGGAGCAGCTCTTCGCCTGGGCACTGAATGACTACTTGATAGGGAGAGCTTAAAACTAACATTTAATAACAAGCACTTTTGAGAATTTTTAGGCGGGCAACTGTAACGTCGCAAGAATAAGCTGCCAGGACTGCAGCAAGGTAAGAGCAAAATGCCGGTGAAATTAGCACATGTAATAAAAATAATAGGGATTTTTATGATCACCGGGTTCTTGGCTGCCTCTGTCTGGCAGTACAGCTATGCTATCGATTTTATTGCTGCGCACAAACTTAATATACCCCCGCCCTCTGCTGCAACAGGTGTTACGTCAGGTGGTAATAGTAACATTGCACCCAAGCAAAATAGAGTTAAACGCAGCACATACTCAGACAATAAAGGTATTGATAATTATGTACAAGATTCAGCACACGTCACAAACAACATATGGTACCAGCACATGACCCGCATTGGTAAGCAGACAACTGAGGATAGCTGTTACGTTTGCTCATTAATACCATACGCCATGAGCGCCTCACGAACATTTGTTGCCACAGAAATAGATGAAAAAACAGCACAGTGCATAATATATTTGGCCCTGTTCCAAACGAAAGGAAGATTTCAAGGAACAGTGGTGCACATGACATGGAAAACGCGAGACTCATACCCATATAAAAACAACTTCCTCAAGACCTATCTGAGTTATCACAAGACCAGTTTACATGCCGAAGCATTCAGGTACATAACAAGTGGCCCTGCAAAAGGAGAAACAAAGAAGGTAACACTGCAGTATCTACCATGTGATTGGTACGCCACTGAAGTTCCGGGTAAACAAGGATGCTGGGAAAGGCCGCTACTGACGATAACAGGAAAGGTGTATCTGGACAACAGCTGGGAGATAGGAGTAATTGGCAGCAACATGGTAACAAAAGAAACTATCTCAACCATCGAGACACACAATCATCGATGTTGGACGACGTGGATCAAGTACGTACCTATGCTCACGTGGGTAGAAGAAGATGAAGACCCAATAACAATATTACCATTGACTGCGCCCAAAGTATGCTACCAGCATAAAGGAGAGGTGGATGTAGGATATAACACCAATTGTGCAAGTGTGATGGAGTTACCTGAGGGGGGTGCGGGAACAGCAGTAATAATGGACCATTATTGGGCCTGCGGAGAAAAGGCATATCATACACTGCCTCCCCTGTGGAATGGTGTGTGCACAATGGTACACGTCAATGTACCATCACTAGTGGTACCTAAGAAGCATGTCAATGTGGCGAAATTTCCTAAAATGGATGAAGGGGATAAGAGACGAAAGAGATCTGCACCACTCCAGAAGGAGCAAGAGAACAAGACCAACAGCGAGGATACTGTCCTAAATAGGAGAAAACGACAAGGAGAGCCACTGACAGGAAATTACCTGTGGGGAAGGTCGGAAACGGAACTAACGTCAATACCGCCAGAACACAGACTATTCAGCAGAGCAGCAATGTTTTTCTCCTCAATAATACATCCGGGACTGCAGGCATACGCAAACGCAAAATGGCTCCAAATAACAAGATGGGAACTAATGATGACCATCAATTCAACAGTAAATGGGTTCAACGCAATTAAAGAGGAGCTGCGAGCTGTAAGGATGGTAGCACTACAGAACAGATATGTACTGGACCTTCTCACAGCAATGGAAGGAGGAGTTTGTGCAAAGATAGGACAATCTTGCTGCACGTTCATACCTGCCAACGATGCTGACAATGGTACACTGACAGAAGCAGTTTCACAATTGGCCCAGATGCACTCTAAAATGATGGACGAGAGTAACGGTGTAAACAAGGATAAGAGCTGGTTCTCACTATTATGGTCATGGATGCCATCTTGGCTGTCGGATGGACTGAAAATAATAGTGGGGTGTACTATTTTGGCTGGAGCTACTCTGATCATAATTAAATTTTGGAAAGCCCGAAAGGCACGCACGGCTGACGAGTTGCTGGAAATGGTGGGAATGCACCCCTTGATGCCAGCAGATGATGGTCAGCATACAGGGGTGATAATACAAGAGAGGGAGAAGCTGCGCACACAAATCATCACCAACCATCTAGATCCACCATCAGTGAAGATCGAGAACCCAAGGAACCCCAGGAGCTACATAGGAAGATGGGTATACTGTACTCCTGGAGGAACATGTGAATACATGTATTGGTCGTTTGAAGATCATGTAAACCATTATGGACATCTCGGAGGGATAACTAAGATATGGAGGGTAAGAGGAGATAACGAGAAGGATATGTTTGTGGTCGACAAGTCGACCAGAGGGGGGACTGAAGTGGGAGAATGGAAGACCAGGCTCCCGTCCTTCACCTCTCGCGCTTGGCCTAGAGGGTCACGGCCCAGACACCCGCCGCGAGAAGAGTTTGTCCAGTTACCAGACGACCAGGTACCATGGTACAGGAACATACGGATGTGTCCACCTGTTTGCCCAGCAGCCCGCACTGGCCATGCCGACACCTGCGGCTCGGATCAGCTAGACTAAAAAACCACACGTCGTTAGAGATGCCATGACGACCTAGACAACTGGAAACACATCTGTACAAATATACACACCTAACATTCCCACAACAATCTACACGAAGAACATACTCAGTGCTCTGACGTAGGCGACAGGCATATTCACGGACGTGCATCTTTATTATTTTTACATAGGCTTTCAGAAAGCAGAAACGCAAGATGCATCATGAATTCATCTATAACGCCGCTTGCTCACGCTTCTCTTGAAACCCGTTACCACCATGAGAGGTATAATAGAAACACGATACTGGTCATGGAAATATACGCCACTATAACCTAAAGCACCCATGCCCGAAATGGATCACTTATACACCAGGCCCAAGTAGGCCTCAGGCAAGAGTTCCCGTGGACATTAACAAAGCAAAAGTCAGGTTGCTGATCCCGCAGAATGAGCCTGGTGGAGCAACCAGCCAAGGTCGCAATGTTGCAAACCCACATCCAAGAACAAATCATCAAAGGCATGATGTTGCAACCTTGCACTCCGCGTACCAACGTTAGAATCATATCTACAAATTAAACCAGACACACAGTGGAAAAGCAATATTAATTGTGCAGAATTCTGCCTCAAACACGGTCCCGCCTCACGTGACCAAGCCGAACCTGACGAGATGCCAAAGCCCAGGAGAAAGAAAGGCGTCTGGGTCCCTCGCTACGAGACATAGGCCGATACACTTGAAAGGCTCAATGGACATCTGCTACAGTGGGAGCGGTCAGCCTTCCACCTATGAATAAATCCTCACATTGTCTGCACGTACCCTTATTGAAACATTGTTGCAAACACAGGTACACCGAGAGCTGGGAACAACGGTGGTCCCAGGCTGGGGAGCTCACGGATGCACCAATCAGAACATGGGGCTCTTATCTCAGACGTCAGTAACATTAGCCAATCCTCAGGAGTCTTCATGTAACAATTCTTATGTATCTAATTATAGGGACAACCCAGATATACCACCTGACTACACCTTGACCACTAATATCATTCTCTATATGTGTACTATACTAACCCTACCACTCGAGCAACCAATTAAGAATGGCGATAGGTTTTTTGTTAACTTTTTGAAGTGACGCAAGTAGCGCGTCATATTACAATAAAAAGGGCCTGCGAGCCCCACGAGTGTGTGTGTCAGGACGAACGCGTACGCTCCTTGACCCATCCCTGCCGTTTGCATAATAAACAGCAGAAGTTGCCTTGCTCCTTGTGTGTGCCTCATACTCTGTCTCGATCCGAGATATACACGGGAGGAGTTGGGGCCTCCCTGCCCGGAGGTCTGCGGACGGCCCGGCCGACCCCGGCAGAATTTCCCCCCGACACCCTTAATGGGCCTACTCTCCTGGGGTTCCCCATTGAACTGTACTGTACTTGGGTGCCCATACCCGGATGCCCACCCCTCCATTCCTGAGTGGTACTGGCCTATGAGCCCCATACTCTTAGCTGGATAGTAATCTGCCATCCCTGCGGCCCTGTGCTCATGTGCGCCAGGGGACATGGGGGTGGTAGAGTCCAGGGACTGGGGGAGATGAAGGCCCCTGGTGTTAGGGCTCCTGCGGTTATGGTCAGGAGTCTCTCTTTCCCAGCGGACCTCATCTCTATCCGCCCCTGCTCCCTGTTGCAATGCAAGAGCCTGCATTTGTGCTTTCAGTTCCTCTGTTAAGGCCTTACTCAACTCTATCAGTTTCTCCTGCATCGCTACCTGTTGCTGGAGCCTCTCATTGTGCTGGCAGAGAGCCTCATTTTCCCTCTGTGCTTCCTGGTTGGTCCTGGAGAACTGGGCCAGTCTTTGCTGCAGGAGGGTTACCTCCTGAGCTGTGTCCCTATTGGCCTGCTCCTTTCTTGCTAGAGCATCCTCCACCCTCCTGGTGTGCTCTAGCAAGTTCTGGTGTTCTTTTTGGAGGTCACCCAGTCCCTGGTGGGCCAGGTGATTTTCTTCCATTTTTCTTTTTAAATGGCAGACTTCCTGGCCTAAGGTATCCCTTTCCTGACTAAGAGCGTGCATCTGTGCCGCCAGGTCGTCCCTTTGCCTTTGGAAGGCACCAGCATTCTGGCGCTCCTGATCAAACTCTGCCTGGGTATCCAGGTCTTTCAGAATTGGTTTGTTGCTCTCTGCCTTCACTCTATCTAGGTGGCCTTGCAGGGTGACTACCTGCTCAGCACATACCCTGTTGAAGTCCAGTTGTTGCTCCAGCTTTTTCTGGTTTTGCAGTAGGGAGTCCAAACCTTCTTGGTATTCCTTCTGCAAGGCCAGAAATCTGGTATCCTGTTCTACCTTTTCCTGTTGCAGCACATCCATATCCTTCTTTATTTTAATGATGTGCTGCCTACTATCATCTTCTGACTCCTGGCTCCTCTGCAGCCTCTGCTCAGAAGAGACCAGGTCAGATTGGACCTTCTCTAACGCCATCTGTTGCCTATTTGCCAGATTTTGGCTTTCAGCACATCTATCCTGCATGTCTCCCATATATAGGTACAGGTATGCCGCTATCCTGGCAATCTTATTGTGTTCCTCTTTGGCTTTAGGAGCCATATATAGTTCACTCAGGGCCACATGTAAGGGACCCTGATCTCTATATATATCTGACCCTGTTTCAGTGACCTGTCGCGTGATGGCCTGCAACCAGGCATCCTGGCCCTGTTCGGTCCATTCACCTCTCACAAATAGCTTATGCAAGAGGTGCTCTCTGGCTATTTTCATGTCTACTAAGGTCGTCATTCTAGAGATTGGTCTCTGTCCTGACTTACAGAAGTTTGTATTTTATTTTTGCAGAACAGAACTTTTCTTGGAGTGTCCCTTTTGAGGAATGCTTCACAGCGTAATGCAGCGTGGTGATCCGACCGGATGTATGTATCCCGTCAGTTAGCACACTGTATTAAGCTGCACAAGTGGTAACTCTAACCCAACGTCTCGGCTCGAGCCCCCAATTTGTAAGAGGATTCAATTCAGCACTAGAGCTAAGTTAACGCCTAGTCTAGAATACTGAATGAAAACCCTTATTGATATATCTTTAGGTCCAGTTCATGCGTTCTGGATGACTACCCCTATATAACACCCCTCTCTTGGAATCCCCCTGACCCCACTGAGCCAAGAAGTAGTTCTGTTTTGCAAGTTTAAAAGGTTTATTTGATAATTTAAAATATATATATATCACACTTTATAATAAGTTAATAATTGAATAGCACACTTAATCTGATATGATAAAGATCAACAACGGAGAATCTGGCACTAGCACACTTCTTTATAATTACTAATGAGTTGAGATGAAATGGATAAGGTAGCACACTGGTAAATAGGTACAGAAGTATAATGTGGTAGAAAATGCTTTATAGGGTTCAAGGAAATGCAAGGTTGAATGAATGAAATGCAGTATAGAAAATACTCAATATGATTTCAATAAAACAATGTAATCACTTTTCTCTGGCTATCCCCTCCCCCCCTTGATGCAATGCAAGGAAATGGAAGGAAGCACACAGTTCTCAGAAATGCAATCAAATGTGATTCAGTTCAATCCCAGCAAGCTTACAGAAAACAGATAGGAGTTTTGAAAACACAGGCCCAAATGCTTTGATATGTGCTAGCAATGGATGAGAAATATGCTGGAAATGCTTTTTAATTCCCTTTCAGAGGTTCAGGGTGAGTGGTATCTAGTTAATATTAGTCCAGGCTCACACTAGCAATGAGGCAGGGATAGTTAGCAGGTTAAACGAATTTCTGGCAAATGGAAGGCAAGCAGCAGCAGTTTTTACATGTGATGAAATTTGCAAATCGCGGTAAAATTCGCGGATGCGCCGAGCGCTATTACAGAAGAACCACTATCTCTATCGTTTTGGGGTCCTAGGAAAGCCTAGGATCTCAGCTTCAAAATGAAAGTTACTGCAAGTCTCTAGCACAAACGGTTGCGGAGATATGAACGATTGAATAAAGGTCGTTTTTCAGATTTGAAATTTTAAACGCACACTTTTTCAGCTTTAAAAATGATGGCAGGATAACACAATTGCTAAGCTGCAGTTCTACTTAGGTTAAAATGGATTGAATTATATTATTTTAACTAAGAGATGGGTTCTACACAGTTTTACTATGTACTATGTACTCACACTATACTCTTGAGTGAAATGGGCCTCGCCATGGATCCGGTCAGGTTTTAGACGGGCCTCTGGTCTCTGCACTTCACAGTGCACTTCACAGTGCACTTCACAGTGATCTGGGTCAGCTCTCTCTGGTTCTGCTAACATTGGCCTGGGTCAGCTCTCTCTCTGGATTCTGAAGATTGATGGATTTGAAGTCTCTAGTTTGTCTCTCTGGAGGTTTGATGGAGGTAAAGTATGGATTTTCCCGGCAGAGCTTCCAGCTGCAAATGGATTTGAAAAGTCCCTATCTGTCCTGACTGTCTGCTTTTATGTGTTTAGAATGTGGGTGTGTTCTAGCATCACTGACCCTACCTCTCTCTCAGCTTCTAATTGGTCAAACTTCCATTTATCATTTGATTGGGGAATGAACTGTGAGTCAGAGGGATGTCATTTTATGGCTTGCAGATAGGACACTCCTCTGTCAGATTGCACACATTCTATATTCGATAATAAAAGACATATTTCACAGTTACGCAGTTGCTTGAAATTACATATACATGGTGTGGCTGAATTTAGCCATGTCTCTGTCCAAATCTGCTGTTTCTAAGAGCTTGCATTCAGAAATGGTACATAATTGACTTTTTAACTGATTTTTCAATTTCTGACATTGACCCAACTTTACATGCATGTGCGTAGGAAGTATGGACATTAACTGATGAAGTTTCAGATTTTTAACATGCATACATTTAGAGTAATATCCACTTTTCCGCTAAAACCCCCCTGAACACGCCACCGGGTAGAAAAACCTCTTAAAATGTGGGCAGAAAAATCACAAGAATTATGGTATCATTTATGAAATTTTCACATGTCCGCTCTATGAGTTATTCATCTTTTTAGAGTTATGTTCTGGCTCCAAAGGGGTGTGGTTTACCCTCAGCACAAGGTTGAATTTCTGGTTTTTCCAGTTCTGCCAAGCCAGCTTGCTCTCACAGGCAGTGCTCCTCCCCTTTCCTCAGGAGGAAGCCACTTTTTACGACCATTTACGACTCCTGCCAATAAAACCTTTGCCTGAGCCAGGACAGGGCTTTGTTCACTTTCCTGCAGAGCACAGGTAATTCAATTATCAGATAGATGGCATATCCTTAGTGTGAGCAGCAAAAAGGCAGATGGGCCTGGGAACACAGCTGTGACTCAAGTTTCACTCCTGATGGGGGTAGTTGCCAGGCAGAATTGGAATCTCTTTAAGCCAGTTTCAGATAAAATGTCACTTTTTGTTCCCCAGTTCCTGCATTCAAATAAAACTAAACATTTTTACATATGCAGCTAGAATGCTGATTCTAAGCGCAAAACTATGGCATTTCAACAGTTACAAAGGCATGTGACACCAAACATAGGTCACTCATTTCATCTAAACATTTTCGATTTTAGTGTCTTTAAATCCAGTGCAACTTAAACTGCTGCAATCCACAGCTCAGCCAGTCTTGTTATAAACCTTCAAGTCACTTCAGAATATCACTTTACATTGTATCCACCTCTCAGTAAGTCTTTCTTTGGCATGTTTTGGGTTCATTTATTCAGTTTTCTACAAAAAAGTAAAATCTGGTGTTGTTTTAAATTGCCGGCTTTTGGATAGTGGTGAGTACTGGTACTGCACCCATTTTTGGGATTTAAGAATGAATTCCCCACAATTCTAGTTGCATTTGGCAATCAGCATTGCCATTCCCAATGGTTTCAGACTACTGTGCGGGTAGTCCAATGGTGGTTTTAGGCAGTGTCCTTCTGTGCCCATAACATCGGCAAAAATGGGTGGCAGCCTATTCTTCCTGCATTTCCCTGTTCATTTTCTGGGAAGCTCTGGCCATCATGATGTTTTCATGTCAGTACTGCACAGTTTTGAGGTAGGGCTCGGATGCATGGGTAAATACATCCCACAGCGTACTTTGGTACGAAGACTTTTTAAATATATATATATACACATATATATATATATATATATATTTATGAATAAAAAAAGTTGTTAAAGGGACGTGATGGTTTTTTATTTATTTTTTATTTTATTGATTTATTTATTTCATTTGTTACACGCCCAGACCCTTAGGTATCACAGCGAGGATACAGACACCTTATAAATTGTTTAAACAATAGAAATAACATTTGGCCAATTGGCTCGAAAAACAGAACAGTTACAGATACAAAGAGACAGCCTGAATTGGTTTGATGCAGGTGGGATGTCTTAATCCCTCAGTTTGGTTAAATAATCAAGTTTTCAATGATTTTTTGAAGCTCGCCATGGTTTCCTCATTTTTAATTCTGAGTGGTAAGGAGTTCCATAGGGTTTGGCCGAGGACTCTGAAACTGCTCCCTCCTGCGTTGGTAATTTTATGATGCATAATTTATAATAGGGGCTTGTTGTTTGATCTGAGCACTCTATTAGATGTTTTTTCCTTTAAAGCATTAGTGAGGTAGCTGGGGGCTTTATTTGTTAGGCATTTATATACTACACATGGTTTTGAAAATTATTCTGGCTTTGATGGGCAGCCAATGGTTTTCTCACTTGATGTTAGAGATGTGGTCTGATTTCTTTATGCCTAGTGCCGCTCTCAGTGCTTTATTTTGTAGCAGTTGTAATTTACTTGTATTGGCATTGAAGGTTCCTAGTAGGAGGATGTTACAATAGTCGAGCTTAGTTAATATCAAGGCTCTGGCTATCATTAAGCAATTTGCAGGTGTAAGGAATTGGTGGTTTAGAACAATGAGTTTAGCTGTGTATGCTGCGGATGAGGAGAGGGCCAAAATATGTTTGCTCATAGTGAGATTGACATCTAGATAGACACTGAGGGTTTTAACTTGCTTAAGTACTAGTATTAGTGTGCCATAAATGTTGATATTTGTGTAATCTGGATGAAGTGCGCCTATTCTGGATTGGGATCCTACAATGAGAACCTCTGTCTTCTCATCATTATGACAGAGACTATTCATTGCCATCCAGTTTTGAATGATGGTGTACATTTTATTTATGGTCTGAGTATCATGGGCATAGTCACCAGTGATGGGAATAAGGATCTGAGTGTTATCTGTGAAATTTGTGTAGATGACACCCATATCATCAAGAGCTAAAAATAGGAGTTTGGTGTCAGCGTTATAGAGGATGGGGGAGAGACATGATCCTTGGGGTACTACGATGGGGACAGCTATGGGGTCAGCCACATCCTTGCCAATGGCGACTCTGAATGTACGTTCAGCTAGAAATGATTTGATCCAGAAAGTGGCATTATTGGAGAAACTGATGTCTTTAGCTAGTGTCTCAGAGTTTATCATGGTCTACCTGACTGAACGCTGCTGAAAGATCCAGTAGCAACAATATGGCATTTTTGCTTGAGTCTCTAATGGTGTCTATTTGGATTTTCAAATCAGTAAGGGCGGTTTCGGTACTGAGGTTGGGCCTGAACCCAGATTGTCTAGCTCCTAGGAGTTTGTGTTGTTCGAGGTGGGATTGTATTTGGTTGTATGCTATTTTATCAATAATTTTGAGAAGGAATGGGACTGTGGTTATGGGCCTGTAATTGGTTAGAGTTAGTGGATCCAGTGTGTTTTTTAAATAATGGTGTGACCCAAGCTTGTTTGATACTGGTTGGCACCAGATTAGGGTTGAAAGATGCATTAACAAAATTGGTGATGATGGGGGTAAGGGTGGGCCACATAATTTGACTAAGTGCGCTGGGAAGTTATCCCCCTTGCAATTAGATGCTTTCAATTGAGTTATGGTGTTTAGCACTACTTCTTGGGAGACTGGTGAGAAATGGAAGGTAGGTGTGTTGCAAACTATGGGACTAGTGGTTGAGTCTGTCATGGTCTGGTTTTCTGCTAATATTGTTCTTTTAGTAGATATTTTCTTTTGTAGTAATTTAATTGTATTGGCAAGGGCATTTTGGATGATAGTGCACCATTCTTTGCCGGGTTGAACAGGGTTGATAATTGGGATAGGGTTTTCCAGCTGTTTAAGGATAGATAATAGCTCTCTAGAATCAGAGGCTGCATTGCTAATCCTATTGTTGAGCGCATTAGCTTTCTGTGTAATGCTGGCTGCTTTGTAAATTTTATTAGCATTGTTGAAGGCATCAGCTGCCTCGGGAGTATGAGATTTGTTATATCGGTGTTCCAGCGAATGTTTGATTTGCCTAAGTGAGACTAGTTCTTCATTAAACCAAAAAGAGGATTTTTTATCAGATGGTCTGGTTGTGGTGACACTAAGGGCTAAAGTATTGATTGTGTTTGTGAGGTAGTTGTGGTAAGTATCTACAAGAGAACCTGGGTTGTCATTAATGATACACTTGTCTGTACTGGTGTTTTTTAGAGTTAGGGTCAGGTTTTCAGTGGAAAGTTTACGAATATCTGCTGGTTACATAGGATTCCAGCGTGGTGGGCTTAGGTGGTTCAAATTTGTTGCACCTGATAATAAAGTTAATACTATGGTGATATGTCCAGAGCAATGGAGTGATCGTTTCTATGGAAACTAGGGTATTGAGGGATAATGCCCAATCCAACGTTCTTCCTTTAATATGGGTGGGTACATTCACTAGTTGTGTGAATGACATCTCTTTGAGAGCATTATAAGGCTTCTGCTTTGTGATCTAGGATGCCGTTGAATCCAAGGTTCAAGTCACAGAGGATGATACATTTTGTCTTTGGTTTGATTAGTGGGGTTAGTAGTAGTGGTACGTCTATTTCCGGCTGAGAGATGTTATTGGGTCTCTGTAAATAGTTACTATATTAATAGTGGTTTTGTGATTGGTAGCAAGTTTTGTAATTAGGATTTCATATCCCTCTAAGTTATCAATGGAGCAGGCTCTTAATTGAACGTGGCTTTTAGCTATAATAGCTACTCCTCCATCAACTGATTTGGTTATATCCGTCCGACGGATGGTGTAGTTTGGTGGGATAGCAATAGTATGAGTAGGTCCAGATGCTTGGTGGAGCCAAATTTATGTTACTATGAGCATGTCAAGTCCCTGATTGATGATGTAATCATGTATTTCTGGGGCGTGGGCAGCTATGGATCGTGCATTGATGAGCGATAATTTGAGTTCCGTGGGAGGTTGAATCTGAGGTGTTGGTGGTGAGTAGGGTTTGTTGATAATTTGAGTAGTGGCTTGATGTTTAGTAATATTTGTGATGGTCTTTTTGGCAACATTGGGTGGGTGGACCACTGTGCGACTGGTAAGAACAGCCTTGGTTAATGTTACAGTATTGGTCGAGTTCCAATTTATGGTCAATGACCTAAGCCATTGATTTCTCAAGCTTAGCTGCAGTGGGTTCAGTTTAAATTGTTTGCTTTTGGTCTGGTCTATTTTTGGATATGGTGGGGTTGTGTGTGTCCGTGATCTGAGTCGGTCACATCTCAACTGAAATGTGCCAGTTATGGTAAGCTAAACAACCATAACTTGTGCCATCACTGTGCACTGCTAAGACAAACACCCAGGACATCAAAGATGACATCACAAATGTCATTGATGACATCACTGATGACATCACATATCTGGGACACTTGTTTTTGTTCATTGACATATCTAGGTCAGGTGGTTTTGTTCACTGACAGCAGAATATTAAAATTCAAAAGGTGCTATATATGTAGACGTTAACCTTAGGGTTTCGTCTCAGCTCATGGTGCACATACATGGGACAATAGGCAGGCCTCAAACACACAATTAATTTGTATACATGAAAATTTACTTTAATGTTATTAACATTTTCTGAAGATGCTGTTTCTTTCTTCCTTACTTTAGTTTCCCCGTATGTGCCTCTGATTTGTATGCATTGTGTCACGGATATCAGGGGCCATACAGGGCATTCTGGAAGGGTTAGGTTCAGAACAAGGATACACAGAGTTTGCAGAGTTTGCAGAGCACATAAGTTGACCGGTGGAGGATTAATGTGTAATACAAAGTGGTTATCCTTTTTCCTTAATGCCTGTCCTCAGACATCAGCAGGGTTGAGCACTCAAAATGGAGGATTGGGCTCGAACCCAAGCCGAGATGGTGGATTCCCTCAGCAGTGATCCATTTTAGAATGTAGAGGACTGATTGTCTAAACATGCCTTTCATCATTTCTTCCCTGTATAGTTAGTCATGTTTTAGTTTAGTTCATCTGTGGCCTTTCCTGAAAGTCCATTTGAAGCCTGAGGAAAAATCCAGATAGAAGCTGTCTACAGTCTACTTAAAACTGGTGGGAGCGCAGCTTTTTGGCTAGCTTAGAGCAATTTATTTTCTGACTATCTGGTTGAACTGTGAAAATTTGTTTGGAAACATTGTGGATTTGAAACTTAGCTTGGGAACGAGTTTACAGCCAGTTCCACTTTATTCTTGACTCTTTTGATGGTGGATATTAGGGAGGAATGTTGCGCATGTTTAAATCAGCATGATTCATGTTTATTTTTCTGAAACCTCACGTTAAGAATTCTTGTTGAACTCTTAGTTTCTTGCTTGACTTGGATTGAAACCATTATGCAACACTCGCGTAACATTTCTTCAGTAATCAGTGGTGTTTACTTCAAACAAGCAAGGAGTCTCTCATAGCTACCGCGGACACTGTTTTAGAAGTAAGAATGTGACCGAAGTGCCACAGTAGTTCCCAGCAGGAATCTGAGAGCCTTAATAGACAAGCAACCATTATGTGACTTTTGTGTAACTATTTTTCTGTTTAAAACAGCTCACTTTGTTGGGTGCACTAGCAGAGAGTATTCCTGGTCACTGCGGTCACTCCAGAAGCTGTTAGAACGTGATCGGAGTGCTGCAGTCGTCACTGCAATGAAGCGAACGCCTACATAACGGACACGCTTACCCCAATGTGTTTAAATTGTGAGAGTTATGAGTCAAAACCGTACCTGTACATTTTATAAATGCAAGAATCCCTCAATGGTTCCCTTCTTTTCATGAAGAGAGTTTGTTCAGATATTCTGCATCGCGGAAAGCATTCAGAAGAGGCACAACGTGGAAAGAAGGTGCTGGTGGCCATTTTCTGAGGAATTTTGGGTAGTGTAGTTTTGAAATGCGCATCTTAGTTAGTTAGAGGTTAAGTAGGGATTTCTGTAGTTTTCCTAGTTTATTTTCACAGTTCAATACAAGAAGTTACTGAGGAAAGACTGGCAATACTTGCAAAAGGATAAAAACTGTAATTTTGACCACATTCATTTGAAATTAAACAAGTTAATTCCGAATGTAAAAGAGTAAGGCAAATACATTCAGCAATATTTGGAATTTAATCTTCACTAGTACTTGGTGAGAGAAATAAGTTGGAATAAAGCTCAATCCCTTATCATAAAGAATGCAAATACTAATATAAACAATTCAGAAAGCATTTTAATTCCTCCAAGCAAGTTGCGGAGGAAACACAGGTATAATTCTGTTTCTTCTGAAGAATTGTTAGTAATTTGTAAAACAATTATGCAACTGTATCTTAATTCCCATACAGGGTGTTGTTAAAAGATGCAAGAAGAGCTCCTGTGTCATTTGTTGTTTTGTCCCATTCCCCTTTCCTCCACCACTTGATTTGATCCTCACTGTAAATTAAAGGTGGGGCACAGAACAGCTGGAGAGGGACTGTGTAGTTCAGCAGCTCCTACGGAAGGCAATGCAAAACCTGAAGATATACTTTAATCTTATTAACATTTTCTGAAGATGCTGTTTCATTCTTCCTTACTTTAGTTCCCCTGTTTTGTATTCATTGTGAGTATCTATAAGTATTGTTTGTACTAGTACAAGTGTGTAGTAAGTCTTGAATTGTTAACTAGTTATCACATGCTTAACGTTACTCAAAACTCTGATTGGGTAGCATTCATTATTGAGCTATCCAAAATTAAAAGATCACAAATGCTGTACTTCTATGGTGCATGCTGCAGCCATTGCCTATGTTTATGGATGATTAGGTTCCTGTATTAACAACAACACTCCGATACAATGTTGTTTAGATGAGTGCATTCTTTAATAGATTAAGTAGTTCATGATATGTCCCCCGATCACCCCTGACATCTTGTTACCAACGTTACAAACACAACCCCATGTAGGGACTTTTCATCAAAATTAATTTCACATGTGATGTCATCAATGACATTTGTGATGTAATCTTTGATGTCCTGGGTGTTAGTCTTAGCTAAAACTAACACCCAGGACATCAAAGATGACAGCACAAATGTGCGAGTTATGGTTGCTTAGTTTACCATAACCAGCACATTTCTGAGGTTTTTTGGTTTTAGTTGTAACCATAACATCCCATTAACAAAGATTTTTTCATTGAATTTCATAGGTTTTTATTAGTACAACTTAACCATAACTTCCCTTTAACAAAGTCTTTTCAGTGAATTTTATAGGTTTTTACTAGTGCCCCTTTAATCTGCTACAAGTTCCTTATATTATACGCTCCCTGACCCCCAATATGTCAAATATGGAGTCCGTGGACAGCACGGTAGTCTGCGGATGCCGGGAGGCATTTACAAGGCTCAAAATCATAGGGGAGACATAAATCTTCAGTCTCAACTTGTGAAGGAACCCAGGTAAAACTCACCAAATCCAGACTAATTAATCATATAAAGTTATCATTTAAATCTCCACAACATAGAGAAATGTATTACATGACCCTTCTCCAACTTTTTAAACCTTGGAGTAAAGAAAAATAATTATTAGGTGACTATGACTCATTTGAAGCTGCATTCAAAGCACATCAAAGCAGTATAGCAAATGACAATTTCAAACAATACAAACAAATGTTGGACAATGAATGCCAACAAGAGGAAGAAATTGAAGCTCAACTAGACAAAGACACTCCTAAGGGCAGTCAACCTTCCCTTATAGGAAGCCGAGAACGACTCATTCTAAATGAAGCAGAAATAGCCATTAGTGAGGTAGAAAATACCATGTGTCAATATAAACAATCCGAGGAATACTTGTCATTGCTGGAATCACAGCTAAATGAACCACTCACCATTTACCTAGAAGTCACTTAAGAAACTGAACATGGTTTTAGACATGGAACTAAAACCTGTAGCTGTAAAAATCATAAACCTCTGCTCATGTATGTAAGTGGTGAAGCTGGTTCTGGTAAAACATTCTCAATTAAAATAATGTGCACATTTCTACAAAACCTAACAAACAACCACCTTTCAGCTATATTAACAGCCCCCAAAAGTTTAGCTGCCTACAACATAGGATGTGTAACTTTACACCAACTACTGCTCCTCCCCGTAGAACACCAAAACAAATTAGAATACTACACATTATAAGCAGAAGCTGCTACTGATTAAGCAGAATTCTAAAACAAATTAAAGTGCTCCTGATAGATGAAGTAAGCATGGTTTCCAACCTCACATTGGCTTTAATTCATCTCAGAAAGCAAGAAGTGCTAAAAACCAACTATGAAGAACGGTTTGGAGGAAAACATGATACTGTTTCAGAGACCTCCTACAGTTAACACCAGTGAAAGGTAAACGTATTTCCAAACCATTAGGGCACAAACAATGCCACGATATCCGTGGCAGCGTTGGAAATGTAAATCTCTGGCAACTTATTCACTACAGACTGCTAACTCAATGTAATCTGCCAGTCTGTAGACCTCACCTATGCTAACACATTAAAAAGCATTAGAACTGGTCAGCTTACTAAAGATGCAAAATCCATCTTGCATACATAGTAGACTAATATATGAGCTATATGGAAAAACACATCTGCTCCTGATGTCATGGAACAATTAACTCAACAAAATCTAAAATGTTTGTCCTTAATGCCAACCCTTCCAAGCTGTAGTCAATTCAATGAGACAAATGAAATGCAACCCATACTGCATATCAGCTCCACAGACAAACTAGAAGTACATGGCATGGCATGACACTTCCTATGTGTCAACAAGCAACAGCACGACTAAATAGCTTAGAAAAATGTATCTCCAACACAGCTGGATTGGAGAAAATATTGACTTTGTGTCTAAAATTAGAACAAGGTTTAGTCAATGAAGCAATTGGTTCAGTTGTTGGCTTCAAAACTTATCCACATGACAACAACATTCAGTTTGTCAACAGCCACTTTGACAAATTTGCAGAAGTTAAATGAATTGACCAGACTATAGCACATTTCCTTCTTTTCAAAGACATGTACTTACTCAGAGAGCGATTTTCTCTTGCATATGTTGTCACTATTCACAAATCACAAGGTATAACCCTAGATCAAGCATTGATTGACATTGGCAGCACAGACCTATGAGTTACATAGCACTGTCACGTCTGCATACACTCAATGTTCTATTCCTAGTTAACTTTGTTGCAAACAAAGTAAACACTGACATTCCTTGCATCCTGGAACACAACAGGCTACAGGCATTATACACCCCCCATCTAGATATGTACCCTGTACCTCAAAAAGGGAAGCCTTTAAAAAGACAAGTAATACAATCAGAAGCTATAGCAGATCTCCCAACAATACAGCTAAAAATAAATGACCAACTCCTTCTGCTTCAAACAATACAACCACAAACCTCTCTAGTACAAAGTCAACTGTATGTCCATCAGAAAAGAAAGAGAAAAATGACTTTTCTCCAGAAAGATCTGTAGGCCCTTCAAATGATCAGGATGAGAGATCCTACAAGCAACTGTGTGGTTCTGAATATATACATTTATTTCAAGAACACAGATTTCTTCTTAATTAGTTTACACAACTTTCACTAAGCACGAAAGCGAATGACAACGGACAGGTGTGATTATATACAGTGGAAATACAAGGTAAGTATTAACCTCTACGATGTTGAGGTAAAAGACTCCACCAGAGGGCACAGACATATATGACAGTCGGATGAACCTATACTTAAACAAAGTGCACCCAGGACGGAAAATGGTCCGGGGCGTAGTTAACACAGAGTGTACACAACAATATTTACACAACATACACAAAAAAGGGGTTTTGTAGTTGTGTCACAGGGGATCGACACGGGTGTGTTTCGGCCATGAAGGGATGGTTTGTAGCCTGTCCGGGTATTGGCCTTCATCAGGATTGGCACCAGTTGTGGTGCTGTCCGTAATATCTGTGGATGAAATAAGGCTTGTGAGGATCTCAGGATAAATTTCTTAATTTTATGGATTAATAAATAATGGCTTAGTGGAGCCGTGGAGATACATCACACTGTGTATCAATATACAGCATACAGCTTAGCTGCTGCCGCAATAGTAGTGGTGATGCTGTATGAGGACAATCCTTGACCGGTTGCTGGATTGTGGGTGCAGAGATGCACTCGGGTAAGCTGTGGGTTCCTGATGGCTCGATCTGTTTCAGGATCCCGGGGGGCTTGATGAGGGCCTAAAAAGGTCCCTGATCTATGGAAATGGAAGTGGACCATTTAGTGTGGTCCAACATTATGCTAGTGACTTAAGTGGGGTTTTTGGGACACTAGTTTATCTCCATTGCTTAATGGGGGGACTGTTTAGCAAATAGACTCGGTGTTGGGTGCTTTAAAAGGACTAGAGGATAGAGGGTGTGTCTACACATGGTGAAGGGTGAGCCACCCTGTGCACTTAGTAGTGCCAGCTGGAAGTTTACTCATAGGGACGTGATGTTTCGTGGCGGGTTGACCCATCTTGTCCCAGTGCGGGTGATCGGCCATCAAGGTGCAGCTCCAGTTTGTACTGTGGTGTTGCTAGCAGCTAGGCCAGAAAGTCTCACAGTATGGGGGTATGAAAGTGCTTCGTTTGCAAATCGCTGTTTTTTTGGAGCTGGTACATGATGAATAAATCAAAATTTTTGGTGTGAAAGCATACTAATTTTGAAACGACCGTGCAAGTTTTTAAGTGACAAGTGGTGCAGGCAGAGTGGTTCGTTTTCAAATCGCTGTTTTTTGGAGATGCTATGTGAATGGAAGAAATCAAGAGATAATGCAAAAGTGTACTGATTTGGACCCTCTCTGTGCGTGTCTTAAAGTGATCACTAGTTAAGGCTGAACAATTGGTTTAAACATTGCTGTCTACAAGAAACACGCGGCGAGATCAAATGCCGTGGCATATTGATTGTGCATGTAAGTAAAAAGGTCTGCCTGGTAGGACTTACCGCGATCCGCATGGTATGTGCATCACCATGGGATCTGCAGCATGGACTAGTTGCTGTGAAGTGTAGTCAAGCATGTGTGATAAGCTCATCCCTGTATGGCTCATAAGCCAATGGCGAGGCCTGGACATGGTGGGAGGGGTGTGACTAAACCAATCACCGTGAGCCAACTGGATTGGTGGAAGGTCAACCAATGACGGTCCTGTAAAGTTGAAAGTGAAACAGGGCGCGCCTCGGTTGGGAGACAACTACTCAGGGCCCTGGTGGTCATGGGATATGTAGTCTTGTGAGTACCACATGCAAATTAAAGTAAATGGCAAATCTGTGAGTGTTTCAAACAGTTGTAGTGGACGTTTGCGTGGACAACCAGACTAAATCATGCTGTTTTATGACACAGCAAGTATGTAACAAATCACCCAAAATTGCAGTTGAAACACAGAAGGCGTGCGCCGCCCATATTGCATTTCATACAGTAGTGTTTAAGCTGTTGTATTAATTGATGCAAAAAGCTAGTCTGTCCAGTGCATAAAGTCTTGTGCAAGGAATGTAACTTTCATAAGCATATGGTCAAGTGTGACTTCAAACAAAGTAAAAGCTTGTTATTCCGACCATTGCATCCTGTGTACCTAGATTTGCCTAGCTAGTGTTAACACATGTCTCAAGGGTGTGCTGGGTGGTCAGGGCACGCAAGTGCCTGTTTTGTTGACATTGCATGTCAGGAGTGTCCCAGGATAGGAGCAAGAGAAAGTCAATGGTTGAATGGCAGGCTTTGTCCCTCTATTGAAAGTGCACACTGGCCCATCGAGAAGAACTGTCACTGTTTCCATTCTTGGCAAAAGCCTTCACAAGTAAGAAACATGTATTCCTATTCAAATCAAAACAGTACGGTGAGAATGTGTTAAAAAAGGCCGATATTCATGCACCCACTATACTTGAGAGGCCAAACTGGCAAAATAAAATTCAAACAGTCAGAGTGGATAGCAAAGCATTGCATCTAGGTATCTTTGTCATGAACCCACTTGATCAAATCCCAAGTTACCATCAAAAATTCCCAGACCAGAAATATAGAGCGCATTTCGTGAGGCTCCGCTTCAACCTCTGGTACACTAAAGAAGTGCTAACTTCATGAAAAATTCTTCCAAAAACAGAAATCAAATGCAGATTTTGTCTAGTTGAATCCAATGAGGAAACATTAGAACATCTAACAACAAAATTGCCAGCTTTATTAGACCAGATTAGACAAAGTTTCTAAACATCTAGGAAATCTCAGATTGTTATCCAGTGAAGACGCGTGATCCATGATTTTAAACTCGAACACCATATCTTTACATTTGGCAACCATTCAATTCCTATTGGCTTTGAAACTTGAGTTGAATGATCTAACCACTAGATAATGTTCAAATGAGAATTCTCTCTTCTAAACATTTCAGTAATTGACAGAGTTTGTATGGAAGAGACCTCTTTTCATTCTTTACACTTTCCCTCTGCTAACATCGTTTCCCTTTCCTCTGACCTATAAACCAGAAAAAAAAGACAAAGAAGAGAGGGAAACATCACAAATGAGAAACAGAACAAATGAGAAAGCGTGTGCAAGGTTGTAATTCAACCACAAATGCAAGTATAAAAATTAAAAATAATAAAATAAAGTAATTCTAGTTAGAATACACCAACAGGTATCTAACTACTTGAAAAATACCCTTCATTCCAAAACACTGCAAATACGCCATCTCAATTGCTATATGACAAAATATCTTCTAACCTCTAATGTAGTTAGAATACACCAACAGGTACTTCAAGCATTCCCTTTATCATAACATACTTAAACAAACATACTATCATACTTACATTCACGTAACTGTAATCAGGTTTCTTTTATACAGTATAGATTTTCTTTTCCAATTATTATTTTATGTCAAAACAACAGCACTGTGTCATGCACTAATGGTGTACCAAACATAGTACTAAACTATCCTGCTAAACAAATTGTACTGTTTTTTATCCACAGAAAATAAACCACAGATTCTAGCTTCATAACGCTATAAAACTAAGTAACTATAGTAATGATAATCAAAAACATATTCTATGAGCACTAGTCCCAATTGTACTGCACTCATAATTACCATATACAGTTCAATTACATCATTCCTCCATATTACAAACACTTACAGGCCAATTCATGGAATTAATGTGCACTGAGATTTTCGGCGCAAGCGTGCGAATCGCAGTGCCAGTGCAAAAATCGCAGCGAAACCTGCGCACAGCGATTCATGGAAGTCCGTGAGCGTGTAAATACCAGGATGTGCGCCAAAACTCTGCGTGGCGCACGCTGGCGCACACGTCTCCAAACAGTGTGCGCTATGCGCACAGCGAAATTGCACATAGCACGGCGCACACAACAAAAGTAGGAGGAACAGGGGGCGTGACACGGGGAATGGGGAACAACGTGTGAAAATGTGGGCGTCACGGGGGAAGTACAGGAGGCAAATGCGCGGAACGCCCACACGCACGTTCAAAACACGTATTCATGGAATTGAACGGGGCTAACGCGTGTGCCAAAAAAGACGCGCTTATCCGGAAAAATGTACGCCAGCAGGAAGCAGGCGTACGTGGACCCGCGCTGCATAAAAGTGCGCGCAAACAAACAAGCTCAGACGCCACGATGAGTTCCTAGCAGCAGTGGTCGTGGGATACCGCAGGAGGAGGAGGAGGATAGTCAGGCCCAGAATTTTCACACCCAGAACCAGCCTTTTTGGGATGCCTGATGACCAGGTGTATGGGCGGTACAGGTTTCCACCTCACATAATACTCGACCTGGTCAGTGAGTGGGAGGATGACCTCACATCACCCACCCTGTGCTCCCAAGCACTCAGTCCCCTGGAGAAGGTCCTAAATGTACTGCACTTCTTGGCCACTGGATCATTTCAGCAGACAAGTGCTATAGTGGGGGGGGTGTCACAGGCCACACAGTCACGCTGCCTACACCAGCACTTGGCCATCATGACTGCACGCCCATCAGTCCGCAGGCAAATATACCTGCCCAGAACACCTGCAGAAAGGCAGGCTGCCGTCCAGGATTTCTACGGGGTGGCACAATTCCCCAAAGTCCTAGGTGCCATTGATTGCACCCATGTGGCTCTACGTCCCCCCAGGGCATCAGAGGACATCTATAGAAACCGCAAGCACTGGCATTCCATCAACGTGCAGGTAGTATGTGATGCCAAGGGAATCCTCACCTCAGTATATGCCAACTATCCAGGGTCCACCCACGACAGTTTTATTTACAGAATGTCAACCCTAAACCGGGACCTAGAAGCTGGGCGGCATGGCGATACATGGCTGCTCAGTGAGTATAAATGCCACAGCACATGCATGCATGTCAGATACTGAGTAATGTCACAACCCCACTAATGATACCCATCACCACCTCCCCAGGGGACAGTGCCTACCCTCTGAGAACCCACATGATGACGCCAATTCGGAACCCCACCACGCCACCCGAGGTAAGATATAACACAGCCCACATTGCACCCAGGGCATAGTGGAGCGCACATTCGGAGTGCTCAAGTCACGCTTTCGCTCCCTTGACCGTTCTGGCGGGCAGCTGTTATACGCTCCCCCAGTAGTGTGCAGGATCATCGTGGCAGCATGTGTCCTGCAGAACGTTGCAACACGCCGGGGCCTGCCGGTGGACATGGTGGTGCCCCCACATCCCCAACCACATGCACGGCCACTGCGCATGGGAGGGGAAAGGACACGGGGTGAGGCAGCCCGTACGCAGCTGGTGGCTAATTACTTCACCTAAAATCACACCCCTCTGGAGTGCACACAGCCCTGGCACATACCAGCTGACAATCAATGATGATGACATAAGGGACAGTCAACTGTCACAACCATACCAGCCTGAGATTGGTCACCTGGAAGTGTTACATTGTGTGCATCCCTACCTACACAAACACCACCAATGCTGTGTCATCAAAAGACACACTTCTATGCTGCTAAATTCATTACCCCCTTGCAAAATACAACATGACAACAGTGCCATGTCACCCAACCCCTCCCCAGCACCGCCACCCAACACACCATGGCATGTCATGCTATGTGAGAGCAAACAAAGCAATCCCCAAAACCTGACACAAGTGTCACAAAGTGCAGTGTCCCTAATGGAAACTGGCCACACACAATATGCTCCCCGCAATGTAGAACTAACAACACACATGACCAAATACTTACCAACAATACAATGCAGCTACACAACCTCAAACATAGCAAAAACATGACAGTACTAAGTTAAAGTAGTGGTAGTCTTACAACCTGATTATGCCAGCACATCGACCCCTTCCAACTGTACAGTGTTGCTGCCACGCAAATGTGTAAGTGCTCTGCTTACAACATGAACTCCATCTCCAAAGTAGACGGCCTTGTGAAGACATGAGGAATGAACCTGCAAATTAGGAGGAAGACATGGATGCACAAGCACATATCAATACACCATGCAGTGTACAATACAACAACAATATCCATTAGGAATGTATACACAGTATTGACTACAGACTGCCCACACAGCTCATGGGAGTCCAACGTCACTGTGTAATTCACTGTCACTTGGGCACACCCTTTGCAAGCCCATGGAAACGGGAAGCAGGAGGGGTGTGTGTCTCACGAACCCAAGCATCTAACCCAAACTCGGGACAAGCCTGCATGTGCCCAGCCGGAATTCAGTGGATGCCCACGGGAGCCACACAAGGCAACACACTGTAAAAAAAAATCAAAAATCAAAAATCAAAAATGGCCATGTGGGGGCCGAGGGGCGGGGGGCACCCAGGAGGTCCGAGGACAGGGTGCGCATCAACAGCCACCTGTGTGGATGTTGGGAAATAAACACCTCCATGGGCTCATGGCCTGCACGGCTATGCCATTGTGGGAGAACTGCTGCTGTCGCTCTCATCACCCTCTGCTGCTGCATCAGGAGGTGGTGGTGCTATGGGAGGCAGCCCACGCAAAGCCCTGGTATGGTCCTCCATGGCAGCAAGCATGCGGGTGTGGAAGGTCTCGTTCTGGAGGATTATAGTGCGGAGATCCCCATGCAGCACCTGACGTGATGCCCGGATCTCCTCCCGAGTTGCCTGCATCTCAGCTAAGAAGGAACGTGTGAGCCACTCCAGCTGCTGTTCTGTCCTCAGGTTAGTGGAAGCCTCAAGGTCAACAAGAGTCTCCCTGAGGTGATCGAGTTCTACCCTCAGAGCTTCCCTGTGGCCCTGGGACTCTATTGATATCGATTGGCGTAGAGTCTCCAGTGCCGCCCGTCGGTCATTGTTGGACGCCAACATGTCTTCCCCGTGTAAATTGGTAAATGGAGTCTGTTGCCTGCTGTAGTTGCTCCATCTGCCTTTCAGGGGGGACAATGGAAGTGGCCACCCTCTCCATTGCTTGAGCCATCATCTCAACTGATGCTGCCTGTTGGGTTGCCATACCGTACATGGATTGTTCCCATACGGTATTGCCTGGTGGCGTACGGCCACCGCGTCGGCGGGCACCACACCTGTTTGGGGCAAGGCGATCTGCGCCTTGCTGTGCTGGCACTGCCTGAGGCTGCAGGACTGCATTCCCCCTCTGATCTGCTGGCCCAGGAACAGGATAAGATGTTGTGGTTTGTGACCCTGCATCCATAACCGCCAAAGGCGGACTTACCAACACTGACATCCCCATAGAGGGTTCTACCCCTGGTGCACATGGGTTGGACAGAACAGAATCCCTGCCAGAAACACTTACCTGCGACGGCACATAGGTCTCATCATCCGAATCAGCACCTGAATAGAGGTCTGGGAGGTGAACCCAGAGACACCCCTGGACAGAATGGTCTGCAGCAAGATTGGGTTCTCACCCACCACCACACCACGTCACCCACTGGTGCCCGGTTGTGCCTGAGATTCCTCCTGGGTCTGCACCATCTCCTCAACCTCAACAGCATCAAGTGCGTCATCCCCTACAAAAACATGAAAGACAAAAAATGGAAACAGGCATTAGCACCATAGCACACAAATAGGCCTGACAAGCTACTGAACCAGTACATGATTTACACACGTCCCACATGACTATAACCCTCCCATGCATGCACTGACACTGAGTTGGAAGGGGAGGCAAAAGGCAGACACTGATGACACCAAGATGGAAGAGCAACACATTTGCTGCATGCTGGGTAGCACTGCCATCACACATTGGCCTGTGAGTGGCATGTCCAATACACATACATGACACATGCCATCACATAGATGGCATGTACCATAGCCATGGTACATTCCACAAGTACATCCATATGTCAGTGAATGAGTACTGTCAGCCATCCATGTGAGATAGACATGATGAGATGAAAAATGCTACATAGTGTGACAAAATACGCATGTGCCACACACTGCAACACTTCCAATGTACACAAATACAGTGATTGCAGGCCGATGTACACATCAATGGTTGTGCACTTCAACATGACAGGAAACAACTATCGTCTTCCACATTCAAAGAGGCCCCAAAAATGTATGTGATCAGGCCAATACTCAATCAGCCCGAATGGTGAAATCATTCACCTAACAAGGTAACACATGTGGGCCAATGTGGGATTCATCAATGACAGAAGCATGTCACAAATGTGACAATAGGGCTGAGGAATGCGTAGCAAAAGTGGGAGAATTGAAACAATCAGCCTGAAGGAACACTGAAAAATACAAACAATGTTGTTGCAAGATGCCACTTCAAGGGCAACTGCCGTAATGTTGCACTAAATTACTACTGTGGGCAGAAGGGATACTGTCACACCCAAATCCAAGGCCGCTGAATGTTTTGGATGAAGCACATAGGCGACCCATACCACTCAGGCACACACACCCACACCTGGCACTCAATCAGAACCCATCACCCAAACAACATACACATGCATTACACACACATGCATGGGCACTCACCGGACAATGCATCATAATCAGGTAGTTCTCCCACACCTTGGATCTGTTCCTCTGTGACGAAGGCCCCAGCAACAGAATCATGTTCAGTGAGTTTGTTGTCCTCTTGTGGAGACCCACCACCAGAGTAGCGGCATGATTTGAGGCCAGCTTGTTCTTTGCTCTGCGTCTCAGGTCATTCCACCGCTTGTAGCAATCACCAGCTGTGCGCCTCACAAATCCAAAGGCACTTATGCAGTCAGCAATGATCTGCCAGTGTGCCTTACGTTGACCAGTTGTGGTCTTGGACCCTGCAGTCACCAGCATTTCGTGGCTATGTGCCGACACATAGGACACAAGTGCATCAAGTTCTGCGTCATTAAAGCAAGACTTCCTTGACGTGCCGGAGTGTGTAGCCGCGTCTGGGGTCTCAGCCTGTCGTGCCAGAGCACCCTTCTTCCTCTTTTTTAAAGGTGGAGCGGAGCCAGGGTGGCTTACGCTGCTCTGGTCAGTAGGGGCAGAATCACCGGTGGACTGGGTAGTAGGAGTGTGGGAATGCACAATGACCATAGGTGTTGATGCAGGCATTGGTTGCAGGGTAATGTTGGCAGGGGGAACGTCAGTTTGATGGACCTGGACTGACACTGTCCTGGCTGGGAAAGTCAGAGCTGGGGCGGATGGAGCTGCAGCTGCCCCTGCAGCCTCCCCACCCTGCATACTTGGGGCAGCAGATGACATAGCTGCCCCAGATCCACGTGGCTTGGTGACAACAACTTGCACCGCCACACGTGGCCTAGACTTGCTGGCCTGGAAGTCAGCCTGGGAGTCATCCTGTGCCAGGTCAGGTGCCACAATGGGCTGGTCCAACAGGGGCTGAGCTGGGATGGTGTCAGCCACGTTTCCCTCAACCATGGGGGGGGCATGGGTGTCCCTGATTGTTCCTCCACACATGGGGGTATAGGGATACCCTGCAAATCCCGGCCACGTCCCCTACCATGCCCACCACGCCCACCTTTTGGAGGTCAGCCACCTTTGCCTCCCTTACCGCTTGGTCGCCTCCCAACCATGGCACTGATGTTGTTGTGCGTATGGGAGTTGCAGTAAACTATTGTCCTGGGCAATTGGGGGATAAATGGGTAGGATATTAGATGGAATTCGTACCCTAGTGCTCTAACAAGGCTGTCTGTGACCCCTGGAGGAAGATGACGGGTCACGCAACGCACAGGCAGCCCAAAATCAAAAATTAACATGCACGCAACCCCTCGTAGACCACGTGTGTGAAAAAATGAACCCGCACTACGCTGTGGCACCCAGAAACACAAAAATAAGCGTACGCGTAATACACGCAGCCTACAATGACCTCTGAAGGGGAACGCGACACACGGGGCAAGCACAGTTGCTAAGTACGTGCAGAACTCACCGTCTGCCTGGAAAAAGAACGTGAAAAATACGCAAGTGTGCGCGTTGGCAACACCCCCGCCAAAAGAAGAATTGTACGCTGTCTGAGGAGACAGGACAAAAGGAGAAGTGAACTCTGAGGAAACAGGCCCAACAAAAAATCAGAAAAGAGCTGTCAGAGGTAACAGGGAGTATGAACTAGATACACTGTGAAGTGATCGTGTGTGAACCGACAAGAAGTACAGATTTCACCCACTCGCTCTCCACGAAAAGCACGTACAAGGAAATGGCGTCCTACATGTAGCTTTTAAACCGGCCCACATGTTCACATCAGATACGCGTGTACGCGGGCCCTTTCCTCCAATTACACGCGATGACACTCGGACGTGAAGTTTTTCCACGTGTGCTCTGTCATCACGTGCTATGAGGGAAAAGGCCACGCGCGTAATGTAACTTACGCGCTTACGCGCTAAGGGCCTTTGGTCCAATGAAATCGCGTGTGTGTGCTGACGCGCTTACGCGCTAAGGCCCTTTCCTCGAATTACACGCTGGCGTGCAATTTTCTCACGTGCCAAATCACTCTGTATCAAGCTGGCCACGCGAAAACACACGGGAGACCACACTCCTGCCCTGAAGGCCATTTTCCTGCCTCCCAGAGCACCGAGCATGCTCCCACCTGCCACCTGCTGCTGCCTGACTGTCTGCTGGCCACGCGCCATGCCATTTGGTGCCTGCACATCAGCCATCTGCAGGGGTCCAGTTGCTGTGTCCACCCCTGCTGGAACAGAAGACTCCCGACTGGGATACCATCGCTCCACAGCCCAGCCCCAGGACCCAGTTGCCCACCCACTCCTGCCTCTGGGGTTGCCATGTCGGGCACATCTCCATCTGGCACCACTGGCAACCCCGAGCCAGAGAGGCAGAGGGCCACCAGCTTCACTGCCACCGAAGTTGGTGTCCTGGTGGAGCATGTCCTGGGGACTTATGATGCCCTCTTCGGAACATCACGCGCCAACAAGGAAGGATGGGAGAGGATCTGGGACGACGTAGTGGTTGCCATCTACGCGGAGGGGGTGGCAACCCGCGACATCAAGCACGTCAAGAAGCGCTTAGAGGACTTCAGGTCCAGGACCCGCCACAAGGCCCGGCACCTCGCGGAGGGGAGCCGGGCATGCATGTGTAACATCCAGATGAGGGTCCTGGAACGCGTAGGCCCAGCGCTCCATGCCCAGATCCTTCAGAGGCAGACCCGTCTGGAGTTGAGCGGTAACTGGCCAAGCATTGCTGTGTGAGACAGGGCATGTTGCAGTGTGCTGGTAGTCTGATGCTTGCCTGTATGTGTGACATAGGCCATGTATGGATGTGTGTGTGCAGGGACATAATGGTCATGCATGTGAGACCAGTTATGTGTGAACCACAAGGTTGGTGCATGTGTTTTAATGCAACATGGGGAGCTCTATGCGGAATGCACACATGAAAGCATGGCTGTCTCTGTTCCTGGACATGGAGGGGGGGTGAGGAATGGGTGCTGATGTCATGTACATGTATGGTGCACATGTGTGTGTGTGTGCCTGAGAAGTGTGTGTGTGACTTTGAAACGCCATGGATGCATGTGACTTTGAAAGCAACATCTTGGTTTACAGGGGCCCTTCTACATGGATGTTGATGTTGATTGCAGGCACCAGGACTGTTTCTGCATGTGTGTTGTGTGCATTCACCCATATGTTGTGGAATGACAGGATGGAAGTGACATTTGACAGTGCCACTCATGTGTCATTGCTTCCTGTCTAGGGTATTTTGTACTGTACCCTGATGCTTGTTTTCTATGTCTCCCTCTACGCAGCGTCAAGTGAAGCAGAGGGTGGTGACGGCGCTGTGGAGCCAAGCGGCGGGGATGCCTCCACTGGGCGGCGACGCAAGGCCCAGCCACCCTCCCAGGAATTACCATCATCCGGGAGCGAGGGGGCTGGTGCTGTGTCTGCCACAACGGCTGTGGCAGAAGGACTGGGTGAGCCCCAACAGGGGCTTCCAATGGCGGAAGACGGTGTGGAGACATCCAGGTTGGTGGTCTCCACAGAAGAGGAGGAGCCCGATACTGAGCCGCACATGGGGCCTGGTGCGGGTAGTACCACTGGTGCAAGTGGTGCAGTCCAGGGCCAGGGTCAGGAGGCAGCACAGGTCACCGCGGAGGGGCCTGTGCATGTTGCTGTCCCTAACCCTGTGACTGCACCACCATGCACCAGCAGGGAGGCCCCGTCCCAGGCCCGTCCGCAGGTAGGGGAGAGTGCCATGTCATCTGCCTCTCCACTACCTGCAGATGCGGGGTCCCACGAACGTATGGGCTCCGTCCTGGTTGGTGTCACGTTGCGCACGCGTGTCATTCGTGATGACGTGCGTTCTTCCTTGGCGGAGAACGCACGCCATCACGGAGAGCAGCCTCGTGGCGTGGCACTGCTGGGAGGGGCCCTGGTTGGTGGGTTCATACATGTGTCGCGCACTCTGCCGGACCTCTCCTCCTCTGTGGAGACTATGCGCCAGTCGTTCTCCACACCGTCTTCCGGCCCAGATTCCGCCAGGTCCCCCTGTGGACCTGGCCCGACCAACACAGCCAGCATGGTGGAGCTCACATCCCTGCCACAGTCGGGAGTCTGCGGCCCAGCAGGGGTGGACACCACAACTGGAGACCAGCTGATGGGGGATGTGCAGGCACCATCAGACACGGCACATGGACAGCAGCAGCAGGAGCAGGCTCTAGGTGGGAGCTATGATGGCTCGGGGCCATCAACATCGGAGGGGCAGGCATCGGCCAGAGGGCAGGAGGACCCATGAATGGGAGTGTCTTCCGTGTGGCACCCGTTGGGCCAGCAGATAGGTGCGGAGCGGCAGCAGGCGGAATAGGCGCGGCTCACCATGGTCAGGGCGGAGTTCTCCATGCGTCGGGCTTTGAGGCGGGCAGAGTGCCTCGAGGCAAATCGCAGGGAGTTTGAACAGGCCATGAGTGCCTCCCTGCGAGACCTCAGGGCCAGGACAGAGGCCCGTCTCCGGCAAATAGACATGGAGTTCGATGATGCCCTGGCCCGGGACACCACAGAGTGAGCCGCTGGACTTGCCCGCCGCCATTGTATATAGTTAGATAGTGTTAGGTTTCCTTTCGTTTTTTCTTTATTTTGGTTGCGCTTGGACAATGCACCACGTTTTTGTATATAGTTTTTTATTAGGTAGTATTTTTGATAGGTTTCATTTCATCAGTTGGGCTCATGGACCCTGGATTGTTCATCTGTACATAGTTCACCATTGGATTATTCACTTTTTTTTTATTTTCACCATGGAGCAATGGTTTTCACTTTCTTTTCTCCCTTGGATTTGCTTTGTTGGACTGTGACTTTGGACACCATTTCTTTTGGATTTCTTTGGATTATGATTTCTTGTTTTTTATTCTTTTACGGACATGCAGCTTTTCTTTTATTATTCCCATTGTTGTGTGTTGGATTTTAATTACATTCATGTTGTGTTTAATACATTTTATTATTCATACTTCGATGTGTGGTATTATCTCATTGGTTTCATGCATGTCATGATATGGGTTTTCAGATTCACTTGCACCCATTGTGTCTGTGTGACGGACATACTTGCCATTGGGGTTGTATCATGTAATTGCCTTTTCTATGTGGGTGGATGCAATACTTGGTTGGGTCTTTGGGCTGGGGAGGCTGGCCATAAGGGCCATGATTGAGGATCGTCATGACCTGGGGGCAGGGGGACATGAGTGGGGGCCTGCTGGCAGGTGCCCCTGACTGCTGGGGGGTGGGGGTGCAGGGGGACATGAGTGGGACATGAGTGGGGGCCTGCTGGCAGTTGTCCCTGACTGCTGGGGGGTGGGGCTGCAGGGGGACATGAGTGGGGGCCTGCTGGCAGGTGCCCCTGACTGCTGGTGGGTGCAGGGGGACATGAGTGGGGGCCTGCTGGCAGGTGCCCCTGACTGCTGGGGGGGTGGGGGTGCAAAAGGACATGAGTGGGACATGAGTGGGGGACTGCTGGCAGGTGCCCCTGAATGCTGGGGGGTGAGGGTGCAGGGGGACATGAGTGGGTGATCAGTAGTGCAAGCTGACATGTGGCTTGGCTGGGGGGCAGGCCCATGGTAGATGGGCTGCCTGTGGGACATGACCAGGGGTGCAGGTTAGTCCCCTGTGGTGTGGGCTGCCTGCAGGGGCCGTGGAGGGTGTAGAGGGAACACCTGGGAGGACCCACACTGCCAATTCACGTGTAGGACTCCCCGCGCACCCCCGAAATTCAGTACACCACTCTGACAGCAAAATCGCGTTTGAAACTTCCCGCACACCCCAGGAATACACATACCCTGCTCAAATCGCAAGTGACACTTCCCGCGCACCCCAGTTATACATGTACCCCACTCGCACAGGCCCTTTCGCGTGTGAAACTTCCCGCGAACCCCCGTAATACACATACCCTGCTCCAATCACGTGTGAAACTTCCCGCGAACCCCAGTTATACACGTACCCCACTCGCACAGGGCCTTTCGCGTGTGAAACTTCCCGCGCACCCCCGAAATACAAGTACTCGGATCCATTTGCGTGTGAGACTTCACGCGAACCCCAGTTATACACGTACCCCGCTAGCACAGGGCCTATCGCGTGTGAAACTTCACGCGAACTCCAGTAATACACGTACCCCACTCGCACAGGCCCTTTCGCGTGTGAAACTTCCCGCGAACCCCAGTAATACACATACCCCACTCGCACAGGCCCTTTCGCATGTGAAACTTCCCGCAAACCCCAGTTATACACGTACCCCACTCGCACAGGGCCAATCGCGTGTGAAACTTCCCGCGCACCCCAGTAATACATGTACCCTGCTCCAATCGCGTGTGAAACTTCCCGCGAACCCCAGTTATACGCATACCCCACTCGCACAGGCCCTTTCGCGTGTGAAACTTCCCGCGCACCCCCGAAATACACATACCCGGATACAATCCCATGTGAAACTTCCCGCGAACCCCTGTAATACACGTACCCTGCTCCAATCGCGTGTGAATCTTCCCGCGAACCCCAGTTATACGCATACCCCACTCGCACAGGCCCTTTCGCGTGTGAAACTTCCCGCGCACCCCCGAAATACACGTACCCGGATCCAATCGCCTGTGAGACTTCACGTGAACCCCAGTTATACACTTACCCCGCTCGCACAGGCCCTTTCGCATAGTGAAACTTCACGCGAACCCCAGTAATGCATGTACCCCACTCGCACAGGCCCTTTCGCCTGTGAAACTTCCCATGAACCCCAGTAATACACGTACCCCACTCGCACAGGGCCTATCGCGTGTGAAACTTCACGCGAACCCCAGTAATACACGTACCCCACTCGCACGGGCCCTTTCGCGAGTGAAACTTCCCGCGAACCCCAGTAATACACGTACCCCACTCGCACAGGCCCTTTCAAATGTGAAACTTCACACGAACCCCAGTAATACACGTACCCCACTGGCACAGGCCCTTTCGCGTGTGAAACTTCCCGCGAACCCCAGTTATACACGTACCACACTCGCACAGGGCCAATTACGTGTGAAACTTCCTGCGCACCCCCGAAATACACGTACCCGGATCCAATTGCATGTGAGACTTCCCGCGAACCCCAGTAATACACGTACCCCACTCGCACAGGCCCTTTTGCGTGTGAAACTTCCCGCAAACCCCCGTAATACACGTACCCTGCTCAGATCGCATGTGAAACTTCCTGCGAACCCCAGTTATACACATACCCCACTCCCACAGGCCCTTTCGCGTGTGAGACTTCCAACGAACCCCCGTAATACACATACCCTGCTCCAATCACGTGTGAAACTTCCCGTGAACCCCAGTTATACACGTACCCCACTCGCACAGGCCCTTTCGCGTGTGAAACTTCCTGCAAACACCCGTAATACACGTACCCTGCTCCAATCGCGTGTGAAACTTCCCGCGAACCCCAGTTATACACGTACCCCACTCGCACAGGCCCTTTTGCGTGCGAAACATCCTGCTCACCCCCGAAATACACGTACCCGGATCCAATCGCGTGTGAGACTTCACGCGAACCCCAGTTATACACGTACCCCACTCGCACAGGGCCTATCGCGTGTGAAACTTCACGCGAACCCCAGTAATACACTTTCCCCGCTTGCCGTTTGCTGTTTGGCAGCCCTGTAAATTGGTCCAGGGTTAGCGCAGCCCTTTGCGCTGGATTGGGGATTTTGATGGCTTTTCCTTGCGCAAGGGCATTCTTGGGGGCGTAACTGGCGCTACTGCAGGGTCGCTGCGCCACTCTGCGCCACGGCTGGGTTTGGAGGCTAAAATCCATGAATACACTATGCGCGGAAATCGATTTTAGCACACACGGCTTGCGCAGAAATTCGCACATGCACACTGTGCGCCAGCCGCCTGCGCCACTTGTGCATGAAATTGTATGAATTACCCCCTTAGTACTTCCACTACATTACCTATAATGACTCCACTCTTTCGGTGCTGTTGCACTGTTTTGTGAGTAGCACTACCGTAATAGGTCCAGTGATTCCCCGCCAGTCAGAAAAAGATTAAAAAATTCAGACCTTTATTGAAAGAAAACAAAATCAAATTAAAAAAATATTTCTTCACTGCCCCAAATTGTATTTGACCGCAGACAATAGCAACCTGTAGTGCTTCACCGTGATCCCATTGCTTGTTCACAATTACCACCCAGATGTGAATCACTCTTATATATAGTGATGTAATGATGGAAAGAGAAAGAGGTTTACACAAATCACAAACTTATCAACCATTTTGCCTTGGGTTGTTCAGAGGATGTAGTTCAGTCATTAGTCGATATCTAAACTTTTTCATAAAATTGCAGCTGCTAGTGTACCGCACGTGTAATGTCAGCAACGGTTTTATAAATTGCCAAGTGGATTGTCTAATTCATTTTCTGAATTTACTGTATTGTCTTGTGCATTTAAGATGTGCGACTCTTAAATCAACAGTACATACTGTAGCAAACATTTAAATTAAAACTGGCGTTTCATGTACGCTACAAAATAGTGCAAATAATGCCTGCCACAGCGTTGCATGTGGAAATGACAAACACCCCCCATGATGGAGAAGGAGTCACATACATGTAATGTTCTTGAATGAAGTATGAACAAAAGCAATGCTATATCGTGTGTTAAGACTGACACGGTGGTTATGACAAGCACTGTTGACAATAAATAAATAGTATACTGTGTAATTGATAGAATTATGGCATATCTAGCAGCTTTGTAAGTACAGATAGATTGTCTAGTGCTTTTGTTGAACGTGTCTAGTGCATAACAGCATTTTTTAGTACAATGCTATATCAGATGTTAAGTCTATCAAAGTGATTATGGGAACCACTGGCAACAATTAATAATATACTCTATAGTCCACAGAATTATGGCAAATCTAGCAGCAATGTAAATGTTGATTGTTAAAGTGTCTAGTGCTTTTGTTAAAAGTGTCTAGTGCATAACATAGTCATCAACATTCTTCAAAAGAATGCATTGGGATCTCGCTATAGTGTCCAGTATCACGTTCTGACAATGGCAACTGAAAAGAGGAACCTTGCTTTAATTCATACCAGTGGCACAAATATGAACATTACCAATTACAGTGTCTAATGCCTCGAATGATGTTATAAGTTGTTAATATATTTTTTTTTTGATAAAACATTTTTTATTGTTTTAAACATTCCAAACTATACAACAACAGCTTTCATGAATTAGCATGTCCTCCCAAAGTACAACCATTAATAGACCATGCATCAATCACTCAAGACATTACCCCAGGTTTTAGTGCAATCCGACCATATCCCTCTTACTGCCTACGACCGGGTCCAGCCGGTTCTAGGGACCAATCTCCTCCCACCTCCCCCATATCTTGTCCGCCTTAGTAGGGCATCCTCTGGCGGTATATACTCGGTGCTCTATGGTGGCACAAATGTTCATATCTGTTGCCCATTGCTCCATCGTTGGGGACTCCGGGGCTCCCCATTTCTGCGCTATGTTGCGCTTCATCAGTCCCGCTGCTGTGTTCAGGAGCAGCTTGCCCCATTTAGTAAGTTCAATCTCAACCGGAGCCCCCAAAATGAGAATCTTCGGGTCTAGTGGTATGCGGCACGCCAAGACGTTGCCGAGTACAGTACAGCATTCATTTCAGAAGGTGCGGATTTGGGGGCATGCCCACAGGGTGTGGAAGAAGGTCCCCTCCTCATCCCCACAACGGAGACAGTTCGGGTTCAAAGCTCTTTCCCATCTATATAGTATCGTCCTGGAGTAATAGACCCTGTGCAGGATCTTTAATTGAACCAGCCGAATCCTGGAAGAAATGGCCACCTCCCGTGGGTGCATTAGTACTTGGATCCAGTCTTCTGGATCCATCACCCCCACATCCGCCTCCCATTTAGTTTTCAGGGTCGTGAGTTCCGGCGTAGCAAAGGATGTAATGGCATTGTATAGGATGGAGGTGCATTTGGTGGGGATAAGAGCTGGTAACATATTACGTTCTATTGGTGTGTAATCCGGGATATTGGTGCCTGCAGGTATGTGGTTTCTTAGGGCGTGGGCCAGCTGTACATAGTGGTATCGCTCAGTATCCGGGAGTTGGAATTTCTGCTGGATAGTTTCAAACGAGGCTATATCCCTCTCCTCAAGAATGTCCCCAACCCTCAGAATTCCAGCCCTTACCCATCGAGGCCATGGTTGAAGCTTCTTTATCTCGGGCAGGTTACAATTTCTCCACAAGGGTTGTGCCACAGTTACACTATTTTCCCACCCAACAAATCTATGCGCCTGTTTCCAAACCACAATAGTATGAACCATGGTCGTTGGTGGGAGGGGTCTCGGAAGAGTTTGGTATAGCAGTTGCCACGGGTCGGTATCGTGCATGGCTGCAACCTCGGCCTTGATGTGGGGGAGCTCCCTATCTCCATGAAGCAGGTCGTTAACTACTGCCAGCTGTGCGGCCCAATAATATGTTTGGAGGCGCGGAGCTCCTATCCCACCCTCCCAGACCGATCTTTGGAGCGTAGTGAGCGCTATCCTCGGTTGACAACCCCCCCATATTAGTTCCCGAAAAAGGGATTCAACCCGCCTAAAGTCGGAGTCTGGGATCCTTAGTGGGGCATTTTGTAAGACATAGAGAAACCTTGGGAGAGTTATCATCTTAAAGAGTGCGGCTCTTCCCATGGGCGTAAGAGGAAGAAGTCTCCAGTGGTGGGCGTCATTAACGAAACGGTCAAGGACCGGTTGAAAATTGCGTAGTGTGTATTCATTCAGGTTTGTGGTCACCCAGATCCCCAAGTATCGAAAACCTTGCGGTTCTGTTCGGTACGGGCATTCCCGAGGGTCAGCCTGCACGTTGCCTTTCACCGGGAAGAGAACTGATTTTCCCCAATTGATTTTAAGCCCACTAAGGACACCAAAACGGGTAAGCATCTGCGTCACCTTGGGGCAGGACCGAGCTGGGTCTCCCAGGTAAATCAGGCAGGAGGTCATCTGCATACAAGGAGACACGGTCCTCATGCCCTTCAGGCCATCCGAACCCCGTCCATGCGGCGTCTTGTCGAAGCCAAAGGGCTAGAGGTTCAATTGCCAGGGCAAAGAGAAGGGGAGAAAGGGGACACCCCTGTCTCGTGCCCTTTCCCAACGGGAAGGACCGGGACGACCAACCATTCACTTTGACCTCCGCTCGAGTGTTAGTGTAGAGTAGTTTCACCCATTTCAGGAAGTTGTCCCCGAACCCCATACGCCTCATGACCTCCCAAAGGCAGTCCCACCTAACCGAGTCGAAGGCCTTTTCAAAATCTACTGCCAGTAGGGCGAGAGGGGTGTCAATGATCGGGGCCCGCTCCAGCGCCAGATGGAGCCGGCGCAGGTTCATACGCGTTGATTTGTGTGGCATAAAGCCACATTGATCCGGGTGGATCAAGGTATGGATCACTGATTGCAGCCGGTTGGCAAGGAGCTTCGCAAGAACCTTGGCTTCGCTGTTAATTAACGAGATAGGCCGATAAGAGGCGCACTGCTCCGGGGGCTTATCGGGTTTGGGAATGACCACAATAGTGGCTTTACATAGGTCAGGTGGGAGGGTGCCCTGGTCGCGGGCACCAAGAAACATCCTGTATAGGGGGGGTCGCCATTTTATTCCCTCCAAGTTTTTGCCAGGTCTCGGCCGGGAAACCATTGGGGCCCGGTGTTTTCCCTGTTTGGAGTTGCGCTAGGGCTTCGGCTATCTCGGATTCAGCGAGATCCGAATCTAGCTCCTCCCGTTGTTGTGGTGTCAGTGCTGGGAGTGTAATCTCATCTAGTAGGGTCGGGTCGAAAGGTGCTGTCGGGGCTCGGTAGAGTTCCGCGTAGAACTGGGCAAATGCTTCTGCTATTTCAGCATCCGTCTGATCCCCAACACCATTTGGGGCAACAATCTCCCTGACATGACGTCTCCCCTCCTCCCTCCTCTCCAGCCAGGCCAGCATCTTGCCCGCCTTGTCTCCCAGTTCGTATATCCTCGCTCTGGTGTCCCAGTGAGCCTGCCTGGCATTATCTAGCATGATATTTCTGAGGGTTTCTGTGGTTTGTTTGAGGGACCTTTGAGTCTGCGGGGTGGGGTCAAGAATGTGCGTGCTTTCGGCCTGGACCATTTCAGCCTCCGCCTCTACTATCTTTTGGAGTCTCTCCCGCTTTTTGTTTGCCACCCAGGAGATGATTTCCCCACGCAACACCGTTTTATAAGCCTCCCACACCACCACCGGGTCATCCACTGCTGGTATATTTATGTCAAAGTATTCATCGGACAGCTCCGTAAGGCGGTCTACCAACTCTGGGAAGCCAAGATGGTAGCTGTTTAGCCTCCACGTTCTAGGGGGAGTTACAGAGTGCGTTCGTATTTCAATCAATAGGGGGGAGTGGTCCGAGATTCCACGAGGGAGGTATTCAGCGGATATTGCCCTGTGTAGGTCTGTGTTCGGGACCAGGAGGTAATCAAGTCTAGAGAGGGAGCCATGTGCTCCCGAGTGGAACGAGTAGCCTCTACCCTGGGGATGTAATTCGCGCCACACATCTCGGAGGCCCAAGGCGGACACAAAGTTGGAGAGTTTCGTGGGAGCATCCGGGTTACGCCCTCTAAGATGGGTACGATCCATAGTATTGCACATGACGTCGTTAAAGTCTCCCCCCAGGACCCATCGATCTGGGTGGTGCGTCCCCAGGAGAGCGGTGACGTCCTCCAAGAGTCCCTGGCCTAGTCCGGGTGGGGAGTATATTGACACAATGGCCAGTGTTTCGCCCCAGAGTGAACCTAGAATGAGTACATAGCGACCCCGTGGGTCCAATTCCACCACCTGTGGGGAGAACGGGAGCCTTTTGTGTATAAGAATAAGGGTGCCCCTGGATCCCATCGTGTACCCTGCATGGAATGCGGTCCTGTAATTTGTTCTCTGAAAAAGGGTGCAGTGTGTTCCCGCTAGGTGCGTCTCTGATAGGAGGGCCAAGTCCGGAGGGTGCCTATTCAACAGCTGTTTAATCAGACGTCTTTTAATCCCAGAGCCCATTCCGTTCACATTCCAACTGAGCAGCTTAAGGGACCTGGGGCGATCGGATGGGGGTGGGTGTGTTTGTGGGTGTGTCATCTAGAGCTTTCCGTTAGAGGACACGCAGGGTGTCTGGGTCGGGAGAGCTGCCTCCCCTTAGTGTGTCTGTTGGGAATATGGTTCCAATACACAGTACAGCAGGGTGTAATGTACCGCGGACTGTTTTTAGGTCTGTGGTTGGACATGCTATGAATTCGAACTAACAAAACAACATTAAAACTTTCCCTTTCATCCCCCACCCTATACTCCACCCCAACTTGAAGTACCTGTCGCCCGAACATACAAATACAACCGACTGTCAGGGGACAGTCAACTCATCAACCTAGGACTATTCCTCAAGTGGTATAACACTACTTAGTCTTAAGTTGCCCTGTTCCGGCCGTGGGGGTTGCGTGGACCGGGCCGTCAGTTACACAGACATTGGGTTCACAGTTAATTCGCTGTTAGCATGGGCTAATAACATGGCGCCAGGACTCAAAGCGTAACTGCGAGTGGGTACCTTATTCTCCATTTCAGTCATTGTCCCTGTTTGGCTGTTCCTGGGGTTGGTGCTGCGGGGGTTCAGGAGGTGCCCTGTCTTGTCTCGGGCGATTCCTACCGTTACCCTGTCTTCCGTCTGGCCTCCAGTCACCCTCCAGGTGTCTTGCCGCCCAACTCCATGCCTCAGCTGGGTCCGTGAAGTGCACAGTTGTTCCATTAAAGTATATCTTCAGCTGCGCCGGGAATAGGAGTCCGTATTTTACGTTGAGGGTCTGGAGACGTTTTTTGAGAGGGCCAAAGGATTGTCTAGCTCTTTGCACTTCTCTAGTGAAATCCGGGAAGAAACCTATCCTGGAGCCGTTGAACGTTATAGTGCCCTTGGCTCTGGCCATTTGGAGTATTGCGTCTCGGTCTCTATAGTTCAGAAGTTTCGCAATCACTGTGCGGGGTGGGGCACCTGGGATTTGCCTGCCAGTTGGCATTCGGTGGGCCCTTTCAATTGAAAAGAAGTTCGACAAGGTCTTGGGGGCAAAGATGTCTGCGAGCCATTGCTCTAGAAACAGTTCTATGCTTGCTCCTTCCGTTTTCTCCGGCAGACCGAGGATCCGAATGTTGTTTCGTCTCGCTCTACCCTCCCCCTCTTCCACCCTTTCTTCCAATGCATTGATGCGAGCTAGCGCTCCCTGACATTTGCTGGTTCACCGTCCTTAAACTGACCTCTGTTTCAGATATTCGACCCTCGGCTTCTCCGGTACGGGCTGTGAGTTTTTGGAGGTTGTGGCGTAATAATGACACATCTGCGCTGATGCCATCCATCTTTTTTTCCATGGAGGTTCTCGAACTTGCTATGGCGTTCATGACATCCTTCAGCGAAATGTTCTCCTCTGTTTCTGGTGTTGCGGTAGTACCGGGTTGCTCCGGCGGGAGGGCTTGGGCGGGGGTCGCATACTGCTCTATTTTGCTCTGCGTTGTCGTACCTCTTGCCTTATCCTTACCCATATCTGAAGGTATCTAGTGGACCTCGGGAGGTCGGCCCCACTCACGCACCGTTTATAAGGCTTTGCGACGTATGCTTCTTAAGGCTGTTTGTAGGGCGGGTAGGTGCGGCGCCCCTTTCCGGAGCTGGTAGGGTATGTTGACGCCCAACGGTTGATGGGTGGGTTGGTTTGCCTCTATTCCTCTATTGCCGCACTGTGTGCTTGGTTGTTGGTCTCTCGTTGTGTCATTGCTAAGAGGTCAGTCTACAGATTGCGTCCCAAGCACCAAGCCTCAGGTCATCTCAGGTATGCAGGCACTCCAGTCGCTACTCATGTAGTGTTTAATGATGGACACTACATTGGCTTGGTGCGTCGTCTCCGGCGCCTCAGTGCCGCTCTCTCAAATCCGATCCCCAGGGTCTCAGACTTCCACCAGCTCTATCACGCGGGGCGGGGTACGGAGCCAGGTCTGCCTCCGGCGAGACAGCGCTCCCGCGGGGGCCGGGCCCATGCACGCCCGAAAACACACAGGAGGATGTGGTCTCTAGGAGCGGGGCCGTCTACCTTCTCACTTACGGGTTCGTGTCCCCCCTTCGCCCTTCAGCTGGGCAGGGTGTCTGCCTTCCTCTGTTGGCGCCGTGCAACGCGTCCTCTTCTCGTCTGCCGCTCCGGCGGTCAAACGCATCCGCGGGGGCTGCGGGGGTCGGATTCGTGTGCGCTCGGAAGCACACGGCGTGGTGTGGCCGCCAGCAGTGGGGACCGCCTACCTTCCCAGTCGCAGGCGGCTCCCGCTCGTACGATTCGTTCCGCCCGGCAGGAGTCCACGAGCTCGTCTCTCCCCTCCGCTCTCCGTTCTCCGCTGTGGTTCCGCGCGGCTGCTCCAGGCCCCAGCGGGGCAGGGTGTCCACCTCCTGCAGCCGGCGCCGTATTACGCGTCCTCTTCTAGGTCGCCGTTCCGGCGGCCATCTTGTCCGTTGCCGGCGTCTCGGGCTTCTCGGACCAATTGCTCCCGACTGGAGCTGCGGTTCGGGTCGGTATTATGACGACCTGAGCGCCCAAGGCTCCGCTGCACCTGGATGTATTTTCCGCCGTTGTGGTACCCAAATTACAGGATATTTCCAGGATTTGGCTGACGGCCGCGGGAGCTCCGAGGAATCACGTCCTCATCCCGTGCTCGCTGGCCACGCCCCCTCTTGGGGAAGTCGTTGTTAATATTTTTGACTAAAACAGAAAATTACTGGATAAAGTGTCTAGTGCATGGATAAATAACATAAGTTGGCAACATGTAAAAAGTTTAGTTATCATGTATCTGTCTGTGCTGACATTGTTCTAATAAATATATGTGTGTGTATATATTTATATATATGTATGTATATATATATATATATATATATATATATGTATATATATATTCAGTGAAAAAACTTTGTTAAAGGGACTAAGCAACCATAACCATAAGGTAAGCTAAGCAACCATAACTCGTGCCACCACCGTGCACTGCTAAGACTAACACCCAGGACATCAAAGATGACATCACAAATGTCATTGATGACATCACTGATGACATCACATGTGTATGTACTTTTCATGAAATATGTGTACAAGGGATTCTTATTATAATGTTGCGAAACAAGTGTCAAGGATCATTGCGATAAATATCATACCCTAATTAGTGCATTTAACGATGCATTGATATAAATAGCATTCTATTATGGGGTTCTATCTAGTATACTAAGCTACTCATACAGAAACATAACATTGTGTGCAGCGTACAAGATGAAGGTATAATATTCGTAATGTTAATATGTTGAACAATAAAATGATAATTGTTTTCTTAATAGATTTTTGTGTACTGTGAAATATGTAATAAGTAGCTAATAAAACACATGTATTACATAATTGCATTACTATAGACGAAACACAAAGACACAAGAACACATGCCAATATGGGTATATACAGGGAAAGTGAAGTAAGCAAAAAAGCACAAGTAGTAGCAGAAACAATTCATAATTTAACTGATTATTTTCATGCAAATAAATGATTGCTCTGTTTCAAAGCAGCTATTTACCCTAGGTATATGTATCACTTGATGTGATTGGACCCTAAGGAAAGTAGTGTGAGTACAATGTATACAAATATGACCATATACAGGGAAGGTACAGCCATAAAAAAAAACAACAGAACTATCAGAAAGTGCTCATAAGTCTATTGATTATCTTTATGCACAAAAAGGATTGCTGTCTTTCAAGCTTGTGTCTTCCCGTATGTATATGTTTCATATGATGTGTCTGGACTCTAAGTAAGAACCTACTTGAAGGATACATCTACAAATAAAATAACATTTTTAGTTTCTGACTGTTACTGAAGAAAACCATGTGGCCTAGATATGTCAGCAAAAGAAAAAAGAGTGAGCCAGACATGTGATGTCATCAGTGATGTCATAAATGACATTTGTGATGTCATCTTTGATGTCCTGGGTGTTAGTCTTAGCAGTGCACGGTGGTGTCGCGAGTTATGGTTGCTTAGCTTACCATAACTGGCGAATTTCAAGGGTTTTTCGGTTTTACTTGGAACCATAACGTCCCTTTGACAAAGTTTTTTCACTGAATTTCATAGGTTTTTAGTCGCGCAACTTAACCATAACGTCCCTTTAACAAAGTTTTTTCACTGAATTTCATAGGTTTTTAGTAGCGCAACTTAACCATAACGTCCCTTTAACAAAGTTTTTTTATTGAATTTCATAGGTTTTTAGTAGTGCAACTTAACAATAATGACTTTCACTTTATATACATATCATATGGAACTGACTGAATCTCTTCTACTATACTTGATGGCCGTGAACTCATTTAATGTTCGCGGACATGTTCGAAGAACAGTACCACTACCTAAAAAACTCTGGGGGGGTATGTTTGATTGTTATATCATAACATAGGAATATTTAACAAATTTAAAAAAAGCACACAAACACATTATATGTACTAATACATACGAAATGTAACCCATATATACAACACACTAACCATTCATTTAAATGCACTATGTTCTAAAATGGAATATACCTCAAGAAAATAAATTGGCTTCCAACATAATTACCTCACAAACACAACAGAACTAAAAACAGGAGCAGACCCACTGAGTACATAGGACATATCTTACCTGAAATAGTAAGTGTACTTAATTTTATTCATATATTTATAAACTTTCTGTATTAGATAAAAAAATATATTATCTTTTTCTTTTTTCTCTCACAGAAATGTCTAGTACTCTGGAATGGCTAGAGGAACATTTCCCACATGACGAAATGTCACAAGATAGTGAAACCAATGGTAAACACTTTACAATATAAACCATTTAATTATTATTATTTTGTATACATTTAACATATATATATTTTTTTTGTACAGAGCATACCAAAATAGAAAATACTTCAGAAAAACCTGTTATGGATAACACTTTTCACAGTATAGAAGAAAAAATGGATTTATTGTTGACTAATTTTAATAATTTGAAAACTTTTGTGGAAGATCATTTTAAACCAAAAACCTCGTACCATTGCCCCACATGTACTTGTCCCTCCTCACCATATCCCAGTCAATTATCCCCAAACCCTCTCCATAACCCAAAACGTTTTGATGAGACTTCCATCCCTTCTTGACCTAATAACAATCACGATGAAACCCCTAATTCTCCTGTTTTTGTTTCTGTTTCTGCCTCACCTTCTCTGTCATAAATTATTAATATATGTTGAATAAAGTTTAATTTTTATATTGTGTTGTAAATAGTTTCGTTTTTTTTTTTTTTAAAACAATGTAGGTGTCAACGGACAGTGCAGGTGTTCTGAAATGTTCGTAAATAAACAAAAATGGAGGTATCCTGAAGAACACTATACCTGTTCGTACTGTTCGCTAGCAAGATGAAACTATTCTAAGAACACACGCGGTGTCCTGAAATGTTCGTAAAAAAAAAAAATTAAAGTGTCCTAAAGAACACTATATCTGTCCGTAGTGTTCGCTAGCAAGTTCAAACTGTTCGAAGAACACACGCGGTGTCCTGAATTGCTCGTAATTAAACAAAAATGGAGGTGTCTTAAAGAACACTATACCTGTCCGTACTGTTCGCTAGCAAGTTGAAAATGTTCTAAGAACACAATTGGTGTCCTGAAATGTTCATACATAAACGAAATTGAACGTGTCCTGAAGAACACTATATCTGTCCTTACTGTTCGCTAGCAAATTTAAACTGTTCTAAGAACACACGCAGTGTCCTGAAATGTTTGTTTCACGTGTGACGCAATTTTAATTATTTCTTGACCCGAACAGTGTCCGTAGAACATCAACGCGCATGCGCTAGCCAATCTCTGTGCATTTGGTGTCCTGCGGACATGCGCTTCCTTCGCGGACTTGTTTGCGAACGGATCATATGACCGCGCCCACGCTGATCGCGTGTTCTGAATGCGGACACTGTTCAGGTCCCCGAACAAATAAAAAGTACATTTTCAATTAATCCATAATATTTTTCAATAGAATCTCACCATGGCACAAGTCCCACATAGTAATCCTGAGTTTCTACATACCTTTTGAAACTTTTCAAACTTTTTTTTGTGTTCGATCTGTCCGCGGACAGCGCGTATGTCCGTGGACCGCGCACAAGCACCCCTATAAAAGACCACGCCCTAGAGCTTATTCTCATTGTGTTTCTGGCTATTCTTCAGAGCACAGCTATTTCTCCAGCAACTTGCTGATTACACCATTGAGATGGCATCCCTGGCTGCAGAACTGTCACCTGGTGCTGCACCTGCTTCAGCACCACCCCCACGCCCTCCACCACCACCACCTCCCCAAGGTCCTGAAGAGGGGAACAGGAGTGAGGATGCAGAGGAGGAAGAAGAGGATGATGAGAATGAGGTAGAGGAAAACCCTACTACCCGCACTAGGCGTGAGTCTTGGGTGTGGCGGTTATTTACCATTCATGGGAATGTTCCTAAGGCTCGTGCGAACCGTGTTACCTGCAATGCGTGCAAAATGATACTCGGTCGCGGGAAGCACGGTAAGTACAGCTTTGGGACCACTACTATGAAGCGACACCTGAGGTCATTTCACTCTGGGGCTATTCGCAGGGTTGTACCTTGCGAAGAACGTAGCAGGTTGATTTCCTCTACTTCATCCTCTGTTTCTGATCCTGTCACCACAAGTACCACCTCTGTGGGACAGCGTCTTCCTCAAGCTGCCTCACAGGCCATACAGAATGCTAATGACCCTTACCTTTCGAGGGTCACAGTTGCATGTATGTACTGTGACACAGTACTCTGCAGGGGGGAGCGACTTCGTAGTGCTTTTGAGACTATCGTCTCAGAGCACGAGAAGATCTGCTCACTACCCAAATAAAACCCACTCTACATCTTCCTCTCTCAGCTCGCCCTTTCTTATCCCTGTGGTTGGTGTCCCCCTCTTTACCTTCCTTTCCCCTCCTCTCCTAATGTGTCCTGTATAAAAAACCAAAACAAATACAAAATATCAAAAATCAAAAAAAAAATAAGGCTCGTTTCAGAGCCGCCTTTCACAGATAAAAAATAGAAGTGAAAATAAATGAAGCAGGGCCCTTTGTATTTTTTAGAAGTCCGCGGACAGTTCGCGAACATTTAAAAAATTGGGTTGCTACACCATCACAAACATTGCAATTTTCTCTGGGAAGAAATGGTGGCTCTGAAAAGAGCCTTTGGGTGGTGATTGTAAGTCAAAAATTATAAATGCTTAACACCTACTTCAAAATGGTTGTTGTAATTCCAAAAAAGGTTGCAATGCATTTTGTACATTTCTCAGAAAAATCTGATTGCCAGCATAAGTAAGATGGACTCCATCTCTGCGAAAAATGTATGTACTACGAAACATAATATTTTCATTGTGAAAAGAAGACATGCCAAAATCTCTTAGAAAGGCACAAACAGCCTTATTAACATTGCGCCTTGCTTTTTTCATTTGTGGACCAAATGAAGAAGAACGATGCCACATTTGTCTCTGCGCAATCCGTGAAAATATCACTTGAGAATTAGGAAACATGTCCATAACCTTCCCAAGTCCTTCTTTCATAGCAAATTGCAAAGAAATTCCAGTCACATGTCCTAAACTGTTCCCTCTACAATGAATTTTAATTATGTCTGGATGTTGCTCTGTCTCCAAAGTAGCACAGAGAGGTAGCAAGTCCAACCACTTCATTCCACGTACACCATGCCAGTGTACTTCCACATGTGGGAATCCAAGATCTACAGCTACTCCACAGCTTTCTGCATGCACCTTCAACCAATGTATCCACGAATTTCCCAAAATCCAAACAATCTGTTTTCTGAAACACAAAGCCATAGCTATCTTTTGTTCTCTCAGCAAAAAGAGTATCTGAGAAATTCTCTCCTGGCACAACACACCCACTAAACTTTCCTGACCAATCCCTTTCAGTGCTTATTCTCATTTGCATGACTTCTGAACCCAAAAATCCCCGGATGTAACTCCCGATGTCCGCGAACTACCGCCATGCCCGCGCACATATCGTAACATGAACAGCCCTTCTACCATTTCCACTTCACTCTCTCTGCCATTCCCTCATTGAATGTAGCTAAAAAATCACATGACCATGCACCAATCACATTCTACATCTAACTGCATCATCATAGATCAGCACTGCAAATGTACTGTGAATCTCTCTGAGTACAAGTGTCATATCATTGGCAAGCACCATCTACCAGAAATACTGTACAAGTCTCCAAGATTTCTACTTGCAGCTCCATGCATATATATATGCATGAACACAAACTTCAGGTATGAATATTTTCTGTACAGTAGATGAACACATTTTCAAACAGACTTTTAGCTTGTGTAATCTGTAAAATGAATTTACTGTATTTTTTTCAATTTCCTAAAATCAACTATCACTTATAAACCTTTATACTATTTACTTTCTTTAAACACACACACTCAAATCATGTTAAACTAACATTTTTTAAATGAAATATATAGACTACATATATTCAAACAAAATTGCATGCAAGCACAATCTATGTTTAAATCTTTAAAAAAATACTTATACAATTTCATATTTTTTTGTTTTTATTTATTTATTTACTTAATTACTTTAATTCAGACATGACATTGAGGCGCTATTACCTAGAACAGCTTACTTACAGAAATAGTGGTATTCACTGGTATATTATAAATTTCACAAGACATAGTAAAGATATTTTTTTTGCTACAGTTAGTCATTCAATACAAATTGTTCATTATGAACATATCATATGTACTGAACGGATGCAATGCATCTTATGTAAATAAATTAGTTTAATGGTTTTAAAGAAGGCACTGAGGATTTCAATTAAAAAAATCAATATCTAAATTAAAAACAATGCTATATACAAACAAAGTTACTAATTTGAAGCTTTTACAATTGCAGTGAAGACCAGTCTCCTGAAAAGAAGCAGCCGAATTCGAAGAACAATGAAGAACTAAGAAGTTACCTGTTAATTTTTTTAAAAAAGTAAGTTTAATATCACCATAATATTTGTATTATTAATCAAACATACTATAACGTTAATACAAGCTATTTCGGTGCCTAAAAATAGAGATGGTGTAACCATTTTGTCCAAAAATCTCCATGTCTTAAACAGCGATTTACAGCCAGAATGGCCCACAAATTCCTATTTTTGGACACACAAATTACCCAACTGAACCGCTACAATTTTCATATTATAGAACAAACAACTGTTTTAATTGTATACATTAGATTTACTATTTGTACTTTTCCACACCACTAGCTTACTTTTTTTTTGTCATCTGAACCCCAGTTTAGTAACACATAAATTCAAGAATACCTATCCCTACTAGTTGTAGTTCCCAATGCACAATCACACACCATTACATACATCTTTATCATCTTACTCAAACACTCATGCACACAGCACACATACATTCCAGAACACCCCAACCCATATCTTCTTTATTTTTTTCAACAGACCCTAAAGAATGCCTACCAAAAGTCAAGTCCGTAGAAAGCAACGCAAATGTAGAGCAAATGAAAATAAAATTGTCCAACATAAGCATCCATCTCTAGCAGAATTTGTAAAAATAAGTTGAAACAAAACAGCTAATACAGTCATTTAGTGAAACACAAGAAGTTTCAAGTACAAAAACTTTGCCTCCTCTATCAAAATGTAAAACAAACCAAAAAACAATTAACAGAAAATCAGCTATCACTACAGATAAAACTACTTCTTCAAATTTTAATATAGTGCAAAGTAAGCATACCAAGAAAAGTATTTTAGCCAAAATGTACCGTCACAAAGTCCTTCAAAATCTTATAAAAACAGGAGAGAAATCGGGTTCAATGCTTAAAACCTATCGTAGGAAATTAATCTTAGAAGCGTTAATGGACAGTGCAATTCTTCTCAGAAGAAAGTTATTTATTTTACTGGTAAACAAAATGAAACCACTAACAAAACTAATAACTAAATTACAAAAAAGACTTCTCAATAAGCGAAATGTCAACAGAAAGAACTTCTTAAGTATCTGCGGAGGTGAATGGAATCACACTACAAGCACAGAACCATATTTTAATGAAGAAGCGTACAAACAAAAGCAAACAAATACAATTGCCATGCATAGCAGTGGTCGAGGTTATGAAAAAGTGAACAATACCATAATGGAACAAGAAGTACTCCTTACAAAAATATGCCCTGAAAACTTAGAATTACCCCTCCATTCAACTGAATCAGAACGTCTAGTGTACAAATGGCCATGCACGTCAATGTGTAACATTCCCAAACAATGTTTCAAATCTTTACGACAATTCCTCAATAAATATGTAAAAAGCAAAGCCAAAATCTAAATTAAATTACTGCAAAATATGGATACCTGTCCAGTGCACAAGTACACAGGACTACAAGGACATTCATTGACCTGCATTACAGGACCTACTTGTAAAACCACTTTCCATGATATCAAAAGGATATCAACACATCATTCAACTATAAAGAATATAGTCTATAAACTGTACTATGCTAAAAGTCCTGCTTTAGCACTAGCAAAGTTAAATAACATCCTTCTACATGGTACAGCAAAAGACCTACTTGAAGAAATTCACTATATCCAGAAAAGATATTTTGGAAGTGAAAGCCATTTACAGAATGAAATAGCTTTAAACCAATTAAGCAACAATTCTACACATGGCAACCTTTTGCTAAACACATACAAAAAAGAAATACTAAAATTTAAAAGTACATCAGCTGAAGTACCAAACCGTGTATGTGTATGTTGCCGTAGAACTTTTTATAAAAGTAACACAAAAACTGTAGACCTATCATACAAAATAGAAGACAATGAAGATTCTAAATGGTTTGAATTAGCTCTCTACCTTGTAGCAGAAAACAAATACGAAATAACTGAGCCCTTAATACTTTGCAGTTACTGCACTACAGAACTTGACAACAACCAAACTCCTTCACGTGCTATCACAAATAATTTGGAATTATACCCAGTACCAAAACCCTTACAACAACTTAATTTATATGAGAGCATCATAATTCAAACAGTACACCCATTTCAAGCAATAATATGCCTTCAACCAAAAACAGCAAAATTACCTCCCTCTGAATTGGTAAAAGGCATTCGTGGAAAAGCAGTTTATTTACCATTAGATCTAAAAGAAAATGTGCATACTCTAGGAGTGCAACGTCCAATGCAGCAATCTTTAATTATCTTAGTAAATGGAGTACCTACAAAAGACAAAAAAATATGGCAACAGCTGGTAGATTTATATAAAGTTAGACAAGCCTTCCAATATCTTAAAGAGAATAATGAATATTACAAAGAAATTAATATTGAAGAAAACTTGAAAGATTCAACTGAAATAATTTAAGAAACACAAGAAGCTGGTCAATTTGAGCTACTAGATCCTGCTAAAATATCAAATACTTTAGACCATTATACAATTCATCCTTTGCACTGTAATGACACTGTAGAAGATGTACTGGAAACTTACCAAATGCGTCAAACAAAAGGATCGCCAATCAGCATATGGGAAAAAAGTATAGAAGCACGTGCTTTTCCTCTACTCTTTCCTACTGGCAAAGGTGGAAGGTATGATAGACCTATTCAAATATCAGCTTCAGAATACCGCTCATTACGGATGTATTCTGAAGATCCCAGATTTAGACAAAATGTGGAATACATATTCCACCTACTCTTTGAAATTGAACTAGCAACTTTAAGTTACGGAGTTGCACACATATTAAAATCAGGATCACACTTTCAAAATATGAGAGCTACACAATTATTAGAAAAAGTGCAACAAAAGGATGAGGTTTTACAATCAAATATTACAAATCTATTAGCAAATATGCATGGTACTAAAGAGTACTGGTTTTGACGTCATGGAGATGTACGTTGTATGATCAGAAACCTTGGCCCACCCATTTGGTTTGTTACATTAAGTTGTGCAGAATATGCATGGGAAGATTTACATGATTTCCTACGCATATCAAATAAAAACAAAACAAACATAGATATACTAACACCTGGAGAACTTTGTTCTTTGGATCCTGTTAATGTTTCAAGATATTTTCACCATCGCTTCATTGCTATGCTACATTTTATTTGTAATAAAACTGTTCCTCCACTTGGAGAAGTGCAACACTTCTTTTGGAGAAAAGAATACCAAGCCAGAGGAGCACCACATATCCACATGCTTTTATGGATTAAAGATGCTCCTAAATTTGGTCAAGAAAGTGATGCCACTGTTTTACAGTTTATTGAAAAATATGTCACTTGTGAAATTCTATCAGAAGCCACAAATAGTGATCTTCATGCTCAAATTTTACAATTTCAAAGAAACAAATGTGGAAAATATTGTCGTCGCAAATACAAAAACAAAGGGAAATACTACACCAAATGCCGATTTGGTTTCCCTAGACCAGTTACAAATACAGGTCAAGTGAACAACCTCATGTCTTCAGTTAGACATAGTGTTAAAGGTAAGTCACCTACAAATACATATTACATAAAAAGAAAAGAAGAAGAAAAATATATCTATGATTATAATGCAATCATTGCCCACTTATGGAATGCAAACATAGATGTGCAGTACATTGCAGACAATTCTACTGCAGTTGCACAATATGTCACAGCATACTTAACTAAAGCAGAAAAGACAGAGCTCCAAGACCTCTGGAATGACCTGTCATCAGATAAAACAGTATCTCAGAAATTATACAGCTTGGGCATAAAAATGCTCACCCATAGAGAATGTGGATCTTATGAAGCAGCTGATCGTTTAACTGGTACTGCATTTTATGGTAAATCTGAAAATATAGTATGGCTAAGTCTTGGTCCAGCTAAATCTAGAAAAAGAGTTCTAAAATCATATGAAGATATAGAAACAATAGCCAAACATGATCCCAACAGCCAAGACATTTTAAAAAACAATTTATTGGACACATACTACCCAAACAGAAGTAATACTTTGGAAAACATGTGTCTATACCACATAGCCCAAAACTACACATACAAAAATAATATGAAACCTGATGAAAAAAAAGGTAAATATAGAGTGACAAACTGTGAAGGCAGCTTAGTTAAACTCACTAAACCAAATTTAATTAATCATATCAAATTGTCATTAAAGACTCCTCAACATAAAGAAGTATATTACATGTCCCTGCTACAACTCTTCAAACCATGGAGAAAAGAAGAACAATTACTAGATAACTATGACTCATGTAAGGATGCTTTCAAAGCAAATGAAAGCACTATAACTGATGTAAACTTTACACAGTACAAAACAATGTTGCACAATGAACAGCAACACGAAGAAGAACTCCAAGCCCAACTAGATAAGGACACTCCTGACAGTAGTCAACCTTCTGTAACAGGAAACCAAGAACCACTGGGAGAACCACTAATAATAAATGAGGCAGAATTAGCTATGATAGAATTAGAAAACACCATGTGTCAGTATGAAGATAAGGAAGACTTAACTATACTACAATCAAAACTAAACAATGAGCAATGTAGCATTTTTCAAGAAGTAACAAAACAAATTGCACATGGTGTAAAACATGACAATAAAGAATGTTCCTGCCATAATTATAAACCTATACTACGGTACGTCAGTGGTGAAGCTGGTTCTGGCAAAACATTCCTAATCAAAATCATTAGTAAGTTCCTTCAACTATTGACAAACAACAAACTGTCAGCTGTTGTCACTGCCCCCACAGGTTTAGCTGCCTACAACATAGGTGGTGTTACATTATACCGATTACTACTATTACCAGTAGAACACCAGAACAAATTAGACTATTACAAACTTTCTGCAGAAGCTGCAATGGAAATACGCAGAGTATTGAAACAAATGAAAATGCTACTAATAGATGAAGTGAGCATGGTCTCCAACCTGATGTTAGCTTTGATTCACCTCAGATTACAAGAAGTACTCAAAACAGACTATGAAGAGCTCTTTGCAGGAAAACACATTATTGTTTTTGGAGATCTGCTTCAATTAACACCAGTAAAAGGTGAGCCTATTTTTAAAACATTAGGACACAAACTCTGCCGTAAAACTGTTGGCAGCATTGGAAATGTCAACCTTTGGCAACATTTCCAATACAGAGAATTAACAGAAAACATGCGGCAATCTGCAGATCTCACTTATGCCAACATTTTAAAAAGTATCAGAGTTGGTATACTTTCTAAAGAAGCAGAAGCAATATTGAAAACCCGGCACATTAATGCACTTTATGGCGATAATGCATGTGCTACAGATGTTATGGAACAATTAGCCCACAAAAATGTCAATTGTATGGCCTTAATGCCAACTCTTGCAAGCTGTTTCAAATTCAATGAAATCATGCTAAGTAAAGAAATGCAACCAATCACGGAAATTAGCGCCACAGACAAACTAGATGTACATGGTATGACCCTACCCATGTGTGACCAAGCCACAACAAGACTAAATAGTTTAGAAAAATCAATCTCAAACACAGCAGGCTTAGAAAAGATATTAAAATTATCCTTAAATTGCAGAGTAATGCTTAAACGTAACCTTGACGTGGACCAAGGACTAGTTAATGGAGCACTGGGTACAGTTGTTGGCTTTCAAACATACCCACGCGACAACAAAATTCAGTTTGTCAATATACTCTTTGACAAACTTTCAGAAGTAAAAAGGATAGGACGCTCAACAGCTAGATTCCTTCTCTTCAAAGATATGTATGTACGCAGAGAACAATTTTCTCTAACTCTTGCATACGCAGAAACGATTCATAAATCACAAGGTCTTACCCTAGACAAAGCAATGATAGATATTGGTAACACAGTCTTTAAAGAAGGCATGAGCTATGTAGCACTATCACGCTTACGTACACTTGACGGTCTATTTCTAATCAACTTTGATGCAAGTAAAATAAACGCTGATATTCCTTGCATTTTAGAATACAATAAACTTCGCTCACTATACACCCCACACCTAAACACATATTCTGTTCCACAAAAAGTAAAACGTTATAAAAGAAAAATAAATCAATCAGAAATGCAACAGGATGTCACTGCAAATCCTCCAAAGAGAGTAAACGAAACTAATACTTCATCAAGTACCACAAGCAAAAAAGAATCAATTAGGGAAAGTAAACCAGGTACTTCTTTAAAGAAGGAAGACAAACTCCAAAAAAAGCAGTTAGATACAGAACTACCTGGACCATTTAAATTCTCAAATATAGTTGGTGTAAGTTGCTATGCAAATGTAGCAATGAATATTCTATTTCAATTACCACCAATTGTTGACAACATTTACTTACACAGTACAGACCCATTGTGTTTGCAAATGTTAGTACTTCACAGAAATGCAGCAAACAATCCTGACAACACGTATAGTGTTTATGGAATAAGACAACAATTGGACTACTGTGCTGGAATGGTGAAATTCACTATAAATTGACAGGAAGATCCACAAGAATTTCTTATGTACTTACTACAAGTACTGGAAAACAAAAACATACCTATAAAGGAAATCTTTCAGATTTCATACATGTGGAAACATACATGCACTCTCTGCAACAATGTGACACAAGAAGCAATCCCCAATGAACGCTTCATATATATATCAATACCATATTGTGAATCCATTCCATTTCAGCGACTTGTACAAAATGCAAACCATGGTAGATTATGCTCTACCTGCAATTCAGATAATCACTCCACGTTAGTAATACAAAAACATAGTAAATACATAATACTAATGCCTCTACGTTACAATGCAGATGGTACCAAAAACAACAGCAAGCTGACTGGATTCACACATGGTCAAATATCCCTTGGTAAGAAAACCTTCACAACAATAGGTATAATCTACCACGCAGGAGCCACAACCAATTCAGGGCATTACACTACATATATAAAAAAGAAATGTGGATGGTTTGAATGTAATGATAGTACCATTACTCTAAAGCAGAGATTACCAGGAAATCTTACAAACGCTTATTTGATGTTCTTAAAACCAAAACTTGATAACTAAACTGTATTTAAACCCTAAGTAAACTTCTGTTAAAAAAATATAAACTGTTAGAATACTCCAAAAGCTATCTAACTGCTCAAAGATTCTACAACAACTAATCAGATAAATGAATACCACTAAATTAGACCAAAATATACACAGTTAGAATACGCCAATTGGCATATAACTGTCCCAAAATTTAACAAAATCCAAATAGATAAATCAATACCACTAAAATATATCAAAAAAATAGACAGTTAGAATACGCCAATTGGTATCTAACTGCTCCAAAATTTTATAATATCAAAACAAATAAATAATGTTACTGCTCTAAAAAAATACAACAAGCCAAAGTATAAAGCATTAGCCAGAAACAAGTGAACACTGAAAACAATCAAACAAATAAACTGTAGCATAACAGAAAAAGTTTTTTTTTAATCCAACATGGATTTTTTTTTCTCCCACAGACCCAATGATTTTAGCAACAAATACAGAAACTGAGCAAATTGCACAGTACTCTGATTTGTAATCTACTAAATATGAGGGTCCAAAATATATATATATATATATATTGATTATACAATGTAATAAATCATTACAAAATACTAATACTAACATGCTATTTTCTTTTATCACAGAAATTAACAAGAAATACATGTACTCCGGTTACTAGACCAAACAGTAAGTATACAATAGTAAGGAGAACCATAGCAGCATATCACATCCATAGTATCTAATACCTTTGTTCCTTATACATTTGTTTTTCACCCAAAGTTATAAGCAAATATGAATGTGATATGCTGCGATGGTGTTTGCCAGGACATACAGTCTTGGGTGCATGGCCAAATGGCCATGCACCCAAGACTCTATGCCCTGGCAACAAACACCGCAGCATATCACATCCATAGAGTCAAACATTTCAACTATGGTCTATGGAAACTTTTAATGTCCGCGGACATTATGAGTGTTCTTAGAACACTTTCAACTTGCCATCGAACAATACGGACAGCGTTTTCAGGACACCCACTACGAACATCTCAGAACAACGCGATAGTTCTTAGAACACTTTCATCTTGACAACGAACAATACGAACAGTGTCCTCAGGACACCCCCATTTTGTTTATTTGCGAACATTTCAGGACACTGCGAGTGTTCTTAGAACACATTCAACTTGCCAGCGAACAATACGGACTACGCCTTCAGGACACCCCCTACGAACATTCCAGGACACCGCGAGTGTTCTTAGAAACGTCATCAGAACACCCCCATTTTGTTTATTTGCGAACATTTCAGGACACAGCGAGTGTTCTTAGAACACATTCAACTTGACAGAGAACAATACGGACAGCGTCCTCAGGACACCCCCTACGAACATTCCCCGGACACCGCAAGTGTTCTTAGAAGCGTCTTCAGAACACCACCATCTTGTTTATTTGCGAACATTTCAGGACACCGCGAGTGTTCTTAGAACACATTCAACTTGACAACGAACAATACGGACAGTGTCCTCAGAACACCCCCATTTCCTTTATTTGCGAACATTTCAGGACACCATGAGTGTTCTAAGAACACATTCAACTTGACAGAGAACAATACGGACAGCGTCCTCAGGACACCCCCATTTTGTTTATTTGCAAACATTTCAGGACACTGTGAGTGTTCTTAGAACACATTCAACTTGCCAGCGAACAATACGGACTACGCCTTCAGGACACCCCCTACGAACATTCAAGGACACCGGGAGTGTTCTTAGAAACGTCTTCAGAAGACCCCCATTTTGTTTATTTGCGAACATTTCAGGACACCGCGAGTGATGTTAGAACACATTCAACTTGTCAGCCACAACCCCCATTCATATTTGCGAACATTTCAACATTTCAGGACACAGCGAGTGTTCGACAACGTCTTCAGAACACCCCCATTTTGTGTATTTGCGAACATTTCAGGACACTGCGAGTGTTCTTAGAACATATTCAACTTGACAACGAACAATACGGACAGCGTCCTCAGGACACCCCCATTTTGTTTATTTGCGAACATTTCAGAACACTGCGAGTGTTCTTAGAACAGTTTCAGTTTGCTTGCGAACAAAACAGACACATATTGAGTCCTCAGAACACCCCCCATTCAGTTTATTTAGAACATTTCAGAACACCCGTGATGTCCGCAGACAAATCGAACACAAAAAGAACGTCTAACAAATAAAAAACACAACTTTCATCCTATCTCATACACGCCCACTCTCCCCAAACACTCCTATACACCAACACACTCTACTAAATACAAATTTTGAACAAAGTTTCACTGCGCTGTCCGCGGACGACGGTGAATCCAAGATGGCGGGCGCTACCGAAAATCTGACGCGCTTCACGCTCCACGCCGTACAATCAGCGAACACGTTGCATGTCCGCGAACATCACGCAAGCCGATTGGCCAATCAGGACACTGTCCGCGGAGCGAACAGAGAAGTGTGTCCGCGGACCGAACACAGATATCACTCATTTTTTTTACCTACTTTTTGGTCATTTAAAAAAAAACTACTGGACGGATTTTCACCAAATTTGTAAAAACACGCTTTCGGGACCAAGCCGCTGCTCCTGGTCCAAATTTGGTGAAAATTCGTCCAGCGGTTTGGGCTGTAGACGCGAGCAAATCAAATTTCCCATTCAGTCTATGGGGGAAAAAAAAGTTTTGGGACCCCCCCTATAACTTTGCCCCCCCGGACGAATCCTCACCAGACTTTGCAAATGAATTCAGAGTGACCCAAATACTTTTTTTGCAAAGTTTGGTGAGGATCCGTCCAGGGAGAGCGAAGTTATAAGCCACCCAAAAAGTGCTCTTCCTATGGAAACATCAACTTAACCATAACTACATGGCCACTACCGTGGCCATGTAATATATATGAAGGAATGGTAAAAATGTCTACCACTACTCAAATTGGAATGCAATATTCTAATTAATGCTAGTAACCACAGGTGGAATTCATGTCAGTGGCGCAAATGTAAACATTTATAGATAAAGTATCTAGTGCCTCAATTAACAAAATACAGTATCATTGTTCTGGGCATCAATGTAAATATTGCTGGATAGAATGTCTAGTGCATAAAAAGATAACATGGACTGATAAAAGGTCGAGATTGCCATGTATCTATCAGGGTTGTCATTATTATGACACATATATAGGTAATGATGGATAAGGTGCTTAGTATTGTTCATATTTGAAAACAATCAAGTCTTATAGGCTGACAAATAATCCCACAATAAAACATATACTTGACCATCCAAAAAGAAGAAGGTGGTAAGTAAAAGGAACTGGCTGGAATAAAGGCATAGAATTCATATCTATCCCAAGTGGGAAAGCACCTACATCAATGCCAAATCATTTTAGTATATATAAAAATGTACATCTGCAAATATGCGAAAAAAACAACGTGCCACTGGTATACAGGAAGAAGTATGTTTTGCTGGTCAGAGGAAACAGGTAGAAGTAAGTAGCGCAATACCCATTTGTTCATGGCTTCTTATGATTGTTACAGGCCAAGCATCGTAACATTCATAGATGGAGTATTAGGTAACTGTCTGTGGGTGTCCAAATGAATTGTGACTCATAACAAGTATAGGTTACATATTAGAATCATTCTGTGCCCAGGAAAGTATACAATTCTTCATCAATATTATGTCCTCCAGGGTTTTTGCTCTCCAAGACTATGATGAATTGTGTTTCTTCCTGTCGTAGATGACATTCTTTGTGCCCTCATCCTGGTCCTGTTTCAATCCTATGTATCCCAAAAAAGCTGAGTCCCACATGGTTATCTCCATGTAGTTCGAAATAATGTTGGCATGGGGTAAGGAGCGTCTATATTTCTAATCACTCTTACATGTTTTAAGATGCAAATCTTCAGTTTGCATTTAGTGCTTTGCACGTAGCATTTGTTGCATGGACATTTCAGACCGTAAACTACAAATTTGGACTCAAACGTAATCTTTCCCTGGATAGTGACAGGGTTTCCCAATACAGGATGGTTGTAAATGTTACAGTTCGAGGCATATTTACAGATTTTACAGTATGTGCACTTGAAAAAGCCTTCGCCAGAGGTTTTTAACCAGTTGCCAGCTTTGTTAATATTGTCTGCTTTCACAAAGCTGCTCATCAGAGTATCTTTTAAGGAACTACTTTTACAAAAAGTGAAATCTGGATATTCGTTTAGTATTCCACATAGCTCTTTATCTGCTCTCATTACCTTCCAATATTTTTTGAGGATATTGTGAATTGATTTGACATGGGTGCCAAATGTCAAGATCAGTCTTGTGATGTCTTTATTAGTCTTCTTGATGACATTTGCTGATTATCCAGTTAGTAGGGTATGTCTGTTCAATAATCGTGCTTTTATATAAGGCTGTTCTATAATCCTCTTTGGATATTCTCATTTTTGAAAGCACAATGTAGATGTTTTGCTGGCTATGTCAAAGTCAAGAGTGGTACAGTTTCTTCATAGCCTGATGAACTCTCCATAGGGTATGCTCCATATGAGGTTTTTAGGGTGACCACTAGTCACGTGGGGTGGAGCGTTAGAACCTGTCGTTTTTTGTAAAGTTCACAGATTGCTTGTTGGTCAAGTATTTTCACTGTGACATACAGAAAGACTATGGGCCTAATTACGACCCTGGCGGAACGGGTTAAACGGCGCCATAAAAGGTGATGGCGCCGTTCAACCCGTTCCGCCACATTACGAGGTCCCCTCGCGGGACACGTTAAGCACGCCTGAGAAAACCAGGCGTGCTTACCGGGTCCCGCGAGGGGAAGAGGGAGCAAACAACGGGCCATCTCGTTATGGCCCGTTGTTTGCTCCCTCTCCCATTCCCATTCAGCCCTATGGGGGCTGAAATGGGAATGGGGAAGGACTGTGTCCGGGTCCTTGAGGGAGGAATTACCGGGCCATCCGAACTCGGAATGGCCCGGTAAGTCCTCATTCCGAGGACCCGGACACGGATGCGATTTCAGCGGCAGCCATGCCGCCAATAGCGGCATGGCTACCGGCCGAACTCGTAATGAGGGCCTATGAGTTGAAGCGATGATTGTCAGTGAATTTAAGATTTCAATCATTTTTGTTCAGTACTTTCACAAAGTTGACCCATCCTTTTTCACTCCCTAAACAGATGACAAAAAGATCATCAATATAGCGTAGCCAGAACACAATATTCTCTCTATGCACCTCGTTTTTTTCAGACCATGCTTAGAATTTTCCCCAGTATCCCATGGTTAAATTAGCATAGGGAGGGGCAAATGTCGTGTCCATGGTGGCTTTCCTTTGTATTTGTTTGACAAACTCATTGTTGAAAAGAAATGTGTTGTTATTAAAGCAAAGGTCAATCATGCCGAGAATAATTTTGGTGTGTTTTAGATAGTTAAGTGACCTGCTGTTGAGTAAATATTTGCATGCTTTCTTTCCAAACTCGTGCTGTATTGAGTTATAGGGAGATACCACTTCAATAGTTGCCAAGATGTATGTTGATTCCCATGGAATTTCATCCATTCTGGAAAGATAATATATGTTATCTCTCAGATATGATGGTAATGATGATGCAAATGGAAAGAGGAATATGTCCACATATTTCACCATGTTTTTACAAGAGGGACCCAATAAGTGAAACAATAGGCCTTCCCAGCGGTCTAATTAGAGTTTTATGAATTTTTGGAAGGAAGTATATCATTGGTATGATAGACCGTTTGGTGTAGAGGAACTTGACATTATCTTCATCTAGAATACCTTTCTGCTCCCTGTTAGGCAAGATTGTATGCAGTACCCTTTGGGTGCACTAAAACAATCCTGACCTTGTGGTAATAGGAACCCAACCTTTGTTATAAGTCTGTATTACACAAGTTGGTAGTGTGTTGAGCAGCCAGGCTTATCTCAAGAGGGGTCAATGTAAGCTGTAGGGGAGTTACTCCGAGATTCACAGTGGCAAGTATTCAAATAAACTCTTACACACAGGGTTTCTTGATTAAACAATAATTAATATATTTAACAGTCAGTTTGAGTAAGCCTTCTTCAGAAGGGGCAATATAAAAGTAACACACAAATACACTCCAAAATACACACTCTGAATTTCCCTAAATCAGCAAATACCCATTTGGGATGGCACACAGACACTTCCTACACACTCAGGTGACTTCAATAGTTAGGGCACCGTGGACATTAATATATCACTGTTGCATTTCGGGCAATACTTGGGAGTATGTCAAAGAAAAAAGATTATTAGAATAAAACAAGAGATCTCACAAATATTCTGAAGCAGGTAAGTACTTTTGGTAACCCCCACTACAAAGTAAGATAACCCCTTGCTGGTAGGAGGGCTAAACACAAAGTCAGAGGGAAGAAGAGTTACTCAGGGAGCCAGTCCAGGCCAAAGTCAACTGGACAAAAGTCAATGTGAGCTGCAGGTAGGTAAAAGTCTTGCACAATGTTTTAGAAGTCTTTGTAGAAAAAAAGAAATCAAAGTAGGGTCACAAGCTGATTAGGCTTGTGAGGTAAAGAAGCTGTTAGCAACTCTACAGAAGCAACCAAGACAAGTCTCTACTAAGAGCAAGTGAGGTTACACAACAAGAGGTTAGTTCTCTTAGACTTTACAGTACCTTTGGTTTAGAAGAAAAGGGTTTTTTTTTTATTTAACCTGAGGGTTTTTAAAAGATTTTGTGTTGCATTGTCTTTGTCTATGAGGTTCCTAGTCTGTTTGACACATTTTTTTTCTTTGTCTCACGTTGAGAGAATTGCATCCAAAATTTTCTCAGATGATGTCTCGTTGTTTCGACTACAGCCGGATCTTTACAGAATCTGCATTTATTTGAGAGTGTCATTCCACAAATCTTCAAAATTTCGTTGGTGTGCAATAGATTAAGGCGGGCTCTTATAAAAGTGCTCCTCATCTTCCGGTTAGGATATTTTTCCACAAATGGTTGAAGCACATGGAGTTTGTGGTTTGTGTGAGGCAGATGTGAGAACAGTTTGTAAGATGCAGCCTGGCCCACGGTCGTAATCCAATCAAGTTCATTTAGTCTTTTGTGGATTTTCATAGGGTTTTCCATTAGCTCTTTTTTGGAGCATTGAATTGATTCCAGTTTAGCTTCTTGTTCTTTATACCATTGATTTAGAACCGTGCATCGACCTCCCTTTGCCTCCTTGTTTACGGCTTCTAGTAACTCCGGGCAATTTTCCAACAGAAGCTTCCTAAACAGCATCATGGTGTTTCTTTCCACTATCGATAGAAGTGAGAGCTGACTCAGTTCTCGTCTTATTAAGACCATCGGCGTGGAGCTGGGTGAATTCAGAACTTCCCTCCAGTAGTAGCTTTCCAGTTTAAGCCAGGTTTTTTTAGGTAGCCCTGGCATAGATTCAGCACCATAGACAAGTGTGGGAACAACCTTAGCTTTGCAATAGTCCACAATGGGTGTTAGAGAGAAGCGACAGAATTTCCTATCTATAGCTTTTGCCCGAGAGGTTAGGCTCTTTGTTTTCGCCTGCAGATGTTTTTGCATTGTGTTTTCATGTTGCGAGTTGTCAACCATAATGCCTAAGTATTTCAATTCGGCGACCTTCTCAATGCGTTCTCCCTCCATGAACCATGCAAAAGTATCGCTTTTTTCTCTCCCCTTTCCAAAGAATAGAATTTTGGTTTTTGGCTTGTTAATTTCGATGCCGTTTTCTGAAATGTATTCGGCAAAGTTGGTAAGCTGTCTCTGTAGCCCTATAGCTGTTTGGTCGACAAGGATGATATCGTCCGCCTACAGAATTCTCGAGATTTTTGTATTTCCAAGTTGAGGCAGGAAGGCTCTAGCCTTTTGCTCTGTTTCCTTGTAGTCGCCTATGAAGATCAGGAAAAGCGCAGGAGCCAGTGGGCAGCCTTGCTTGACACCCCTGTTTGTCATAATTTCTTCAGATAAGGACCCTTGGTGGTCAAGCCACACTTGGATTCTAGTATCCGTATGGAGTGCTATGAGAGGTTGTAATATCACTGCTGGGCAGTTCCAAGACCTTAGCTTCTCCCATAGTCTTGTTCTGTACATTTGGTCAAATGCTTGGCTTAGGTCGATGAAAGCCATATAGGTTCGAGGTCCCCCCGCTAGAGACTTGCTTTTTAAGATACTCAGTTTTAGGATGTTGATGGTTGTCCCCACGTTCTTTTTGAAGCCGGATTGAAACGGATCATTACAGGGAGCCCCACTTGCCCACCTTTGAAAGTGGCGAAGGAGCAATGATCCATAGACTTTTCCGATCACATTTAAGAGTGCAATGTGCCAAAAGTTCGTAGGGTCGTCTCTCTTTCCTCTCTTGTAAATAGGCACCACTACTGCGTTGGTCCACAATTCAGGTAATGCCTTTGCTGTTGTTACTCTTTGGAACACTTCGCTAATGAACCCTGCCCAAGCCTCAGGATGCTCTTTCATATGTATGTTTGTCAGGCCGTCCGGGCCGGGAGCCCTTGAGTTTTTCAGTTTTTTCAAGATTTCTACGATATCTTCGTAATCGTGGAACTCAACCCAGGGCGATGTACTTAGGTCCTGTATAGTGGTGGGCAATGCAGAGGGATCGTGGAAGAGAGTTTTGAAGTGCAAGATGCAGGTGTCTTCACCAATGCCATTGATTAGAGAGTCAGTAGTGGTTCGTTCAAAATTCGTGGGGGTTTTTACCACACACAAGTCTCAACATTTCCTCCGAGTCTCTTTGATACAGGGAGTGGCGTTGTTGTTTTAGCCATGACTTATAATTCCTTGTCTCGAGGATCAGTGCTTGTTTGTTTACAGCAGAACTGTGTCTCACAAATGTTCTCTTTACTTTTCTGAGTAGGCGTCTTCTGATAACCAAAGTTTGATCGTAATTGTGAACTGGTTTGTTGATATGTGTTACACCTTTCGATCTTGGTTTTTTAAAGATGTTGAGCAGTACGCCATAGTCAGGTAGGATGTGGGCATCTTCCAGTGACCCTAGCTGGGCGTATTTATTTGTCAGAAAGATGGCGTTATTTCGGCTGAATGATAGATGGGTACCTTTCGAGTTAGCTTCCACCTTTGTGGTGAATGTTGTTTTTTCAAATGAAGTGGCTGGCCATGTTGTGCATAGTAAGTTGTGTTCACATGCCTTGGTTTTAACAATGTAGAAGGATGCAATGATCGACAGCAGGGCAGATGAAACATAGATATAATCTATAGTGGCCGACGTGGCACGTAATTCCCATGTTGGGATGCGTTTTGTATTGGCAAATGTAGAATCCAGGTTGACAAGATCTTTGTAGTTCGTCAGCAAAGTCCATTTTTTGCCACACAATTCGGCCTCAGTTCCAGAAGGCCCAGTGGATTTCTTTGCACAGACTGCGTTCAGGTCTCCACAGACATACAGGTGAGGTTCCGAGTGATCGATGTAGGCACTGTCGATTTCTTTTTCCATCATGTCCAGGAAGTCTTGAGTTGAAATGGCATCTGGATTCCAATAGACATTTATAATTATCGCTGATATAGACACTGTTTTGTTCAAAATTCGTTCCAGTAATTCCATTTCACTTGGACTGTTAACATAAAGAGAGACACTGTCAGGATTCTGATCAGTTTCATCCCCTTCCCAATTCTGATCGCAGTTAACAGACCCGAAGACGGTCTCCCTTTCGGCCGGGGCAAAAGCTATTTCGAACCCGTCCAGCCCCATGTTTCCTGAAGATACAAGATGTCAAAGGACGCCAGGTTTACATCTCCCGGCTCTGGACGGGCTTGGATTGCTATTTTCTTTGAAGAGCCAAGGCTTTCGGAAGCCAAGTCCAAAGGTTTTGTAAGGGATTAAGTTTTTCCTTTTCCACTTTTGTTTTTTTGTTTTTGGTCTTTTGTGACGTTCTGCATGCAAGTTCTTTTAACAAATGTTAGAGGGCCACAAGGAGATTGTTCGTTTTTCTTGTCCACCTCCTCTTGTCGTTCTTTATGTTTTTCCGAGGTGGGGGATAATCTTTCTGATTTTCTTGTTGGAGCCGAGTAACTTCTGGCCATATGCATGGAATCTGCCATCTCCGTCAGTGGCGCTGTAGGTTTTGTATTGTAACGCTGCTCAGAAAAATGATTCTGCGTATCGGCCTGTGGAGATCTGGTAGGCTTGGTATTTTCTTTCGTTTTCCCTGAACTTGTCTTCCGCAGTTCCTCATACTGTGTGTATCTGTCGTTATCAAGTTCTCTTAAGTCGTGTCCCAACTTTAACAGATGGTTCAAGAAATCACTTAGCTTCTGTTTAACAGAGCGGGAGGTGATGTATAAGTAGGTGGTAGCCAGACGTCCCTTGTGAATTAGCTCTACTATTTGCAGGTCGCTAGATTCTACAGATCTGAGTTTGGGAATGCTGTGTAGCAATTCCATCACGGTTCTTCTGTTAAGGATAACATATTCTTGGCTGTTGTATATTTGTTCCAGTTTGAATGCAGGGTTTTCTCTCTTTGTTAAGTGGGATCTGAATTTGGGTGAGACGCCACTTCCTTGTGTTCCCTTTTCAAACCTAGTCGATCCTTTGTTCTCTCTACCATCTTCTCTCCAAGAGACTTTTTTCTGCCGTTCATGAGCCTGCTCCACTTTCTCTTTAATGTTATTCGGTTTCATCAGCGGGCTACAGTTTAGGGAGTTTATTGCTTTGGATTGGTAATGCGTTTGCAAGCCTTCACTGGGTTTGTTATTTTCCTTCAGGAGCGACTGATCTGTACCCCATTTAGGGATTCAGGCTATCTTCTTGCAATGATCCTCCAGTGAAAGGAAAAGGGGTTCATCTCCTAAATCAGTTGCATCTGCATCTGGTTGGGGTTCAAGCTTTTGCTCGTCCTGCTTCACTTTCGGCGAGATCTCATCGGTGATAGCCGAAGAAGTTTCCTCACCATGTTGGCTCAGGTTTTCTAGGGCCTCCTCCATCAGGAGGTCTTCGGTGGATTTTGAAGTATTTGGAGAACTAGATGTCTCCATTAAATCAATGCAGATAGGTGTCGAGCCTTTTTCTCTATTTGTTTGGGGGTTGAGCTGCTTGAATTTGTGGCTACCGTTGGTCCCCCATTTCGATCCATCTTCCTGCCAGCTTTGGGAGCCACCCTCTTTTCCACGACTGGTAGACAGAAGACCAGTTGTTTCTCGATACTGGGTGTGAGCGTGTTAATTGTTATGTGGTCTGCAAAGATAAAAAAGTCTTTGTTTGTCGCTGGCTCCTTGCCCTTCCCAGGATGTTTCTCAGAGTCAATCAGGAGTACTGAGTCGTTATTTCCACATACACAGTTATGGAGGTTCTTCCCCCATGCAGACTGCGGCCGCTGCCCTTCAATTCTGTGTTACTCGAGGGCATGCTGTTGGTCTTAGACATTTTGACAACAGGTTGAGAGGCAGAGCTTGGCTTGTTTGTGGGCTTTTCTGATCCATCAGTTGGTCTAGAGGATGGTTGGTTAAGTTTAGACTCCATGCTCAGAGTTTGACACCCCACCTCATTAGTGACGATTGCAAGTACAGATGATGGTTCGTCTGTGAACGCCAACCGATGTAAACTGCGGTGATCTCTTGATTTTTCTTTTTCTACAGCTGCAATGTAGCCCAACAAGTAAAGCAACTTGGAGTGCATCATTGCTGATATAGTGCTGTGGTCTTTTAATGTGTCGTTTATAGCCTCATACAATTTTGTAAAAGGCGCAAAGGCAACAGTAACTGCACACATAATTGTCAGAAGGTCAAGGTTTTTTTTAGGTGATTCTGCAGTGGTAGATTCAGAGAGGTCACTTCATCCTCTATCCTTAAGTGGAGTAGATGCCGTTGGTATGCGTATGTCTTTTTTTGCTGGTCTTAGACAAGCTGGAGTAATGGTCAAGGTGGCAGCTTTTTCCTTTTCTTTAGGTTCCTTGGTGATTTCATCTTCCACATGTTGCTCCTTTTGCTTTTTATCCATAACAGTATGTGGAGTTTCCAAACTGGAAGACCTGTTCAAGTCGACTAGTGGTGTTATCAGGGTTGCGCCTGAAATTTGTTCATGTGTATTACTTGGAGATAGCTGTGTTCCATCCGTCACTTCAGATGGACTAACAGAGTCCTTTTGTATTAGGGCTTTTTGGCCCTGCGGGGTGGGGAAGGTACTTCCCATTATTTCGTTGTTTTTTCCCACCAAGGTAATCTCAGAATTAAATACTACTTCCAACATCTCACTGTCACTTATTTCACAGATGTTTTCGTATTTCCTTTTGCAATGCTTCCCAAAGAAATCTGTCAAGGTTTGTGATGAGGAAATGTTGTTTTCCGTTAGTTTTTTGTTTTCCGTAGGTTTCAAAATTTGCCTTATTGTGCGTTTGTCTTGCTGTTTTTGGGTTTGTCACCTTTGTTTCTTATCATCCTACTAGGATGGGCGAATTGTCCGCCAGAAGTGAGAAGGGCAAGTTTTTTTTTATTTTTTAAGGTTATTTTCGATTATTTAGGGCACGGCCCTTCCTCTATATTTGCAGTGGGCACTCTTGTTGGGGAAGAATCTGCAGGGAGTCTCAGGTCATCCCGATTCGCCCACTCCTCAATTGGGGGTGGATCGATGTTCGTAGCTGGTGTCATATCCTTTTTGGCATCCAGTTGCGGAATTGACGGGCATTCATGGAGAGGCAATGGGTGGATTTCCACGTCTACCCTTAAAGATGGTCTTGAGGCCAAACCTCCTGTGTGCGAGACTCCCTGATTACTCACAGCTAGGTTGTTGTCCAGCTGTGTGTTGGCTCGATCGGCCACTATGGTGCCCTCTTGGGCATCAAATGTTGGGGCTCCTGCCTCGTCCGGCCTGGTTCCCAGGCCGTGAGAGTCCCCCAGGGGGGGCACTGCCACGTCTGCCGGCACTCGCTCCGCGTCGGCCTCCCGCTCCATCACCCGCTCCTTCGAGCTGGCCCATCCCCTCTCCGGTGAAACAAAGCCATCCATCCTCCGACAGGCGGTGCAGAGACCACGGCTGGTGGGGAGGCGTCAGACGCTGGGGAGCCGCTGCAGGATGCGTGAGGCAATGCAGAACTGTCTTGTCCTGCCACAGGTGAGTCAAAGTTCGTCACGGCCATGTTTGGGCAGGCAGACGATTTAGGGGTTCTGTCTTCGAACCGCTCGTCCTCTGAGTCAAGGCTGGGCAGCGTAAACGGTGTTCCCAGAGCTGCTGTAGGGTCATGACGAGCATTGGACCGGCTCCCCTGGACCCATAAATTCTCTGCTGGTAGAATCGACCGGGATTAAGTGAAAAGAGTCCACCTTTTGGATGCCGGGGGTCAGTTTCTTCTTGACTTCAGCTCGTGTACGTGAACGCTAGCTCCTCTGGTGAAGGTCTTCGTCTTGGCCCGCTGGGCTGAGCACAGTAGCATCCTCGGCGTCCATGGCTGCCATAGACTGCCTAAGACTGTTGAATGGAGGTTTTGAGTGGTCTCTGGCAAAAAACACTGAAGACAGACTGTGTCTGGAACAGGAATCAGAGAGTAGCTTGCAGTCCCTTGCCTAAGACTGCTACTCTGCCACTACTCCGCTACTACTCAGGCCAAAAGGGATTTGGCTAGCTTCTGTTCCTGTTAAGCTCTGCAGATCCTGTGTTCCTGGGCCTCAGTCATGGGGACAAGAGGGAGGACATCTGGAGGACTCCTGCACTGCAATGGGACAGTCTGCGACAGAAAAGGTCCAACTTCTATTCATTGGCACTTTGCGGTTTCAGCTCCTCGCGTCTCAGCAAATAGCACCACTGTGGACTCTTGGCTGTTGAGATGGGCTTTCCTTGCATCTGGGGTCCAACACTCTGTTGGGGTGGCTCAAGCTCAGTCAGTCCTGCTTCCTGGGAGTCCGGAGGATCTTCATGGAGCACTTGGCCAACTTAAAATCAATGCACACGATCTGGTGTCCCTCTCCCTCGCTCTTCCGTTCCAGCAGCAACTGCAGTGGAAATACAACCAGTCTTGAGAGGATGTCCAGGTGGCTTACTTTGGAGTTGATTGGTCCCACCAGCTCAAGGAGAGAAGTCGTCCTAATTCAGGCCTTCAGCAAAGCAGCACAGCTTCACCGGGCAAACCAACGGTCCAGGAGTTGCAGTAGGCATCTCTTCCAAGTTCTTCTACAGATTCCTTCGTCCAGTGGTCGACTATGCCTTCCAAGACAAATAGCCTTGCCTTTTATGCAGGTTTCTCCCATTCATTCCAGCCTAGCTGTAAGTCACCCAGAAGGGTGACTGTCCTTTCCGGACAGCCAGCTGGCCAATCACAAACAAGTGTATTTCTGTCTCCTAGGAGACTAAGCACAGGGAGTTTCGGGCACATCCCTCGCTTCCTGCCCCCGCCAGACACCTTGGAGCCAGAGGCGGGCTTCACTCATAAATGCCTCCAAAGAGAAAACAAACAAAGGGACCAAACCTGGTTTGATGCGCAAAGTAAATCTCAAGAAGGACCTTTACACAAATAAATGGTGAAAAATAAAACCGGGGTCATTTTGATAAAAAATTGCACCCTTGGGTGCTTTACTGCAGCTGCGAACGCAGCATGCGGTAAATGTATACCACCGTAGTTAAAAGTAAACCACTGCCACCAGCCATTCATCGAGGAAAGGGTAACATAAACATGTTACTTGAGAAGTTAGACAAAGGGGATACTAAGTAACCCCTCCAGCACCCTATTGTAAGATAGTGTGTGCTGGGTCTAGAAAGTAAAAAGTGTAAGTAAAGTCAATTTCACTTCACTGCTCTTGGAAACAGTAGTTAATCCAAGAGAAGGTATTGAAACCTTTGGGAAATCTGAAAGACTGCCCTGTGCTACTACACTGAAGGTGCTCTGTGACACAATGTAAAGATGATGCCCATGGAGTTTGTCAGACTGCATACTTAACAAAGAAACACAGAAAACACATAGAATTAAAAGTACAAAGTCCCAAACCTCAGCAAAAGAGCTGGGGGTCTCTAAGGTGAGAGGAATTTAGCACTAAACTGAACATTCTCCCTAACACTCCCATTAGTGGAGAAAGGTCTGTACCTTCAGTTCTAGTTTACTGATTGGCTTTATGGCTAGTTTCTCATAGCATTTGGTATTGTGGAGTTATATATAAGCCTCCTTAATGTAGTAATCTCTATTCATTACTACAATGTTACTACCTTTGTGTGCAGGCTTGGTGATGCAGCTAGGCAACTGGCTGAGCTGGATAAGCACGCTTTTATTCTTTTTAGACAGATTTTCTTTATATTGAAATGTACTACCTTTCCTTATGCACTTTAGGTCGTGTATGACTATGTTCGGAAATGCTTCAATATTACTGCCTGATGTGCTTGTAGGGTTGAATTTAGACTTACATTTAAGTTTGCTTTTTTAATGTCATTCTACATTGATGCCCAGTTCCTTAATGTTCATTAGTACCCAGCGAGAGTCAAGCAGAATGCAACACGCATTCTGATTGGCTCTCGTGGGGTGGTTACCCGGCCGAGAATCCTTTGATTCTCGGCTGGGATTCCAGCCGGCTTGTCCTCAGCGGGGGGTGTGGCAGCCCCTCAGCCAATGGGGAGGCTTCAAGCGGGGCCATCCCCGCTCTGAGTCTCCCCACAGATGAGAGGACAGGCCTTCTTGGGCAGGTATTCGGGGTTTTGAATATGTATTGGTGGCAAAGAATATTTGTAGGCGTATCTTGCGCATAAACCTGTCCAGGTCTATTCTTGTTTGTACGTAGTCGTACCTGGCTGTGGGGCAGAATTTCAGTCCCAAGTTTAATACTCTGATTTGGTCATCCATGAGGATATGATCTGACAGGTTGATGACTTTCCTTTTACTTGATTCTTCCATAGTGATGTTATCTACTTCCCACAGTTCATAGATCTCCCTGGGAGGCTGCTGGTTGAGTTTCCTGCCCCTCTCCCACTCCTTGTTTTTTTCTTCCCCCTCTCCCCTGTCCTCTTGAGTTGTAATTTCCTCCTTGTGTCTTTTTGTTTGCTCTGCCATCTTGGCAGAGTAACCTCGCCTCTTCTAAAAAATGTACACGTACACAAGGTTCTTCATTTTTGCTTTCTGTGACATCCTGTTCTGAGGTGGACAGAGGTATATCAAGGGTGTTCTCATTGTTGCTTACAGATATGTTAGCCATGGTCTTGGCTTGTTGTCTCAGATAGTCAAACCTGTGAGCAAATGTGAAGACATATCAATTTTAATTGTTTCCTTTGTCATGCAGAAATGTACATTGTTTCCTTGTCTTGATTTCTTCCTCATATGTTCTTAGGCTGATGTCCATATTGGTTTTCGTTTTCTTCCCCTCCTCACTTTCGTTCACCAGTTTAACATTTTCTTTGTGTTATTTTTTTCAAAATCTTTTCCAGATCACTTCTGGCATATTTTATAAGCAGCTTAAGAAAGGTATTTGAACAGTGGTTAGTAGCGTCCCCCACTCACATAGCATTTCAGGGTCCTGTTCCTCAAAAGATGGTGTGGTGAGGATTCTAAAGTCTCAGGAGTCCTCCCTACGTCTATATCATTTTGTAGGGAGTGTTCCTCCCACCACTTGCTCACTTCTCTTTTCTGTAACTTTTCATATACTTTAGTAGAGAAATCTCACTGTTATCATTTCCTCTTGTCGCTGTCGCATTGCTTTTATTTTTGCTAATGGTGTCTCAATCAAATGTGTATTTGCCTGTTTCTTTCTTGCTGCCTCTCTGCCAGTCTGGGAACTCATGCTTCTAAGAAGATGCGTTGCACGGCTTTGTCATATGTGAGCACTGGATCCAATATATTTAAGAATAATCCTTGAGTTGATTACAGTTGGTTATCATACAATCAATGTTATGTCTCCAATGTGGAAATTGAATTGCGAGTTTCCCCCAACTTGGAGATTTAAACAGCCAAGCATAGAACAATAAAGATGCAAGTCGTACTTACCCTTTCATTGTTTACCTAACCTATGCCGCTGGTTCATGCTGCCAAGTGTTTTCCTAACTTTCTCTTCTGTTTCTGTAAATGGCTATGGAATGGAAGTTAGTGCAATCCGAGCTGCTGCGGGGTAATGACCACGAAGGAGGCGTTAAAACGAACCACATGCTCAATCCAGGAATCTTCCACAGGTGCACACTACGCGTTGTAATGCTACAACGTGTATCAATCCACTCTTTCGGTGCCGTTATACTGTTCTGTGAGTAGCACTCCTGTAATAGGTCCAGTGATACACCGCCAGAGCATGAAAAAGATTTAAAAATTCAAACTTTTATAGAAAGAAAACAAAAACATTTTTTAAAAATCTTTCTTCATTGTTCCAAATTGCATTTGCCAGCAGACAATGGCAATTTGATGCGTTTCGCCACAACCGTGACGCTTGTTCACAATTACCACCCACATGTGAATCATACTCGTTTATAGTAATGTAATGATGAAAAGAGAAAGAGGTTAATCACAAACTTGTCAGCCATTTTGCCTTGGGTTGTTCAGAGGATGTAATTCGCCAACCTTTTTCATCAAATTGCAACTGCTAGCGTAAAACATGTGTAATGTCAGCAACGGTTTTATAAAGTGCATTGTCTAATTCATATTCAGATTTTACTGCACTGTCCTGTGCATTTAAGATGTGCAACTCTTCAATCGGTGGTACTGTGAGAAACCTGAAGGTATCTTCCTAGCTAGTCCCCGGGGATCTGTCATCCAGGTGGCAGGACATGGCCATCGCTATTGGATCCAGTTCCTGGTTGTGGACCAGTGAGGGAGGATCACCTGGGTGGGGGTCCTCAGGGAGTGGGAGTGGTACACTGACGGGTGAGACATTGAATCCCCTTCCTACAACACCTTTTCCCTATCCTCTTCTGTAGGACATTCAAAAACACTGGCCCCCCTTTCCGACATGAACACTTTCGCACAACACGAAAGACAGTGGACCAATGCCAGAGCTGTTTACCTGACATGTCCCAAAACAAGGGTCAGCCAAAGTCAGCCAATTGTTCAGAATCACACACACCTGATGGCCCTTTCCCTTCCCCACAGGGATAAAAGGTGGAGCAAGAGAGCACAGTACGAGCGAGGCAGAATGTATGACGAGACAGCTATCCAGACCCGGCAGTTCAAAAGGAGGAGAAAAGTGGAAAATATAGACAGGCCGACAGGGAAAGATGCAACCTTGCTCTTATTGACTGAGACCCATGAACCCTCTGCAGAGGGAATCGTAAGACCATGGACAATAGCCCAAGTGTCTTGCAGCAGATTTCAATGGTAAACCGAGCATGCCTACACTGAAATGCCAGAGCGAGGGAAACTCCTGCCACCGTGGTAGCAGCCTTGACTCCAGATCCAAGGAAAACCAAGCGGTTCATCACAGCCGGTGAGTCGAAGGGAGAACCGAAAAGAAACAGTTTTTGTTGAATGAAAGTCGTGAAGTGGCATGTTGCGAAGAGTTCAAAGACCTGTAAAATCATTAACGGAAGGCCAACTGCAGAGGGAACCGGCACCACGTGGGTGCTGACTCGAGAAACCTTGGTCGATCCCATGTTGATTACAACTGCAGATACCAGATGGCCGTAGGAGAGCCACCAAGACAGGTTAAAGTGGTCATATAAATGTCTAGCAAAATCTTTGTACAATCGAAAGTCTAACTGGCAAACTGTTGAGAAAGCAAGGAAAGTGAATCTTGCATCAAGAGAAAGCAAGGGAAGTGAATCCCGCAATTATTGAAAGCAAAAGGAATTGTGAAACGGCAAGAGTGAACCTGACAGAGGGGTGTCATTAAATGGGGGCAATGTCTAAAGTCCCAATAAACAGTGTGTTGACAAACATAAACCCGGCAGAGGGATGTCCATGGTGAACTATTTATAAAGACATTAAGATTTGTGAATGCTGGAAAAGCCATAGTGAACCCGGCAGAGGGAGGCTGAAATTAAAGAGGAGTCAGTGCATGTAAGAGTGGGACCCAGGAGTGCTTAATCCTCATCCTACATAACATAAGGAGCATCAGAGAACATTGTGAAGCGGAGCTGACAAATCGTGTATCCACACGCTGCTAATTCCTGGCATTTTACACCCAAGCAGCATAGCACTGCGAGCGTGGTACGCTCTTGCTGTGCCGGGACTTGGTTCCTGGAGGGGGCTGGTCCTGTTAGGAGCATGTGACTGCTCACGTGATTCGGCTCGAGCTTTTTTGCGGACTACAGCCGCCCGAGCGGCGCATCAGAGAACATTGTGAAGCGGAGCTGACAAATCGTGTATCCACACGCTGCTAATTCCTGGCATTTTACACCCAAGCAGCATAGCACTGCGAGCGTGGTACGCTCTTGCTGTGCCGGGACTTGGTTCCTGGAGGGGGCTGGTCCTGTTAGGAGCACGTGACTGCTCACGTGATTCGGCTCGAGCTTTTTTGCGGACTACAGCCACCCTCGCGGCGCAAAGCCCTTTGGAGTTAAGTCCTACGGCTGTTGTGTGGCTGTTTGGTGGCGTGTGTGGCTGGGAGACTGCGGAGGTCATCCTCTTTGATCCCTGCCCTGTGCACGCTGCCATACGAACGCTTATCTACAACTACGGTCCAGGAGTGAAGGCTAGCAGGTTGCCACTGTGATGGTGGCTTTGTTTCTCCCACTTTGTATTTTAAAGGATAGTTCCGGGACTTTTTTTTTATTGTCCCTACGGTTCGGCCATGTGTTTTTAAGCATAAATCGGTAGATCGTAGAAAACTTTCCTATGGACCTTACCCGACTTTTCGTCCATTAACGCACTCGAAATCAGCCGCCATTTTCTGATAATCCTATCATTTCCCCCCATCGCCCTGGCTCACCTGCTTTTGCGGCACTAAATCAAATCCCCCGCCCCTGAAACAGACTTTATCAAAACATTCATATTCCCCGCCTCTATCCGTGACGTGACTGTGCTGCATAGGCAAACGCGCCCAGGCGTCTTCTACGCGACTACACACAGAACCTGGAAACCAACACAGATCAGCTCACAACACAGCGCGCCACAATTGGGAATATGAAACTGTATTTTTAAATCAAACCACAAGATTGTAAATTTGGTAAAGTACATTTATTTGACATCAAATGTTTAGAGAATATTCAGCGATTTGCATTTTTATTTGCTCACGTTCCAAAAAGTTAGTTTTGAGGCACGCGATGTTCCTTTGCTGTACACAGGGTCTTAGATCATCTCACAATACAGCGCCACAATTCGGAATATGAAACTGTGGTTTAAAAGCAAACGCCAAGATTGTCCATTTGGCAAAGTACATTTATTGGACATCAAATGTTTAGAGAATATTCTGCGATTTGCATTTTTCTTTGCTCTCGATCCAAAATAATTCGTCTTGAGGCAAGCGATGTTCGTGTGCAGTACACAGGGTGTTGGTTTACGATAAAATAAGCTCTTCGGTCGCACTGATAATCGCATGGCTGTTCCAACAACGAGGCACTAGGCCACCACAACGGTCTGTATGTTGCATCTAGCCGTTAGTACCGCGTAAGGGCATACTTGTACTTGGCGATCGTCCCATAAAATGGTCAGGTGCTAACGTTGTTCACGCGGAGAAGCAACTGGCGGTTATAAAAGCCATCCGCCGGTGTGTGGTACTCGTGACACATACAATAATGAAGGATGTACCTGTTTTAAAAACATAAAAAATGAAATTAGTCTCACCATCAGATCTTTATTAAAATTATTCATTTTATATATTAGGTCGGGAAATTATTTCATAGCTAGGACAGTGCAACTGGGTATTATACGTCGAGGGGGGGCTGTAGGATACTGAGACAGTCCCCCAATGCAGGGGTTGACAGGGAGGCAGTGCAGGTGGAGAGTGGAAGGGCCCAGGACCGAGGTCGCAGACAGTGGACCAGTTGTAGCAGGGGAGAGGGAGAGATAAAGCAGAAGCAAAGAGGAAGGTTTTGAGGTGCTTCCGTAAAAGGAGATGGTTCTCCTCAAGATAGTGCGCGGTACAAAACAATATGCCACATAGAACGAACAAGTACAACTTAACCCGTCTTTAAAGCTACTGTATAGTAATTAAATTGGGGTATAAACTCATCTAAAGAGTTACTTACATTATATTTGCATTTTCCATTGTGTCTGTGCGTAGGGCAGCCCCGAAATACCACTCCTTCTATGCCGATGTTATTTCTTCTAATGAACGAACATTAAATGGCTTTCGTTTCTGAAATTATATTCATTATCGTTTCTTACGTTATTGCCCCACACCCCCAAAAAGAAGTCTTTCGGGATGGTCCCGGCCTGTCAAGGTCAAATAACAATAGAACCTTATACTGAGTCGTGGGCCATTCCGGCACCCGAGAAAATAATCAAAGCAGCTGACCTTCACTTTGAACGAGCACACATTCCTAGTTAGCTACATTCAGTGCAAGGCCATCTCACAGGACTCACAGAGCAATCACTTTTATTTACACAATACATAGCTACACATATTCAATGGGCCTGCGACATGAGGAGACTCGAGAGAACAGACAATCAAATTACAATCATTTAAACCGTGATGTGTATTTCTCAATGAGCTCTTCTTTAGGTGGACATGGAACAGAGGCAATGTTGGGTGGCAATGCAGTTGTCCCCTGCACAGGTTCGTTCACAACTCCATGTATGTGCCTATCTAGGACATCAACAATAAGTCTCTCAATAAAGTCATATTGCATATCCTCAAACACTGGTTTGATAACCCATTGTTTACTTCTTTTTGTGAAGGCCTTATTGTAGCGAAGCTTCCCTAAAGTTCTGGTCGTCCTACTTTGTTGACGGCCAACATTATGGTTATGTGCCAAGACCGCTAGAAGAGTCCGATTTATCATGCCCTCCATGCCAAAATGCAATCGTTTTGGCCTGTACTTTAGGCACATATTGTGGAACACCTCCAAATCTCCTGTGTGGCAGAATTCCGTGAGTCCCCTCAAATCTCTTGTTATAGTTTTATCAAATACAATCTTTTCAATGGCTTTGTGAGTGGGTGATGAAGGAATCAACCACTACTTCTTCCGTGCCTCCTCTGTGGACAAATGGCCATGTTCGCAATTGTGGAAATGTTGGTTTGTGGTCCAGCGGTGAACGTTGCTACAGTGTAACATTACTGACCGCCATTTTTCCAGTAGAATTTCCAACGACCCTCCACATGTTTTTGAGCTCCACCAAAGATGGTTGCTGATTGACTTGGACCACTGTGAAATACCTTGCATATCTTTTTTTTTACCCGCAGCCGACATTTTTTTATTGATTGTTTTTGCAAGATGCCAAACGTCAAATTGGTGATTTATATTTTTGTACTCTTCTCTCATTGTCTTGGCAATTGAAACGTGTCTGTCCGTGGCTATCAGGTCGATCACCATTCCCCGCGATTGTAGTTCTTGCAATGATGCTACAAAGCCAACTTTCTCCATGGCCACTGAGGATGTACTTTGTGACACCTGCACGACCACCGAACTCACAATTTTCTTACTTTCCATGTCCTGAAAGTGGTAGGTGCAGTACTTGGCTGAAAATCCTGGGCTGTCGCACTGTCCATCACCGGCTAGCCTGAACCGTTTGCCCGCGAATGTACTATCAATAGACATTTTTTCCATTCTCCAAGCTTCGCTAATGGCTGGAAATAGATAATCGGTTTGGTATTTGTAGAACTGAGTTTTCGCAATGAAATGGATTCCCACAAACTGAAAGAAAGACTCTAACTTTTTAAAACTTGAACCACTAAAAAGTGCAGCCGCTGCACAAAGTAGATTGCCTGCTGGCAGTTGCCCCAGCATGGGTTGTGCAGACCATGAGAAAGGATGATATTTTGTACAGGTGGCATGTATTTTAAGGTTAGTGCCTCGAATTGCACGAGTCACATTAATCAATGGCTCCCCACATACTTCCCCACCAACCGAATGCCCACATTTCATCCGAATAATAATATCAATCAAACAACTATCGAATACAATGAATTTGGCCTCTTTCCTTATACTGTCACTCTGCATCCCAGCTGGTTCGGCCTGTAACGTTGAGGACATGTCACTCACATGAAAGGTAGAATCTCTGATATCGTCTTCTGCTATGTTCAGTGATATTGATGGTGTTTCATTGCTGTCCACTTCATTCTCTTCCATTGCAACATCTGTTCCTTCTCCGGCGATGGGTGAATAAAACAATTTCTTCAACTTTCTCGCGGTCTTAGTTTTTGCGGGTGTGGATTCTGTGAATTGATCTCCGACTGCATCCGAACTACCAGGAGGACATTCACTATCAATGGCTGGATGTGGTATAGCTCCGTTGTCAATCACTTCATATTCTTCCCATTGGCACGATGCATCTCCAGTCTCAAGTCCCTGCCAAAAGGTTTGACAAGCAACATCTCTCGTTCGCTTCACTGTCTGTGTAGATCTAGTTCGTACACCCACTCGCAACTAGAGGACAGATTGGAAAAGGGATGTTCAGTTTAAACACAACTTACAGTATTGAACTATTAACAGTGAAAAACAACATAATATAGTGACCAGGACACTAACCTTCTTTTGCTTTCTTTTCTTTGAAACTTTCTTGCCTCGAACTTCAACATCGGGACGCTGTTGCTCCGACTCGTGTGTGCATGTCTCCACTTCCTCTTGCGCTGCAACGACTATATTTTCATGATAAGCACATCCATCACGCACTGACGCTCCATCGACTCCCTGAAACATAGAACTTTCATTAGTATGTATAATAATATTGAAAACACAAAATGTACTTGGGGACCAATACCCACGTACATCTCAATAGCAAAACACGAATGAACACTTTGTGTAGAACATTCAAACGACAATTATTCACGCATTGTTGATCTAGTTAGATGGAACTGTCAAGATCCATACCTCGGGCTCCTCACAGACTTCCATTGATGATATTATTGAAGATGATGCTTCAGTAACTCCCTGAAACACAGTAATTGCATTAGTATGGTTTTCTATTTTGTTAAAAAGAACATACACTTTGTGCAGGCGTCAACGGCTCATCTAAATAGACCTGCACAAATGATCAGTTGTCTAAAATAAATAATGGATATCTAAATATGATTCGATTTGCTCGATCGTTGGAAGTGTCACCACCCAGATATCTGCATCAACTACTAGGGGTGATGTTCTTGTAGAAGAAGCTCCGTCATCTCCCTGAAACATAGTACTTGCGTTAATAAAGAAGGAAGTATAGCGGATGTAATCACGTCATATGATTTCGCTTGATCGAACTGTCAGTATCCATACCTCGAAAGGCATAAGAACATCAAGGGACGATGTAACTGCGGTGCACACTTCTGCAAGCTGTTGCGCCGACCCGTAACTGCATGCTCCCCCTTCTTCTTGGACTAATGCTCCATCGACTCCCTGAAACATAGGACTTTCATTAGTAATGAACACAATATTGAAAAAAGAAGACACATAGGAGGGCGACGACAGAAGGTCATATCAATGGCTAAAAACGAAAGAAACATTGTGTGTAACAATCACGCTACAAGAATGCAAGATCTGATGATCTCCATCGATGGAACTGTCCGGAAACGTACCTCGAGCATCTGAGTGACATCAACGGTTGTCGTCAATACGTTGGACTCCTCAGTATCTCCCTGAAAGACAGTACTTGCATTATTTTGGATAACAATAATTATAACTGACAACAAAGACTAGAGGACGAGTACAAGGGTGTACCATTAGGTAAAATAATCACACGATAAATTAAAACTATTGATTTACATGCCTAAAACAAGTCAGTGGCAGAATAGCTAAGTAAGATTACCCAATAGGCGCTTGAAGTGGCTGATGACTGCAATAACGACACGGATGGAGAATCTTCCGCCTTCATATTGAGTGGATACATAAATGGGGAAATTATTGTTAGCTAATGCTACACACTACCACAAGGCCGAGAGATAAATACGTAAACTTGACTCACCAGTGGAGGGATGTGGACGAATAGAGTGGGAATAGCGGTTGAGAGCAATTTTCGCCTCGCTCGCGGTGTGTTCTTCTTTATTAGCAATGATGTGGAGTACATGTCTGAGCTAAAGTGCCTGCTGCAGATGCGGTATCGATCACCCCTCTTGTCCGCAAAGACTTCTAGGACTCTACTTTCAAGCTCAGACGGTGGATATCCGCAATATCGGACCCATTCTCTTATCTGATCTATTGTCTTAGGGAAAACATGCATTATAGTACCTTCAGATTTATTATGGGTCTTCGAAGGGCAACCGCCAATGGAACAGGCAGGCATTGTGGAAAGTTCTGAAAAGTAAAGATCAACAATTCTCTATGAATACCAATGTGTTAAAAAATTAAATGACACATAAAAGGTTCAATGCAAGGTTCGTTTTGGTTCTTGGAACTATACACGTTATTCACATGCGGATAAGTATTTGAATAACTTTAAAAAAATAGAAAGATAATTTGACTAAACTCAGAACATGTGACTAGTTCCTTGCATGTACTGTCTTGAACGAAAAGAAATTGGACGCAAAATGATTATGGTAATGGCCTTACCTTGACGAACAAACAGTTAGATGCAGGGATCAGAGTAGTTTCTTGTCGTAGAACAGGGAGCAGTTCACAGGTTGCAAACTGACGAGTTTCCTCGAAGTGGTCACGGAAGTTCACAGAGACGAAGAGCAGATAACCAGCACCTTCGCGGGTTGACTAGCAAAGCGCAAAGAAGTTCTCATTAGAATATGAAGTGGGTTATAAAGAATTCGAAGCAGGGGTGTGTTTGTGAATGAATGACGTGTATATGTCGTGGCATTATGCGGTTTGCAGGGGGCCGTCCAGCGTGAGGGGGGATGCTTGGCAGGAGACACGGGGTCTGGAGGTAGACATGGGAACAACAACCCATGCTCTATAGACCACTTTGAAGTGTACATGGTCTTTGGCACCTCTTGGCCTTTATCGCTCCCTGACAGCTCCACTTGCCAGCACAAGTACCCCGGTGCGAACTGCCTTTGATAGGGCGGGGGGGTGGATTGGGGCGGTGGTCGTGCAGACAATACACAGGAAGACTTGTGAATGGAGACACACTTATGTGGATTGCAGGGGGCCGTCCAGCATGAGGGGGGATGCTTGGCAGGAGACACGGGGTCTGGAGGTAGACATGGGAACAACAACCCATGCTCTATAGACCACTTTGAAGTGTACATGGTCTTTGGCACCTCTTGGCCTGTATCGCTCCCTGACAGCTCCACTTGCCAGCACAAGTACCCCGGTGCGAACTGCCTTTGATAGGGCGGGGGGGGTGGATTGGGGCAGTGGTCGTGCAGACAAGACACAGGAAGACTCGTGAATGGAGACACACTTATGTGGATTGCAGGGGGCCGTCCAGCGTGAGGGGGGATGCTTGGCAGAAGACACGGGGTCTGGAGGTAGACATGGGAACAACAACCGATGCTCTATAGACCACTTTGAAGTGTACATGGTCTTTGGCACCTCTTGGCCTTTATCGCTCCCTGACAGCTCCACTTGCCAGCACAAGTACCCCGGTGCGAACTGCCTTTGATAGGGCGGGGGTGGATTGGGGCGGTGGTCGTGCAGACAAGACACAGGAAGACTCGTGAATGGAGACACACTTATGTGGATTGCAGGGGGCCGTCCAGCGTGAGGGGGGATGCTTGGCAGGAGACACGGGGTCTGGAGGTAGACATGGGAACAACAACCCATGCTCTATAGACCACTTTGAAGTGTACATGGTCTTTGGCACCTCTTGGCCTTTATCGCTCCCTGACAGCTCCACTTGCCAGCACAAGTACCCCGGTGCGAACTGCCTTTGATAGGGTGGGGGGGGTGGATTGGGGCAGTGGTCGTGCAGACAAGACTCGTTTGCCGCAGGGCCTCACCAAGGAGAGGCCATCTAACTGCATGTAAGAGGCAGGCTGCAGGATCTAGTACATGGAAGGCAGGGGTGTGAGTTTATAAATACCTCACCCTCCCAGGAGAATATATGGGTGCAGTTCACCCTGGAGACCCTGGATGCCTAGGCAGTTAGTCAGCAGCAGGCTGGCCTGTGGTGGCAAGGCGGCACGGGCCAGAGGGGGTCATCTCTGTACCCGGTGCCCAAAAGGATGATTTATTATGATCAACCATATGGATTATTGTATCAATAAAATCCAACGGCCTTCCTTTTATTGCCAACGCTTGAACAAAGTGGTGTGGTAAGTATTTTTGGGGGAGGAGGCAAGGCCGGGAGGCTTGATGCCAACCCGCAAAATAACATATGTATGTCTGCTGCATATGGGTTCAACGGTTATGTGGATTGAAGGTGGGCGGCCAGCGTGAGGGAGGATGCTGGCCGGAGACATGTGGTGTGACAAGACAAGGCACAGGAAGACTATTCAATGGAGACACACTAGATTCATTTAAAAAATCAAAACAACCATTGTTAAAATATATGTTGGGTTTTATTTTAGATCTTAATTTCAATTGAACATAAATAATAAACATTATACATTGTAAAGTTCCGGTTGCAGCACATCCAGGGAAAATCTGCGGTATTGTCCACTGTCGCTGGGGAAATGTTGTCTAATGGCAAGTACCGCACAGGCAGGTATTACTCTCCAAACGCGGTGTCCGAGCCTCCCGTGAAGCCACCAAGTGAAGCAACGATAGGCCACCAGCCTGTACCACCTGTGAAAATGAAAGATGCAAACTGTATTAAAATGACAAAACTTTCTTATCACTGTCGATTCAGGTAAAAAATGTCATTCTGCTTTGAAAAAAATTCTATCTAGAAAATGCACAACATGGAACCAATTTACATGATTTCGAATGATATGTAGATGTAATTTTATATGTGGGAGACGACCATGAAATAGTAGTGGCATCACTGACATCACAACCAGAGTATACTTACTCGTTACCCGGATTACGCGGACGAACAGTGCCGCGAAGTTCGTGCATAAGCACCATCATCATCCTCAACACGGTCCGTGAGAGGCAGGCTTCCCTGAACTCTGGCAGCTCGGTGATGCATTGCGGACTTGGCTCGCCTTCCGAAATGTAGGCCAAGCACCCGGAATTTTCACGGCAGCAGCAGTTCTCCTCCTCAGTTGGCATTAGCTCGCACCGATTGCACGTGCACCAGGTGGAGACGCCGTCCATGCGACATGGTCCAGGCTCTTCATCCGTTGACTGGTCCTCCCAACTGCCGTCCGAATCCCCATCGTTTTCGCATGCTTGCCTTTCCAGTAGTTCTTGCTCGGTGTACTCGGGCTCGTACATATACGGCATTATTGTAGCCATTGTGTGGTAAAGAAAGTAAAATAATTTACAGAGATGGTACAGGTGTTCACAAGGCCTAGAAGTGGCGAAGGTAGCTGACCAGAGCACAGAAACGAGTCACAGAATACTCAAAGTAACACAGAGAGAGTAATGGAATCGAAAATCTGCTGCTGTGTGTTGTGAAACGGTGTGTTTATACTTATAGAGGAAAGAGGTGTCCTGCCATTTCCATGGCGACACTTCATTAGCTGAGGCGCAGCGATTGTTGACACGAAACGTGCTTTGGCGTTGGGAACTGGGCGGTACGCGTCTGCTGATGTCAGGCTCAGGGGCGGGGGATTTGATTTAGTGCCGCAAAAGCAGGTGAGCCAGGGCGATGGGGGGAAATGATAGGATTATCAGAAAATGGCGACTGATTTCGAGTGCGTTAATGGACGAAAAGTCGGGTAAGGTCCATAGGAAAGTTTTCTACGATCTACCGATTTATGCTTAAAAACACATGGCCGAACCGTAGGGACAATAAAAAAAAATCCCGGAACTATCCTGTAATCATTTTTTTGTGATCAATCTTTTTAAAATACAACTTTAATTGTATGCAAGTCGTTAAGGCTTATGCTGAGATATGACTGACGTCTGTTCTTCTAAGATTATTCGTGAATGAACTTCTACTTGTATTTAAGACCTAATAGCACTAAAACCAGCGCACTGCTATTGATTTACCTCCTTTTTCTTTTATTTAAAGATTAGACAAAATAGTGTAGTAATCACACAAACTGTTAAAACATTTTTGATCATGGCTGCAGGCTTACGGAGTAAACGTAATGAAGGCATGGGACTTACCTCCCTTAGTATTGACTCTCTTGTTTGCCATGGAAGTACAGCTTACACCGACCTACCTATTTCAGAACATATGACCAATGTACATAGCATTGAACAGAGGATATGTCCCAATCTATCTTCTCATGGGGTTATGATCCATGCTAGTGAGCGGTGCTCCTTAACATCATTATGTTCTAATCCCTCTCAGACGGCAAACTATTCTAACCATGATTTAGAGATAAATGGGATTGTATATGACGAATGTGACCCCAAGTCTCCACTAGCTGATTCTGATACCAAGAATTTGCATGCTCAGATGATAAAAAATATGGTTGATCTCGATTATCAGGTGACTCGTGCTATTGATACACTGACTCCATTTGTAAACGGCTCAAATAAAAAAAAATTAAAGGAGCACCCTCAGTTAATGAGTGATCGAAGGTTAGTGGAGGAAACTGATAGAAATAGCATATCACAACACTTATATGTTTCGCCATCTCATTATGTAGCTGATCTATCTGACTCCGCAGAGGTTTCCATTAGGCCCTTTCAAATTGACCCTATAGATGATCCTATCGAGGTAGGTGCTGATGCGTTGAGATCACCACCTCCTCTTCCTGTAATTACCAAAATACTGGATCTATTAGACAAGGGCCACGAATTGACACATTTAGAATTAAAAGAAATAAAAGCTACTCTCCAATACCTCGGAGCCAAAATGGAAAAAATTGAAGGCTTTATTATTGCTGTAGACATCTTTAGAACTATGAACAACAAAATGATTCCACTCACCCAAAATGAAAGCGTAAAAGCTACGCAAACTGAAGATGTTACTTGTAATTCTACAGCAGCATCCGTGGCTAATAGTCAAGCTTTATTCTCCTGTAATTGCTCAGTGGAAATAAAAGAACTCAAAGTGCTAATTGAAACTCTGACTTCTACCATCATCCCTCGAATAAATAATCCACTGCCCTTTGATGAGTGCCCAGATAGTCCCTCAACTTTGGTGAAGGCTCTCGATGAGCAACAGTTGACAGGATTAGAATCTCAGAACTCTGAAAAAGAGTTCTTTTTCATGTCACGTCGTGCCAAAAGGATGCACAATAGAGCAATCAAAAGACGCGCAAAGAGGAAAAGCGAATCAAAAGCTACTAAATTACATGCAGAGGGTGGGGAAACTAGTAACACAGATTTGAAATCGGTATCTGGACAAGATCCAGTTATCAAAAATCCTGATGAAGACTATATTGATCTTCACCAACTTTCCAAAGAAAGTCAAGAGGCACTGATACTCTCACCGAGTTCGATTACTAAACCAATAACTAAAAAAACACGAAATGAATGCGGTACAAGTAAAACAGGGACCCCTTCTGAAAATATAACAAATAATTGCCCCCCTGTCAAAGTACTCTCGGAAAAACTACATGTATCCCGTGAAAGTCGGGAAGCAGATTTAGATTCTACGAGCGCCGTTGCATCAAACCTATTGAATTCAAAATCAACTCTGCCTAGCTTTTTTCCGTCCGTAGGAAGAACTTGTACCACTAGGAAAGAGCCTATTATTAACCGATCTCTGGAAAGAGGTGAACTACATGTTCAAACTATTTGTCACTCGGAAGGAAAGAAATCTTATAGTGATGTGTGCGCTGAGCAGCATGTTTACTTAGGAAATCCGCTAGGAAAAAAGGAAAGCGGCGGTTTTCAGACCTTAAACTTGATAAACGGGAGGGGAAAAGTTTTAATAATGGGCCCGAATCCTAGGACACCTCAAATACAATCTATGATGACACTCTACGATGACAATAAGATATCTCACGTTTCCAATACTATGGGAGATGAAACCCTAAATCCTATGCAAAGGAATGACAACATGATATCTCACGTTTCCAATATGACGGGTGATGAAACCCCAAATCCTATGCAAAGGAATAAGATCATTAAGAAACAGGGGATAAAAAATACGTTTAGCCCTACTCGCATCTCTGCTCACGGCCCGGCATTGAGTAGAGCCTTCTCTATTAAAAATCAATTTGATCTTACATATGATGGCCTACCTCAGTCGGATGTTGCTGAACGGATATCTGAAGAGGGCTTAACTGGTAGGAAGCTCTTTTTAAATACGACATCGGACGCATTAATTCAAGCTCCGCAACGCAGAGAAATAAATATTCCTCCTAAATCCCAAGATGCGATTTTTGAAATATTTCGTAAGGTACCTCATACGAATGATCAAAATGTTTCAAACCAAAACAAGGCACTACCAACTGAAGCAGAATTTAAAGTAAAAGAGCCGTCTCTTTCCTACTTCAGCAGAGTGGAGGGCCACAATAAAAATATTGTGGAGGTTAACGATAAGCAATATTTAATTGGATTAGAAGGAAGTTTGATGGCTACTGCGGGGAAGCGGATCAATCGATCATTTATACTATCCTTATTTTCCCGCATCCCACAACTCAGAATGGTAAAATCAGAGGACATGCTTAGAGTGTCCATAGCCCAGACAGATAATTGCAGAGCAGTATGCTATCTGAACTCAGAAATAATATTAAAATTTCTTCTGTCTCATTTTCAAGAGATAAATAACCAAGGATTCAAAATATTTGCTTTCGAATCAGAACCTCTAGCTAATGATTTCCTAGCATATGTCCCTCCCCATGCTAATGTCGAAATAAGGTCAAATAATGACTCTCAACAAATCAATTTGAAAACTGAAGACGATTTGCATGCGCTGCTATCCCATGTTGCTATAACAAAAAATATGCCATGGCTGGAATCCATGATTACTGCGTATCTGGGATCTAAGCCCTCAGCTCTCCACTCATAGCAAGAGGAACTGGGCATATTTAAGGTTCTTTCTTGGAACACCTGTGGCTACACGAACCTTATGAACTGGTTCTCATCTCGATCACTTACAGAGCTACCCACAATCTTGATTTTACAGGAGACAATGAAATTAAGTAAATTTATTATTCCAGGTTTTACTACCTACTGTAGGTCCGCAAAAAGGCCTCTCCTGGGAAGGCCCAGTGGAGGCCCTGCAATAGCCATAAATAATTCGATCAAATTTCGATCTGAAAGTATATGGGAATCAGCAAATCTTTTAGGAGTAGTAGTCCAAAATAGTTTGACTAAAAAGTTGCCTTCTATATTGATTATCAGTCTATATTGGAATCCAGCGAGCTCTACGCTCGAAGAAATGTTAGATGAATTGGACGCATGTCTAGAATATCTAAAAATGAAATTTGAATTCTCAGAAATCATGATTGGAGGGGACTTTAATTGCGACTGCAGAGAACTGACTGAACATGGCCCCCTTAAACCATCACATCTATCACGAGATAGAGGTGCGCAATTTAGAGAATTGTTGGAGAACTGGGACTTGGATATAGCAACAAACAAAAACCCTAATTCTCCAGCAACATGGACTCGAGGCCCAAAATCATCATCAATTGATTTTATTTTTGTTTCTCGATTAGTGTCCAGGCTTATTTCATCTTCTCAATGCAGTTTTGTACAGATTAGCGACCATGCACAAATTGTCTGTCATCTGAATACCTAGCCAGTAGTCCAGCACTGGACCTATTTGAGATTGACCGCCCACATATCTCCATTAGATGGAGTAAAGGACTATGCCAACAATTTGTTAATCATGTATCCTCACAGATAAAATTGTCTCTACTCTCTAAAAATGAACTGGTCACACTAAATCCCAATTACTATGCCAAGTTAATTGAAAATACACTCTTGACTTTTAGTAAAAAGTATATGAAAACCTCTCACTTACATCCTTACGATGCAAAATGTAAGAACCTTAAGAGAGTAAAACATAAGGCAATTCATAAACTTAAAACAGCTGGCAATGAAGGAGAACAGTATCGGTATATGAGGTCACTAATTTTGAATGAATTTAAAAGGAATATAAAACATACACGTATACTAAAGTTTAACAAGGATAATTGTGACCTCATACAAGCGATAATTCATCATGACACAAGAACTATATGTCAGATGATAAGAAAGGACGATAAGAAAACTGCCCTAACTCCAGCCTGCTGTATATCGGACAATATATGGTGCGAATACATACATTTAAAATATCGCATCCCAACTAAATTCGAACCAATTCCAAATACACAGCTGTGTTATAGTAGGATCGCCTGATTTAAATGGACACAAGATGATCTTATATGGGCTATATCAAAGATATCATATTCTAGATCATCAGGCCCAGACGGTATTCCTCCATGCCTTTATAAGGCTGACCCACAGTTTTGGGTGGAAATTCTAAAAATCAAATATGATAATATCATTGACACGGGTAGGATCCCTTCATCTTGGACTACCGCAAACATCATTCCTATCTTTAAAAAGGGCGATGTTGCTCTCCCAAAGAATTACAGACCAATTGCACTAATTGACACTGATGCAAAACTGTTCGCCATTCTTCTCTTACATGAACTTGAAGCATTTATTGAAGAAAATTCCCTTCTTTCAAAATATCAGATAGGCTTCAGAAAGGGCATGAGCACCTCATTAAACGCAATGGTTATGTCACATCTGATTGCAGCTACTAAAGTAAAAAAAAATAATATACAACCCATATATGTGGCCATGGTAGATATGACATCAGCCTTCGACAATGTGGTGCGAAACTTGCTATGGAACAAACTGAAGCTGATGGGAATACCACTGCACTTACTCTACTGGTTTATTCAGCTCCATTCTAACACCTCATATAAGATAAAAATCGCGGAAGATTGCCGAACTACTGAGCACATTAAAACGGCAATAGGCCTTAAGCAAGGATGTAACTTGGCGGCCACCTTTTTTAATTTGTATATTGCTGACCTGGATAAATTATGGGAGGCAAACAACCTGTTTTCTGTAAAAATTGGAACATTGCGGCTAAAGTGGATGGCCTTTGCTGATGATATCATATTATTTGATCCCACACCAGCTGGGCTACAAGCCAAACTATTGCTTTTTCAAGAATTTGCAATCGCACATAATCTCATTCCCAATCCTGCGAAAACAGTTATCCTTAGATTTGGTGGCAAGCAAAATATCAAAAGATATCAATGGGAGTTTATGCAAATCAAAATACAATGCTCATTGAGCGCTACTTATTTGGGTTATAACTTATCCACACAAAATTCAATAAAATATTGGACTGACCTTATTAAAAATAGGTCAAATCCATTATTATCTCAATTAAAATTGATCTACAGAAAACATAGTAAATTCTCATTGATACCTATGATTGAGTTTTTAACTTTAAAAATAGAAGCTGTTATTTTGTATGCCACCGATATGTGCCTTATCGATACTTCTGACATCTTGGACACACGTCAAGGCACATTGTTGAAATCTGCCATGCATTTGCCAATTTCGACTCCCAACTCGGTATTAAGACATGAATTAGGGCTGATTGCACTATCCTCACGATGGAAATGGCGCCAATTATCAGGATATGCAAAGATTTGCTTCCCGCAGAAAAATTCCTTGTACATAGAATTTAACGCATTGTTGAATACCTCTTCTTCCCTGTCCTTTAAAACTTATCAATCAAATATGCAAAGAATACTGAATGATTTGAGCATAACAGTTGACGATATATACTTTCGTCCTGCCTTTGCAAAAAAAAAGCTGTTTGAAAAGGACTGGAGATGCACGATTGAAACTATACAAGCATATAAAATATACAAAGAATATGGCGCATTCCTTAAACCATGGTTACCTAGATATGACCATGTTGTTACATTTCCATGCAATCACACGAGACAAGCCTATATATGGTTCAGATTGAATCTATTTAATACAAGAGAAAGGACAGCTAATTGGTCCAGTTATGCAGGCTCAAAGACAACGAATTGCCGATTTCCTTCTTGTAATGAATCAATTGAATCAATGAAGCATCTTATTCTGGAATGTCCACACTTCAAAATTGTGAGGACTAAGCGACTCTACAAGTTTGTAAATGTGGACTTTGAAGACTGTTTGCAATTATTGTGGGCACGCATGATGCAGGCCATGTACAAACCTCTGATATATGAATTGGTAAGCTTTTGTAAACACATTGAAAAGGAGCTGTTATAGTTTAAGTAGAAATGACATGTACGCCTCAATAATTTGCAATCTCATTATTTTATGTAGATATTTTAAAGATTGTTGATGTCTCCCTCTTTTTACGATGTTTTGTAAAGGTTCTGCAAAGGTATTATATTTCTGTAAATGAACCAAATACAAATAAACAAAAATAATAATAAGGAAACAAAATATAATGTGTTAACGGAACTTTTATTTTGTTATTGTGAGTATATCAGGTCCTCGAAGGAAAGAGACTTTCAAGAGAAACGAGACTTGGCCGTCGACGGCTTTGATAGCTAAAAGCAGAACTGTTGTCTTCTGCTGGGGAAGCGCAACAGTGTACTGTGCTCCAAGATCCCATTTTACCCCATGCTCATTACGTGGGGAAGGGAGACCCAGGCTACTGCATCCTGACATATTATTTTGTGAACACTTCTTTCTTTCTCCTGAATACTATCCTAAACTCTTGTGTGTTAGTTGTAAGGATTGGCAATAGGTTTTTCTTAGTATAGGCCCTTTTGATTTGACACGACCCCACTAGGACTGCCTTATTTTTCATTTGATGGTTGACGCTTGCTCCCATCTTAGATTTAGGTTTAGATTAGGCGTTTTTCCAACCCGCATACAGTTTAATAAACACCCTTGAACTGTGATCACTTGTGTCTTTCTTTACTGTCGCCACCATGAGTTCCTTACAGTACATACTGCAGCAGTTATTACTATACACATATTACTACTATGGTGATTCTGGCCATACTCCTCCTACATAAAAAAATAATGACTATGTACATATCATTACTGTGGTGGTTGCGGCCAGTGGACATATTCTTGGGCCATGGCCTGCGGCGATGCCCCCCAGAATCTGACCTCAACCACCACAATGCAATTAACTATATAACAAGTAAGTACCATACACCGTTTCCAGACTTTTACCCCACTGCGCTGTTTGCAGACACTGGTGACTGTCCGCGGATCCAACATGGTGGGCGTGTCCAAAAATCTAACGCAACTCATGCTTTTCGCCATCCAATCAGCGAGTGCGTCCGATGTCCGCGGACCTCACGTCGGCGTCTGGACCAATCAGGGGCCTGTCCACGGAGTGAACACTGAAATGAGTCCACAGACTGAACCCAGATATCACTAATTGATTTTTACCTACTTTTTGACCGTTTAAAAAAACAACTACTGGACTGATTTACATCAAATGTACAAAAGCACACTTTCGGGACCAAGCCGCTGCTCCTGCTGCAAATTAGTTGAAAATCCATCCAGCGGTTTCGGCTGTAGACATGAGCAAAGTTTTTTTGAATTGCATGTATGGGAAAACATACACAATTTTTTACCTTTGCCCTCCCTAAAGGAAACCTTACCATACTTTGCGGGATAAATCTAATGGGGCAATATACTTTTTCTGCAAAGTTTCATGAGGATTCATCCAGGGGGTGAAGTTATAAGCCGCCCAAAAAGTGTTCGTTCTATGGGTTAAGCAACTTAACCATAACTACAGGGCTGCTACCACAGTCCCTGTAATGAATCTTATGTCATGGTGATTGGATTGTCATGAACAAACAATTCATTAAAATAAATAAGTAGGTGAAACCGTAATAAATAGCCAAGGATATTTGCCCCTGATAGTTATTTGAACAATGGACCGTTGGAGATCCTTCCTCTAGTGAGCGCACTAAGCTGATTTCAGTATCGGACAATATCACTGTTGCACCAATATGACACTACTTCATGTCTTAAAATGAAGTCAGCAAATGATTGTTCTGATAAAAAATGACTGTAAGGTGATACAAATAAGTCACAAAATCAATGGTTATATTTTTATAGTTATATGATTTAATTAAAATCAGAAAAAACAGACATGAGCATTAAATATTGACCAGTAGAGGAGCCATCAACACAGTTAACCTGAAATACATGCCATCGCCTGACAGGGAATAAGGCTGGAAGTGGACAGTGATAGACAAGATAACACGGCAGGAAAGAACATGTAGATCTTTCTGCCAATATAGGAAATGGTTGGAATAGCAGAAGTGTTGATGACCTCAAGTGGTTCAACTATCCCAGTGTTCCTAGAACCCAATGCCCTTACATCGGCCTACTCACCATTTTATCATGCTTCACCCTGAACCTTGAATTGGCCTCCCTATGATTAACAAGTGGACGTCATACTTTTAAAGCAATGGCTATTAGAAAAGGTTGTATTTTAAAATTGATTGCAAATACATTTTTATTCACCGTTCTCGGTTGTATATCATAATATCCTAGGAATAATATCGTGATCAGAAAATGAAGTGATAATAATGAAGGGGTAAAAACAGCTGACAGCAAAGTAAGCAGTAAAAAGACATTTTAAATGAAGAAATGAAAAAACGAAATGTATTATTGAAAAATGTTTTCCTAAAAAGCGAATTCTCGGGGCATATATGTATTAGTTTTAAAAATGTGTTTTTGATTTCTTAATGAGTTAGCAGTACCAGGGGTATCCCCCATACCAGCCCCAGCTTAACGTACCACCCCTTTATTTGCACTTACCTTTTCCAGCATCAAAGGTATACTTCTCAAGGAAGTGGGTGTACCCCAGGCACCATTTTAAGCATCCCCTGCTCTCGTCAGCTGTGCTGAACCATACAGATGCCAGCCAGAAGCATGTTGTCATATATTTGATGAACTTATGTGTGCTTTCTTCATTTTTACCTTAGTTATTTTCAGTAAACGTTGTTTTTGCCTCTTCATTTTCAGTATTTACTTTTGCATGGTTACTTCTGCAGTGTACATCTTTCTCTGGCCCATCACCACGTGCATCATTTCTATAATCACCTTGAAATTATTCTTTTACGGGTGCCTGTATGTCCCTGTATGAATGTGAATGCACAGTGACAATGGCCTGTCTGATATCTCCTGCTGCTGGTGGAACGTCTGTGAGCGTGGTGTTCAAAGGATATGTGTAAACATTGAAACCTGTTGGAACACCATTGTGTATTGCTTGTTCTGTCAGCATATATGCCAAGATCAGGTGTACATCCCCGGTACATATGTTAAAATGACAACCCCCCCCCCCAGTGTCTCGCTGGTTCCTCTTGATTCTTTCAGCAGGATAGGTCAAAGCTCCAGTGATAGACTGTTATCGATGGGCATGGAGCCACATAGGCACACGTTTGTGCTGTCATTAAACTGCTGACAAGCGTGTGGGCATGCGAGTAATAAATAAGTAGTGATGTATCGCTATTGCTGGGCGGCGCAGGGCTTGATGTTTGGCTGCTGTCTAACCGATCACTCAGTCTACAGCTTGAGCCACTTCCTGTGCTGGTGAGTCCACGTGCTGTAGATTGTATGGCACATGCACTTAAATGACAGAAGAAAATCAGACTGCGCCACAGAGTTTCAGGTGAAATGTAGAGCAGGAGTATTTTGTGCTACACAGGGATGCCGCAGGATTACTATTTCGAAATATAAACATGAATAAGGTTAGAAAAAGCAAGTACTTTAAAGGACTATAAACACATCATTGAACTTACAGTGCAGGTTAAGTTTGGAGTTTAGTTTGCAAAGGTAGCGGGCGCCCCTCTCTCAACAGAACAAGGCCTGATAACCTGTTCAGTGGTTATTAACGACTTGAGAGTTCGCAGCCACTGCTTTTACTCACTGTGCCTTTCACAGATGGGAAATATCCATTTGCATATCAGTCTTTGTCCTGCCCAGGGGCAGTCCAGCACCGAAATGCAATGGCAATTCCCACCTGAACGAGAGTACCACCAGCAACCCCATACACGTGTTTCACCCTTGTTGGGGATCATCAGTGAGGTGAAGCTGATGCCTCTCTAAGCACAGTGAGAGGGAGACCACGTCTGGTTGCCCCCAGGAGACCTAGGGTTACCAATCCCAGGTTCCTTGGAATTTGGTTTGCAAAGGTAGCGGGCGCCCCTCTCTCGACAGAACAAGGCCTGATAACCACTGAACAGGTTATCAGGCCTTGTTCTGTCGAGAGAGGGGCGTCAGCTTCACCTCACTGATGATCCCCAACAAGGGTGAAACACGTGTATGGGGTTGCTGGTGGTACTCTCGTTCAGGTTGGAATTGCCATTGCATTTCGGTGCTGGACTGCCCCTGGGCAGGACAAAGACTGATATGCAAATGGATATTTCCCATCTGTGAAAGGCACAGTGAGTAAAAGCAGTGGCTGCGAACTCTCAAGTGGTTAATAACCACTGAACAGGTTATCAGGCCTTGTTCTGTCGAGAGAGGGGCACCCGCTACCTTTGCAAACTAAATTTCAAGGAACCCGGGATTGGAAACCCTAGGTCTCCTGGGGGCAACCAGACGTGGTCTCCCTCTCACTGTGCTTAGAGAGGCATCAGCTTCACCTCACTGATGATCCCCAACAAGGGTGAAACACGTGTATGGGGTTGCTGGTGGTACTCTCGTTCAGGTTGGAATTGCCATTGCATTTCGGTGCTGGACTGCCCTTGGGCAGGACAAAGACTGATATGCAAATGGATATTTCCCATCTGTGAAAGGCACAGTGAGTAAAAGCAGTGGCTGCGAACTCTCAAGTGGTTAATAACCACTGAACAGGTTATCAGGCCTTGTTCTGTCGAGAGAGGGGCACCCGCTACCTTTGCAAACTAAATTTCAAGGAACCTGGGATTGGAAACCCTAGGTCTCCTGGGGGCAACCAGACGTGGTCTCCCTCTCACTGTGCTTAGAGAGGCATCAGCTTCACCTCACTGATGATCCCCAACAAGGGTGAAACACGTGTATGGGGTTGCTGGTGGTACTCTCGTTCAGGTTGGAATTGCCATTGCATTTCGGTGCTGGACTGCCCCTGGGCAGGACAAAGACTGATATGCAAATGGATATTTCCCATCTGTGAAAGGCACAGTGAGTAAAAGCAGTGGCTGCGAACTCTCAAGTGGTTAATAACCACTGAACAGGTTATCAGGCCTTGTTCTGTCGAGAGAGGGGCACCCGCTACCTTTGCAAACTAAATTTCAAGGAACCTGGGATTGGAAACCCTAGGTCTCCTGGGGGCAACCAGACGTGGTCTCCCTCTCACTGTGCTTAGAGAGGCATCAGCTTCACCTCACTGATGATCCCCAACAAGGGTGAAACACGTGTATGGGGTTGCTGGTGGTACTCTCGTTCAGGTTGGAATTGCCATTGCATTTCGGTGCTGGACTGCCCCTGGGCAGGACAAAGACTGATATGCAAATGGATATTTCCCATCTGTGAAAGGCACAGTGAGTAAAAGCAGTGGCTGCGAACTCTCAAGTGGTTAATAACCACTGAACAGGTTATCAGGCCTTGTTCTGTCGAGAGAGGGGCGCCCGCTACCTTTGCAAACTAAGTTTGGAGTTTATTTGTTTAAAGTACAATTTAACAGAACAAAACAGGCACATTAAAACTTTTGGGAATAGAAATAATTATTATGGTTTGAAGATCACAATTGGACGATGGCTTCCTTCTCCATGTATCTGCCAAACTGAAAATGTGGTTGGCACATTGGAATGCCTCATAAGGTATCACCATCCAAGATGGTTTCCACTTTTGTAGAATTAAAAGGCTTCATTAAAGCGAGCTTGCAACTCAAGCAGTTCCCAGGAGGATGAGTTTGGGCAGGGATAGGCAGGAATTAAATCATAATTGTTCTTTTATACCATGCTTAAGACTGGCTGGTTTCTAAGCCCAAGCCCGGGATTCAAACCTGTGCTGCTATGCATTGCCTTGCTTCAAAGACACGCGCGTTGCACCCGAGCTATCCTCCCTTTGAATGGGTGGAATTAACCATAGGGATTGCCATGGGCAGGGAATGGGTGGGCTCATAACCAAACAACAGTGCATCCCTCCTCAAATGTCATTTCTCTATGGCCATCATCATATGCCATTCCGCCATAGTTTGGGATGTATAAGTGTCGCAAGCAACATTTAATAGCCCAAAATAATCAGAGGCGGTAGACATGCTAATGGAAGGCAATACTCCAGATCATCGTGCAATGTTGCTGGTCAGTAGGTTGAGGAGAAGGGAAGGGGGCGCTGGCTATTTAGAAGTGTCCATCATTGGCACCCTTGATGATGATGTTTTGTAAGAAATATTGTTTCACACCTCCCACAATGTTAGACATGGTCAGACAGTGGGAGGATAAGCTGAAACCAACAACAGCCTCTCCAATTCACTCCTGAGCAACTGAAATACTTGAACATCTAATTTCCTTATCATTGACTCATTCCCAAGAACAAATGTAATCATGGCTTGCATTTCATAGAGTCACTGGTTCCGAAGCTTCCAAAAGCGGCAGCCTTGCATCACCTGAAAGGTCTATGAGTGTGTCTCTATGCCATTAATTGTACGAGTGAGAGGACGATTTACCCAACAATGTAATGCTGTCTCCTTTTACTTGTGATTGATCAGATCTCAGAACTGTAAACATTTGTTTATTTATTTGGTCATATTTGCTTGTATAAAATCGTCCCTATGTTGTCTTTTGGCCATTTCATGGAGCTGATATTACATAACTGTAATATCTTAATTTGTAATATTTAAAATATATGCATTAGACCTCAAGAGCTGGCTTGTTATGTGGAGCACTGCAGCCAAAGATCAACTACAACGTTATCCTTTGGAGTGTCACTTTCTCTGAATACTTAGGATCGATTTAGTGACAGCTAATGCTCCTCCCAAAAAGATCTGTCAGTTACATTTTGCACTAAGGGTTTTTTGCTATATCTAGATAAACATTGCCGAAGCCAGCATTTTCTTATTTTTTTGTGTAGGGCAGGGCTAGGCATTTGGCATACCCCCAGATAATGGTATTAGCTTGCCATACACTGGCAACTAGAACTTTGGCATCTGATAGACATGCCTAGCAAACGCCCATTTAATAACTATACACAAGCCACCACTTTTGGATTTATACATGTGTGTTGCTAAGAGGCTTCAGTGAAAGGAACATATACAAACCAAGTAGCAGAAGGCATTTTATTATTAGAAAATGTATTTGAGAAGTTAAAGGAAAAAATTGTATCAACCATATAGTACAGGGTTCCCCAACCTTTTGTACACAATGAGCAAAATGTGGATATCAAATGGAATGGTGAGCAACATACATTCTTCGACAGAACATATTGGCACTCAGTTGGCGTATAAGTGATTGCAACACAAATTAGAAATGTAATAAAATTTAAGACTGCCAATAGAACATTTTAATTTGTAGTGCTTAAGTTATGTAGAACACTTGCAATTCTAGTAAAGTAAATCTGCAAGGCCTTTCTATCTGTTTGTTTTTATATAGCGCTAAATCGCCCGCAGGCCTCAGAGCTCTCACTACGACAGACCACATAGTACACAGAAAAGCTACAACTGGGATCTAATATCCTAGGCAAGAGACAGAGTAAGCTGTTAGTTCTCCAAGTTGCTCCTTCATTGAACAGTCGGGTCTTAAGTTGTTTCTTAAACACAGTGAGAGACCCACTGTTCTTGAGCGCAAGCGGCAGGGAATTCCAGACCATTGGTGCTCAGAAAGTAGAGTTAGTGCCACCTACTCTTTTAAGGGTTTGACGTGGTTGATACAAATCATGATTATTATTAGAACTGAGGTCTCTTCTAATGGGTGTTTTCCCTATCTTACTGGCAAGATAATTCGGTGCAGTGCCACCTAGGCATTTATAGAGTGTAACTGCACCTTTAAATTTGGTCCTCTGTTCGACCGGGAGTCAATGTAGCTTCCTCCTAGCTAATGAGATCATAGAGCATCGACTCAATCCAAAAACAGCCCTGACCGCTCCATTCTGTATAGTTTGCATTTTTGTGATATTAGTCTTGGAAGTGCCCATCAATAGACTATTACAATAGTATAATTTTGAATTTATAATGGCACCAGCGATCACAGCAAGATTTTGTTGAGTCAGATATGGGCGAATTTGCCAAAGTAAGTTAGAGTAAAAGGCACAGGTGGATTTAAAAAAAGTTGTGTGCCTCTTAAATGAGAGATGTGAATCCATGGAGATGCCAAACGTTTTTACGTGATCTGGTACCATAATATTGTTATTCATTCTAAAACTTCTGTATAGGTCATCCAATTAGTTTAGCTTTTGGGTGATACCGACCATTAAAAGTTCATTTTTTTCTACGTTAAGTGCTAATGTGTTTGTCGCCATCCATTTTTTGGAAATCGCACAACAACTCCTTGACTCTTTGAGCAGCCTTTTCGTAAATTGTAGACAGCACAAAGACCAATTGGTGTCGTTGGCGTAGTTGGTAAACCAGACACCCGATGCTTGCAACATGTTGCACAAGAGTTTAGAGATAATATTAAAGAGCAAAGGGGACAGACAAGACCCCTGGGGGACACCGTACATCAGCAAGGCTTTAAGTGAGATAAAATTCACTTTTACCACTGCTGCCATTCTGGGTCCCAAAAATGACTTAAACCATTTGTCTGCTTTAACTTCATTTGACAATAAGTGGTTGTTTACAGGAAATGCTAAGGAGCTTGAGTGCTCAGTAGGACCTTTTTAGACAGATGGGACCAATCAAGTTGGTAAAAAATATTGTAGGCCTAAATAAACATTACCAGTGACTTCAGGTTCTCGAGCTAAATATTTTTAAGAAATGTAGTGCCAGTGTTTGGACAGTAAAATTGGTCACAGATGGAAGAATGATTTTCAGGTGTACTTTAGGATTCTGCCCAGGGATTTCTGTGGTCTTTCGTGGCAAATGGTGCATTCCTAAGCATACAAGACCAGTAATACTGTTTCTCAGTCATTGATTATTGTATTGTGGACTGTTTCTATTCAGGATTGTTATGCAGTTTTCCATTTCTGATTGGACAGAGAGTGATCACTATCCACTTGAGTTAATTTTCCAATGGGATGGGGTAGGCACCAAGAAGATGTCCGACAGGCAGCGGGGCTGGTTGGCTGTGCTTAAGCTTGACAGGGAGGCTTTGGAAAGACTTACCAATTCACAAGAAATTAAGATATTCTCTTAAAACCGTTAAACAGTACAGAGGCCACAAAGGAAAGTGCCAGTTTGTTTTTTGGTTGAAACTATCCGGGACAGCATTTTTGGAAAATGGTGTCCCCCAGTTCAGGAGGTCCAGGTTATATAAATGTTTGATGCAGAATGTAGAATAATCTCAAATAAAAAATGGAATCATGATTTAATGAGGGATGTGTACACGGCTGGCCAGATCTATAGTTTCAAAAGGGCATATAGAAACTGGTAAAAGACAACAAAAAATAGTTTATTGAGAAATAATGGGATCTTTTTTGAATGACACCAAATTGTTTAATGCAATTGTCAAGACAGGCATTACACCATCTCCTTGAACAAGTAGTCCTTGGACGACCAGCCCCCCATGCTTATAGGCCAATGTCCTTACTCAACATTGGCAGCAAGATATTTTCCAAATGTTTGTTGCTCAGACTGGAGGAGTAGGCTCAAAGTAATAATTTCTTGAAGTCAACCAGAGCAGGTTTCAGGGAAGGGCTTAGCAGAGTGGACCACTGCTTCCTTCCGAGAACCATCGTGGAGAAATACGGTAAGGTTAAGGGAGGGAGATTATTTGTGGCGATTTTCAGATTTGGAGAGACCATCGGATTTGATTGATAGACACCTCTTGTCGCATAATTTGCATTTTATTGGGTTCCTAGTTGTTTATTAAATATTATCTGAATGTGACACGCAGACATCTCAGTGTCTGTCCCATGTGCAAGATGGGGGAATTATATATCGTTTGTCCCCACCAAAAAAGGTTAAAAGCAACAGAGAGGTTAGTTGGCACCAATGTATTCCTTTCAGACTTTGGGCCTCATCATGAGTTGGGCGGTATCCCGGCGGTATTACTGCCGGGATACTGCCATGGCTAATAGCGTTACTGCCAAACCCTCCAGCGCTGGTAGCGCCGGATCACGTGTTTGGCAGTAACAGTAATTCCCCATTCCCCATTGGCTCCCAAAAATGGGAATTTTCCCGACGCATTTACCCCCAGCTCAGAGCTGGGGGTAAATGCAGCCAAACCTGTGATTTGGCAGACCCTTAAATGTGGCAGTAATAGCGTCACCACCGCATTTAAGGGTTACCACCAAACTCGTGATGAGGCTGTGGGAATCTAGTACTTCTCTTAGAAAAGTTAACCCACCCTCTCTGAAGGATACATTTTATAGCACACTTCTTTATGCCGTTGACACAGCCATTTTGGCTCAACGCCGGCAGGTCTGCAACAGGGCCTGCTATAAACTAATTAATATTTGGGAACTATAGTTTTAAATCAAATATGACCAAATTATGTTTGGGAAAAAGGTGAAACCTTGTAGCTGGTTTTTAAATTTATGTAGAGATGAGGAGATAGTCTCAAATTAATTTGAGCCTACTCTTCTCAAAGAGCGGTGCTTGGGTCAAGCATTTTAAGAAGACAGCTGAAAGGGCATCATTAAGTTTTAAAAGGCTTTTCAAAATGTTTTTTGAAGCCTGGGTCATTCAGATCCACAAGTGCCTGGAGGTTTATAAGGCAAAGGTATATTCCATGATTTTTTTATGGCAGCGAAATCTGGGGTGGTTTCAACTGTCATGTCCTGGAGGGGTTGCATAATACATTCCTGTGCCAAATAGATCTCCCTCCAGGTACACCTTGCAGCACCTTATGAGCTGAATTATTTGTATTCAGTTTGAAGATTTTGGCCAAATTAAAGTTTTTTAACTTATTTTTTTAAAGCACATTAAGGATTTTCTGCAAATTATAAAGTGAATTTCAGTGTGTGTTTGCAGCCTCCCCTGATAAAGAAGATTATTATAGTATGGAGGATTTTAATGCACCGTCCTTTTGTATAGGGGGTGGCATATAACCAAATTTGACACATTAAGTCAACTCAAAACAGCTTTTAAAGCAAGAGCTTGTCCAATGGGGCGAGAGATACATGTCCAAAATATACCCAAGCTGCCCTCTTTAGCTTTATATGCAGACTTACATATACATATAAGACGGCCAGGTGAAATCTGTGAAATAAGATCCCCAGATTGCAGGAGGCCGATGCTAAAGGTAAGTTTAAATGTATCCAACCATCAATAAATGAAGAAGCTGTGCATGAGGAAGCACAAAGTTTGCCTGCAAAATGCGGGTCAATTGAGATTTGGTTCAATTTCTGTTAATTTGTCATTGTTTCAGTGTTTGGCATTAGCGTGGGCATGCATTGAAGCTATGTTTTTTATAATTAATTGTATGGGTCAGGTTTTTATATGTAGCTTGTTTGAATATGTTAAAGCTGCTGTTTTATTTTGGGCTTGTTCTATGTGCATTTTATAAAAAATATGGTACATGTTTTTAAATGTTGCTAACTCAATGGAGAAATACAATTAAATAAATATTGATTGAGTAATATTGGCCATTGCATGATAGGCTTTACAGATCACTACACTGCGGCTTTGGAGGTTACCTCCTAAGAATTATGTTGGCATGTAATGGCAATTTGTGTATTTTAAAGCACATGGGGCTTATTACATTGGTGGAAAAGTGGTTAGGAATAATAATTTTGTGTAGGATTTGGAGCCTCTTTTCTCTGCCCAAAAGGAGTTTTACACAAAACTTGGTAGCAAACATTGGCCAAAACTTTTAGCATTTGACGACCACTTCATAGAGGTGTGTGGTGGTGTTAACTAGGTTTCTGGATGAATTGTCTTGTTAATTTAAACTTATTAACAGTAACTTAATTGGATTTGAATATATGGCAAATTAATTATGAAAAATGTGGCATGCATTTGCCTTGTCTGCCTATTATCCACATGCCAGATGGACAGAGTATCAAACGGTGACCATTTTTCCACTAAGAAACTATGTAATAATAAATGGAGGTGACACTAAAATTAATATTTCAGATAACTTTAGTGTATGGTGGCATCAAACGCAAACACTTGTACAAAAAGCCGGGCCTTCACAGATTATTTAATAAAGGGAAGTTGAGTATGCATGCCAATTATTTGTCGATTATCCTCCTACTAACTGTACAAAGGAAGAAATTATGATCATTTTCTCCAGGACACAAACATGGGGACATGGTTAAATTATTTTGCTCATTAATACATTTGGGAGCTTGCAAAATATCTGAAGATGACAGGGTTTTAATAATGACACTGCTATAATAAGTAAGGACATGTACTGAAAAATAATATGCATGGTGGCAACAAACTCAAATCTTGCATCTACATTGCAGGCTAATTTGTCAACATTCTTGCACAGTCCAGGACTCTGTCCTGGCTATACTGCTACTGAGGTCTCATCCCTTAAGCAACTGGCGAGCAGCAATGTAAGGCTCCACGAGCAAAATGTTGCTCCCGAGCTACACGTTGGGGATCACTGATATAGTATATATATCTTTCCCAATATGAAGTCTGGGTTAGTCAACCATTGGTTGTCCTTCATAGATTTATTGGTACTTTTTTAAAAATAGTTCTTCATGAATTTTCAAAAGTCCATCTGATCAAATTTCCAAATATCCTCTTAATAAAAAAGGCCAGATGTATGTTTGTCTGATGCCATTGTGCGCAGTAGAGGCTGCCTGAGTGCACAGAATGCTCTGTTAGAGGGAGCTGTTGCCTTATGACCTACAGTGGTCCAATTTGCATAGCTTAGCTGTTGTCACCGCTAGAGGTAGCTGTAGTGTAGGCTTAGGATATACAGTGGTCCTACTGTGTGAATGAAAACCTGCACTTTGGCCTGTGTATTACAAATTGCTTAGTTCTACTGATAAGGAATATTCACGTATGGATTCTCAACCATTCAGTCGTATATCATAAAATATCCCTTAATCATGACCTTCATTTGAATAGTAATGCACATTTTCTTCTATTAGTACATGTTTACGTTCAACATACATACCCTTGTGTTCCTCTTTCATCTAGCAATCATATTCTTACTAAAAATTCCTTTTTGTGCATGTATTCCTCTTTCATCAAATAATTATATCCTTTAAATGTCCTTTTTATGCAAGCTTTCCTCTTTCTTCTTTTATTGGTACACTTGGTGGAGATATTTATATTGCACTAGTTGTACATTTACTACTCCTGTCTCTTTCCTCCTTTGTTTGTACGCTTGGGAAGATATTTGTATTTCACCCGTATTACATTTACAGCTGCAATTAATCTATTGCCTCTCAGCAGACTGCTTAGAAATAATACTTCCAGGCCAAAGCTTGATGTTTTTGCATGATAGAGCTAGCTCTAACAGGTCCTATTAGGATGTGTTTTGGATGGGAACCGCAGGCAGTAGGGGGGAATGATCATAGGGTTTATAATGTCCTTGTGCAGTCTAGGAGTGGGTAAAAAGCGAAGCACCACTAACACGAATGGTTCTTTCTCACCACCTAACACACAACACTAAAAACATATTGAGTCCTATTTATTTCCCAGGTGGTCAGTGGCTTTCCATTCCAATGTGAAGAAATAGGGCATTGCAGGGGATATTAGAAAAGGGAAATTCTCCTCTCAAACAGCAGATGTTTCATTTCTTGGGCGAGGGAGCACAAGTTTCAGTGCAGATAAACCATATCTGACCCTCCAAGAACTCACAGTCACAGCTGAACCGACAGACGACATTGTCAAATGACAGCCATATAGCATTTAAGACATTAACCAAGTTGGGGTGAAGGTGTTATGCCAATAGCTACCGTACAGACGCACTATTTGTATTTGTATTTTATTTATTTATAAAGCGCACCTGGCCCAAAGGCATCTGGGCGCATTTCATGAGATTACAGTGACATAGTATGCTGCAAACATATAACAACATACATTTCAAAATACTTACAAGATATTTACAAGATAATAAGAAATAGGTGTTAGTCAAAACGGAAAAGCCTAGCATCACAAAGCAGCAGAAAAGCAGTGTAGGTTGTTACGGTCAATGTGACAGGTGGAGGCTTTGAGAGTCCTACCCTATGAGCCACATTTTAGCTTTACTCTTGAATGAGTGGAAGGAGTGTTCAGTTCTGTGTGGGTTGGGAAGCGAGTTCCACAATTTAGTGTTGAGAACCGAGAAAATGACCCCGCCTGCTTTCTGAAGTTTGAACCGTTGTAGTGAAAGACAGTGTGCTTGGGCTGCTCTATGTGGGCAGATCGAGGTGTGGGGTGTGAAGCGGTTCGCCAAGTATTTTGGATCCTGGTTGGTCAGGCATTTATGCGTGATTGTGAGAGTTTTGAGGGAGATTCTTTGGGAGACCGAAAGCCAGTGTAGGCTACGTCTCGTGTCAGAGATATGTTTCCTCTGACTATTTAGTGTTGCCCTGATAGCGTTGTTTTTTGTTACCTGTAACTTGCTTAGGTTCCGTTGACTAGTCCCTAGGTAAAGCGCATTGCAATAGTCAAGTTTTGACATGATGAGGGTTCTCGCTAGGATGGTGCAGTTGGCCGTGGTAAGGAATGGCCGACATGCTGTAATGAGTTTACATGTGTAGGCTGATGATGATATTATGGTATTAGTTTGTCTAGTAAGAGATAGAATCAAATTAAGATAAATGCCTAGGGTATCCGTGTCATTGGATACCTTGATGTTATTGCCATCAATGATGAAAGATTTGAATGCTGGATCTAATATATTGAGTGTGTGGTGGGAACCAAAGATGAGTAGCTCTGTCTTCGCATCATTGAGACAGAGCCTGTATTTTGCCATCCATGTATGGATGACCTGATAGACATCGTTTAAGGCTTTGGTGTCAGCTGTGTGGTCGGCAGTGATAGGGATGCGTATTTGGGTGTCATCTGCGTATATAGTGTAGGTGACACCCAAATAGTCAAGAATATCGAAGAGCGGCTTTGTGAACACGTTATAGAATGTAGGTGAAACGGAAGATCCTTGAGGGACCCCGCACAGGACGGGCAAGGGTTCAGCAGAGACTTAGGGGAGAAGACCCTCATGGATCTATTAGCCAGGAAGGATCTAATCCAAGTAGTGGCTTTGTCGGAGAAATGGGCTGCAGATTTGAGATGATGGCAGAGAATTTGATGGTTAACAAGGTCAAATGCTGCGATAAGTCTAGCAATATTAAGAGGGCCAGCTTGCCGTTATCTTTAAGGTCTTCGATTTGAGTTTTTAAATCGATAAGGTCAGTTTCTGTTCTGTGCCTTGGTCGGAAGCCGAATTGTCTGAGGCCGAGGAGTTTATTAGATTCTAGATATTCCTGGATCTGCAGAGGCAGCTCAGTCCAGGATTTTAAGTAAGAAGGGGAAGGTAGTGAAGGGCCTGTAATTAGTAGGGGTGCTCTGGTCTAAGGACGTTTTTTGAGTAGTGGGATGACCCATGCATCCTTAAGGTTATCCAGGACAATGTCTGTGTTGAATGAAGAGTGTATGAGGGCGATGATGAAAGGTGGTAATTCGTGGGTAGCCTCCTTAATGATGGGGGCTGGGCAAGTGTCACCCTGGCAATTGGATGGTTTAAGTTTACTGATGATGTTTTCTACCTCTTTAATAGATAGTGGCGAGAAGCTAAAAGATTTATGGGTACGAGGAGGTGGGGCAGTTTTACCAGTTGGAATACTGTGCCATGAGTCAGTCAGTAAACGGCTTTTTTTGGCATTGATTTTGGTTTGTAGTGTGGAGATTTTGTTGAGGAGTGTTTTTTTGTATATTGGAGCACCATTTCTTTGCTTAAGGTGTCAGGTGGGGCTGATGGTGATTCTAGTTCTTTAAGAATCTTAAAGAGCTCTTTGGTGTTTGATTCGGCTTGCAGAATACGCTTGTTATAAGAGTATTTTTGGGCTTGGAAAATTGCCTCTTTGTAATTGAGGGTTGCTATGATAAGGCTGTCCTTATTCGCGTCTGAAGGATGGCTTTTCCAGCGGGCCTCACCTTTTCTCTTTTCCTTGAGTAGTGCTCTCAGGTGTGGCATTAACCACGTGTTGAGGTATGCACAAGATTTGGGTTTGTATTCATGGCTTTAAGTATGGTTTGATTGAATGTATCGACTAGGACTGTGGGGTCCGCGCATGACACAAAGGCAGTGTTTAGTATAGGTAGGATTATAGGGAGCAATGTCTCACTTGTTATGTCCCTTTTGTTTCTCATGCTGATGGATGGTGCAATGTTCTCTTTAGAACATTGGTTATTGGCTTTGATGTTAAAGGTTATCGTATGATGATCGGACCAGGTGCAAGGTGTGACACTATATTTTGATGCTGCAGTTCAGCTCGACCAGCAAATCAGGGGTTCTCCCCTTGTTGTGAGTGGGTTCCTGAATGCGATGGGAAAAACCCAGATCAGTTAATGTACTGGAAATGTCCAAAGCTTTATGCTCGTTGGGATCTTGGAAACCAAGATTGAAGTCCCCTAGTAAGATAATTTGTGAATTAGGCTTGGTGTTAGCTGCTAGGAAGTGATGTCATCTGCAACGGTGGAGACAGGTCTTGGAGGCCTATAGATAAGGTGCGGGGTGGTGGTTTGGTTGAGTGAGATAGGCAATTTGACAGACAGTAACTCTGCTGAAGGAATATGCTGATTAGGGACGAGTCTAATACCAAGAAAGCTTCTGTAAATGAAGGTGACGCCTCCGCCTTTGGATTGCAGAATACGCTTGTTATAAGAGTATTTTTTGGCTGGTTTTCAGTCGCATCCAATGATGGAATAACCATTAGGGATGGCGAGGGAGAGTATTAGTCAGCTGCTGCGTTCAGCCAGGTCTCCGTAATGGCTAGGAAATCTAGGTCTTGGGCTGCGATGAAGTCTGCAATATCAAGTGCATGAGCAAGGAGGTACCTGGCATTGACAAGGGAACCCTTAATCAAGGTGCCTTTGGCAGTGGTAGAATTAGTATTGTTGATGTTCAAAGAAACTTTGGAAGGGGCGTTCTTGATACCTATTAACTTTGGTCTTTGTGTGTGATTGCAGGGACTATTGAGCAATTTCACAGTAGTAGTGAGCAAGTGTGATCGCCGGGCTGCATGAGAGAATCTGGAGCCTCGGTTGAGGTTCCTGAGATGTAAAGCACAAGATTGATTAGGGGTAGGTTCGACTGCAAAATGTTCCATCCATAAGGCAGGAGAGTTCAAGTATGGGTTAGGGTGTAACGCAGTGGAAGTGGGCATGGTGCTGATAATATGCTGAAGGCAAGGGGGCAGGATGGTGGAAGGGGGGTGCTCTATGGCAGTGGCGGACTAGAGCTAGTAGTGCGTGCTGAGCACAACATAGTGAGCCTACATTTTCGCAGTGTTGGTGGGCTGGATTGATAAGATACTGTTAATGTTAGGGAATGACCAGGCCAATGATAGTGTCGTATAGAGTAGCAGAAGTGTGCAACATATTAGATAAGGCATGCACATAGTTAGATATGATCTTGGCATGTGGGCAAATCAGCTTAGGTCAAATGGAAAGCGCCAATATAAACGGCCTAAAAATCCAATTAAGGGAGGAACAAAGATGCATGGGAGCCAGTCTATTAGGTGCACAAAGGGACTACAAAGCAAACATAAATCAGATAGGCCACAACATAGTAGTGGATGGGGAACAATAGCGTTCAGCTAGGATGCATAAAAAGCAGTTCGAAAAACACAACTTAGTCAGGTGGAGCTCAATATCAAATAAGATCAGATAGACATATTGATACTATGAAACACATCAAGTACGTTCTGCTAGTCAGATATCATAGGTCGAATTGTCTCAGAAAGGGTGTACAAATACAGAGGAATGCATCAAGTATGTTCTGCATGGGCAGGCAATAGCTCAGATTAGCTTAAATAGGTCATAAAGATACAATGGAGCACATCAAGTAAGTACTGCTAGGGCACAAAAATAGGTCAAATTGGAACAGATAGGGAATGCTGAAGCAAAGTAGCTGAGCAATTAGTGCAACTGGGACATACAGGATGCAATGTGACAGATCGAATTAGTTGAACAAAAGAACGCAGTGTGCTGAGGGACAGTTCAGTACAGATCAGGGGACATGACAGTAGGGAACATCGTGTCAAAGTCTATGGATTAGGAATTTTGGTGTTAAATATGCAAGAAATGTCACAAGGAGTGGGGAGTTCGCCAATGTCGCCGAATATGTGGGCTTGCGGGCTGCATAAAGGTGTAAATAGTCACTGGAACAGGAAGCACAATGAGAAGGATTGAACGCTGTGAGATGCAGGGGCTCTCACGGTGTGCTGGGTGCTGTAGGTGTATGAGCCTTCTGTGGCCGTTGCATACCCCGAGCTAAGCACCGTATGCCTAACTGCTCCAAAGTGGGAGATAGTGTGCGGGCAGTCACCTGGTGGAAGGTACATGCATCAGAGGATGGGACTGTTAGGATGGATGCTCACCTTTAGAATATAGAGTTGTGGCTAGCGGCTTACGGCGGCGAACAGGAGGCAAACAGGGCCTTCTCTGTGGGCCTTCTCCAAGGGCCGGATTCTGCCTGTCGGCAAAGCCGATTGGGTAATAAGCAGAGTTGTTGCTGGGCAACGGATAACAGCCTCAATCTGGGCTGCTATCAAGGAAGTTTTCCGCCCATTTTAAGATCAGGCTGGTAGGCACCAAGCACGCGTGGCGTGCAGTTGAAAAGTGGAAATTGGCAACAAAATGATTTCAAAGGCTGCGCATACCTCAGGGATAAGCTGTAGCTCGTAGGACGTTCAAAGTTGATGCCGTAGTTGCAGGATCAGCTGTAGCTCATGGGACGTTCAAAGTTGATGCCGTAGTTGCAGGAAGCACGCGGTTTCTTTGTTCACTCCTATAGCTTTGGTGGGTGAGGGAGGGCTCCTACCCTCTCTCAGATGAGATAGGGATGACTGAGTCGCTGGTCACAGGAGGCAAACAGGGCCTTCTCTGCGGGCCTTACCCAAGGGCCGTCTTCTGCCTGCCGGTGAAGCCGATTGGGTAATAAGCGGAGCTGTTACTGGGCAACGGATTACAGCCTCAATCTGGGCTGCTATCAAGGAAGTGCGCTGCCATTTTAATATCAAGCTGGTAGGCACCGAGCACGTGTGGCGTGCAGTTGAAAAGTGGATATTGGCAACAAAATGATTTCAAATGCTAGGGATACCTCAGGGATAAGCTCTAGCTCGTGGGACGTTCAAAGTTGATGCCGTAGTTGCAGGATCAGCTGTAGCTCGTGGGACATTCAAAGTTGATGCTGTAGTTGCAGGAAGCATGCAGGTCCTTTGTTCGCTCCTATAACATTGGTGGGTGAGGAAGGGTTCCTGCCCTCTCTCAGATGAAGACAGGGATGTCTGCACTTTGCACCGTGCTGGCAGTCGCATTTAAGTGGTGAGAGAAAATCGATTTCAAAGGACCATCAGTACAGATAGCTTGTTTTGCAGGGCTTACATTCAAAAGAAAATGTGTTGTTTTCTAGTTCACTGCAAGACTAACATTAATTTTATTGTTCCTTCACAGACTAAGATTGCTGCTCTTACATCATATGCTTGGTGCGTTGGGTCATAGTGCTTTAACAGGTAACAGATGGTAGACATACTTACCTTACAACACGCAGCATGTTAAAGCATACAAAGTTGTGCAGTAGATTGTAATAATAAAAAAAATAATATTGAGAAAATGTATAATTAGCACTTTTATTAATTGATATTTGTTATATTAAGGGACAGAGCAATGAAGAAAGTATCACTTTCTCAGTACCAGAATAATTGCAATGTGTGAAATGTGGCTTGGTGTAATCTATATATATAAAGCTGAATATATGTGTGTGTGTGTGTATGTTTGTCAGTGAATGCAAATCCACACTGTTGAACCCACGTCTACCAAATGTTGCATGGATTCTTCTTTTGTCTAGGACCTCATTACAAGTATGGTGGTAAGGCAACAACAGCGCTGGTATTGCTACCGGCACCCACGAGCAGAACATGATGGTAGCACCGGTACCGTTAATAACGGTACCGGTGCTACCACCCTCCCCATTGAGCCCTATAGGAATGGGGATGTACCGAGCCCAGCACCCACGGAAGGGCAATTACCGGGTCCGGCTGGGATGGAATAGCCCGGTAATTGCCCATTTGTGGGTGCCGGACCCGGATGCGAGTTTGGAGGTAGCCTTGCCAGTAAAACCAGCAAGGCTACCTCCAACCTCGTAATGAGGCCCAATGTTTGGATGCAAAAATCTTGTACGCAAAAACATTTTGTGATGTGCGTGTGTGTCTGTGTATGTATGTCCAGCTATACAAATCCATAATGTTGAAACCACTGCTACCAAATTTTGCAAGGATTCCTCATTTGTCTGGAGCAAGATCTGGATGCAAAAGATTCACTACGTAAACGCCCTCATTTATTGATGCTCACCCCGATTCACTACAGTAGGTACTAGAAGGAGGCGACATTTGGAAAAGAGTCTGAAGCAAAATGTTCGATGTGCTGGTTATTCCTTTGAAAAGTATTACTACTGGTCTCGGGAGGATAGCTCAGGGGCAACGTGCTCTCCTTGGAAGCAAGACGACACGGAGCAACATAGGTTCGATCCCTGGGTCTGTGCTTAGAAACTTCTGGGTATTAAGCGTGTTATAAATAACCAATCATATCATATCATACTGTATACAGTTCGACAGCGTTTATTTAAGCATTTTTAAAGGGAATAAAAAAGAATAATTTTAATTGTATTTATCACGCCACCCCAGATATGGGAAATGGCAAGGTTACAGTTTACTTCAGTTCATTGACAAGAAGAGAGCACAATAAATTAATCTTTCTTGGACATTTTCTCAAATGTGTTGAAGCCATTGAGTGACTGATACATGTCACACAAAAAATTAACATCACTTGGAAAGGCTCCATCTGATGCAAAGCGAAAATCAATATCAAGAGCTTCTGAAACACAACAACGAACAGCAGCATGACTTGCCAACCAGAGGACAAGTGCAACTTCTCCAGGGCAAATGAGATGCCAGAGCAAACTGAAGCAAGACTTGCTGACATGAGGACAAGAGCAACATTCTCCAGGGCACGAGACACCAGAGCAAACAGGAGCTAGATTTGCCAACAAGAGGACACAAGCAACATCCTCCGGGGCACATGAGCCACCACTTGATCAGTACACAGGCAACACCGGGTACCCCAGATAGTTTCTAATAATAATGGCTTCATTCCAGACAGGGAGGATAGCTCAGGGGCAATGTGTTTCTCTTGTAAGCAAGACAATACAGAGCCACACAGGTTTGAATACCTGTTTCATGCTTAGCGACTGGTCCCTGGTATTAAGTGTGTGATAGAAGATTAATTTATTAAATAATGTAATTAATTATTTTCATGTTGTAGTGTTAATGAGTAATGAGTTTACTTTCTTGGACTCAGATGTAAAACAAAGTCCTTAAACGTTTTGGCTTCTCAATAAAGATCATGGATATTGAGCATGTCTCATTAGACTCAGGAGACAACACACTGGCAGTCCTATAGTTTGACCCCCAATAATATTTTTAGAACACTCCAACATTTATGTATGCATTCCGTTTACTCAGAACATATATAAGAACCAATTTCCAATGCCAAAAATGTTGTTCTTATATCTCTGCTAACAAGTCTCTTCTCTCTCTGTAGCCTAAATTACTTGCGAAGAGACTCAATTGGGCAGTGTGTATCATACATAATCGTTTCTTCATCAAATCATAATTAGCATGTTTATTTTTTCATTCTCTTGCATTGTTTCATTTATGTTTTCAAACATAACAAGAACATGTGATATTTGATACAATGAAAAAACTTTGCTAAAGGGACGTTAGAGATAAGTCAGTCTAATAGAAATGCCATTTACAATGTCATGTTTGATGTGCAGGGTGTTAGTCTGAACATTGCCTGGTGGGCGCGTGAGTTATGCTTGCATAGCTTAACGTAACTGGAACATTTCTTTGGCTCTCCGATTTTACGCTGCAACCATAAACGTCCCTTTAACAATGTTTTGTTCAATGAATTTCAATGGTTTTTATGACAGAAGATGATTCATGATGTTGCAGCACTGTTTGTAAATTATAAAAAATTCCCCTTTTTACATATATGAAAGAACTATAATGGTCCTTTAACAAACATATTTTTGCAGCACATCCTGAAGTATGTCCATCAGAGCGGCACATATTGGGAATGCAAGTTATAGTTGAATTCTGTAGGGCATGAGTCTTAACCAAGACCCGAGTCCACACATAACCACCCCCACTAAGGGCCTGCTAAACATCTCAGATTAGACATTGACGCAGGCCAGGCCCAGTGCCCACTTTAATCCCTTAGACCGTCCAATGGCCAGATTTTCCTGGGCATGGCATACACACCCATAGATTTTTAAGACAAATTGGTTATTGTGAGAAATCAATCTGCCAATTTATCTGCTGTAGCATTACTTAATGTTGTTTTTAAGGCTGCGATGCATGTGATGGCACCTCTCCATTTGAGAAAAGGGTAAAGGCATTCTCAGTCTTTCTGTGATTGTGCTTTATGTGTAGCTAGAGTATGAATTAGGTTGTCTGAGTTATTGAGCATATTTTTTTCTCCTCATCAGCAAAGCATGTCCATGCTTGGGCATCATTCAGACTTGGATGCCCACATTGCCTATCAAGCTCAACACCTGTAAGGCGTTCATTGTGACCCCCATGGATTAGCTGCGGGAAAGACCCTGCATGTACAATGACTGGTACAACAGGCATTTTTTCCCAAGGATTAAGCAATCATGTGCAGCTAATGCTGCTTAGCTGAGCCTTTGAGCAGACGTGTGCCTTGAATCCCATAGGATCACGGCCTTCCGCACATTTGCATTGTGTAGACAGTAGTAATAATCATTGCCACGCCTCCACCACTACCTCTGCCCTGCAAATGGATTATGCCTAGTTTCTGCTGGCACTGATCAATACTAGTACAATCCATGCAATGGCAGGGATGTCACTCAAATCAGACCGTAAGGGCATCTTGCTAACTTCTCACTCCAGAGTACCATTGAATTATATGATATCATTATATTCTAATACAATAATCGCATGTCACACATGCAGAGTTGTTGGGCATTGAAAATAAAGTTTAATGTGATACGGAGAGATGCAGAGTGCCAACAATACTCAGCAAAACACAAAATAAAGTAATACACCCGTTCACAGACATCAAAAATGGCAGGCACGTATCATGTAGCAGATACAAAAACATAGATAGTTCAGCCATGACTGTACAACATGTGAGCGCAGTGAAATATGTAACTTGCCCACCGTTTTTACAATGCCTGAGAATAAGGAGAGCAACGTGTTGTAAAGAGGTGTAGATTGGAGTAAAAGACAAAGAAAGATGAACACTATTACAGATCAAACTCAATGAAAGGTGGAACGATCCATTCAATGATTTGTCACATGCGGGCAAAGGGGCAGTACATTATGTATGTCTTGAGTCAAGCAGTGCACCAAGGTTATGCACACAGGTCCTTGACCCAGGAAGGTTTTATGAAGAAACAGTTATGTTGAGGGAAGGCAATATGGGGCCTCATGAGAGGTTTGGCAGTGGTGGTCATAAATGGATATGCTGTTACTGCCCCATAGAGTCTTATGGACTCTACATAAAATGGGGAGTAACAGCCTTATCACAACTCGGGATCTAGTGCTAATAGTGCTGGACTGGCTTGCGATAACGCTATCATGGTAATTCATAGAATTTCGCAGAAAAGTGTCGCAAGCGGCTGGCGCAGAGTGTCCGCGTGCGATTGACTGCGCCAGGCACGTGCGCTAAAACCGATTTCCGCGCACAGCGTATTCATGGATTTTAGGCTTCCAAACCAGCCGTGGCGCAGAGAATCGCAGCGACCCTGCAGCAGCGCCAGTAACGCCCCAAAGAACGCCCTCGCGCAAGGAAAAGCCATCAAAATCGCTAAATCATCGCAAAGGGCTGCGCTAAGCCTGGACCAGTTCACCGGGCTGGCAAACAGCAAACGCCAAGCGGGGAACATGTATTGCAGGGGTGCGCGGGAAGTTCCACACGCGATTTCAGCAGGGTACTGTATTTCAGGGGTGCGCGGGAAGTTCCACACGCGATTTCAGCAGGGTACGTGCATTTCAGGGGTGCGCGGGAAGTTCCACACGCGAATGGGCCAGTGCAAGCAGGGTACGTGTATTCCATGGGTGTGCGGGAAGTTCCACATGCGATTCCATCAGGGTACGTGTATTTCAGGGGTGCGCGGGAAGTTCCACATGCGAATGGGCCAGTGCGAGCAGGGTACGTGTATTCCATGGGTGCGTGGGAAGTTCCACACGCGATTTCAGCAGGGTACGTGTATTTCAGGGGTGCGCGGGAAGTTCCACACGCGATTTCAGCAGGGTATGTGCATTTCAGGGGTGCGCGGGAAGTTCCACACGCGAATGGGCCAGTGCGAGCAGGATACGTGTATTCCAGGGTGCGCGGGAAGTTCCACACGCGATTCCATCAGGGTACGTGTATTTCAGGGGTGCGCGGGAAGTTCCACACGCGAATGGGCCAGTGCGAGCAGGGTACGTGTATTCCATGGGTGCGCGGGAAGTTCCACACGCGATTTCAGCAGGGTACGTGCATTTCAGGGGTGCGCGGGAAGTTCCACACGCGAATGGGCCAGTGCGAGCAGGGTACGTGTATTCCATGGGTGCGCGGGAAGTTCCACACGCGATTCCATCAGGGTACGTGTATTTCAGGGGTGCGCGGGAAGATCCACACGCGAATGGGCCAGTGCGAGCAGGGTACGTGTATTCCATGGGTGTGCGGGAAGTTCCACACGCGATTTCAGCAGGGTACGTGTATTTCAGGGGTGCGCGGGAAGTTCCACACGCGATTGGCCCAGTGCGAGCAGGGTACGTGTATTTCAGGGGTGCGCGGGAAGTAGCACACGCGATTTCAGCAGGGAATGTGTATTTCAGGGTTTCTGGGGAGTACTACACGTGAATTGGCCGTGTGGGTCCTCCCAGGTGTACGCTCCACAACCTCGACGGCCCCTGCAGGCAGCCCACACCACGGGGGACTACCCTGCACCCCTGCTCATGTCCCGCAGGCAGCCCATCCACCATGGGCATGCCCCCCAGCCAACCCACATGTCACCTTGCACTACTGATCAACAATGCATGTCTCCCACCACCCCCACCCCCCAGCACTGTGGGGTACCTGCCAGCAGGCCCCCATTCATGTCCAACTCATGTTTCCCACCAACCCCACCCCCTGCACTGTGGGGCACCTGCCAGCAGGCCCCCACCCATGTCCAACTCATGTACCCCTGCACCCCCACCCCCCTGCCACCATGGCCACCCTCCACCAGGCCCCCACTCATGTCCCCCTGCACCCCCACCCCCCAGCATCCAGGGTCACCCTCCACCAGGCCCCCACTCATGTCTCCCACCACCCCCACCCCCCTGCCACCATGGGCAGCCCCCACCAGGCCCCCACCCATGTCTCCCACCACCCCCACCCCCCAGCCACCAGGGGCACCCTCCACCAGGCCCCCACTCATGTCTCCCACCACCCCCAACCCCCAGCAGTGCAGGGGCAGCCTCCACCAGGCCCCCACTCATGTCTCCCACCACCCCCACCCCCCAGCCACCAGGGGCAGCCTCCACCAGGCCCCCACTCATGTCTCCCACCACCCCCACCCCCCAGCTGTGCAGGGGCTGCCTCCACCAGGCCCCCACTCATGTCTCCCACCACCCCCACCCCCCAGCAGTGCAGGGGCAGCCTCCACCAGGCCCCCACTCATGTCTCCCACCACCGCCACACCCCAGCCACCAGGGGCAGCCTCCACCAGGCCCCCACTCATGTCTCCCACCACCCCCACTCCCCTGCCACCATGGGCAGCCTCCACCAGGCCCCCACTCATGTCTCCCACCACCCCCACCCCCCAGCCACCAGGGGCAGCCTCCACCAGGCCCCACTCATGTCTCCCACCACCCCCAACCCCCTGCCACCATGGGCAGCCCCCACCAGGCCCCCACCCATGTCTCCCACCACCCCCACCCCCCAGCCACCAAGGGCACCCTCCACCAGGCCCCCACTCATGTCTCCCACCACCCCACCCCCCTGCCACCATGGGCAGCCTCCACCAGGCCCCCACCCATGTCTCCCACCACCCCCACCCCCTAGCAGTGCAGGGGCAGCCTCCACCAGGCCCCCACCCATGTCTCCCACCACCACCACCCCCCAGCAGTGCAGGGGCACCCTCCACCAGGCCCCCACTCATGTCTCCCACCACCCCCACCCCCCTGCCGCCATGGGCAGCCTCCACCAGGCCCCCACCCATGTCTCCCACCACCCCCACCACCCAGCAGTGCAGGTGCACCCTCCACCAGGCCCCCACTCATGTCTCCCACCACCCCCACCCCCCAGCAGTGCAGGGGCAGCCTCCACCAGGCCCCCACTCATGTCTCCCACCACCCCCACCCCCCTGCCACCATGGGCAGCCTCCACAAGGCCCCCACCCATGTCTCCCACCACCCCCACCCCCACCCCCCCAGCAGTGCAGGGGCAGCCTCCACCAGGCCCCCACCCATGTCTCCCACCACCCCCACCCCCCAGCAGTGCAGGGGCAATCTCCACCAGGCCCCAACTCATGTCTCCCACCACCCCCACCCCCCAGCCACCATGGCCACCCTCCACCAGGCCCCCACTCATGTCTCCCACCACCCCCACCCCCCTGCCACCATGGGCAGCCCCCACCAGGCCCCCACCCATGTCTCCCACCACCCCCACCCCCCAGCCACCAGGGGCAGCCTCCACCAGGCCCCCACTCATGTCTCCCACCACCCCCACCCCCCTGCCACCATGGGCAGCCTCCACCAGGCCCCCACTCACGTCTCCCACCACCCCCACCCCCCAGCCACCAGGGGCAGCCTCCAACAGGCCCCCACTCATGTCTGCCACCACCCCCACCCCCCTGCCACCATGGGCAGCCCCCACCAGGCCCCCACCCATGTCTCCCACCACCCCCACCCCCCAGCCACCAAGGGCACCCTCCACCAGGCCCCCACTCATGTCTCCCACCACCCCCACCCCCCTGCCACCATGGGCAGCCTCCACCAGGCCCCCACCCATGTCTCCCACCACCCCCACCCCCCAGCAGTGCAGGGGCAGCCTCCACCAGGCCCCCACCCATGTCTCCCACCACCCCCACCCCCCAGCAGTGCAGGGGCACCCTCCACCAGGCCCCCACTCATGTCTCCCACCACCCCCACCCCCCTGCCGCCACCATGGGCAGCCTCCACCAGGCCCCCACCCATGTCTCCCACCACCCCCACCCCCCAGCAGTGCAGGTGCACCCTCCACCAGGCCCCCACTCATGTCTCCCACCACCCCCACCCCCCAGCAGTGCCGGGGCAGCCTCCACCAGGCCCCCACTCATGTCTCCCACCACCCCCACCCCCCTGCCACCATGGGCAGCCTCCACCAGGCCCCCACCCATGTCTCCCACCACCCCCACCCCCCAGCAGTGCAGGGGCAGCCTCCACCAGGCCCCCACCCATGTCTCCCACACCCCCACCCCCCAGCAGTGCAGGGGCAGCCTCCACCAGGCCCCCACTCATGTCTCCCACCCCCCCACCCCCCAGCCACCATGGCCACCCTCCACCAGGCCCCCACTCATGTCTCCCACCACCCCCACCCCCCTGCCACCATGGGCAGCCCCCACCAGGCCCCCACCCATGTCTCCCACCACCCCCACCCCCCAGCCACCAGGGTCAGCCTCCACCAGGCCCCCACTCATGTCTCCCACCACCCCCACCCCCCAGCAGTGCAGGGGCAGCCTCCACCAGGCCCCCACCCATGTCTCCCACCACCCCCACCCCCCAGCAGTGCAGGGGCACCCTCCACCAGGCCCCCACTCATGTCTCCCACCACCCCCACCCCCCTGCCACCATGGGCAGCCTCCACCAGGCCCCCACCGATGTCTCCCACCACCCCCACCCCCCAGCAGTGCAGGGTCAGCCTCCACCAGGCCCCCACTCATGTCTCCCACCACCCCCACCCCCCAGCAGTGCAGGGGCAGCCTCCACCAGGCCCCCACTCATGTCTCCCACCACCGCCACACCCCAGCCACCAGGGGCAGCCTCCACCAGGCCCCCACTCATGTCTCCCACCACCCCCACCCCCCTGCCACCATGGGCAGCCTCCACCAGGCCCCCACTCATGTCTCCCACCACCCCCACCCCCCAGCCACCAGGGGCAGCCTCCACCAGGCCCCACTCATGTCTCCCACCACCCCCAACCCCCTGCCACCATGGGCAGCCCCCACCAGGCCCCCACCCATGTCTCCCACCACCCCCACCCCCCAGCCACCAAGGGCACCCTCCACCAGGCCCCCACTCATGTCTCCCACCACCCCACCCCCCTGCCACCATGGGCAGCCTCCACCAGGCCCCCACCCATGTCTCCCACCACCCCCACCCCCTAGCAGTGCAGGGGCAGCCTCCACCAGGCCCCCACCCATGTCTCCCACCACCCCCACCCCCCAGCAGTGCAGGGGCACCCTCCACCAGGCCCCCACTCATGTCTCCCACCACCCCCACCCCCCTGCTGCCATGGGCAGCCTCCACCAGGCCCCCACCCATGTCTCCCACCACCCCCACCACCCAGCAGTGCAGGTGCACCCTCCACCAGGCCCCCACTCATGTCTCCCACCACCCCCACCCCCCAGCAGTGCAGGGGCAGCCTCCACCAGGCCCCCACTCATGTCTCCCACCACCCCCACCCCCCTGCCACCATGGGCAGCCTCCACAAGGCCCCCACCCATGTCTCCCACCACCCCCACCCCCCCAGCAGTGCAGGGGCAGCCTCCACCAGGCCCCCACTCATGTCTCCCACCACCCCCACCCCCCAGCAGTGCAGGGGCAACCTCCACCAGGCCCCAACTCATGTCTCCCACCACCCCCACCCCCCAGCCACCATGGCCACCCTCCACCAGGCCCCCACTCATGTCTCCCACCACCCCCACCCCCCTGCCACCATGGGCAGCCCCCACCAGGCCCCCACCCATGTCTCCCACCACCCCCACCCCCCAGCCACCAGGGGCAGCCTCCACCAGGCCCCCACTCATGTCTCCCACCACCCCCACCCCCTGCCACCATGGGCAGCCTCCACCAGGCCCCCACTCACGTCTCCCACCACCCCCAACCCCCAGCCACCAGGGGCAGCCTCCAACAGGCCCCCACTCATGTCTGCCACCACCCCCACCCCCCTGCCACCATGGGCAGCCCCCACCAGGCCCCCACCCATGTCTCCCACCACCCCCACCCCCCAGCCACCAAGGGCACCCTCCACCAGGCCCCCACTCATGTCTCCCACCACCCCCACCCCCCTGCCACCATGGGCAGCCTCCACCAGGCCCCCACCCATGTCTCCCACCACCCCCACCCCCCAGCAGTGCAGGGGCAGCCTCCACCAGGTCCCCACCCATGTCTCCCACCACCCCCACCCCCCAGCAGTGCAGGGGCACCCTCCACCAGGCCCCCACTCATGTCTCCCACCACCCCCACCCCCCTGCCGCCACCATGGGCAGCCTCCACCAGGCCCCCACCCATGTCTCCCACCACCCCCACCCCCCAGCAGTGCAGGTGCACCCTCCACCAGGCCCCCACTCATGTCTCCCACCACCCCCACCCCCCAGCAGTGCCGGGGCAGCCTCCACCAGGCCCCCACTCATGTCTCCCACCACCCCCACCCCCCTGCCACCATGGGCAGCCTCCACCAGGCCCCCACCCATGTCTCCCACCACCCCCACCCCCCAGCAGTGCAGGGGCAGCCTCCACCAGGCCCCCACCCATGTCTCCCACCACCCCCACCCCCCAGCAGTGCAGGGGCAGCCTCCACCAGGCCCCCACTCATGTCTCCCACCTCCCCCACCCCCCAGCCACCATGGCCACCCTCCACCAGGCCCCCACTCATGTCTCCCACCACCCCCACCCCCCTGCCACCATGGGCAGCCCCCACCAGGCCCCCACCCATGTCTCCCACCACCCCCACCCCCCAGCCACCAGGGTCAGCCTCCACCAGGCCCCCACTCATGTCTCCCACCACCCCCACCCCCCAGCAGTGCAGGGGCAGCCTCCACCAGGCCCCCACCCATGTCTCCCACCACCCCCCAGCAGTGCAGGGGCACCCTCCACCAGGCCCCCACTCATGTCTCCCACCACCCCCACCCCCCTGCCACCATGGGCAGCCTCCACCAGGCCCCCACCCATGTCTCCCACCACCCCCACCCCCCAGCAGTGCAGGGTCAGCCTCCACCAGGCCCCCACTCATGTCTCCCACCACCCCCACCCCCCAGCCACCATGGCCACCCTCCACCAGGCCCCCACTCATGTCTCTCACCACCCCCACCCCCCTGCCACCATGGGCAGCCCCCACCAGGCCCCCACCCATGTCTCCCACCACCCCCACACCCCAGCCACCAGGGGCAGCCTCCACCAGGCCCCCACTCATGTCTCCCACCACCCCCACCCCCCAGCAGTGCCGGGGCAGCATCCACCAGGCCCCCACTCATGTCTCCCACCACCCCCACCCCCCAGCAGTGCAGGGGTAGCCTCCACCAGGCCCCCACTCATTTCTCCCACCACCCCCACCCCCCAGCCACCATGGCCACCCTCCACCAGGCCCCCTCTCATGTGCCCCTGCACCCCCACCCCCCAGCATCCAGGGTCACCCTCCACCAAGCCCCCACTCATGTCTCCCACCACCCCCACCCCCCAGCAGTGCAGGGGCACCCTCCACCAGGCCCACACTCATGTCTCCCACCACCCCCACCCCCCAGCAGTGCAGGGGCAGCCTCCACCAGGCCCCCACGCATGTCTCCCACCACCCCCACCCCCCAGCCACCATGGCCACCCTCCACCAGGCCCCCACTCATGTCCCCCTGCACCCCAACCCCCCAGCATCCAGGGTCACCCTCCACCAGGCCCCCACTCATGTCTCCCACCACCCCCACCCCCCTGCCACCATGGGCAGCCCCCACCAGGTCCTCACAATCCCCAATCATGTGCGTAATGGTCAGCCTCCACAGCCAAAAAGCCCTACCAAGTAACCCATTCACCCACATGGAAATGGAAATCACATGTTACACCCCCAATGTTCATGAAGCTAATGAACCCATGTCCGTCACACACAATGGTTGCAATTGAATGGGAAAACACCCAACATGACATGCATGAAACCAATGAGATGATACCACACAGTGAAGTATGGAAACAAAATTGTATTGAAAAAAATAAAGAATGCTAAAGAAAGGAAACAAACTACAATGGGAATGAGAAAAAATAAGCTGCATGTCCGTATTAAAAAAAAAAACTGCAAATCAGAATCCAAAAAAATGTCGTCCAAAGTCAAATGTAAAAAAATCTCAATGCAATAAAGAACTATGTAAAAAAACTAACATAAAAAAAGGGTCCATGAGCCCAACTGAACAAAGGAAACCTACTAAAAAACCTAACTAAAAATCAACCATATACAAAAAGTGGAGCAGTGTCCGTCGACTCCAAATCATAATAAGAAACAAAGGAAACCTAAAACTAAAGAACTATATACAAAGGCGGCGGGCAAGTCCAGCGGCTCACTCCGTGGTGTCCCGGGCCAGGGCATCATCGAACTCCCTTCGATGTCCCGGAGGCAGTCCAGTTCCATGGCCCCGAGGGTCCGCAGGGACGACGCCGTGTCCTCCTCCAACCCCCTGCGGATTGCCTCGAGGCACTCGGCCCGCCTCAGGGCCCTCCGCATGGAGTTCTCCGCCCTGACCATTGTGAGCCGCGCCTCTTCCGCCCGCCGCCGCTCCGCACCTATGGCGTGGCCCAACCGCTGCCACACGGAAGACACTCTCTTCTCCTGGGTCCCCCTGCCCTCCGGCCGATGCCTGCCCCTCCGATGTCGAAAGCCCTGAGCCTTCATGTCTCCCACCATGTTGCTGCTGCTGCTGCTGCTGCTCTGCCTCTGCCCGTGCACTGCCTCCTGCTGCCTGCACATCCTCCGCCGGCTGGGGTGCAGTTGTTGATGTGGCCACCCCTGCTGGACCTCCGACTCCCGACTGTGGCAGGGATGCCTCCTCCACCAGCCTGGCCGCACCGTCAGAGGCAGCTCCACAGGGCACCCAGGTGACTGATGGGTGGGAAGATGGCACAGAGGACGACTGGCGCGTAGGGGGTCCAGTTGAGGAGGGGGTCGGAGCAAGCCCCATCAGACGGCGGAATCCGGCCTAGGTGACCTGTCCCAGCAGGCTGACGTGGTCAACGAGCCATTCAAGATGACGTGCAGTCTCTCCATGAAAAGACTGCAGGTCACCTCGCATGGCCCGTTGACGCAACGCCACACCAGCCAGGACAGGCTCAACCCGGACCTGGATGGTCACGTCCGCAGGCAGAGGAAGGCCAGTTGACGTCAGCTCATCCCCTGCCTGAAAACGGGTCTGGACGTAGGCATCCCTGCTGGTGCAAGATGATGCAGGGACAGGATCGGGGACAGGATTGCACACAGGCACCTCCGCGGCGGCCTGTGCTGCCTCCTGTCCCTGGTCCTGCACTGCACCACTAGCACCAGTGGGATCCCCACCTCCAGACCCCGTCTCTGGTGCTTGCACGGCCTCCTCCTCCACCAAACCCCCCAGCAACCTGGATGACTCCGTGCCATCTTCCCCTGTTGGGCCCTGTGGGGTCCCAGCTGCCCCTTCTGCTGCCGAGGAGTCCAACTGCAACCTCTGCCTCTTGGACCTCCCCCCGGCAGCTGCGGCCTGGGACGCGGCACCGGACTCCTCACTCCCCGACGAGATGACAACACGGGAGGGGAGCCGGGCCTTGCGTCTCCGGCTGGCGGTCGGATCCCGCCGCTGTGCTCCACAGCACCTTCTCCGCCCTCTTCATCAGTTGACGCTGCAGACAGGGAGAAACAAAACACAGGCATCAGGGCACTGTACAATGGACACATACACACATGACAGTTGCACATGAGTGGCATTGGCAAACCTCAGACATGTCATCACAATCCCCAACACACATGTCATTGCAACTCGCACACATGAGCCATACCACAGCCATATCGCAACTGCCACCACCATCCCTACACATACAACAGCATCAGCAGCCAAAGGGGAGCCAGACATCACATGCAACACAGGAAGTGCACCACACATGTACACACACCACCACACTTGCATGCATGTGTACACCTCTGCCAAGTGTCGCACTGTTCAGACGGGCATCCATGTCACATCTGCCAATCAGGCTTCCACATACCGCTGTCACATTCATCCATGTTGCATCACTGTTGCACCCTTGTCAAATACACACACATGCACATGTACACAGTGCTCATACATGCAGTCGAAAACAACATACATGCGTGACATCACGGACATGTCTACTTACATACACATTCATCCAAACATGTGTGCACGCACAACTGCATTTGGCATGCAAGCCTACACACACAAGCACCATCCATGTCTCACACATTACAGCCCTCGCATGTGTCAGCCCCACGGCCCTGTACACCCCCACCCATACTCGACCCCATACAAACAGATGTGCAACCTGCACAATACCGAATAATCACCACACGCACTGCTCACAATCAGGATGCATGTACACTCACCGCTCGACTCCAGATGGGTCTGCTTCTCTAGGACCTGGACGTGGAGCGCCGGGGATATGCGTTCCAGGACCCCCATCTGTTCTTCCGACAAGTGGCCCCGGCGCCCCTTTGCATCCGCTGCCTTCAAGAGGCGCCGGGCCTTGTTCAGGGTTCTGGACCTGAAGTCCTCCCAGCGCTTCCTGACATGTTGTAAATCCCGGACTGCCACCCCCTCCGCGTTGATGGCAGTCACGATGTCAGTCCAGATCCGAGTCCGTCCTTCCTTGTCGGCGCGGGAACTTCCGAAGAGGGAATCATACTGCCCCAGGACTTGCGCCACCAGAACACCAACTTCGGTGGCACTGAAGCTGGTGCCCCTCTGCCTCTCTGGCCGGGGGTTGTCAGTGGTCACAGATGGTGTTTGCCCCGACATGACAACCCCAGAGGCAGGAGTGGGTGGGCAACTGGGTCCTGGGGCTGGGCTGTGGAGCGATGGAATTCCAGTCGGGAGTCTTCGGTTCCAGCAGGGGTGGTCACAGCAACAGCACCCCTGGCTGATGTGCAGGCAGCAAATGGCAGTGCACGTGGGCAGCAGGAAGTCAGGCAGCAGCAGATGGCAGGTGGGAGCGTGCTCGGGGCTCTGGGGGGCAGTAGTTCGGCCTTCTGGGCAGGAGCGTGGTCTTCCGTGTGCTTACGCGTGGCCAGCTTGGTACGGAGTGATTTGGCACATGAAAATCCTGCACGTCAGCGTGAAAATCGAGGAAAGGCCCTTAGTGCGTAAGCGCGTCAGCACGCATACGCGATTCTATTGGACCAAAGGCCCTCAGCGCGGAAGCGCGTCTGTGACGTGACCCGCACGGGTGTTTCCCACACAGCACGTGATGACAGAGCACACGTGGAAAGACTGCACGTCAGAGTGTCATCGCGTGTAATTGGACAGCACGTCAGAGTCTCATCGCGTGTAATTGGTGGAAATGGCCCTACACGCAGAAGTGACAAAGCGTGTAATTGGTGGAAATGGCCCTACACGCATAAGTGACAAAGCGTGTAATTGGTGGAAATGGCCCTACACGCATAAGTGACAAAGCGTGTAATTGGTGGAAATGGCCCTAGCGCATACACGCCGCGTAAGTGACGCTGGACGTGTGGGCCTGTATAAAAGGTACGTGTAGAACACCATTTCCTTGTACGTGCTTTTCGTGGAGAGCGAGTGGGTGAATTCTGTACTTCTTGTCGTTTCACACGCGATTTACTTCACGGCGTTTCAAGTTCGTATTCCCTGTTACCTCTGACAGCTTTTTCTCTTTTTTCTCTTATACTGGTTTACCTGGGCCTGTTCCCTCAAACAGTGTTCCCTTCTACTGTTGTCCTGTCTCCTCAGACAGCGTACAAATCTTCTTTTGGCGGGGGTGTTGCCAACCAAACGCGCTCCTTTTTCACGCTCTTTTACCTGGCAGACGGTGAGTCACGCACGTATCGAACATCTGTGCTTGCCCCGTGTGTAGCCTACCCCTTCAGAGGTCATTCTAGGCTGCGTGTGACACGCATACGTTCATTCTTGTGTTACTGGGTGCCACAGCGTAGTGCAGGTTTTTCTTTCTGCACACGTGGTCTAGGAGGGGTTGCGTGCACGTCATCTCCCTTTTTTGGGGCTCCTGTGCGTAGCGTGACCCGTCATCTTTCCCCAGGGGTTACAATCAGCCTTGCAAGAGCACTAGGGTACAATTACCATCTGGTACCCAACCCCTTTGACCCCCAATTGCCCAGGACAATAGTTTACAGCCACTCCCATACGCACATTTACATCAGTGCCATGGCTGGGAGGCGAGGATTCCGTAAGGGTGGCAAAGGTGGAATAGCCGCAAGTGGTGGCCGTGGTGGATCCGGTAGGGGACGTGGTCGTTACATGCAGGGTGAGCATGTCCCCCCATGTGTGGAGGACCAGTCAAGGGCACCCATAATCCCCCCCTTCCCGTTGAGGCTGATGTGGCTGACACCATCCATGCTCAGCCCTTGTTGGACCAGCCCATTGTGGCACCAGACCTGGCTGACTCCATGGCTGACTTCCAGGTCAGCAGGCCTATGACACGTGCGCTGGTGCACGTTGATGTCACCATGCCACGTGCATCTGGGGCAGCAAGGTCATCTGCTGCACCAAGTAGGCAGGGCGGAGAGGCTGCAGGGGCAGCTGCGGCTCCATCCACCCCAGCCCTCACACACCCAGCCAGGACAGTGTCGGTCCTAGTCCATGCTGCTGACATTCCCCCTGACACCATCACACTAGAGCCAATGCCTGCACCAACTCCCATGCTGAGTGTGCAATCCCACACTCCTCATACAGAGTCCACCAGGGCTCCTGCCCCTAGTGTCCAGAGCGGCGCAGGACACTCAGGATCACCACCACCTTCCAAGCGGAAGAGGAAGAGTGCTCGTCCGGCACAGGCTGATGCCCCAGACACGGCTACACAGTCCGGCCCGTCCAGGAAGCCCAGCTTCACGGATGACGAACTGAATGCACTTGTCGAGTATGTGTCCGCACATGACAACGAGATGGTCATTGTTGCAGGATCCAAGACCACACCTGCACAACGCCAGGCACACTGGCAGACCGTTGCGGACATCGTAAGTGCCCTTGGAATCGTGAGGCGCACAGCCAATGATTGCTATAAGCGCTGGAATGACCTAAAGCGCAGGGCAAAGAGTAAGCTGGCCTCAAGTCATGCCGCAACTCTAGTGACTGGAGGTGGGTCTCCAGTAGTAGACATGGAACTCACTCCACATGAGTCAGTCGCTGGGACCTACATCACGGAGGAACAGATCCAAGGCGTGGGAGATCTGGCTGATTACGAGGCATTGTCCGGTGAGTGCACATGCATGTGTGTGTCATCCATGTGCATGGTGTGTGTGTGAGGGCTTCTGTTTGTGTGCCAGGTGAGAGTGTGTGCGCCTGAGTCGTATGGGTCAGCCATGTGCTTCATGCAATACATCCTGCGCAGCTGCATTTGGCCATAGCAGTATCCCTTCTGCCAACAGTAGACATCTAGCCCAACTGCACGCCAGTTGCCCTTGAAGTGTCACCTTGCCACAGCATTGTTGCTTATTTTTCACTGTTCATTCAGTCAGATTGTTTGCATTCCACCACCTTTACTAGGCATGTTGCAGTCCACTAGTCACATGTCTGGCATGGCTATGGTAAAGTGGAGTGACTTTGTTACCTGGATATCATTTGTTCACACATGTCCTTGTGCAATTGGACCATTTCAGACTGGCAGCTCCAGGTGAAAAATCTGACCTGTTACAATTGGAAAAGCTATTACATGCGGGAACTGGACTGAATGAATAGGTGTTGCCCTCCTCTCCATCTTCACTCAATATCAATGGTACATGCCATCTGTGTGATGGCATGTGTGTTTCACCTGGCAATCACAGGCCAATGTGTGATGCCACTGCCAGGCAGCATGCATAAAATGTGTCCATCTTCCATCTTGGTGTCATCAGTGTGTGCCATTTGCCTGGCCTTCATATGCAGTGATGGTGCATGCATGGGAGGGTTTTAGTCATGTGGGACATGTGTCAATCAAGTACTGGTTCTCTTGCTTCTCAGCCCTCATTGTGTGCCATGGTGCTAATGCCTGTTTCCATTTCTTTGTTTTTATGTCTTTGCAGGGGAAGACGCACCTGATACTGCTGGGGTTGTGGAGATGGTGCAGACCCAGGAGTGGTCCAAGGGCCGACCAACCACCAGTGAGGGACGTGGTGTGGTGGTGGGTGAGAACCCACAAGTGCTGCAGGTCGTGCTCTCAAGGGGTGTCTCTGGCTGCACCTCCCCCGAGCTGTACTCAGGTGTTGATTCGGATGAGACCTACGTGCCGTCGCAGGTGAGTGTTCCAGGGAGGGAATCTGTTCTGTCCCACCCACCTGCACCAGGGTCAGAACCCTCAATGGGGATGTCAGTGTTGGCAGCTACGCCTTTGGTGGTTACGGATGCAGGGTCACACTCCGCGACATCTGATCCTGTTCCTGGGCCAGCAGATCAGAGGGGGAATGCAGTCCTGCAGCCTCAGGCAGTGCCGGCACAGCAAGGCGCAGTTCGCCTTGCCCCAGACAGGTGTGGTGCCCGCCGACATGGTGGCCGTACGCCACCTGGCAATACCGCATGGGAGCAATCCATTTACGGTATGGCAACACAACAGGCAGCATCATCCGAGATGATGGCTTAGGCCATGGATAGGGTGGCCACTTCCATTGTCCCCCCTGAAAGGCTGATGGAGCGACTAGAGCAGGCAACCGACTCCATCTGCCAGTCACACAGGGAGGACATGTTGGGGTCCAACAGGGACAGGCGGGCGGCACTGGCGACTCTGCAGGAGGCCATCTCCATTGAGTCCCAGGCCCACAGGGAAGCCCTGAGGCAGGAGCTCCTTCACCTCAGGACGACTCTTGTTGAGCTTGAGGCTTCAACACACCAAAGGACAGAACAGCAGCTGGAGCGTCTCACCCGTACGCTCTCAGCTGAGATGCAGGCAACGAGGGCGGAGGTCCGGGCATCCTGTGAGTTGTTGCATGGGGACCTCCGCACACTCATCCTCCAGAACCAGACCTACCACACCCGCATGCTTGCAGCCATGGAGGAGCAGACTAGGGCCTTGCGTGGGCTGCCTCCCATAGTGCAACCACCTCCGGATGCAGCTGCACAGGGTGATAATAGCGACAGCAGTGATACTCCCACAATAGGGTAGCCGTGTGGGCCATGAGCCCATGGAGGTGTTTTTTTTTCCCAGGACCCACACAGGTGGGTTTTGGTGTGCACCCTGTCCTCGGACCTCCTGGGTGGCCTCCCAAACCCCCCCAGGCCCATCAATGGCCATTTTTGATTTTTATTTTTATTTTTATATTTATTTTTAATTTCTAAATATTTTTTCCCAATTTTTTTGGGACAATTTGTTGGCTTCCGTGGTTCCTGTGGGCATACGCAGCATTGTGGCTGGGCACATGCAGGCTTGTCATGTATTTGGTTCAGATGCTTGGGTTTGAGTCACACACACCCCTCCTGCTTCCCGTTTCCATGGGCTTGCAAAGGGTGTGCCCAAGTGACATTGACGTACATGGTGACATTGGACTCCCACTACATGTGTGGGTAGTCTAGTCAATACTGTGTATACATTCCTAGTGCATATTGCTGTTGTGTTGTACACTGCATGTTGCATTGATGTGTAACTCATCATCTGTGTCTACCTCCCAATTTGCAGGTCCCTTCCTCATGTCTTCAGAAGGCCCTCTAGTCTGGAGATGGGGTCCATGTTGGCAGCAGTGCAGCTACAACTCTACATGGCGCCAACACTGCACAGTTGGTAGTGGTGGGAGTGCAGGCATTTCCAGGTGGTGAGACTACTAATATATAACATTTGTGATGTCATGTTAATGGTAGTACCTGCTCAAGTTTGTTGTTGGTCCTGCATTACTGTGAGCATTTCAGGTGTTGCAAGTTTCAATTAGGGACACTCTACATTGTGACACTAGTGTCATGATGTGGGGATTACTTTGTTTACCTGCAAATAGCATGACATGGCACGGTGTGTCGTGTGGCGGTGCTGGGGATGGGTTGGCTGACATGGCACTGTCCTCTTGTTGAATTTTGCAAGTGGGCATTCATTTTAGCTGCTTGAATGTGTTACTTCACAAAACTGCATTGGTGGTGTCTGTGTGGGTAGGGATGCACACATTGTGACACTTCCAGGTGTACAATCTCAGGCTGATATGGTTTTCACGGTTCATTCTCCAGACATTCAGGATCAGTGTCAGGTTGAGTCATCATTGATTGTCAGATGGAATGTGCCAGGGCAGTGTGCACTCCACAGGGGTGTGATTTCTATGTGAAGTAATTAGCCACTAGCTGTGTACGGGCTGCCTCCCCCCGTGCCCTTTCCCCTCCCATGCGCAGCGGCTGTGCATGTGGTTGGGGATGTGGGGCCACCACCATGTCCACGGCCAGGCCCCGGCGTGTTGCAACGTTGTGCAGGACACATGCTGCCACTATGATCCTGCACACTACTGGGGGAGCGTACAACAGCTGCCCGCCAGAACGGTCAAGGGAGCGAAAGCGTGACTTTAGCACTCCGAATTGTAATGTGGGCTGTGTTATATCTTACCTCGGGTGGCGTGGTGGGGTTCCGAATTGGCGTCATCATGTGGGGGCTGAGAGGGTAGGCACTGTCCCCTGTGGAGGTGGTGATTGGTATCATTGGTGGGGTTGTGACCTTGCTCAGTATCTGACATGCATGCATGTGCAGTGGCATTCATACTCACCAAGCAGCCATGTATCGCCATGCCGCCCAGCTTCTAGGTCCCGGCTTAGGGTGGAAATTTGGTAAATGAAGCTGTCGTGGGTTGACCCGGGATAGTTGGCATATACTGAGGTGATGATTCCCTTGGCATTACATACTACCTGCACGTTGACGGAATGCCAGTGCTTGCGGTTCCTATAGATGTGCTCAGATGCCCTGGGGGGACGTAGAGCCACATGGGTGCAGTCGATGGCACCTAGCACTTTGGGGAATCGTGCCACAGCGTAAAAATCCAGGGTGGTAGCATGCCTTTCTGCAGGGGTTCTGGGCAGGTATATGTGCCTGCGGACTGATGGGCGTGCAGTGATGATGTTCAAGACCTGGTGTAGGCAGCGTGACTGGGTGGCCTGTGATACACCACCCACAATGGCACTTGTCCGCTGAAATGATCCAGTGGCTAAGAAGTGCAGTACATTGAGGACCTTCTCCAGGGGGCTGAGTGCTTGGGAGCACAGGGTGGGTAATGTGAGGTCATCCTCCCACTCACTCACCAGGTCCAGTATAATGTGTGGTGGAAACCTGTACCTCCCATGCACCTGGTCATCAGGCATCCCGAAAAGGCTGGTTCTGGGTGTGAATATTCTGACCCTGACTGTCCTCCTCCTCCTCCTTTGGTAGGCCACGCCCACTGCTGCTAGGAACGGTATGTTCATCCTGGGTCTGAGCTTGTTACTTTGTTAGCGCGCAAATTAATGCGTTGCGCGTGGTGTAGGCGAGCGTGTGACCCGCGCACCCCTGAAATCCAGTACCCAGTCCAATAGCGTGTGGAAATTCCCGCGCACCCCGGGATACAGGTGCGCTGACGTACTTGCGTGTGTAAGTGTCCGCGCACCCCTGATATACACGTACATAGGCCAATCGCATGTACGCGCACTTTTGTCCAATTACACGCGATGACACTCTGACGTGCTGTCCAATTACACGCGATGACACTCTGACATGCAGTCTTTCCACGTGTGCTCTGTCATCACGTGCTGTGTGGGAAACACCCGTGCGGGTCACGTCACAGACGCGTTTACGCGCTGAGGGCCTTTGGTCCAATAGAATCGCGTATGCGTGCTGACGCGTTTACGCGCTGAGGGCCTTTGGTCCAATAGAATCGCGTATGCGTGCTGACGCGTTTACGCGCTGAGGGCCTTTGGTCCAATAGAATCGCGTATGCGTGCTGACGCGCTTACGCGGTAAGGGCCTTTCCTCGATTTTCACGCTGACGTGCAGGATTTTCACGTGCCAAATCACTCCGTACCAAGCTGGCCACGCATAAGCACACGGAAGACCACGCTCCTGCCCAGAAGGCCGAACAACTGCCCCCCAGAGCCCCGAGCACGCTTCCACCTGCCATCTGCTGCTGCCTGACTGCCTGCTGCCCACGTGCACTGCCATTTGCTGCCTGCACATCAGCCAGGGGTGCTGTTGCTGTGACCACCCCTGCTGGAACCGAAGACTCCCGACTGGAATTCCATCGCTCCACAGCCCAGCCCCAGGACCCAGTTGCCCACCCACTCCTGCCTCTGGGGTTGTCATGTCGGGGCAAACACCATCTGTGACCACTGACAACCCCCGGCCAGAGAGGCAGAGGGGCACCAGCTTCAGTGCCACCGAAGTTGGTGTCCTGGTGGAGCAAGTCCTGGGGCAGTATGATGCCCTCTTCGGAAGTTCCCGCGCCGACAAGGAAGGACGGACTCGGATCTGGACTGACATCGTGACTGCCATCAACGCGGAGGGGGTGGCAGTCCGGGACTTACAACATGTCAGGAAGCGCTGGGAGGACTTCAGGTCCAGGACCCTGAACAAGGCCCGGCGCCTCTTGAAGGCAGCGGATGCCAAGGGGCGCCGGGGCCACTTGTCGGAAGAACAGATGGGGGTCCTGGAACGCAAATCCCCAGCGCTCCACGTCCAGGTCCTAGAGAAGCAGACCCGTCTGGAGTCGAGCGGTGAGTGTACATGCATCCTGATTGTGAGCAGTGCGTGTGGTGATTATTCGGTATTGTGCAGGTTGCACATCTGTTTGTATGGGGTCGAGTATGGGTGGGGGTGTACAGGGCCGTGGGGCTGACACATGCGAGGGCTGTAATGTGTGAGACATGGATGGTGCTTGTGTGTGTAGGCTTGCATGCCAAATGCAGTTGTGCGTGCACACATGTTTGGATGAATGTGTATGTAAGTAGACATGTCCGTGATGTCACGCATGTATGTTGTTTTCGACTGCATGTATGAGCACTGTGTACATGTGCATGTGTGTGTATTTGACAAGGGTGCAACAGTGATGCAACATGGATGAATGTGACAGCGGTATGTGGAAGCCTGATTGGCAGATGTGACATGGATGCCCGTCTGAACAGTGCGACACTTGGCAGAGGTGTACACATGCATGCAAGTGTGGTGGTGTGTGTACATGTGTGGTGCACTTCCTGTGTTGCATGTGATGTCTGGCTCCCCTTTGGCTGCTGATGCTGTTGTATGTGTAGGGATGGTGGTGGCAGTTGCGATATGGCTGTGGTATGGCTCATGTGTGCGAGTTGCAATGACATGTGTGTTGGGGATTGTGATGACATGTCTGAGGTTTGCCAATGCCACTCATGTGCAACTGTCATGTGTGTATGTGTCCATTGTACAGTGCCCTGATGCCTGTGTTTTGTTTCTCCCTGTCTGCAGCGTCAACTGATGAAGAGGGCGGAGAAGGTGCTTTGGAACACAGCGACGGGGACCCAACCGCCAGCCGGAGACGCAAGGCTCGGCTCCCCTCCCGTGTTGTCATCTCGTCGGGGAGTGAGGAGTCCGGTGCCGCGTCCCAGGCCGCAGCTGCCGGGGGGAGGTCCAAGAGGCGGAGGTTGCAGTTGGACTCCTCGGCAGCAGAAGGGGCAGCTGGGACCCCACAGGGCCCAACAGGGGAAGATGGCACGGAGTCATCCAGGTTGGTGGGGGGTTTGGTGGAGGAGGAGGCCGTGCAAGCACCAGAGACGGGGTCTGGAGGTGGGGATCCCACTGGTGCTAGTGGTGCAGTGCAGGACCAGGGACAGGAGGCAGCACAGGCCGCCGCGGAGGTGCCTGTGTGCAATCCTGTCCCCGATCCTGTCCCTGCATCATTTTGCACCAGCAGGGATGCCTACGTCCAGACCCGTTTTCAGGCAGGGGATGAGCTGACGTCAACTGGCCTTCTTCTGCCTGCGGACGTGGCCATCCAGGTCCGGGTTGAGCTTGTCCTGGCTGGTGTGGCGTTGCGTCAACGGGCCATGCAAGGTGACCTGCAGTCTTTTCATGGAGAGACTGCACGTCATCTCGAATGGCTCGTTGACCACGTCAGCCTGCTGGGACAGGTCACCCAGGCCGGATTCCTCCGTCTGATGGGGCTTGCTCCGACCCCCTCCTCAACTGGACCCCCTACGCGCCAGTCGTCCTCTGTGCCATCTTCCCACCCATCAGTCACCTGGGTGCCCTGTGGAGCTGCCTCTGACGGTGCGGCCAGGCTGGTGGAGGAGGCATCCCTGCCACAGTCGGGAGTCGGAGGTCCAGCAGGGGTGGCCACATCAACAACTGCACCCCAGCCGGCGGAGGATGTGCAGGCAGCAGGAGGCAGTGCACGGGCAGAGGCAGAGCAGCAGCAGCAACATGGTGGGAGACATGAAGGCTCGGGGCTTTCGACATCGGAGGGGCAGGCATCGGCCAGAGGGCAGGGGGACCCAGGACAGAGAGTGTCTTCCGTGTGGCAGCGGTTGGGCCACGCCATAGGTGCGGAGCGGTGGCGGGCGGAAGAGGCGCGGCTCACAATGGTCAGGGCGGAGAACTCCATGCGGAGGGCCCTGAGGTGGGCCGAGTGCCTCGAGGCAATCCGCAGGGGGTTGGAGGAGGACACGGCGTCGTCCCTGCGGACCCTCGGGGCCATGGAACTGGACCGCCTCCGGGACATCGAACAGGAGTTCAATGATGCCCTGGCCCGGGACACCACGGAGTGAGCCGCTGGACTTGCCCGCCGCCTTTGTATATAGTTCTTTAGTTTTAGGTTTCCTTTGTTTCTTATTATGATTTTGAGTCGACGGACACTGCTCCACTTTTTGTATATAGTTGATTTTTAGTTAGGTTTTTTAGTAGGTTTTCTTTGTTCAGTTGGGCTCATGGACCCTTGGTAGTTTTTTACATAGTTCTTTATTGCATAGAGATTTTTTTACATTTGACTTTGGACGACATTTTTTTGGATTCTGATTTGCAGTTTTTTTTTTTAATACGGACATGCAGCTTATTTTTTCTCATTCCCATTGTAGTTTGTTTCCTTTCTTTAGCATTCTTTATTTTTTTCAATACAATTTTGTTTCCATACTTCACTGTGTGGTATCATCTCATTGGTTTCATGCATGTCATGTTGGGTGTTTTCCCATTCAATTGCAACCATTGTGTGTGACGGACATGGGTTCATTAGCTTCATGAACATTGGGGGTGTAACATGTGATTTCCATTTCCATGTGGGTGAATGGGTTACTTGGTAGGGCTTTTTGGCTGTGGAGGCTGACCATTACGCACATGATTGGGGATTGTGAGGACCTGGTGGGGGCTGCCCCTGGTGGCTGGGGGGTGGGGGTGGTGGGAGACATGAGTGGGGGCCTGGTGGAGGCTGCCCCTGGTGGCTGGGAGGTGGGGGTGGTGGGAGACATGAGTGGGGGCCTGGTGGAGGCTGCCCTTGGTGGCAGGGGGGTGGTGGTGGTAGGAGACATGAGTGGGGGCCTGGTGGAGGGTGCCCCTGCACTGCTGGGGGGTGGGGGTGGTGGGAGACATGAGTGGGGGCCTGGTGGAGGCTGCCCATGGTGGCAGGGGGGTGGGGGTGGTGGGAGACATGAGTGGGGGCCTGGTGGAGGGTGCCCCTGGTGGCTGGGGGGTGGGGGTGGTGGGAGACATGAGTGGGGGCCTGGTGGAGGCTGCCCCTGCACTGGTGGGGGGTGGGGGTGGTGGGAGACATGAGTGGGGGCCTGGTGGAGGCTGCCCCTGCACTGCTGGGGGGTGGGGTGGTGGGAGACATGAGTGGGGGCCTGGTGGAGGCTGCCCCTGCACTGCTGGGGGGTGGGGGTGGTGGGAGACATGAGTGGGGGCCTGGTGGCGGCTGCCCCTGGTGGCTGGGGGGTGGAGGTGGTGGGAGACATGAGTGGGGGCCTGGTGGAGGCTGCCACTGCACTGCTGGGGGGTGGGAGTGGTGGGAGACATGAGTGGGGGCCTGGTGGAGGCTGCCCCTGCACTGCTGGGGGGTGGGGGTGGTGGGAGACATGAGTGGGGGCCTGGTGGAGGGTGCCCCTGCACTGCTGGAGGGTGGGGGTGGTGGGAGACATGAGTGGGGGCCTGGTGGAGGCTGCCCCTGCACTGCTGGGGGGTGGGGTGGTGGGAGACATGAGTGGGGGCCTGGTGGAGGCTGCCCCTGCACTGCTGGGGGGTGGGGGTGGTGGGAGACATGAGTGGGGGCCTGGTGGAGGCTGCCCCTGGTGGCTGGGGGGTGGGGGTGGTGGGAGACATGAGTGGGGGCCTGGTGGAGGCTGCCCCTGCACTGGGGGGTGGGGGTGGTGGGAGACATGAGTGGGGGCCTGGTGGAGGCTGCCCCTGGTGGCTGGGGGGTGGGGGTGTTGGGAGACATGAGTGGGGGCCTGGTGGAGGCTGCCCCTGCACTGCTGGGGGTTGGGGGTGGTGGGAGACATGAGTGGGGGCCTGGTGGAGGCTGCCCCTGCACTGCTGGGGGGTGGGGGTGGTGGGAGACATGAGTGGGAGCCTGGTGGAGGCTGCCACTGGTGGCTGGGGGGTGGGGGTGGTGGGAGACATGAGTGGGGGCCTGGTGGAGGCTGCCCCTGCACTGCTGGGGGGTGGCGGTGGTGGGAGACATGAGTGGGGGCCTGGTGGAGGGTGCCCCTGGTGGCTGGGGGGTGGGGGAGACATGGGTGGGGGCCTGGTGGGTGCTGCCCATGGTGGCAGGGGGGTGGGGGTGGTGGGAGACATGAGTGGGGGCCTGGTGGAGGCTGCCCTTGGTGGCTGGGGGGTGGTGGTGGTGGGAGACACGAGTGTGGGCCTGGTGGAGGCTGCCCATGGTGGCAGGGGGGTGGGGGTGGTGGGAGACATGAGTGGGGGCCTGGTGGAGGCTGCCCCTGCACTGCTGGGGGGTGGGGGTGGTGGGAGACATGAGTGGGGGCCTGGTGGAAGCTGCCCCTGCACTGCTGGGGGGTGGGGGTGGTGGGAGACATGAGCGGGGGCCTGGTGGAGGCTGCCCCTGGTGGCTGGGGGGTGGGGGTGGTGGGAGACATGAGTGGGGGCCTGGTGGAGGCTGCCCCTGCACTGCTGGGGGGTGGGGGTGGTGGGAGACATGAGTGGGGGCCTGGTGGAGGCTGCCCATGGTGGCAGGGGGGTGGGGATGGTGGGAGACATGAGTGGGGGCCTGGTGGAGGCTGCCCCTGGTGGCTGGGGGGTGGGGGTGGTGGGAGACATGAGTGGGGGCCTGGTGGAGGCTGCCCATGGTGGCAGGGGGGTGGGGGTGGTGGGAGACATGAGTGGGGGCCTGGTGGAGGGTGCCCCTGGTGGCTGGGGGCCGGGGGTGGTGGGAGACATGAGTGGGGGCCTGGTGGAGGCTGCCCCTGCACTGCTGGGGGGTGGGGGTGGTGGGAGACATGAGTGGGGGCCTGGTGGAGGGTGCCCCTGGTGGCTGGGGGGTGGGGGTGGTGGGAGACATGGGTGGGGGCCTGGTGGGGGCTTCCCATGGTGGCAGGGGGGTGGGGGTGGTGGGAGACATGAGTGGGGGCCTGGTGGAGGCTGCCCCTGGTGGCAGGGTGGTGGGGTGGTGGGAGACTTGAGTGGGGGCCTGGTGGTGGGTGCCCCTGGTGTCTGGGGGGTGGGGGTGGTGGGAGACATGCATTGTTGATCAGTAGTGCAAGGTGACATGTGGGTTGGCTGGGGGGCATGCCCATGGTGGATGGGCTGCCTGCGGGACATGAGCAGGGGTGCAGGGTAGTCCCCCGTGGTGTGGGCTGCCTGCAGGGGCCGTGGAGGTTGTGGAGCGTACACCTGGGAGGACCCACATGGCCAATTCACGTGTGGTACTCCCCAGAACCCCTGAAATACACATACCCTGCTGAAATCGCATGTGGAACTTCCCGCGCACCCCTGAAATACACGTACCCTGCTCGCACTGGGCCAATCGCGTGTGGAACTTCCCGCGCACCCCTGAAATACACGTACCCTGATGAAATCGCGTGTGGAACTTCCCGCGCACCCCTGAAATACACATACCCTGCTGAAATCGCGTGTGGAACTTCCCGCGCACCCCTGAAATACACGTACCCTGCTCGCACTGGGCCAATCGCGTGTGGAACTTCCCGCGCACCCCTGAAATACACGTACCCTGATGAAATCGCGTGTGCAACTTCCCGCGCACCCATGAAATACACATACCCTGCTGAAATCGCGTGTGGAACTTCCCGCGCACCCCTGAAATACACATACCCTGCTCGCACTGGGCCAATCGCGTGTGGAACTTCCCGCGCACCCCTGAAATACACGTACGCTGATGAAATTGCGTGTGGAACTTCCCGCGCACCCCTGAAATCCACGTACCCGGCCAAATCGCGTGTGAGACTTCCCGCGCACCCCGGTATACACGCACACGTATTTTTTGTCAGCGGGTGTCCGTGTTTGTGGGTACCCCTTTGCACGTCATTTGTCCTGGAGGGCCACAGTATAGGACATTCATCATGGCAGTACATAGGTGCTATTTGTTGGCGCACCTTTTGGCGCACATTTCTTACAGCCGCAGAGACGCTACCGCCTGCTTTCTTGTGGCGGTCGTGTTTGTGCCTGTGCGCTGGTTTGAGCGTGCGGTTTTTTGCCCTATTCTATTCCATGAATACGTGTTGTAGGCGAGCGTGTGGGCGTTCCGCGCACTTGTGCCCTGTACTTCCCCCGTGACGCCCACGTTTTGGCAAGTTGTTCCCCATTCCGAGTGTTATGCCCGTGTTCTGCCTACTTTTGTTGCGTGCGCCGCGCTATGTGCGATTTTCGCTGTGGCCTGTGCGATTTTCGCTGTGACCTGGCACACGCAGTTAGATGGCCTGTGCGCCAACGTGCGCCGCGCACTTTTTTATCGCACATCCGTTGGTTTTCTCGCGCACGGCCTTCCATGAATCGATGTGCGCTGCTTTTCGTGCGATTTTCGCACTTGCACTGCGATTTTCGCTATTCCACTGCGATTCGCACGTTTTTGCCCACTTGCGCCACGCTAATTATTCCATGAATCGGCCTGTATATGCGTTGGCGATATCCTGACGCAGTTCCTGCCGGGATACCGCCAAGGCCATGATGAGGCTCTATGTTAGTGTTAGTGTCACCAGGAACAAAAACATTGATAGCAGCTTTTAATATTGTGGACATGAGTCTAGACAAATCGGTCCTTGACACTAACCCAAAATATAATAAAAGATCTGATATTGCATGATATGGGAAATGTAAATACAAGGTCACACATATGTATATCAGTTCCTAGAGACTATCACCTGCTCCCATCTGTGTTAAAGGTGGTATTCTCCGTACAAATGAGATACAAGCTGCCTAAAAACACTAACATAGCAATCAAAGTTTGAAAATAAATTCCCATATTTCAGAAACATGAACATACTGTTGGCTTTTCTACCACTGTCAAGTCTCAAAACAAGTGAGAAATTAACATGTGTTACATAAAATCAGCAACTGTGAGGAGGAAGATTACAAAGCTGAGATTTGGCCAAACTGATACCAGTGTGTTAAAAGCTGGAAGGGCAGAAAACGATACATTAACTATTTATTCCCACATGACAGAATCACAGAAGACCCTGTAATGCATAGGATATTCGTCAGCTAATATTACACAATACTTTCATGTAAAAGATGTAACTCCCTGCACTAAGAAAGTGTAATTGTATTTATTGCTGGGTAGTTTGTATGTATTTGCTTGCTCCTATTGACCCAGATTTGACCTGACATCTAGGTGCTTTCTTAAAAACGATTTCTGATATAGAGTGTGTGAGCGTCTACAGATATGTTTCTACATACAAGACTTTATACAGTTTATACATTATTGTTTTTACAACTTAATACATTTATTTACTACTACTGCTAGACCAATGTCTCCGTTTGGGATAGATTCATTTTGGAAGTGGGCAGGTGGAGGCGCATCCATTAGCATGTGTAGGTTGGTCCAATGTGGCAAAGTGTCTAGTTATGCTTTTGCCAAAATGCTACAGCTTTGTTGCTCCCGGGCTTTGCTTTTCTTGATATTAGATGTCAGCGTCCAACGGGGATTGATAGTGTATCTAGCAGTTCTTATATCATTGGTAGGAGTATGAAAGTTGTGAGGAGTCAAAGGTAAGAGTCGAACACAGAGGCATTATTTTTGTTGCTATAGACTTTTATTTTACAAACAAACAAATGAAAGGGGGCTGGATGGATTCCTATCTTTCCCTGACTCTATGAGGGGGTTCCCTGCCTCAACAAATCTAACTACGGTTACTATCAGAATGTCCAAAGTAAAAAGAAGTCCTCCTTCCTGTGTCCAAAACCCTAATATGACACGCACAAGCTTAAATCTAATATAATGTGAAAAGGGTAAAGTCTATTTAGTTGCCACCTGCAGCTGTTCTCCAGCAGTTCAAAATAAAGTTCCAAAAGGTGCAAATAAATGAATCAAAGTTCCATTCACTTCAAGAGAGGCTTTAGCCTCCTGACTCCTATCACGTTATCATTTCTATTCAATTTATACAGTTCACTGCTACTTTCCACTCTTCACCTGGTATACTCTCCTGCCAGGACGTTGTACCAATTCCATACAAAAGAACTTCAAGACCTTCAGGGGTTTTACCCTTCTCCTGGATTACAAAGACAGTGTTCTCTATGTTTAAAGGAGTACGATCATCCCTGTGTTTTCCTTCATACACAGTTTACCATTTATTTCCACTTGGATACTGGTATACTCTCCCATCAGGACTCTGTAATACTTCCATTCACAATTCACTTCAACTTGGGTTCCTGGTATACTCTCCTGCCAGGACTCTATAATACTTCCATTCATAATTCACTTTCACTTGGGTTCCTGGTATACTCTTCTGTCAGGATGCTGTAATACCTCCATTCACAATTCACTATTTTCATTTGGATTCCTGGTATACTGTCCTGCCAGTACACTGTAATATGTCCATTCACAATTCACTTTACCTTGGGTACCTGGCATACTCTCCTGCCAGGACTGTGTAATAATTCCATTCACAATTCACTTTCACCTTGGTTCCTGGTATATTCCCCTCCCAGGACTCTGTAAAACTTCCATTCACACTTCACTATTTTCATTTGGGTTCCTGGCATACTCTCCTGCCAGGACTCTGTAATACCTTGATTCACAATTCACTTCCACTTGGGTTCCTGGTATACTCTCCTGCCACGACTATGTAATACTTCCATTCACAAGTCACTATTTTCAGGATATTTCCCTTCCCCTTAATTGCAGTTTAAATGTCTTGCACAGTTCACAATTTACAATTGGGTGCAATTCCCAGACCCACAACTTTCTGTGCCCGATACACTTCCTTGTCAGGCCTTTCCAAATCATAATATGTACTTCTATCCACGTTCCTGAGTATATTGGCTTTAGCATCAACTTGCTTTCCAATCATACAATGGTTCTCAGTCTCTTTTCCTTATAGGTTTCAGACCTTTACACACGGCCGCAGGGTTCCTATCTCCCTGTTCGAACTTTACCAACTTCTATGTGGTACTCTTTCCGGTACACGGTAGAACGGACAAAGCACCCCGGCTTCCCAGCCTTTCTGCATGGGCTCACTGGCTGTCTTTGGTGGCTTTGTCATCCTTCAAGTCCACTGGTTCTGTCTGCCTCCTGCCATTGGCACAGACTGCCACGTCATATGCCCCCGGGCCTACGCTCCGCCTCGTTCCACCAGACTTCTCTGGTGCTGCAGCAGGAAGGCTCCTCCCTCGGGTTTGCTCTCAAAGGCATCTCCAGATTTGCTGCAACTCGGCACGACCATCTGCTTCCTTCTCCATTGCAAGTGGTACATAATAGCACACTCAGAGCCATTATGGATGGGACAAAAAAAATGTGATCAGGTCTATGATGCTCAGTGAAGTCTCCACTTGCTTCCAAAGGAGGCTAGAATCAAGTTTCATTTACTAACTGTGGCAGATAGTCTGAATAAGAAGAGAGAAACTAGGACACTCAGATCTAATGACCTCAAATGATTAGAGGTTCCTAGATCTAACTTGATATTGGTCAAAAGAAGCGCATTCTGGGTGGCTGCACCTCTGAGCTGGAATGACATGTCTGTTGAACTCAGAAGTTGTGTCTCACTGGGGAGTTACTTGTAGGTCCGATTGTATTGTCTATAACCATTGTTGTTGGGTGCCCGTATTACTCTGGGCCTCTTTTGGTAGTGCTAGTATAAATGAATTAAAATAAAGTGCCCCGACCAGCATCAGGAATTAATTCTCCTTCTCTCCATCTTGGTTTTCCACTGCCGGTTTTGAATCTCCCGGCATTGTTCGCATGTTCCCAACAACTAGTAAGCACACTTTTCTTTGTGGTCGTCGTAATTTTCATTACTCGATCCCTCATCCTCAGCCCAGTCTTCTTATAAGTATATGTATGGGTGATTCTGTTCTGTTACCTTCACTAGGATGTTCTATCTCACAATATGCCATACATAGATTAGATGGAACTAAATGGATGTCATTATCCCCTGGAATCTAGAGAGTCTTACCCATTCCCCTGTGGGTTGTCTCCCCTCATGTGGTCCTCCCACAGACATTTTAGTAATGTGACTTCGTTTTTTTATTTACTGATTTTACAGATACCCACTCTACTACTTACACCTGATGAAGGGCTCCACCCGGAACGCGTAGTGTATATATACAAGGAGTGATACTGTATTGAATTGATATTCTCCAATACCACAGGCTCCTTGAAAGAAACAGTAGCTTTCTACTTGAATGGACCGTTTTTTAAACAAGTGTCACATGAATGATCCATTTATTGTGATTTATCCTGTACTATGTAGAATACTTTTCTTTTTGAATATATTGTGATGAAAAATTATGTTTTTGAGAAAGACTGCACAAATTTAAGAGACTATATGCAAAGAATACACATTATGCTTTTATTTACTTTGTATTACTTTCCCTGATAATTAAACAATTATGTACAAGAAATGAGTTACTTTGGACATTGAAGAAACCACTGCATTGTTAGCTTTAAGAGTGCCCTGCAGTTGTCTCCCAAACTTGTGAGATCTCCCTTGTATTTGCCTCCCACAGACAGGCACCCCGAGGGTCAGAGTCAGGTAGCTTCTGCCTTTTCCTGGCCACATGAGGGGACATTTTCCCCTGGGCAATGAGTGGCGACTTTGCTAGATTTATCCCAAAGTACAGGAGCAGACGGGCACATTGAGGCATTCGCATGAATGTCAGAGGTTGAGGAGACTGGCGATCAAGTGTTTGGTAAAAGCGAGGCAGGAGGCTTTTAGCATGCATATGCTTGATGTGGGGCTTTCCACAGAGCACACAAGGCTCCTGGAGGGCGTGTGTTTATAGGGAGCTTAAAACCAAGTTCCCCCAGCCAATTGCCCTTAAGGGAATAGGCTTCACCTAGACCCCCACTGGTAGTCAAAGACCAAGCGGTCATTACAAGAATTTAGAGGAACATTGTGTTCATCAGCAGAGAGGCAGTTCCTAAAATGAAGAGGTACTTCTTGTTTTGAGGAAGAAGGCATGGCCTTGAAAGAGCGACAGGTAGCCAAGCCAGGCATGCAATTATTAGCTCTCCCTAAAAGTGACAGCGGGTCGGGAGAGCTACTTACTTTGAAACTCTGATAGGAGACTTAGACAGATCTATTCAATTGCTTGGTTTGGGCATTTCCCCTTGCAGTTACTGATGGGAATGTGGGGGAAGAAGGAATCCCTGCATTGTATGTCCCTGTGATATCTTGATAAAGTGCAGGCAGTCACATACTTGCTGATTTGGTTGCACATTATTTTCCAGGTTGACAACATCCTTGCTGAAGCCTGCCCTCTGGGAGGAAGGGACCAGCACAACCCCAGAAGCCATGCACCTGACGTTTCCAGCTGGGGACAGGATTGCAGCTTTTACTATCCCATAATACGAGCAAGGCCTGGCGTCTTAATGAGTGCTTTACTTGTTCGATCGCTAAGTCTCTTGGAGAAACTTAAAATTCAGTGTTCACTGGATTAATTAAGTGTTGTGGACATGTTATTTATATTGTTTGAGGTGATGTTTTATAGACTGCACATAATACTGTTGTATTTATATTGTTTGTATATTTCTTATGGACTCTAATTGCTTAATAAAGCTGGTTGATCGATGGGAAGCAGTTTAAAACACAGTTCTGATAACAGTGTTTCAAATCCTGATGAAAGGTAAATGTCAACACTCTTATGCCTATTGCTCTGCAGTACAGGATCTTACAGTTCCAAAGAACAACTGCCACTAATTGCAGAAAATTACATCTGATCTTTAAAAAACCTCCTAATAATTATGTCTTTGATACATGTGAGTTTGTTCCTGGCTAAAACTTTGCAACTGTGGTAAGGTGAGTGCTTTGTTAAAGTAAATGTGTGAAACAATGTCAACAATGTGCCTGTTTCCTGAGGCCTAGAGCTCATTAATAAAGTGATGGGTTTTCTTTAGGGTCAAAACATATACAGGTTATAATTAAGCAATAAGCCCCGTGCCGTGGGGGCATTACCAAGTCAGGTAATGCACCGGGGCCCATAGTTACAGGCTCGAGCAAAGCAAGGGCCTTAACGAAGGCTCCAGGGCATTACCTGACTCGGTAATGCCCCTGCGGCAATGGGTTTATTGCTATTAGTATCCCAAGCCATAAAACGATCTGGCATTTTGGAACAGTAAAAGAAATGGCCACCGGGGAAGGGCAAATGAAGTCTGTTTTCCCTTTCCATGGTGGCCATTGAAATAAATAAAAAAAAAGTAAACTAAATAAATGGCTGCCATGGAAAAGTGAGACGGGACTGCACATAGTCCCTTCTCTCTTTCCATGGCGCCCATTAAAAAAGTAAACAAAGAACATGGACGCCATGGAAAGGAGAGAAGGGACTACGTTTAGTCCCTTCTTCCTTTCCATGATGGCCTGTCGCAGATCGGGTGCGGACGCGCTGGGGACAGAAGTTTTCCCAGTGCATCTGCTCCCAAAATGGACCAAAAAGAAGTTAAGTGGGGTTGGGAGGGCGGGGTGAGGATTGTTTGGATTGGGGGGGAAAGACTTACCTTGATCCCCATTGGGGGAAGATGGCAGCCTCCAGCCGTGTGGCGGCTCGGAGCGGGGATTACCATGTTCTGAACCTCCTCATTGGCTGAGTGGCTGCCACACAGCCCTGCCAGGGACATGAAGGAACGTAGTGGGCAGAGGGCTTTCCGGTCGGGTAAAGCCCCGGCAAGGGCCAATCAGATTGATTCTTACAATCTGATGGACCCTCGCCGGGTACTAATTAGACATGTACATGCTTGTTTTCTTTGGTGAATATGTGGGAGGGGGAGGAGATTGGCTGTCATTTATGGATGCCATCTCCAATATTGCAAATGCTCTACAAAATTATAGTATATGTCTTCTCCAGGCCCATCTCCCCAACTCCACTCCTGCTTCTACTATTTTAATGCAGATGTGGTTTGAAAGACTGAGCAGGCTGCTAGCTAAAATCACTAAACACAATAGCACACCTCCCAACCTGTTACTCCGCCCAGTCAGATGAATTCAGTTGTTTGGGAGGATAAGCCCATTGTAGTAATGTTACATGAACACGCTTTCGGAGTGCGGAAGGCTTCCCTGATCGTCTGATCGCATGGATTTCTATGGTCTTGCTGGAAGGGTGAAAATATGTTCACGATTGATGGCACCGTGAAAAAGAGGTATATCATAAGCTGCCTTGGAGTTCAACCACCATCTTGTTCTGAAAAAAGGTCTGTATTGCAATGTTGGCATTAGATAGTCTTTATTTTTCAGTAAGGCTATGTTTACTTAAATACACATGAGTTGAACAACACACCCACATCCTCCAGAAACATTTATATTTATTTGTTGATGATTTCTAGCATACGCCACACAAAAGACATCAGAGAAAATGGGGGATGGGAATGGGGAGGAGGAGAAGCCTGTGTGCCTTTCAGGTAGGGTTTGTGTGTATAGCGGGATGCCAGATGGTGGAGCTTCAGCTGTTTTTTTAATAAGATCTATATTGGTAGGAGTGATTGAGGAGACTTGAACAGATATTCACTAGGCGGGCAGAAGAAATGGGTCACTAGCAAATGGGCCAAACCGGCTTCCGAGTGTCGCATAGCACAATACATAATAATTCTGTACTGCAATATTTAATTGCTGATGCTCATTTTCGAAAAGGTACATTATATATGTGTTATGTGGACTTCTCAAAGGCGTTTGATACAGTATCTCGCCACAAACTCTAGAACAAACTAGTGCACTAGGGCCTGGACCCTTTGCTGCTGCATTTTGTTAAAGCATTTTACAGTTACACAGTGGTATCCCTGCGGCTTTTGCAGGAAGGGAACCTAACACGTCAGATTCACACTAATGTTGGTGTAAAGCATGGGTGTGTGTTTGGGCCCCTTTTATATAATCTATATACATCAGATTTTTATCAGTGTTTGGCGAGGGTAAGGAATTTCCCTCCACGTATTGCAAAAAGGTCAATCCGTGGATGATGTATGCGTATGATAAAATATTGCTGGATCATAACGCCGATTGTCCTCCAGCATAGCATCAATGCATTAACCAGATATGCCAGTGGCAATAATTTGGTTATTAACTCAACAAAAACTAAACTCATGGTGCTTGCTAGTGGGGCTAAAAGGCTAGGTTCCTTTACATGGAAATTAAATGGTATTAAACAGCATGTGACTAACCAGTATATATATCTAGGGATCTCTATCAATGTAGCCCCAAGTAATTCCTATTATGGTGAGTACACAATGCCCTGTAGCTTAAAGAAATGGCAGTTATTAAAATGCTATATTGTCAGAGTAGGTGGTAACAATATAAATGGTGCCATAAAAATATACCAAGGTACCACCATACCTGCTCTGCTGTATGGTCTAGAATTACTGTCGAGTAGACATGTGCAATTTTTAGAAAAGTTAGAAGGGAACATTTTAAGATCAATGTTAAATGTTCCTAAAGGAACCCATGTCGAAGCATTGCGTTGTAAGCTAGGTCCCCGCTCTCTCCGAGCTAATTGGTTGTTATAGCGTTGTAAGCTTAATTTTTCCCTGTTGCTCAGACCACTCGAGGATAAAACAATAATGGGCCTGGTGGCAATGAGACTGCAGATAAACCCAGTAAACACATTTCTGGGTTGCTTATATAAAGAGGTGTGTGAGCACTGTAAACATATAGATTTTATGAAAGAGGAGATTTTTGAAAACCTGGGCTATGGGAAACAGTTTAAGAGGAAGACCTGGGTATGGGATAGAGCTGAATGGTTGCAAAAACATAGCAGGAAAAGGTGATATCTAGAATACACTGTGAGAAACCTGAAAGTGTCTCACCCACTGGTCCCCGGAGATCTGTTGTCCAGGTGGCCAGGACATAGCCATTGCTATTGGATCCAGTTCCTGGGGTGGACCAGCGAGGGAGGATCACCTGCGTGAGGGGTCTTCAGGGAGTGTAAGTGGGACACAGAGGGTTGAGATGCGCTATTCCCTTCCTTGTAACACCTTTTCCCCATCCATATTTCGAGCCTCTACCCCCCCCCGCCCACATGTTCCCACACAAACACTTTCTTACACTGTAACAGACATCGGACTAACACCAGAGCCGTTTACCTGACATGTCCCAACACACGGGTCAGCCAGAGTCAGGCAATTGACAATAATCATGCACACCTGATGGCACTTTACCTTTCCCACAGGGATAAAAGGCAAGCATGAAAGCACAATTTGTGCAATGCCGAAAGCACAAGAAGACAGCTACACCAAACCAGCACTTGAAACGGAAAAGGAAAGTGGTACGACCTGGAAGGATGACGAAAGGAGAGTTACCCTATCCCTTTTCAACTCAGACCTCCAAAGCCTCAGAAAAGGGAATCTTAATACCAGGAGTTGCAGCTGGCGTGCAAAGCAGCAGACAACAATGGTACAAAGGGCTTCCTGCATTGATAACGTAGGTGGAGAGGCAAGCTGACTATTGTAGTACTATCCTTGACTCCAGAGATTGTGAAAACAGAAACATAATATCGAGGCTGAGTACCCCAAAAGCAAATACACCGAACACGGGTTACAAAGGAACATACAAAGTACTTTATTCTCTACTAAATTCAATTACAAAAACAGTGCAAAGTCAGATAGCTATCGCTCCTCAGTGCAACTCAACGAACTCCAGCGTGGTTCAGTGTGTTCAGTGAGAGATGCTGTACGTTAGAATGCATTAGCTTTTTATACATTTTGTGGGCACTTTGTCCAGCCCCACTTCGGGTTAAAATTCCACTTTATATATCACCAATTCTAGGGTTTGTTGCTGAATCCCAAATAACCGCATCTAACTGGTTTGTTTTTATTACATGTAACAATAGGTGTATGCATTAACTGTGTATTCTAAAGTTTTGCATTGCAGGTCTTCTTAAACATTAATACAATGTAGTAAAACAGATGTTCTTTGTTCAATGTGTAAATACATTATCATAATATACACTCGTGGATTGGTTTCATTGCGCGAGTAGTCCTTTTACACATAGGTCAACGTAGGATGAGGTCTCAGTTCATGACCTCAACAAGTAGCCTGCAGGCAGATTACACATTAGCGATGTACAGAGGTCCAGACGGCCATGTTGTATTTTGCAATGACATTGTCCACCATTTTAGCTCACAGGGTGACTTTTCCACACAAACCCTAAAATGGCGGTTTGACCTAAAATGGCAGCCTACATGGATTAAAGGTCAGGACCTTGCAACACAGATTTCTCTCGCAAGCGACTTTCGAGCAGCTTGGCGTAGGCCAATATTAAATATATTTTCCACAATAGGAGGCACAATATACTTTCTATTCCGACAAACCCTCCTTTTGGCCTATGCCATGGGGTCTCCTTGCGAATAACTTCATGCATCATTATTCATGTACCCTGAATCACTATCTGAAATATCTATTGCCATTAGGTCTTTTACTAATATATCTTTTAACACATATTCTTTGGAAGTCTTATCTGAGGCATACACCTTATGTCCTATCGAATCTATTGCTTGTGCGCAACATCCCCCTAGCATCGAACACATAACAGGCAGACACTGAATACAGCAACAAAGGAACAACAGAATTCCTAAAATAGTTAATAAGACCGAAAGTACCTTCCAACCCCAAGATCGCAAGAAGTCCCAGAACCAGGCACCAAGATCCCAATTTCCCTCTGGAACATGCACTTCGGAACTAAGGACGTGCAGATTCTGTATTGCCTTGAAGATAGTTGGGGAGGAAACTGGTACGAAAACACAGCAAGCGGACCCCACTAATTTGCATACTCCACCACGCTCAGCTAAAATGACATCTAATGCCATTCAATTTTGGAGTGCTACTAATCTTATTGCTTTCTGCTCTAATGTCATATTGTAGAGTATATCCGTGGTCCGGTTGATGGTTCTCTCCAGTACTCTCGCTAGTCTCCTGATATCCTCTGAATTCGCTATCTGCCCCCAAAATGGCACAATTGAATTCGCTATATCTCCCGAAACTTGTGCTGGGGTGTCACCATTCTCGTCCCGTCGTGGACGAGCTTTTGAAATTTCTATAGTACTTGCTATAAACACCCCAGGTAACAGGATCCCTAAATAACAGGTTCCCTGCCAATCCCTGGGCAACCATGGGCACGCTACATTACCGCAAACAAAATAGACAGGTTCGCCTACATACAAAGGTCTGTCTTCCCCAGTCAAACTTGCAACGTTGGCGCAACCTTTAAAAACTCCCATTGACCGAGTGCCATTCCTCTATATCCAGAAAGAAACTGAATCGGGGCTATTGTTAACAGTGTAAGAAGGAGGCATGGCATCCTTATTGCCAATCAGAGCCATTTTAAAGGAAATCAAAGATTGAAAGGGACGGGACAGTCTATCAGAAGGCCTAATAGAAGCAACATTCGGTTTACTCCTATTTGCAAAAAGAGAGCATCCCAGGGGAGTGAAAACACGTTTCTCAAAACTATTCAAATTGGTGCCATCAAAGTTCCCTGAGACACTATCATTCCATCGGCCAAAGAACAGTGCTCTAAGAGAAGCATAGCAAGCAGTTGTCAACGGTAAAGGATGAATATACCAACCTAGCCCCTTATCCCCGTGTTGCAGAAAATGTGAGCAGACCCAGCAATTGGACCTATTAAAAATGGCATGTGTAGCCTTCATGATAAGTAACAGAGTATTATTATGATACCTTTGTCTGTGCTGGGAATCTCTAGGGGACAAAGTATGCAAATGCACAAAAGGTGTATGGACAGTGGGTACATGTTTAGTCGGTAGCAAAAACTCTAAAGGATAAGCTTCTTCTAAATACCAAAGGCCTACAACAGTGCCTATTATAAAACCAAATATTATTGCAAAAATACAGCAATACGTTTTTGGGGCCCAGGCATTTTGTCCATTGTCCCGGTTGGTCACCCCCTTATTTACAAGTCCAATACGAGCGGCGGCGGTAGAAGGCATTGCAGTCTTCAAACGTAAACCCCAATGTTCGTTGCTGGCAACCCCCCGGTCACGCGATTTCTGTGTCCTTCCAAAACCCTACCCAACAGAATCCCCTTTCTCAAATTTGGGCAAAAGTAAGCCCTCAATGACTCTTTTCCTTCCTTGAATGCAAGCCGAACCATGCCGTATGTCTATCAGATGCACAGCAGAATCGTGCCGTACGTCTATTTTCTCGGACGCAAGTGATATCTGGCTGTTCCTGGTACTGATTGATCCGGAAACAATGTGTTGTCCCTTCCCATTGGAAGCAATGTATCAGGGACAAATGAAGAGGCTGAGTTTAAAACAGCCGTTTCTGGGTGCAAAATTTGTGGAGAGTGTGGAAACAAAATGGCAGCTTCCCCAAGCCTCTCGGGCTTAGAGATATTCTCTGACACACTCTCAGTGCTGTTTACTGCTTTGGTATCATCAGTTGCAGTATCAGCGAGGGGTTCTGCTTCTTCTGTAACGTGTGGCACAGGGTGAGGAAGTTTCCTGATGTGTGACGCGTGGATCCGATTCTTTCGGCCAGCTACCCGCACCGCTGTTTGGGTGACCAACAGGACCTGGAATGGCCCACGCCAGCGAGGCACAAGGCAGGAGGTGCGCTCAAATGATTTAATGAGCACCCAGCTCCCCGGTCGCATGCCGTGGCCCGACCTTCGTACCGCACAGGTAAGGCCTCTCGTACCTGGTGGTAAATCAAATACAGGTTTTTAGTCAATTGGCTACAATAATCTGAAAGTAGTACATTTTCAATATTTCTCAAATTTCGACACTTTGGAAAATTCCAGATATTGGCAGGTCTCCCCATTACCACCTCAAATGGAGAAAGCCCAGTTTTAGTTTGAGGGGTTGTACGCATAGCTAGTAACACGATCGGTAAGGCATCTGGCCATTTTAGTTTGGTGCTGGCACACGTCTTAGCGAGTTCTTGATGATACCGTTGTGTCTTTCTACTAGTCTGGCGCTCTGAGGATGTCTGGCCGAATGGAACCCTTTGTCAATTCGTAAAGCTGTACATATCTGTAGGATTACAGCGGCGACAAAGTGTGGACCATTGTCCGATCAGATAACTCTCGGCAAACCGAACCGGGGAAAGTACTCCTTTAACATAGTTTTCGCAGTGGTCATAGCTGTGGCATCTTTAACAGGGAAAGCCTCAACCCACTTACTAAAGGCACAAATGACTACCAATACATATTTTAAATTGTTGCATCGCTCCGTTTCAATGAAATCAAAGTCAATTACTTCAAATGGGACAGAGGGTGGCCCAAAACTTCACCTCGGGGTTGCTGTCCCCTTTCCCACATTGTGTTGTAAGCAAATCATACACTTCTGGACGTAGTACTGAGCAATTTTTGAAATGTTGTCGTTTACCCAAACCTTTTCTAACATTTTCGTCATCTGTTGGGCGCACACATGCGTAGGACCGTGTGCCATTACAACCATCATCATCACGTAAGAGTCGGGAAGTAACCATTTTCCATCCACCGTGTTGACCCAACACTGATCATCATCAAGTTTTCCCAAGCCCTCAGCCCACCTCTTAGCTTCTTCTACTGTGGCATCGGCTTGGATATCCCGTACAGACCCCACGCCCTCATCCATCACATTAGCATTTTCAGTCTCCCTGGAAACATATATCTCCGTAAAGAGATCAGTGGCAGTTTGTCTAGCTATTTGATCAGCGAAAGCATTCCCTTTTCCAATATTGTCTACAATCTTGCGATGTCCTGCACATTTTACAACTGCTAACTGAGTAGGGAGTGCTAGTGCTGAGAGTAGTTGCACTATTAGGGTGCCATGTTGGATCTTGGTACCATGCGAGGATAGGAATCCTCTTTCCGACCAAAGTCTCCCAAAGTTGTGAACCACCCCAAAGGCATACTGACTATCAGTATCTATATTTACTACAAGCCCTTCGGAAAGTTCACAGGCTCAGGTTAATGGTATAATCTCTGCGGCCTGCGCAGAATTATGCGTAATTCTCTTAGTTTCCACAACCGTGCTCAAGGTAGTGATTGCATAAGCGGCTGTGGATGTACCATCTGGAAGTTTAAAGCAGGAGCCATCACAAAACATCACTCCTTGTGGATTATCCAAAGGGGTATCTTTCAAATCAATCCTGTCCTTTGTTTCTTGTTCGGTCGTATACAAACAATCATGTGAGTCTTCATCGCCGCAAGTAATATCTTGCGGGAAAGGCAGGAGTTCAGCCAGATTAAGAACACAACACCTCCTAATTCGAATGTGAGGGGCAAACAAGATCAATTTGTATCTCGTCAACCGTGCGGAAGTGAGGTGTTGCGTTTCAGTTCGGTTCAATAGAACATCTACAGAGTGAGGCACCATCAGGGTCAAATCATGGCCTAGGACCATTCCCTCACTCTGCTTTACAGACGCAGCAGCGACAGCGCGCAAACATCTTGGCAAAGCGCATGCTACAGGATCGAATCGGAGAAATAGTAACCGCACGGCCTATTCTTCCCTCCATGCTCCTGCGTTAATACAGCCAAAGCACATCCATCACATTCATGCACAAACAATACGAAGGCCTTTTCATAGTTTGGTGTGCCCCAAACTGGTGCAGAGCATAATGCAGTCTTAAGCAAGTCAAACGATTGCTAGTGTTCCGAGGTCCATGGCAACGGCGAAGAAATGCCCTTCTTCGTCAAGGCCAACATCTGTTTTATCACTAGTGAAAAATTTGGGATCCGCAACCTACAGTAAGAAGCCATACCTATCAAGGCCCTAACTTCCTTCTGCGTATTTGCCTAAATAGGCGACCTCCTGACAACAATATTGAAATTTTTTAAGCAAAGCTTTGTGACCATGCTTAGCTAGATGAATAAGTAGTAACACAGTGCCCTCCTTACAGGCACTCTCAGAGTCAGCAGCCAGAAGCAAATTGTCAATGTACTGAAGCAAAGTACAAGTAGAGGGCAATTCAAGGGTATCAAGTTTTTCTTTCAAAGCCCTACTATAAATACTAGGACTCTCTGTGTACCCTTGAGGTGCACGCGTAAATGTAAACGAGCTTCCCCCTAAGGTGAAAGCGAACAAATATCTACTATCCTTGTGTATAGGAATACTAAAGAACGCATTCTTTAGGTCCACAACACTAAAGTAAGTAGCTGTGGCTGGAATCATGGTTAGGATCGTCGTCACATCAGGCACAATTGGAAATTGTGGTGCCACAACTTTATTAATGGCACGTAAATCAATTATAAAACAAAATGGAATTACATTATCGCCTTTCTTGTACACGGGTAAAATAGGACTATTACACAAACTTCCTCAAATGTCTTCAATCACACCGCGGTGCACAAAATCGGAAACAATACATTTCAAAGCTTGCTCGCCCTCAACCGAAATCTTATACTGGGGCATGCCTGGCAGCTCCATTCCATGTTTCAAAACTATCTTAACAGTCTCAATCTGCAAAACAACGACATCATTGTCGTCAACAGCCCACATGTTCTCTGGTACATCAATGAATTCTGGAGGCAAAGGTCCAGTCAGAAATTGCAAGGCAGAAGATTGGTGAGGTGAAATCGTCAAGCGTACTCCATCAGAAGAACAATAAATCACTGCATTTAATTCTTTTAACAAGTTCAACCCCAGCAAGTTTTCCCCGCAATCCGAGGTCAATAGAAAAGGACACTGGTCCATAAAGGGACCCAAAGAAATAGGTACCGGCATAGAGACCAGACAAACAACTGCTGTACCGGAAAACCCTACAGAAACATTGGTTTGCCCTGACAGTGGAATGTTTGGAACCCGCGAATGATCAATGGAACACTTCTGTGCTCCAGTGTCTATCAAAAACTGATGTTTCCTATTTCCCACCATCATTTCAACATAGGGACCTTTCTGATTGACGGGAATAGGTGTAGGTTCCAAACCCTGCTTCGGGCAATCCTAACGAAACAGAATATTATCAAAAGGAAGCTCTTCAGATAAATATGCAGCGGAAGGATGATCGAATATGTTCCTCGTGTCCGCAATCTGAGTCTGATTGTCCTGTGAAAAAAGCTGTTGAGGGTCCTGTGTAAATTGACCTCTACCAGGGCCCCCTATGCCCGGGCGACCTCTGGATTGCCTACCCACATTACCAAATGTATTATTCGACCTCTGTTGAAGGACGGGGCATTGTGCTCGCCAATGACCCTCTCGACGACATTAAGCACATTGATTAATGTTCACAGGACCCAAGGGCACATTCCCCTGCGGGACATACTGACCTCTAACCTGAGTGTTACCCCCTCTGGGGCCTCTAACAATTTGCTGCAATAGCACCTTTTTTTTTAAATCACCTTTCCGTTTTTCAATCCTATCTTTTTCATTATTGACACGATTCTAATAGTACTAAGCCATATGCAGTACTTCTGATTGCAATTTCGCCTGCCAAGTGCTCTCAGAGGACATAATATGTGACTGGATGTCAGGCAGCAATCCACGTACAAATTTGTCCACAAATAATCTTTTCCCAGACTCTGTGCCTAACTCTTGTCCACTGAAATCTGAAAATACCTGTTTGAACCGATTAAAGAACTCGGTAGCACCCTCAGACTTTCCTTGGACACAGGCCGTAAGCTTGTCCCAAATAATTCTTTTTTCAGGAATTATGGTTTTTTAATTTAGCAATAATTCTATCAGGCAGAGTTAATAACACCTGTTGTGGTCTTTCGCCAGCTGGCCTTTCCCCATCTAGTTTAGTTAAATTCGCCCATGTATCACCCAACCCGGGTACATCGTCAATGGTTCTAACTTGTTTCCATAAATCTACAGGCAGGAGTACTGGAAACAACAAATCAATGTCACCTAAGGTTAACACTGAGGATTTCAAAACAGATTCCATCTCTTTATAGAACCCTGTTGGATTTTTCCTAATGTCAGGAATATACTGTCTAATGGTGTTCACTTCCTGTCGTGAAAACGGGAGGTGAACAAACTGTGATACATAATGTGCGGGAATTTCCACAGCGACTATACCTTGAGCAGCATTGGCCGCAACCTCAAATGTCGGAGGAACCTCTCTCATAGGCAACTGAGATGTAGGCAACTCCGAACGCTTACTAAGCAACAGAGCCAAGTCGAGTGCTAAAGCAGTCGAAGAAGTGTTAAGCGAAAAAGATCTCTTATAAATATTCAATAATTCTGTGGGACAACTAATCTTCCTCTTTACACATTCATCCTGCATGTACTCTACCATTACCTGTATCACTTTCCTCTGCATGTCCAACATATATTGACTATATGTGTCATATACCTCAACTGGAGTTATTGATATGTCTGAAATCCATCTAATCGCATCTTTCTTACAAATTCGCATTTCCTCCGATATCAGTTTACAACACGGAAGGTACTGTTACATACATACTTTCCTCTTCATCATCCTCATTCGTATCCTTTCTAACTTCTTTCTATACTCAAATAACCTCTCAACATGCTCATTTACCTTCTCCACAGTGTCTCTGGAAAGTGCTAAAGTATTTAGATCCCTTAACCCTTGCGGAACATCCGCATTATTTAATCTTCCCCACATTATACATAACTGAATCCCCAAACCTTCAATAAAAAAATTTTCTCAGGAAAATTATCCGTATTAAAAAGTGTGGAATAAACACTAGCCTGATCATCCTTCTCCATACAATGCTTAGCCCATGCAATTAACTAATGTTTCTTCTCCAGTGGTACAGTACTGCGAGTGACAACCTTTGAACCTGCACCATGATCGATTACAAGCGGCCCAAGACCACTTGGAAGAGGGGGAGCAGGCAAATTTGATGGAGGAACTATAACTGGTGCGACAAAAAGAGGCGGAGGAGCAGGTGGAGGGACAAAAGTCGGAGGAGTAGGAACAACAGGTTGAGCAGGAAGAGCAGGAATAACAACAGGAAAAGGTACAGCAGCAGGAAGAGGAAAATACGGAGGTGGCGCAGAGGCACCAGGCCTTCGTTCATTTAATATTTTCTCAAAAAACTCATCAGAATCATGAAGATCATTGGAAGGATAGATTTTCTGAATACCAAGTGAGAAAGCCCTTTCCATATTTTTAGCCGATTCTGACTGTTTATCCTAGTTATATAATAACGCTTTTTCGGCAATCGTTTTATGACGGCGCACATGTTTCTCTCTACTCTTAAGCTGTTGTAACGCTTCCTTTTTCCAATTCTGCAAAACATCAAATGCTGCAGGTCTAGCCTTTTTCTTTAACAATACTGACTCCAAATATTCAATGCGAGGGATCTCAAAACTACCATTGATTGGCCACTGAAGTTCGGAGGCATGTCTGATTTGTCTGTGCCAAATATCATTAAATACTATACTTCCAATGCCATGCTTACAGTACATAGTACATGCCGGCGACCCCTCCTGTGGTGGGGGACGGCTAAATTCCAAAGATTGTCTATCACTGCAGAATAATGCCCTGAAGCAGGTAGACAATTTCCCAGGCATATCTCAAATTCTTGGTGTTACATGGTCAATAATTGTGTCTGCAGATACAATGCGCCAAAATTCAAATTGCCAGGGTTAAATTAAGAGTCGGGTCACGACTCACCTGGCCAAACCTAAGGAGGACCGATCGGAACTTCTAAGAATCTTACCTAACTAATCTTACCTCGTGTATGGTGATTTCGGCAAATCTGCCCGCCTCGATAAGTGGACCCTCGTCATGATGTCGTCTCAGACCACAGGCTAGTCGTCCAGGGATCGGATCGTGCAGCGCTGTTGAGGTGTCGCGTCTCACCCAAGGGCCCCTTACTTTTTGTCACACCGTCCGATCCCGCTCCAATAGCATGTGTCAACCTTCAACAATCCGGCATCAATCTTGAGGGTCCCTATTCGGGCGCCAACTGTGAAAACAGAAACAAAATATCGAGGCTGAGTACCGCCAAAAGGAAATACACCGAACACGGATTACAAAGGAACGTAGAAAGTACTTTATTCTCTACTAAATTCAATTACAAAAAAAGTGCAAAGTCAGATAGCTATCGGCCCTCAGTACAACACAACGAACTCCAGCGTGGTTCAGTGTGTTCAGTGAGAGACGCTGTACATTAGAATGCATTCGCTTTTTATACATTTTGTGGGCACTATGTCCAGCCCCACTTCAGTTTAATATTCCACTTTATATATCACCGATTCTAGGGTTTGTTGCCGAATCCCAAATAACCGCATCTAACTGGTTTGTTTTTATTACATGTAACAATAAGTGTATGCATTAACTGTGTATTCTAAAGTTTTGCATTGCAGGTCTTCTTAAACATTAATACAATGTAGTAAAACAGATGTTCTTTGTTCAATGTGTAAATACATTATCATAATATATACTCGTGGATTGGTTTCATTGCGCGAGTAGTCCTTTTATACATAGGTCAACGTAGGACGAGGTCTCAGTTCATGACCTCAACAAGTAGCCTGCAGGCAGATTACACATTAGCGATGTACAGAGGTCAAGACAGCCATGTTGTATTTTGCAATGACATTGTCCACCATTTTAGCTCACAGGGTGACTTTTCCACACAAATCCTAAAATGGCGGTTTGACCTAAAATGGTGGCCTACATGGATTAAAGGTCAGGACCTTGGAACACAGATTTCTCTCGCAAGCGACTTTCGAGCAGCTTGGCATAGGCCAATATTAAATATATTTTCCACAATAGGAGGCACGATATACTTTCTATCCCGACAAGATCAAAGATGCCAAATGGTTCAGCACAGCTGGTGAGTCGGAGGCAGACGTGTTTGTGTTTGAACTTTAAAGAAAGTCCATTTGAGGTCCAGGTGCAGAGGAGTCCGGCACTACATGGGCGTCATTGGAAAGGCTCTGAGAGGGACCGGTTTTTGAAACCACAGCAACCAGAATGTCCTAGGGAAAGGGTGGCATGAGGCATTAGAGTGGTCTTACAAGGGTTACGTCAAACCCCTTGTACTATTGAAAGTCTCTGACCCGGTGCCAGAGGAAAGCTAGGGGAAGGGAACTAGCTTTTACAATAGGATTGTGAACTGTAGAAAAAGGCAAATGTGAACCCGACAGAGGGATCCCGAAAGAAAGGTAGGAGAAGGAAAACCTCTGCTTTCTGATGTAAAGAAGAAATATATGAACTGTGTTAAAGAAAGTCCGTAGTGAACCCAATGGCGGGAGGCCCAATTTGCAAGAGGGTTCTGAGCCGACAGAGGGAGATCCAAGGGGCGAAGAGCAATTGCCCATGGTGCAAGATCACCGAGAGAACTTTTTGTTTGTTTGTTTCATCAGCAGGCCTTCTTAGGCAACAGACTTTTGCAGGAAAGAGAATTAGCCTCTGAAGGTCTTTGATATCGTTGGACTGAACTGTGAACCTCGCCTTTATGAGGTCAAGGAGTATGCAGTGCTCGAGAATCCCGCCTTGTCCCGTGCTTTGAACATGGGGAAGGGAAACCCAGCCATACTATCCTCACTTATCATTTGGTGAATACATCTTTCTTTTGTGGTAAGGATTGGCAGTTTTTTATTTTAGTATAGGCCCTTTTTATTTGTCAGAAGCCACTAGAACTGCCTTATTATTATTTGATGGCCGTAGCTTGCTCACATCTTAGATTTAGGTTTAGATTAGGCATGTATCTCACCCATTATGAAGTTCAATAAACACCCTTGAATGGTGATCACTTGTGTCTGTCTTTACTGTTGCCACCATGAGTTCCATACAACACACAACAGGGATTTATTGTTGATGGTCCCTGTTCTTATTTACGAAAATTATCTAATGGAAAAATGCGGGAATTTATTATTTTTATCCGCTTAAATATCCTACCCACATATGAGTACAGGGGCAGTTGGATTTGTGTTGCCCATGAAGAGAGAAAATGTAGATTGTGTCGAGGTGCAGTAGAATCTAGTCAACACATACTGACACAGTGCCCATTATTGAAGACTCAATGTGACAAGTCATATGCTTCTTTTTTCACTGAAATTGGAAATGTTAGAGGAAACCATATATGCTGCAACCTCATTGGCTAAAACGGGTGCAGGGTTTTATATGTGGAAAGAGGCAGTAAAGCTCCTTTTGGATTACTAACTGGTTGCACTGGCAATCTATCTGGATACATTGAAGGAATCGATTTTATAACGATGAATTGTGAATGGAACTTGAATGTATACTTTCAAAGCAATTTTTATTTTGGGAAGTGTGTATATATTGATTTTAATGTCTTGCAGATACGAATTGTTGCATATTTAATATATGTGCTTAAGGTTTTAATTTTCATTTTTTTTGTAACCAAATGCACGATAAATTAAATAAATAAATATTAATTGGCATAACAAGTTCTTTAGTTTTAGATGGTCATCCTCATTTGTACACTTCCTGCACATACGTTTTTTCTCCACAAAGCCCACGTGAGCTGGTTACTCAGAGCCAAATGCCATGTAAAACAAAGATTCATATTTGCTACTGAAATGTATACTATATTTCTGGTCACTGAAAGTAAATGTGTTGTTGGCCCATTGAACCCCCAACTTTCTACTACATACATTTAGCTGTTTTTTATACATGACCAGAACTACATGACTGACGTCACATGGAAAAACCCCATGTGCATGTATTTAGCAGCATGCCACAAGAGATCACTTTGAGAGGCAATGCACTGCCAAACTTCAGCTAGCAAAGCAAAGCGTTGTATTGATGTCTTTCATCCCATGCCTCTCATCACATGTGCCTAATCAGTTTTACCAGCCTGAAGTACAATGTTTTCAGATGGTACCAGTTGACACATATAGCAACCTTCCAAGTTCTGAGGGCTATCATGGTGCTCCTGGGTCTGGTATCGCAGTCAGGTATCACAGTCATTGCCATACTGTTTTGCTTTTTATATAATTCCACCCTGCCATCACGCCCAGCTTCAGCACTATACTCACAGCCCAACTGCTACCATCAAATACTGGCTTTGTTATTCTGAAACTCAACCCCACACATCAAAACCAGAACCATCAATCACTTCATTATCTGACAATACCCCCACATACTCTATGATTATTGTACAGTGTTTTACCACTAAAAGAATACCAAAAGCTAGACATTTGAACTGGTGCCTGATGGCCACCTATGCAGGCCATCTAATCCCCTCAGATACCATCCCACCCGCCGCATAGCATGATTCCTTTAGAACAATGAAGGCATACTTGGAAAATGACGACCTCAACACAAAAATGAATCTAAATACGAATGAAGCTAGCACAACTGTGATCAGCATCTCTGAAAATGAAACTGCTTCAAAGCCTTTGCACAAGAGAGATAGAAACTATAATCAGGGCTCACCCCTGCAAAGAAAAAGAGGCTACAGCAGAAATTAAGATGGCCGATGCCATACACAATGGCTCACTAGCCACCGGAGCCTCGTCGAACATCACGCCTCTGCTACGACCCAATTGGCTGGGAAATAGCCTATAGCCAGGAAGCATGGCCAAACGTAGGAAGCCCCAAAAGTAAGGCTGTTTCCTGTCTGTTTAACAGCACTGCACTCACTGCATCCCCATCAACAGATCAAGGAGATACCATCCTTCCCACCGCATGATACTCTTGGAATAATGAAGGCATGCTTGGAAAACGCGACCTCAGCTCAAAAATGCATGCAGCATTGTTTGGTCCCACTGAAACATTTTCCCCTAAGCGCTCCTGCGAGTTGCCTGCACCGGATTAGGCTTTACCAATAACGTGTGGGGCCCCTGATGCTTGTGATGGTACCTCAGTTGCAATGTCTCTTTCCACTGAAGCTTACTCTACTGTGCGCCCTCGCCAAGTGACTGCATTTTAATGTGTCCTATCTGTAACATTTTACTCCACTAAAGCCTGTTTTCCTGCCCCTGTTGCAATGCCTGATTCGACTGAAGGTTATGCTGCTGTCTGCTCCCGCGAGTTGCTTGCACCTAAACGTGCCTTACCTGGTATGTTTGATTCCACTGATGTCTGCGATGCTGTCCCAGTTGTTATGTCTGTCTCTACAAAAGCTTACTCTGCTGTGCGCCCCGCAAGGTGCCTGCACCTATTTGTGCCTTACCTGTAAAATTTGACTCCACTGAAACTTGTGTTGCTGGGTATACATAAAAAAAGAAAAAAAAACGAATTAGAAAATCGAGAAGTAGAAATGACAGAGTTTTTTTATTCAAATTGATTTGAAATGTGTGCCCATTTAAAAAAAAAAAAAAAGATGCGGGGTGGGGTAGGGGTATAACTTGAGCTAAGGGGAAGTGGGTGGGGACTATGGGGAGTCTCCGCCAATTTAGTTTTTTAAAGCGCAAAAACCCAAAAGTAATTTTAGTTTTTCGACCCCAAAAAAACTGTCAGTTCTACTTCGTTATTTTTGTTTCGGTTATTTCACTGACACACGTGTTGCTGCCCTTGTTACTATGCCTGGTTCCACTGAAGCTTACTCTGCTGATTGTTCCGGCGAGCTGCCTGCAACTATTTGTGCCTTACCTGTAAAATTTGACTCTTCTGATTCTTGTGTTGCAGCCCCTGTTGCAATGCCTGGTTCCACTGAAGCATACGCTGCTGTGCGGTGTCGCCAGCTGCCTGTGCCCATGTGTACTACAACTGAACTGTATGAACTCAGGTTTGGTAAATCTGGCTGGTGCACTTATGCATTGGCCATGAAGCACCTGTCCAGGGCGCCCGCCCCCTTCATCTTCTCAGACTATCTGTCCCTATCCAGTGCCCTGCCCTTCGGCTCAACTCACCCTACGAAAATACCCCCAGATATGAGCATAGGTAACTCCAGAACCAATGTTTTGCCCTTTGTTATACCACATGGCCAGTTTCCTGTAGGTGCACCCTTACCTAGTGATTCGCCCTCCAGCTCACCGCCCCTGCCACTGCAAACATTTGCTACAGTGACCCACTTACCTACACAACCCCAATGGCCATCTACGCACCACCAACCCAGATCAATAGTCACTGGCCTTCCGAGCCCAGACTAATGGCTACTAAACTCTGCAGCGCCCCCTCCTGCACCTTACCCCATGCCCTTTCTTCCACCCCTGCTTCTGATGGCTGCTACTACCCCATCAGAGACAGCTGCTCCTGTCTCTAGACAGCTGCTCCTGTCTCTTACCGCTCTCAAGGATTGAACCAATGCTCACTACTCCCACGTCACCACTCCCCATTGAGTGCAATTCCTGTGCTCACACCCACTAAACCCTTAATATCTAGCAAGGAATCTCTCACCATCCACAGGACAACAGACCTCCAAGCATGTACTGGAGCAGCTAGACTACAGCGCCTCCGCTCCGGCACCTATGCCCTTAATCACCTACCATTTGCTAACACCCAGAGAAATGCTCGTCTATGCACCCGACCTTACTGATCGACTGCATCACCCACAATCCCCTCTAAGAAGACACAACCCATACAGATGCATGCTCCTACACCTTCCCTCCTCCCCCCACCACCACTAAACCTGATCATCTCGCCTTTGCACACATAAACGCACACTCACTCAGTGCCCATGCTGTGGACGTACATGACTTGATACTGGACAAGGACCTCAATCTACTTGCCATCACTGAAACGTGGCTTCACAAGGCAGCAGGTCCCACACTATCACTCGCCACACCCAATGGCTACTTGATTCTCAGAACAGACAGACCCGCCACCGAAGGTGGAGGAGTTGCAATTATCTCCAAATCCTCTCCCCCCATTAGAACTGCCCTCCTCCCCACTCTACTGGGCTATGAACTCCGACCAACCAGAATCGAGCCCCGCCCCCAAACAACTATTAACATTGTACTCTTTTATCGCCAGCCGAACAAAATCAGTTCCCCATTCACAAACATACCTATTCACCTTGCACGGCTCCTTAAACCCAAGACCAGACTCATACTACTTGGTGATATTAAACTAGATTTTAAGGACCTATCTATTTCTAAGGCCACTGTGTGTCATGATTCCTGCCCCTCATGTCCCCAGCCCTCCACGATGTCAGGCTGGAGCCAGGCCACAATCACCTACATGGCCCTCAAGGGCCTCTCCATCCCTCCAAAGACCCACTTGGAGTCAGACTTGGAGCTTGAGGCACCAGACTCACTCACTCCCATAGGATAACATTGGGGATTGGACTTGTAGTGCATTGATGGGGACAAGATGGATGCCCCCACATATTTCGGTTCCCAGAACTGCATGTGCGGTCTAGTCTTTTGGGTGTGGTTCAGCCCAGAGACACCCGGGATACCCAGAGACTATTTAAGCCACACCCAGGCTGAGAAACATGCTTTGCGTTTTCTGCACCTGCAGCGTGACACTCACCGTGTTCGGATCGGTCTCCAGTAGGCCTGCATCTTTCTTCTGCGCTCAGCTCCTGCAAGAACAAGAACACCGTTAGGAACAGCCTTACCTTGCGGCGCTTATGCCCATCATTCATCGCTCCTTCTGTTCTGCCGGCATCTTCGGCGGTGTCATTCCCATCCCGACACGCCGCTTCCTAAGGAAAAGGGAAAAGAACAGAAAAAAGGCATTAGTAAGCATTCTGCAAATCTTCGCTTATTTTTAAATACTGTACGAGCTTCAAACACTTACCTGAATACCAGCCGCTCTGGGAGAACTCTGTCTCCGGAACTTCTCATCCATCTGCAAGAGGGAAAAGACACTCCAGGTTAGCATGGAAACATCTAGAGGCGCCGCATACCACGCTTACCCACCGCATTTGTTCTTCATAACCGGCATCCACACTGAAAACGTTGCAGCACCTAAAAGACACAGAAAAAGAACTCAGTTCAATGCAAATACGAAAGGGGTGCATTGCGCTCTCACTCACCTTCAGCGCTACTCATCTCAGCAGCACGCCGCCATCCCCATTGTACTGATAATACATCAAGAATCTGACAATGACGATGATAAGATGAATATAGCCAGACATAGTGTATACTAGGGGTGATCCCAGGTTCAAGAATCAGGTTGTGCATTCACACAGCCTGGCTGTCAATCACACAGCAGGGTGGCTGTCCTGGCAGGAAAGTCACCTAGTCAATCAAACAAGGAGACCCTGTGCAGGGGGCCTAAAACCCCTCCCTCACATCCTGTCCACCCAGACACTCAGGCGCCTAAGGAGGGCTTCTAAGCAGAAGCCGCCAAAGGACAGCCAACAAAGGAACCAAACCTGGTTTGGCACGCAGAATAAAACACGAGAAAGACCTTTACAAAAAGAAATGGCGAATATACCCAGCCCGAACCAAATAAAATTAAAGGGGTCCAGCGGATTAAAGGTCGAGGCTACTAACAAAGCCTGAAACAGTACCAAGGCTAATTTCATAGTCCGCTGTAGGAAAAAAATGGTAGATACCACTGCCACCAGCCAAATCTTAAAGAAAGGGGAACAAAATAATGTTCTATTAGAAACAGACAAAAAGGGATAACTATTAACCCTTTCCAGTACTCTATGGAAGATAGTTTGTACTGGGTCTGTGAATTTTAAAAAGACTAATAAAGTCAATGACAACTTTACATGTTCTGGGAGACAGTAGTCAGTCCCAGAAAATGGAGTTTAAAGTGGGAAGCCTGAAAAAGACAACCCTGTGTCAATGCACTAAAGGTGCTGTGTGACACACAGTAAAAAGATGATGCCTATTGAGTTGGTGAGACTCCATATCCATAAATACAAAAGTAAAACACATTGAAAATGAAAAGTTCAAAGGCCAAAAATATAGCAAAGCTGCTGAGGGACTCAACAGGTAAGGGAAATTAGCCATTCTCCCTAACACATCTCCCTTTCAACATGGGTTTCCCTCTACTCATCCAGAGAATACATCTACCATCACTAAACAGTCATTAAAGTTCATGCAGGTGGGGAGCTACATGAGGTCTTTCCGCACATGTAGGAAGGTAGGAAGGAACCCTCCAGTACTGGATGTGCAGACAACCTCGTGGGTATCACTCTCCCATCATTATGAGTTAAACTTGTAAAACAGTTCTCCCAAGAACCTTGAGCCACATAGGCTAAACCATGGGCCATCCAATCTCAATTCATTAGACCAATAATAGAATTTTTACCTGAATGAGCTAAGCTGTGAGCCTTGGAGACCAGATAGGTCCAGGTTACCTTTTCAGCACCGATGGCCAGGCTGGACAGGGAGGCAATCGGTGACGCTGGGACAGCAACACAAACAAGAATCACATTAGGAGCCACAGCCCATTTAAGGTTGTCGAACAAGCTACACCATCTGCTAGGACATTCCCTTGGTTGCGAATTACTGAGAGGGATCATGTCCCTTACACTTAACAATGGCTACAGCAGTGGGGAGTAACAATGCATTCAAAAAGGCCTACACATATTTTACCTTCAATATTGGGGTGCTAGTAAATAATCATGCTGCTTCCAGAGGAGTCTGAAGTCATGCAGAACTACGTGGGCGTACCTGGAGTCAGTATAGATCAGTGGGAGCCCTTCCCCCACTCTCCCCAGAATCCGACACTGCAGGAGCAGCCTACAGTCACCTCAGCAGCCATCCAGACACGGCTGTACAGCGCCCCATACCCCACGCTCTAGCAGGTCAGAAAGAAAAGCGGATGATGTTCTCCCGATCCCCAGTGTTTGTTTTATCTTGTTTGTGATTCCCGATCACACGGAGCGAAATTGCACGTGTAATGGCCGCCTACTGATCACGAATCACGTTGCCAAGTAACGTTTGTGTATTTATTTACACATTTGCGCCGGCAGGCGGAAGGAGTCGGCAGCAGCGCTTCCGGCGAAGGGCTACGGCAAAGGACCCTGTTTTGCGCCTGTTCTGCGCATGGAAGTGCAGTACAGCCACCATCGTGAGGCTCTCAGACTATAGGTACGTGTTCACTCAACCCTCATAATCGTCATAGGCTCCTATTGACCCATACCATACGTCCATGAACATTTCCTAAGAACTTCTCACGTCTCAGCCTCACTAACCGGGTTCTCAGGACTCAGACTACCTTACAGCCCCCCAGGAAGTTACTATACTAGCCCCATTGCAATTATCTCTTTCATCCTCTGTTGTTGCCATTGCCTTTCTACTGTACGTATGATGGCTGCAGTAGATGTAGCGAATGCAAATAGTTGGTACTACTCTCACTAGACCAAGAAGTGACACACCATTCTAGCACCCCTCCCCTTCGCATTTTATCACTGTTTACACAAATCCACATACCCATTATTGTTCCATGCTCACTGCATTTTGGCACGCTTTTAAAATTGAACTTATACACTGCATTTTCTGAATTACTGCATAATTGTGTCCTGCCACCACTAGCCATTGCTCCTCTCATTAAATCTAGGCACTGCATTTGTGGCACACTCTGAAAATTGAATTTAGGCATTGCATTTGTGAATTACTGCATAATTGTGTCCCACCACCTCTGGCCACTGCTCCTCTCTTTGAATCTAGGCACTGGATTTTGTGACCTGCTGTTTATTTGTGTCTTGCCACCTTTAACTTCAGCCCGCCTCCTCTCATTAATTACCGAATTCAGGCAATGCTTTTTGGCACGCTTTAAAAAAAATCTATTTTAGGTATTGCATCTTGTGAATTGCTGCATAATTATGTCCTGCCATCACTAGCCATTGCCTACCCCACTGAGAACCATTTGTTACCTGCCACTGCCCAGCATTAGGCGCTCCATCACCCTTTCATCTCCAGTCACACACCAGCAGCACACACCGCCTGCACACACATACTAAGCCACTATCCACTCTCATGATGCCCAAGAGTTCACCTCCCAATCACAGCACACACTCACTCTCCCTCACCCTCCCTGCCACTCCCAGCCCAGCCAGCATAATAGCCCTCCTTACAGTCCTAGCTATAATGGCCCACACGCCTCCCCACTTACACCCAGCACACCTCACTCAGCGCCCAGCACTAAATTCACATGCCACAGCACCAGATTACATCACACAGTCTCAACCACCCAGCCTAGCTATCAGACTCCGCAATCTCAGAAATCGATCACTTCCTAAGCTCTTACTCTGCTCACCTACATCCATCACGACTAGAAATACCAGATTAGGCACCCGCACTTCACCTCTACCCCACACTAGAAGGTGCAAAGGCACTGCCCCTCTCACCCCACCACCCCAACCTGTCTCTACACCACCTCGCACCAAGTCTGTCACTGCCACACACCACAATAAGCACATTTCTCGCCAGACTAGTACTAATCTAGCAGGCACACATTACCCACCTCTCAAATGTGCACTACTGAACATACGCCCCCTACCTGTACATGCCCTAGAGATAAATGACCTACTATCCACTCATAATCTGGATCTACTCTGCATCAACGAAACCTGGCTCAATGATGCCTCCTGCCCAGCCATCGCACTAGCCCAACCCCCAGGGTACACCATCCTTAGGCAAGATAGATTGGAGAAGACTGGAGGGGGAGTCAGAGGGCACCAACTTGTTGGGGAGAAGTTGGACTCCCACGCAGGCTTCTGGGGGTCCGAGCTATGGGAGACCCCAACACCTCCCATTTTGCCCAAAGAAATGCAGCAGAGTCCCAAGCAGGCAGCAACATGTTCCAAACTGTGTTTATTTCTGGGCAGCCAAAAAAAACACACACAGAGCTTCGTGCACAGAGAGAATCCAGGCACCGTCTCCCCCGGGGCTGGCTTGCAGCCAGCTTTGTAATACACTGCAGGCTGACCTCACAGAATTGGACCAGCTCCCAGAAACCTATCTCATCCTGTTATTGGCTGGTAAGTGATAGGTTACCTATGTAGCCCTTATAGGAAGCCTGATCATTGGGCATTAGGACTTTTGCGTCAGTGGGTTGGTTTAGCTGCGCCACCCCCATTACCTAATTCTAAAATTGTTGCAGTATGAATCTGTTTCCATCAGTTTTAGCTGAAAAAGTTTTTTGCCCCTGGGCCCTCAGCGTTCATTGTCCAGAGCTGAGCCATTCTTTTTACAATTATGTTTCAAATGATGTTGTAGTATTAGCAATTCAACTAAGGACAGCAGAGCTCGTGACCAGGCAAGCACGAGAAGTAATCCATTGAGGCACGTCATAGTGCGGAGGACGCTTCGAGTGTGAGTGACGGAGGAGGTTTGAATAGTCAACGGTAGAAGTCGTCAGCCGGTGGAGCCTGATAGTATATATCTCCTGATCTCCATAACATGTATATAAAATACAATAAATACATATAACTTACCCTATCACGCCTCCGTGTTAACGATACTTCAAGTGGCGACGAGGATTCGGGCTCCACCGCCTCCCTTTGCCGGTGTGTCCAGTTGCCGGAGAACATTTCCAGGGGAACCGGGCCGCTCCGCTCTGCTTCCCCGAGCGTAGCAGTGGCCCAACGATGTATATGGCCGCTCCGTTCCTGTGAACGTTGCAGCGGCCACCTTTGAACCCCACCGTCTGTAAAGAATCACGTAAGTGCTTTCGTTTTCTCGGTGGATACAGTGCAGGAGAATAACACGCCCGCCCAACCAGATTATAGTGGAGATTGTTACCGTACACCACGTAATAGATGCGCATGTAAACCCTGACTAACAAACTACCTTTAATAGCAGGGAAAGGTAAAAGTAGAATTTATACTGCACACCACGTTATGGATGGGGAAGTGAACTCAATTGCAGGACAAAATGTGATTTTTTAAGCGGTGGGAAATACATTGTAATGAGAAACGCTAACATTGAATAGTGAATGACAACTGGATTTTAAGTTAACACAGAAGTACACTACCAATATTGTGCGCACTACTAATTAAGCCAAGTTTTAATAAAACATTCAAAATGGCTTTCAGTGGTGTTCCACCTCCCATGTTCTTTTTGACGGATGTAGGGGAACCTTCAATACCGTGGAAGAGATGGATTAAGGCTTTTGAACACTATGCAGGAGTAGTGTGTGGTCCTAATTGTAGTATAGAGAAAAGAAAATCTCTTCTGTTACACTGCCTAGGACCGGCTGGACAAGAAAAATTTGAAGACCTACCAGAACTATTGCCGGAAGAAAGTGCAGATTTAAACGACTATGAATGTTCTGTGAAGAAAATGAGTAAACATTATGAAAAGAAATTAAGCACTATACTAGAACGATACAAATTCGGGAAGAAAATTCAAGAAGAAGGCGAAAGTGTTGAACAATACATAACTAATTTAAGGAAATTAGCCAGAACCTGTAAATTCAATGCACAATTGGATGAGAGACTACGTGACCAGTTCATGTTAGAGTGCAGAAGCGGCAAAGTGAGGGAAAAATTGTGGGCTGAAGATGACCCGCCCCTCGACACGGTTCTGAGAATAGCCAAAGAAGTTGAACATACGGAAAAATGTGTTCAGGAACTAGAAAACAGGATGCAGTCTGTGGAAATTAAACAGGAAGCTCCAAAGTGTAATAACACTACCAACACAAATAAAGGCACTGGATCAATAACCCAAGTGATGGATGCAACTAGCAACAGAGACAAATCGGGAAGAACTCGCAATTCATTGTGGAATGAAAATAGAAAGAGCAGATGGGCAACCAGAGCTAATGAGAAAAGAAGAAGTCCACGCAGACAAGGAGGCAACCCAAGAAGAAGAAATGAGGGAAGATGCTTTAGGTGTGACAGTACTGACCATTGGGCTGATTATCCTGAATGCCCTGCTTTGAAAATTATATGTGGCAAATGCAAGGGCAAGGGCCACTATGCCAGATGTTGCAAAGCATCAATTACGTCAAATACGTCCATGAATTGGATTGGTAGTGACAATGACAGTAATAACGATGATGATGAATGTGTTTTTGCCATATCTGATGAAGAACAAGAAGAGGAAATAGAAAGTCCTAAAGCCATAGTGTGTGTTGATGGAGTGAATATGCACATGATGGTTGATTCTGGTGCCAAATATACATTAATACCACAAGAGATGTGGGACAGGAAGAAACATGAATATTTGCATGAATCTGACATTCGACCCAGAGCCTATGGTGGCATTAAAATAGATATCATTGGATGGTTTTGGGCTTCACTCAAATTTAAAAACAGAAAGGCGAATGGGAAAGTTTACATTACGAAATCTGGAAGTATTCCTTTATTAAGCTGGACTCATCAGAGCAAACTCAGAGTGAGATTGGATGCCAATGCTGATGAGTCAGTGATGAATATTGAAAATGATGAAACAAGAAAATGTTTAACACGTGAGAAAATGGAAGAAATAATGAAGAATGTATTCAAGAATGAAATTGGGTGCTTACGTGGTTATTCTCATAAAATCAGAATGAAACCAGGATGTATTCCAGTGGCGCAGAAATTACGGAATATTCCCCTTTCTATGAGAGAAGAAGTCAAGAAGGAACTAAATGATTTGGTTGACCAAGGAGTCATAGAAAGTATTGACGCCAGCGAATGGGTATCCCCGTTGGTTGTCTTAAGGAAGAAATCTGGGAAATTGAGAATATGTGTTGACATGCGTGAGCTGAATAAATGTGTGATTCCCGACAGACACCCACTTCCAAACATTCATGAAATAGTTTCCACCATTGGTCCATCGAAGCATTTCTCCACCCTTGATTTGACTTCAGCATACCATCAGGTGAATCTACACAAAGAATCCAGATGCATGACAGCATTTATTACGCCAGATGGTCTATATCAGTACAAGAGACTACCGTTTGGGCTGATATCAGCTGCATCTGTTTTCCAGAAAGTCATGCATAAATTGTTTGAAGGAGATCGTGGTGTTATATGCTTCCAAGATGATATTTTGATACATGCCACTGACCAGGAAACACATGACGAGAAAATACGACAAGTATTCAAGAAATTGTACGAAGCCGGAATGACCCTTAGTAGGGAAAAATGCAAGATAAATTGTGATGAAATTGAATACTTAGGACATACTATATCGGCAGAGGGAGTAAGACCCAAGAGACAACTGGTAGAAGCAATAGAAAATATGCCAAGGCCCGAATCTAAAGAGGAAGTACGTACATTCATCGGCATGGCTGAATACTATTCAAAATTCATGCGTGATTTTGCTACACATACTGTTCCTCTGCGTGAATTATTAAAAAAGAAGACATTTGCGTGGGATACAGAATGTGAAGAAGAATTTAAGTGGATAAAACACGAACTAAATAAAGCGCCGTCATTGCGAAATTTCAAGAGTGGTGAGAAAACTGTTATCACGACAGATGCCAGCAATGTAGGTCTTGGTGCAGTTATCACTCAAGGAAGTGATGGTAAAGAGAGATTGATAGCTTTTGCATCCAGATTGCTGAAGGGAGCTGAAAAAACATATGCAGCCATTGAAAAGGAGATGTTGGCCATTAAATGGGCGGCAGAGAAATTTCGAAATTTCATATGGGGAACAGAAGTGGAGTTTCGCACAGATCACAAGCCATTAGTTCATGTCATAATGAGTAAGAGTTTGGATAATGTCTCAAATCGTATGAAAAGATGGGTCATACTTCTGCAAGAGTACAATAGTACTGTGAAATATGTACCAGGCATAAAAAATCGTGCTGCCGATTGTTTATCAAGACTCACTAATGTCTTGGAAGTAGATGATGTTGAAGATATGGAGTCTGAGGTTGTGTTAAATGTTGAAGAACTGTCTATATCGGAAAAGGAATGGAACAAGGCAGAAGAGTTGGATGATACATTTAACAAGTTGAAACACATCATTATAAGTGGTGATGCATTGACCAAGACCAAATATGAAGAAAATGGACTATTGGAATTCTGGAAAGTTGCGAATGAATTGAAAGTGGAAAATAACAGAATTATGAGGAGTGACAGAATTGTCCCACCTGTGAGCCTACGTCAGAAGATCATTGAGTTAGGCCATGAAGGTCACCAAGGAATTGTAAAGACGAAGAGAAGAATACGAGATGAATTCTGGTGGCCAGGATATGATCTACAGGCTGAGAGAGTCATACGTGACTGTATCCTTTGCAAAGAGAGTGATAGAGGATGTGTGAGTGAGAAATACCCCATGGTAATTACTGATCTTCCAGGTAACATATGGGAAGATTTGGGTATGGACATAATAGGTCCGATTTACAGTGAGGGAAAACAACAGTATTGTATAGTGATTATTGATCTTTTGACTAGATGGGTTGAAGTCATGATTAAACCATGCATGACTGCAAAAATAGTGGTTGATTTCTTAAAAGAAGTATGTGGAAGGGAAGGTTTACCCAAAAGCATACTAACAGACAATGGAGTTCAATTCCGTTCAAGAGAAATGGAGAAATTTTGTGTGGAAAATTCCATTGTACATAAAAAAAGTGCCATATATCACCCACAGACCAATGGGGTAGTTGAGCGTTTTAACAGGGTGCTTAAAGATGCTGTGAGGTGGGCTTGGGCAAACGGTGTAAAATGGGAGGAAGCTGTTAAGCAAAAGATTAATGCACATCGTTTCACAACACACTGTACGACTGGTCTGTCGCCGTTTGAAATGAGTAGAGGTAGGAAGGCTAACACTAAGTTAACACCATCTTGGTTAAAAAGAATAACTGTGATAAGGAAGGATTTCGGAGATGCATGTCAGAACATCAGAACCATGCAGTTAAGAAACAAAAGAAATCATGATGTGTCTGTTAGCGCTAAAAAAAAAGGGAGTCCAACGTTGGTGGTTGGAGGACGGGTGAGAATCAAACTTCCGCCTGTATTGAGAAATGGTCCATGTAAATGGTCCAAGCCAGTTGGAGTCATTGAAGTTTTTAAACATGCGGTGAGGGTTGAAGATGGAAGAGTTTGGAATATGAAGAGAGTGTGTGTGTGGGATACTCCTGTAGAGAATGCACCGATGAATGGTAGACGAAGGAAGTCAAGTGAAGGTATGAATGCGAATAGTACTAGTGATGTTGAGAGGTGTCAGAAAGATGTAACACAGGAGAAAGATTCATCAATGATTTCCTTGCCAAAACCAAGAACAGATATCTCACGCAAATCAAGAAGAGGGAGAGTCATTCATCATCCCTGCAGATTGAAAGACTTTGTGTGTGGACAATGAGCCCAATACAATTTGTAAAGAGACAGTCTTGTTATGTTGTCATATATTAAGAAGGGGAGATGTGTAGTATTAGCAATTCAACTAAGGACAGCAGAGCTCGTGACCAGGCAAGCACAAGAAGTAATCCATTGAGGCACGTCATAGTGCGGAGGACGCTTCGAGTGTGAGTGACGGAGGAGGTTTGAATAGTCAACGGTAGAAGTCGTCAGCCGGTGGAGCCTGATAGTATATATCTCCTGATCTCCATAACATGTATATAAAATACAATAAATACATATAACTTACCCTATCACGCCTCCGTGTTAACGATACTTCAGATGTGTGGGTCTTCTTTCGTTCCCAGGGAAAACACTGGGCTCTGGATGTTCTGCCGTGGCTTACTCATATTTGTGAAGAATTAAAAATGTTTCTCTGCCAGGGTTCACTGTCATTCAAAGAAAGTAATCTTATCTTACTGTGCGACCTTGGCTGCTCCTGGGTTTGCGAGGAGCATTGCTGAAGTCAGCACGAATCCCCACTGCAGCTGGTGTTCAGTGAAACAAATGCGCTTGGCTGTGATTTTCCTGAAACATGGCTTTACACTGTGCAATTAGATCAGGTTCGTTCATATAGGCATCTGCAAGCCTTTAAACAGGGATTCTTGTGTTTTGTAGATTCTGGTATTGCTGCATTGGTGAATGTATTATGGAAGTTGCAATGTTGGTGAAGTAGGTGTCTTTCAGCATATTTGTCACCCATGGGTGCGCTGGGGCCTGGTTCAAATGATAAGTGCGCTCCTTATTCTTCCTGCTGTCCTGTCTGTCGATGTGGCTGAGGTGAGGGGCCGGATTTTGATCTCGATTTTCCCTCTTCAGTCCCCCCTCCGGTCGACTTTGTCGACCACACCACCAAGCAACATTCACCTCCTTCCGGTCTGCATATCTTTGTCAATTCTTTGAAGTGTCCATAATTGTTCACATTGTTTTCGATGAACAGTACATGTAGGAGTGTTCTCCTTCTGCGTTCCACCACGCTCACTTCCCTTCGTACTTCCTCGGATCACAGGGAGTGTCCACCTTTATTACTGCTGGAACCATGTCGCACACCGCTATCTTTTCCCTTAGTCCATGTCTCTTATTTGCTTTCGATCTCATCTTCTGCTGTTCTCTCGCATCTTGCAATGTATCTTGATCTTGCACAATGATGCTGCACTCGGTACTAGTGCTTCCGTTATCACCTTCAATCGACCAGCCAGTCATGATGGCATCCATTACCATGGAAACACTAGCCAGTTCTTGTCTTTCTCTTTTCGCATGTGTTTTCTGCTGAACAGTCTTTAGTGTGCTGGTACTTCATCCAATGTTGCTTCTGTCTCGCACGAGAAGTAATTCCCCCCCTCTTTTCACTCCTATGTCTGTTTCTCTTCTTCCATTGTTTGTGCTTTTGGTTCTTTGTTCAGTCACTTCCTCTTCCTTCCGTTGTTTTCCATCTTGGGGAATGTGTCATGCTTCACATCATCCTTGGGCATCACCAACAAGGGCATGCTGATGCGCACCAACGAACAGTCGCCTCCCCAATTCAGTGGTAGTTTCTCTTGAGCTTTAGATCCATATGCTCAATAGTTGTCCATAAGCACTGATGTTCCTGCTCTCATCTCCCTACTTTCCTCAACCTTCTTGCATCCAGCATTTTCGTCCACTTCTTTTCACTGTTGTGCTGGTAATATTAAGGCTGGTGCCTTCACAGTATAAGTTCTTCTTCATTGTCCACCCAAGTCACCATCTTCGCTCTCTTGTCCCACTCTGTTAGGCACTTATCATATTTTTCTCTTTTTATTTTTTCTTCTCTCTTTTGTTTTTTCTTTCTTCTTTTTTATTTTGTTTTTTCAGCTTGCTCACTCGTGCATTTGCTAGTTTTGTTTTCTTCTCTCTCTGGCCACTTGCTACAAACAGTTGTTCTTCAATGAGCTGCCAGTAGTTTTTCAACATTGGTAGTGTCTTCATGTAATCTTCTTTCATAGGGGATTGGCTTTTTTTATTTTTCATCAATCTCAATGTTGCTGTATTCCCTTGCAATCTTCTTCATGTTTGGAAAACTTTGAGATACATGGGCGTCGTGCTGTGCTGTAGTCAATTCTTTCAAGGCATAAGTTATTAAAGAGCAGTCAGGACAGCTCTCCCCAGTGGTGTCCTTACCAATTTTGTACATGTGTGCATGTTGTTTGTTACTTCTGCTATGTGTGTGATGTGTATGGTTTACTCCCTTTGTGTCTGCGCTTACCTCACCCACTGACACCGTAAGTCTTCCTGCTTGGGTTAGGGAATGTTAGTAGGGGATACAGCGGTAATGCTCACTATTACATATAATTTTTGAATGGCCACCCCCCATTATTCCGTACATCATTAGCAGTCCCATCGTGAAGATGAAAGTTCTTATTTGCTTGCCCATAACTACTTACGCTGCTGGGTCCTTGCAGCTGATGAGGTGATAAAGTTGCCTGCCTGAAAATCACAAGAAAGGCGTTAATACGTTAGTACGTGTTAGTAACCTTAAGCTCCGCGAACTAAACAATTACTAAGGGCAAAAATGAAACCTCCCCCCGGGCACTTCTTTTTGAGGGTTTCTCAATGTGGGTCGGACAGTATATGCACTGTATTCAAGTTGGGGAAAAGTTTGGGCTTTGTATTCAATGGAAGCAAGGGAATATACTTCAGGGAAATGTGCTCTAAGGGGTCTGAGTTTTCTGACATAGTGGGCAAATTGAGTGGGAAACTCTTCATAATGGTTCAATGAATAGGCCTCAAGGTGACTAACGGGAGATAACATTAAGGACATTTTCTACACAATTCTAACAGCATACATACGCAACAACCTGCATGTGCGAGGAAAAGAGAAAGAACAAAACAGTGTTACAGCTGTAGGTGTACAAAATATAATACAAAACTCAATTAAACTTTGGACATGGGTGTGTTGGTCCCTATTCTAGTTGCTAGTGTGCGTTGGTCCATAGGATGGCCATGTTTCCCTAACTCGGGAGTGTTCATGCTGTTTTGCAGTTCATGAAAATCTGTTGCGTTGGCCCTGTTGATCATTGTTCCCTCGTTGCAAGGGTGGCCACCGCTTTGTAGGGCTTGACACCTTACACATCTAACAAAGTCTGTCGGAGGGCAAAATGTCCCGCTCTAGTCCCTAGCCGTTGGAATTTTAGTTGTCCGTTGTCTTCAGGCCTGCCCTGGGTCCTTTGTATCTGGCGAGAAATGAAAAAGAAGCGCTTGAGACCTGAGAATGTACATCTTCTTCATTTTCTTGACCTAACCTCTCTGCACTACTCTTGCACTATTCAGTGTCCTAGTGGGAGGAGCCAATGGTACATTTATGCACCATCCTGTCACCACTTGGTGGGTGTTCAGTGGCGGTCTGACTGTAAATTGTTACATAATTCGAAATTTACCTGTAAAATGGGTAGACAACCACTAGCCGTAGCTGTATCCTTAACACATCTGGATCATCTGCACTTAATTTAAGTGAATATACTCATAACACACTTGGATCATATACACGTAATTTAGGTGGTGGTGTACAAATGGGCCTTTGAGTCTTGTATTTACTGTACTTTAAGCTATTTATGGTGCGCGCCTTTGTCCATGGGGGGCATTAGGCACTGACAAGCTAAACAGGGAAACGTCATGGTGGTAAATCTGTCATATAGGGTGGCTGTGTATCTAAATTAAAAGGATAATTTTCCTTAGTTAAGATAATCGCAGGGTTTTTAAAAAAAATTTCTATGGCTCCTCTCACAACTTCTCAGGGCGTGCCCTGCAGTGAACTGCACTTTAAGCTTGTACTAATGAAATTTGCTACCAGGTATTCGCTACCTCCCTTTTTATTTATTTATTTATTTATTTATTTATTTCCTCTTTTTCTTTCAATCGTAACCGTCACAATTTACTCCCATGTCCTGTATCCCACTACATTTCCACTTGTTAAACCCTAGTCTATTAACTACTCATGTATTTAAGCCTAGCATTGTATTACTCCACTACTTCCATTACTGTTAAATTTGAACAATATATTTCTCCCCCATTATCTACTCCCAAATTTTAATACAACCATTATTCTCCAATTTTGTGCAGCAATGACCTCTTTCCCTATGTGTGTTGGCTAATGCATTTGTGCCAGTGCTGTGTTCAAAAGCGCTCGTGGCATTACTACTTGCACTGTGTTATTTTGTCTCCAAATGGTGTCTGTTGGGAATATGGACCATCCACCCTTTACCCCTATTTCTCTCCTCCCGTGATGAACCGTCAATGAAATGTACGCCTCCCCCCTCAAGTGCACCTTCCTCCACCTTGTGTGTCTCATTTAATTGTTCTGTTTTATTTGTTTATGCATGAGCCCAGTCTCCTCGCTGAAAGATGTGTGTTCATAATGTAGCCCAATTTACTCTCTTTCAACGCAATATCTTTATGCACCCCCCTCTGTACCGTGCACCCCTAACATACCTAAACAATCTTCCTTACATTCAGCATGTGTATGCCTGGTGTTGAACAAGTTATGGCTTTGTCTGTGAATAAAATGGTCATATCCAGTCTACTTGTGATGTCACAAATGCCCCTTCCCTAATGGATGGCCTAGTCGCCATTCTGTCACCCACAAAGGAAAATATTTTGTTAGCTATCCCCACCCCTATTCAATTGTCCTCTGCAGTATTGAGTGGGCGTGAGAGTGTGTGGCAGAGTGATACAAATCAAGTTTGTCTGGGGCTGTCTTATTAGAAGTATAATGTCAATCCATTTCCTTTAAAAGGGTTGTTCCCCACCAATATGACCCCTCCCGGTCATGTAAGCGGTACTGTTGCTATTGTGTCAGTGTTCTGTATGGGCGCTGACTGCTGTGCAGTGCCCCTGGGTTGTGATGCTTGTAAGTCCTGGGGTGGTGGTGCTGTCATTTGTTGTGTCTGTGTCTGTACATGTAGTGGTGACAGTGCTCGTGTTGGTGCTTGTGGTGTCTGTTGAAATGATCCCTGTATCTGTCCTTGCTGCTGCTTTCATTTCTCTCATGGAATGCATTCCTTGCTTACCATCTGTGTCATCAAATATTACACTCCCTGCTGACTTCTTACCACTTTCCTTTCCATCATGCGCCACAGTTCCATACTTGCCAACCCTACCGATTTAGGCGGTAGGATACCGCTTTTTAAGCAGTCCTACCGCCTACCGATTTTTTGACACCAAATACCGATTTATTTTGTAAAAAAAAGAAAAACATTTTTTCTACATTTTTTTTGCCCACGCCAGCTCAGGGAGTCTTTCAGTGGGCTCCCCCGAGCTGGCATACCGGGAGAACGCGTGGCATGCAGGCTTTTAATGTCAAAGGCACCCACGGCGGTGGGCTAAAGCACCCCTCCCCGCGGGTGCCTTTGGCAAAAGGCGCCATTAGCCCCCCACCACGCCAGCTCGGGGGAGTCTTTCAAGGACTTCCCCGAGCTGGCGTAGCGGGAGAAGGCGTGGCATGCAGGCTGTTAATGTCAAAAGCACCCACGGCGGTGGGCTAAAAGCGCCCCTCCGCCGCGGGTGCCTTTGGCAAAAGGCACCATAAGCCCCCCCACCACGCCAACTCGGGGGAGTCTTTCAAGGACTTCCCCGAGCTGGCATAGCGGGAGAAGGCGCAGCATGCAGGCTGTTAATGTCAAAGGCACCCACGGCGGTGGGCTAAAAGCGCCCCTCCGCCGCGGGTGCCTTTGGCAAAAGGTGCCATTAGCCCCCCACCACGCCAACTCGGGGGAGTCTTTCAAGGACTTCCCCGAGCTGGCGTAGCGGGAGAAGGCGCGGCATGCAGGCTGTTAATGTCAAAGGCACCCACGGCAGTGGGCTAAAAGCGCCCCTCCGCCGCGGGTGCCTTTGGCAAAAGGCGCCATTAGCCCCCCACCACGCCAACTCGGGGGAGTCTTTCAAGGACTTCCCCGAGCTGGCGTAGCGGGAGAAGGTGCAGCATGCAGGCTTTTAATGTCAAAGGCACCCACGGCGGTGGGCTAAAAGCGCCCCTCCACCGCGGGTGCCTTTGGCCAAAGGCGCCATTAGCCCCTACCACGCCAGCTCGGGGGAGTCTTTCAAGGACTTCCCCGAGCTGGCGTAGTGGGAGAAGGCACAGCATGCAGGCCTTTGATGTAAAAGGTGCCCACGGCGGTGGGCTAAGGGCACCCCTCTGCCGCGAGTGCCTTTCACAAAAAGCGCCATTAGCCCCCCACTACGTCAACTCCGGCTGAGTCTTTCAAGGGCTCCCCCGAGCTGGCGTGATGGCAGAAGGCGTGGCAGGCACCTCATTGTCATTGAATGCACCCGCGGCAGCGGGCTCATTCAATGACAATGGGCTGCTGACGCGCCCAATTCCTATCATTACCTCCTCGCCTGACTATTTTTGAAACTTTAAGATTCCTACAGATTTTTGATCACAGAATGATGGCATGTATGCAGTTCAACTGTAGCCGGGTGCTTTTCAGCCTCTTCCCGTGTAAGTGCTGTGTATGTGTGTCATTAGCAATTGCTGCACGCCTCTGGAGAAGCCGCCTATGGCAGCCATGGTCTTATTTATTTACCTTCAGTACTTTTGAATCTTTGCACACTATGTTTTTTACTAATTTATCTTGGTATGGGGCTGTGTCCTACATAACAGTTGAAGGGGAGTCTTTCCTCTATTGTGCGATACCTTTTACATCACCTCAAGTTGAAAATGTCGATAGTCTGCTGTTCAGGGAGCAAAAGTTAGAAAATAGTGTAACATTTCTCTTCTCTTTTTTATTTATTTTTTATTTCTATCAGCCTTCTTGGCTCTGCACCTTAGCCAGTGCACTCCACGTGCAGCCCATCTCCACCAAACCATTGCCTTCTCCGGCACACCCCCACAATCTTGCGCATGTGCCTTCCACACACCGCCTCTGGGTCACCTCTTCTTCTTCCTCTCCAAATCCACACCACTAGCTCCTCACCGTCAAAAATCTGTATCCTATGCATCAATCTAAAGGTGATGTCACCAAACTAAAAACACAGCACAAATGAACAGATTAATGTGCATACACAGAACAATAACCCATTTCTTCCAACTCCACAAATATCCCAAAATAAAACCCCACCATCCCCACAGCTGTCTTCCCGCTACAACTGGAGCAAGGTAATCCACAATAAACTCTTATACCCGGACTGCGCACGCTGCGTCGCCTTGCATGTGATACGCCCCTCACCTGGGGAGCTTAACCAGCCAATTATCTTCCGCACTTGGGAACAATCTAGCTACGTCCTGCGGGGAAACATCATCCACTCACTGAACTACAACGATCAATCAGTAGGGAACCTCATCTACTCATTGATCTACAATGTCAATTCATAGGAAAGCCATACCCCGTACATGTAATCGCCGTCCAGACCAACCAGCGCGGCACTCCGTCTGATACATGGAGAGTCACTACCCCACCCAATAACCTCATAAACACAAGAAGGGACCACTGCCACCGCTCCAGGCCCAACTACAATTCACGTGCCGATCACCACCAATGTGCCCAATTTTGCGACAATGTACAATCACCCACCGCCCTATTTACAATACCTCCCCCCACAGCTGTCTTAACTTGTGTTTGTTTTAAACTGCACCCATGGCGTCGCCTCACGGATGAAACGCCTCTCTCCAGGAAACTTAACCAGTCAAACACCTTCTGCAATCTAGGCAAGCTCCAGCTAACCAACCACTACGGGAATACATCATCCATGATCCAGACTACAACGCTCGACTTACAGGCAAACCTCTATTTACATACTTCTGCAGTCCAAGCCTGTCAAGTCTATAGTCCTGGTTATTCACCAGAACCTTTTACCTCGAAGACCGAACATTCCCTACACACAAAAGCTCCAGTCATTATTCAGACAATACAATTTAACATTTCTACCACATACTGTTCAAAAATACTTCCTAATACTTAAAACATTTGCCCATTGTTACCCCACACAATCACACCCTCCCCTCAAAGCCCATGTTGCTGGTTGCTTGGACTTGTACTCACATTTTCTATGCTGCACTGGCACTTGCTCCGCTACCGGACTCCCCATCAAGGTGCTTCACCGGACCCCTTCTTCTGCAGGGCTCTCACGTGCCCTCAAGCGGGGTATTTCCAAGTGGCCCCCGAGGCCTTTACCTGGTGAATGCGTATTCCGGTGGTCTTCAGGTGCAGGCGAGGGTCCCACAGCTTCTTGGGTCGGCGGTAGGGAGGGCAGGGCTTGTGCAGGCAGTGCCCATTCTTACAATGAGCAATGGGCCTCACAGAGGGCACCAACTTGTTGGGGAGAAGTTGGACCCCCACCCGGGCTTCTGGGGGTCCGAGCTATGGGAGACCCCAACACCTCCCATTTTGCCCAAAGAAATGCAGCAGAGTCCCAAGCAGGCAGCAACATGTTCCAAACTGCGTTTATTTCTGGGCAGCAAAAAAAACACACAGCGAGAATCCAAGCACCGTCTACCCCGGGGCTGGCTTGCAAGCCAGCTTTGAAACACACTGCGGGCTGACATCACATGATTGGACCAGCTCCCAGAAACCTATCTCATCCTGCTATTGGCTGCTAAGTGATAGGTTACCTATGTAGCCCTTATAGGAAGCCTGACCATTGGACATTAGGACTTTTGCGTCAGTGGGTTGGTTTAGCTGTGCCACCCCCATTACCGAATTCTAAAATTGTTGCAGTATGAATCTGTTCCCATCAGTTTTAGCTGAAACAGGCTTTTCGCCCCTGGGCCCTCAGCATTTATTGGCCAGAGCTGAGCCATTCTTGTTACAATTGTGTTTCAAATGATGTGTGGGTCTTCTTTCGTTCCCAGGGAAAACACTGGGTTCTGGATGTTCTCAGTGGCTTACTCATATTTGTGAAGAATTAAAAATGTTTGTCTGCCAGGGTTCACTGTTGTTCAAAGAAAGTAATCTTTTCTTACTGTGCGACCTTGGCTGCTCCTGGGTTTGCGAGGAGCATTGCTGAAGTCAGCACGAATCCCCACTGCGGCTGGTGTTCAGTGAGACAAATGCACTTGGCTGTGATTTTCCTGAAACATGGCTTTACACTGTGCAATTAGATCAGGTTAGTTCATATAGGCATCTGCAAGCCTTTAAACAGGGATTCTTGTGTTTTGTAGATTCTGGTATTGCTGCATTGGCTAATGTAGCATGGATTTTGCAATGTTGGTGAAGTGGGTGTCTTTCAGCATATTTGTCACCCATGCGTTCGCTGGGGCCTGGTTCAAATGATAAGTGCGCTCCTTATTCTTCCTGCTGTCCTGTCAGTCGATGTGCCTGGGGTGAGGGGCAGGAGTTTGATCTCGATTTTCCCTCTTCACCCTCATCCACAGAGAGTCACTGTCCATTAGACTAGCAGACCACAGTATATGGGGTGGAAATGCTGATATCCTATCAGCTAAGCTTACGCTCTCCTCCAACAATCTAACATCCACATTCTATATAGACCGCCCGGACCCCTAGCAGACTTCCAAGAGCACCTCGCTCACCGGCTCAGCAACAACATAAAAAAATCTTCCAAAATTCTTCTATTAGGAGACCTAAATCTAGGCTACAATGATCCGAATGATAAATTCGCCACATCCCTCACGAAAGAACTCACAGACCTAGGTTTCTCCCAAGGAGTCCTCACCCCCACTCACTCCAAAGGCCGCACCCTTGACTGGGTTATGGATCACAACTATGCATCCAACATTATCTCATGCACTGCCCTTCCCTGGACAGATCACATGTGCATCGATTTCCAGATCCCCACTAGCCCCAGGCCCAAGACTCTCACCCACGCACCTCCTGCCACAGCAAGAAGTTCCAAAAAACTCAACGCAGACAACCTACGACCATACCCCAAAAACAACTGCTTAGCACCACCTTTCTCTCGGGACCCGAATATTCTATCAGCTATCTTTAATGATACTCTCACCAATGCCATAAACGCTATAGCCCCACTCGAAAGCAAGAAAGAAAAAAAATCATTTCACTGCAACTCCTGGTTTTCGGATGAACTCCAAACTCTCAGAAAGCAAAAGCGTCAGTCACTAAAAAACTGGCAAACGGATCCCAGTGACCTTTTCAAACAGTTAGCCCACCAATATAAACAAGCCATCCTATCAGCAAAATCCAACGCCTTCAACGATAGGACTTTAAAGGCTAATTGCCAAGCTAAAGAATTATTCACAATCTTTATTGAACTAGTCAAACCACCGGCTACCGCAGACGAGGTAACTAAAGACAAGGCCTGCTGCGCTAACATTCAGTTCGCCATGTTCAACAAAATAAAACTCCTTCAGAATAAAATCCAAAACCACTGCATAGCCCTCCCAACCCAAAAAGTTAACCACCATACACAAGACAAGTGTGATAATCCCAACTACACTCAATTCGCCTTCAGAGCCGTTACTGAACCTGAGGTCCTTAATCTCATCAAAAACCTCAAACCATCTCTCTGCAAAGCCGACATATGCCCTCCTAAAATCATCAAGGAATGTGCTAATGATCTAGCACCCGTGATTACTGCATTCATTAACGCATCATTCCAAACAGGAACTGTCCCAAACAATCTCAAGGGAGCATGGGTACGACCACTTCTAAAAAAGGCCACACTTGACCCAGCACAACCCAACAACTACAGACCGATAACGACAGTCCCGTTCCTCTTAAAAATCCTGGACCAAGCAGCCCATAACCAGATTCAATCAAACATAGAAGCTAACTCCATACTAGGCAAAAGGCAATCTGGCTTCCGCATAGGGCATGGAATGGAATCTGCCCTATTAAACCTAAAAAATCTAATCTCACAGATCATGGACAAAGGCAAATCTGCCCTGCTCCTCCTTCTAGATCTATCAGCAGCTTTTGACCTGGTAGATCACCAAACACTTACCACCCACCTCACCCAGGCCGCCCATTTCTCTAAATGAGCAGCATCCTGGATCACATCCTTCCTCGAAGGAAGAGCCATGATGGTCTACTCCGACACAGCCAATGCAGATCCTACCACCATAAACTGCGGTGTTGCCCAAGGATCTTGTACAGCTCCCACCCTCTACCACCTCTTCACAAAACCCCTTTTTGACTTACTTGACTCCATGGGCGTAGCATATACTAACTATGCAGATGACACTCAAGTACTCATACCTCTAACTGGAATCTATCACCAAGACGCCACTGCTCTTCACAACATCTATGCTACCATCCAAGCATGGATGGCGCTCAATGGCCTCTGTTTTAAGGGGATAATGTCATGATCACTGCTTCCAAGGAGTCAGGAACAGCCCAACGTCCTTGGAAGCAGGCCCCTAACCGTTATCTTAGGCACCAGCCGGTCCCCACTGGGACCTTTTGGACCTTGTCCTGGCGCCGGTGGCACCAGGCTCATCAAAGCCATCGGTCCCGGCACTGGAAGCGCCGGGCTCATAATATGTATGAAGATGCTTGGGTGGACTTACCTGCAGCAGACCATGCTGCTTACTTACCAGCCACATAGGAATCCTCTGTGAACAGGAACTACTTTCTTACCTGGGTGGGGCAAGCTCCACTCCCTGGATACAACACGGGAACTCTTCTGGAACTGGAACTCTTTTCTTACCTAGGCGGGGCCGTGGAGGAAGACGCTTCATCACTTCAAGGCTATTTAAACCACACCCGATTGAACAAACGTGCTTCGCGTTATTCTGCATCTGCAGCAGAACGCTCACCGAGTCTGTTCCAGCCTTTCTTCCTTCTGATCCTGAACCTGCAAGAACAATACTTACCACTCCTGTATCCAGTATTCAGCAGCACCTGCAAAGACAAGAAACAACAGGTTAGCACGACAACCTTTACACGCAGCGCTTTCCTCACCTGATCCATCGGCAGCGAACATTTCTTCACGCTGCACCTCCGCCTGTGAAGACAAAAGCATTGTTATTACTTACCGGCACTCCGCGAATTCCGGATTTCTTCAAGGCTGCAACCCAGCATCTGAAAGACAAACGAAGAGACATTAGACAGGTATTTACTCACGTCCATCGCGCTCGCCACAATAGAACGCCTGCAAATACTCCGGCGTTTTCCAGCATCTCTTCAGCACTAACTCACAGCTGCAAGGGAAAAGAGACAGTTAGAGCGCTTGCATTTACTTACGCATTTTCAAGCGCTTCATTCCAAGGCTCTGGCTCCAACTTCGGCTCTCTTCACACCATCTCCTATCTCAAGAGCCCTGCAAGACAAATAGGAAAAAGCATTATACAGAGTCCTGTTCTATATTAACGTGCCCACGCACCTAAAGACTATAAGGACTAAAAAGGTGTCCGGAAACTCACCGCTCGTGCAGTTAACGACGGTAGCGATCCTCTGATGTCAAGAGGCCTATGTTTCACCAGTGAAGGAACTGGCAACGGCACCCTGCACCAGACGCAGATGGAGAGTCCAGCATTCACCTATCTAAGGTGAGCACGTTGACCTGGGGGCTCTACGGAGAAGCTAGGAAGAGAGAGAGAGAGAGAGAGAGAGAGAGGGACATTCAACAACCCAGATCATTAACCCCCATATTCTTTCACCTGCAGAAATCTCACTCTTCGAGTTCGACACACAGTGCGAAGAGGTTCGGCCCCAGAAGCAAATCGAGTCCTGCACATCACTTTTCGGGTCACAGACACCTTCCTGCCAAGACCAGCGCCTCCGTGGGAATCAGGTGAGCGTTACAGAACGCGAAGCCCACCGCAAAACTCCTACCCAGGCGCAATGGAAACCTCAGACACTGATCAATTAGCCCAGTTGCTTGGGGGAACTAAGAGCAGAAGTACATGCAGCTCGTCAGGAAACAAACTCTCTAGGAAGAGAGCTGATAATTTCCAAGGAGCGAACAGAGGACCTCGCTAGGCAATTGCTACAAACGCAGGCAGGACAGACACCTTTGCCCGCTCCAGGAGGAAGTTATCCTTCTGCATCATCCTTAAATCCAGTGCAAATCAATCTACCCGGCAATGTGCCCTTGGCTCCGCCCGAACGCTTTTCTGGTGACCCAAAGAAATTTGCAGTGTTCATTAACCAGTGCCGCCTACACTTCTTATGTCGACCAGCTGCCTTCCCAACAGATCAGACCAAGGTGGCTTTCGTGCTTTCTTATCTCAGTGGCAGCGCCGCAGATTGGTCGATCCCTTTAGTCACTCAGGATGATCCGGTTCTGCATGATTTCCAGGCCTTCCAGTCCAGCATGGAGAAACTGTTCGCAAGACATGCACAAGGGCAGGCCTTGGACAATGAACTTCTTTCGTTACGACAGGGTAATCAAGACCTCTTGACTTATATAGCCTCATTCAACAGACTTATAGTGGAAACTCAATGGCCTGAGGATAAGAGAATAACGCTCTTCTACAGAGGCCTGCGTGGAGAGCTCAAGGATGTGTTAGCTCAAGTCGTGAATCCTCCACAAGAATGCTCAGACTATATTGACTTAGTTGTCCAATTGGACCACAGATTACAGAACAGGAAGGCTGATCGTTCCAAATTTGATACCCGAATGTTTTCTAAACCACAGACCTCTACTAGGGGAGCTGACACTGTGGAACCCATGCAAATAGGGGGCATGAAAGGACCTTTAACCCAAAAGGAGCGGGAAAGAAGAAGACAGCTGCAAGTATGCCTCTATTGCGGAAACTCGGGGCACTTTCTTCGAGACTGTCCGGTGAAACCAGCTAAGAAGGCTGTAGGAGCCGCAGATACCTGTACCACAAATTCTGAGCAGGGAAACGACCTAGCCCGACAAGTGTAGAGGTCCTCTTGCCGAGCGTTCAAATCTGTCCCGTGACCTCGCATTTCGTGGTGCCTATGGTCCTCATTAGTCCTGAACGTCCGGATCGTTTGCATGCAATTGAAGCTTACATCGACAGCGGAGCAATCGGTAATTATGTGGACCGTGAAATGGTATCAAGGATGAATCTACCTCTTGTCCCTAAGGCAGTAAAAGACGTCATTACTACAGTGGATGGCACGGAGATAGCCTCCGGACCAGTAACGCACGCCACCCAAGAAGTGACGTTAGTGAGCCAAGATGGACACCGGGAGAAAATAGTGTTCAATGTGATCAAGGCCCCTCAGTTCCAGATCATTCTGGGAATCCCTTGGTTAGAGAAGCACAATCCTCAGATCGATTGGCGAGCAAAGACGGTTCAGTTTCCAGAATGTTTTACCACTTGTTATCCTCGGCCTGATGTTTCACTGGCGGCAATCTCTTCTGAGGTTCCCAAATTACCTCCCGAATACCAGGAATTCCAAGACGTCTTTCGGAAGAACCAAGCTAACACCCTGCCTCTTCATAGGTCTTACGACTGTCAAATAGATCTGATACCCGGAACAACTCCTCCTTGCAGTAGGATTTATGCCCTCACCGAGCCAGAGAATCTTCACCTCAGACAATATCTGGACCAATACCTAGCTAACGGGTTTATCCGTCCTTCAAAATCTCCAGCTTCCTCGGCTTTGTTCTTCGTTCCGAAAAAGGAAGGAGACCTTAGGACTTGTATAGATTACCGCGCCCTGAATCAAATCACAGTTAAAAACAGATACCCGTTACCTTTGATCCCTGAACTCCTGGACCAAGTCAAAGACGCATGTATATATACAAAGTTGGATCTCAGAGGAGCCTACCATTTGGTACGAATAAAAGAGGGCGATGAATGGAAGACGGCCTTCCGCACCAAGTATGGGCTGTTTGAATATCAAGTTATGCCCTTTGGACTTTGCAACTCTCCTGCCGCCTTCCAGTATTTTATGAATGATGTCCTTAGAGAACTCATTGATGTGTGTGTTGTTGTCTACATTGATGACATCCTCGTCTATTCATCATCTGAAGAAGAACATCGGAAACACGTTAGAGAGGTCCTCGAGAGATTACGTCAACATAACCTTTTTGCTAAGCTCGAAAAATGCGTTTTCAACGTAACTGAAGTTGAGTTCCTGGGATTCATATTGTCACCTAACGGAGTCCATATGGATTCAAAGAAAGTCAATGCAATCATCAAGTGGCCTTCACCAACCTCTGTAAAAGGAGTCCAAAGCATGTTAGGCTTCGCTAACTTTTACCGCAGATTCATCCCTGAATTCTCTCGAATAGTCCAGCCCATCACCGCTCTGTTAAAGAAAAACAAACGTTTTGAGTGGTCTACCGAGGCAGAACAAGCTTTTCAGGACTTAAAGACTAAATTCATTTCTGCACCTGTTCTAAAACATCCTCGCCCAGAACTCCCCTACATCGTAGAAACAGATGCTTCTAGTTTTGCTATGGGGGCAGTTTTATCACAAAGGGATCCGGTCACACACCAATTACATCCTGTAGCCTTTTGGTCCCGCAAATTCTCGGCTCCCGAGATCAACTATTCAATTACAGACAAGGAACTTTTAGCTATCAGATCGGCCTTTAAAGCCTGGCGGCATTATCTTTTGGGAGCCAGACACACAGTCACCGTAATGACTGATCACCGCAACTTACAGTATCTGAAGACAGCCAAAGCTCAGTCTTCCAGGCAGCTTCGCTGGGCTCTGTTTTTGGCTGAGTTTGACTTTATAATTACTTATCGACCAGGCAGTAAAAATGGAAAAGCAGATGCCCTCTCCCGGATGGGAATAGATGAACATTTGACCAATCCAGAACCAATACCCATAATCCCAGAACAAAGGATTTTGGGCTTGGTCAGCGCTCAATCCTTTGAAGACATTAAGACTACAGTCAAATCACTTTTAACTCTGGCCGACTTACAGGACTGGCAATTAAAGGGAAAAGAATTCTCAGTGGATCGAGACCTACCATATTTCCGAGGACGATTGTACTTGCCCAGTGAGAAAATACAAAAACAGGTAATCTCCTGTTATCACGATTCACTAATGGAGGGTCACCCTGGCATAACCAAAACCATGGAAAAGGTCAAAAGACATTTCTGGTGGCCATCATGGAAGAAGGACATTAGAGACTTTGTAATCTCCTGCAGTGTGTGTGCCCAGAATAAGAGTCAGAAGGAGAAACCAGCCGGTCTCTTACACCCACTAGACATCCCTCCCTGTCCATGGCATACCCTGTCCATGGATTTCATCACGGACTTACCTCCATGCTCAGGGTATAATACCATTTTAGTAGTCGTGGATCTATTCTCCAAGATGGCTCACTTCATTCCCCTGAAGGGCCTACCTTCAGCTTCAGTATTGGCCCGAGAATTCTTAGAAAACATCGTTCGGTTACACGGTTTCCCCTCGGTTTTGGTCTCCGATAGGGGAAGTCAATTCATCTCCCACTTTTGGCGAAGTTGCTGTCGTTTAGCCCAAATTGATGTGAGACTTTCTACCAGTCACCATCCCCAAACTGACGGACAAACCGAGAGGACAAATCAAACTCTAGAGCAATATCTACGTTGCATGCTCCAACAAACTGAAAACCCTTGGAAGGACATTCTTTGGATCGCTGAATACGCCTATAACAATTCGACTCATTCTGGAACCGGGAAGACTCCCTTCTTCCTATTATACGGACATCATCCTAGAACCTCTAACCTGGATCCTCCCCAAGAATTCGAAACACCTGCTGTGGATCACTTGCACTCGGAGATCACTCGTGCTTTTAAGGAAGCCACTGCCCATCTGCAAAGAGCTAAAGCTCAATTTAAGAAAGGAGCAGATCAGCACCGTAAAGAGGCCCCTCACTACGCAGTGGGAGATCAGGTCTGGTTATCCACTAAGCACCTACCTCTAAAAGGACCCCGCACTTTCATCCCGAGATACCTTGGACCCTATCTTATCTCTGCCATAATTAATCCGGTGGCTGTTAAATTGGAATTGCCTTCGCATATGAAAATACATCCAGTATTCCATGTCTCCTTACTAAAACCAGTGCAACCAGGAACCCGATTGACCGAACTCCCGGAACCTGTTTTAGTAGATGGAGAACTTGAGTTCGAAGTAAAGAACATCCTAGACTCCAAAATCTCCAAATCTAAATTATATTACCTGATTGATTGGAAAGGATACGGCCCCCAGGAAAGGTCTTGGGAACCCTCAGAGCATGTCCACGCACCTCGTCTGGTCAAGAAATTCCATTTGAATCACCCCGACAAGCCAAAACCCCCAGAGAAGACACGCTTGGGAGGGGCCTTGAGGGGGGGTGCTGTCATGATCACTGCTTCCAAGGAGTCAGGAACAGCCCAACGTCCTTGGAAGCAGGCCCCTAACCGTTATCTTAGGCACCAGCCGGTCCCCACTGGGACCTTTTGGACCTTGTCCTGGCGCCGGTGGCACCAGGCTCATCAAAGCCATCGGTCCCGGCACTGGAAGCGCCGGGCTCATAATATGTATGAAGATGCTTGGGTGGACTTACCTGCAGCAGACCATGCTGCTTACTTACCAGCCACATAGGAATCCTCTGTGAACAGGAACTACTTTCTTACCTGGGTGGGGCAAGCTCCACTCCCTGGATACAACACGGGAACTCTTCTGGAACTGGAACTCTTTTCTTACCTAGGCGGGGCCGTGGAGGAAGACGCCTCATCACTTCAAGGCTATTTAAACCACACCCAATTGAACAAACGTGCTTCGCGTTATTCTGCATCTGCAGCAGAATGCTCACCGAGTCTGTTCCAGCCTTTCTTCCTTCCGATCCTGAACCTGCAAGAACAATACTTACCACTCATGTATCCAGTATTCAGCAGCACCTGCAAAGACAAGAAACAACAGGTTAGCACGACAACCTTTACACGCAGCGCTTTCCTCACCTGATCCATCGGCAGCGAACATTTCTTCACGCTGCACCTCCGCCTGTGAAGACAAAAGCATTGTTATTACTTACCGGCACTCCGCGAATTCCGGATTTCTTCAATGCTGCAACCCAGCATCTGAAAGACAAACGAAGAGACATTAGACAGGTATTTACTCACGTCCATCGCGCTCGCCACAATAGAACGCCTGCAAATACTCTGGCGTTTTCCAGCATCTCTTCAGCACTAACTCACAGCTGCAAGGGAAAAGAGACAGTTAGAGCGCTTGCATTTACTTACGCATTTCCAAGCGCTTCATTCCAAGGCTCTGGCTCCAACTTCGGCTCTCTTCACACCATCTCCTATCTCAAGAGCCCTGCAAGACAAATAGGAAAAAGCATTATACAGAGTCCTGTTCTATATTAACGTGCCCGCGCACCTAAAGACTATAAGGACTAAAAAGGTGTCCGGAAACTCACCGCTCGTGCAGTTAACGACGGTAGCGATCTTCTGATGTCAAGAGGCCTATGTTTCACCAGTGAAGGAACTGGCAACGGCACCCTGCACCAGACGCAGATGGAGAGTCCAGCATTCACCTATCTAAGGTGAGCACGTTGACCTGGGGGCTCTACAGAGAAGCTAGGAAGAGAGAGAGAGAGAGGGACATTCAACAACCCAGATCATTAACCCCCATATTCTTTCACCTGCAGAAATCTCACTCTTCGAGTTCGACACACAGTGCGAAGAGGTTCGGCCCCAGAAGCAAATCGAGTCCTGCACATCACTTTTCGGGTCACAGACACCTTCCTGCCAAGACCAGCGCCTCAGTGGGAATCAGGTGAGCGTTACAGATAAGACCAAAATTCTCATCATTGGGCAGAAAAACACAATAACGAAGCTCAATCCCCAATACGGCAACTTCAACATAGACAACTCAACCATCTCTGTTTCATCCTCCATCAAGACATTAGGTGTTCACATCGACGCTAATCTTACGATGAACAAACAAGTCAGCGCCATAGCCTCTGCATCAGCGTACAGCACCAAACTCATCAATGCCATTAAACCCTACCTATCCGATTCTAACCGATTAGCCATAGCTAGAGCATCTATAGGTGCTAAACTCCATTACTGCAACACCCCCTTAGCTGGCACCTCCGCCACGAACATTCACAGACTGCAAACCACAGAAAACAACACCCTCAGAGCCGCTATGAGCATCCCTAGAAGAGACCATATATCACATGCCAGACGTGCAGCACAGTGGCTGCAGGTCAAAGACCGAATTACTCTGAAAAGCCTCACCATCACACACAGATGCATCAACAACACTAACACTGCTCCCACATACCTAGCTGAAGCAATATCAAGGACCACCTCCACACGCCCCACCAGGGCTCAGTACACCAACCAACTACACATACCTCGCATCAAGAGAGCCACAGCTGGAGGTCTAGGCTTCTCCTATATTGCACCGAAACTCTGGAACTCACTCCCTGCCACCCTTAGAGCTGAAACTTCCATCTCTGTCTTCTGCAACAACCTCAAGACCACCTTCCTCAACTAGCAAGGCGACCGCTCCTCTGCTTCCAGCATGTATATTGTAATATAAACATAAATGTAATATAACTATATTGTAACCTTGTATATATACTCTGCATTACTATGTAACTAAGCTCTGTACTGTAACAAGTGCCACGATGTCCTCAGGCTGATGTGCGCTATATAAATACTAATAAAACAAATATCTGATCTATCCCACGCCAAGGCACAGGCACGGGTGAGAGCTACAAGTTCAGCAATCGGTGCTAATTTGGCCATCGGCAATCAATATGCTTTTAGGACGGCATGGGGGTACATACAGAATAACCAGAGACCAATTCCCCAGTTTCTGGGACACAAAGGCAGAAGCCATCCAGAAAAAGGATCTGATCGGGGTTGAATAGTGGCACATCTGATAATCAGCACAGAGGGACATAAGTACCTTTACAACTGTATGATAGTCATTCAGTTCCTCGTCCTGCGGGGTTGGCAGTAAAGAAGCAGGATCCAAAACTGAAAATTGGCTCAAAAGTTACCTTAGTGGAAGAAATGTGCAACTTTTCATATCGGGTGAGGCAGGAATTTGACACATGCTCCGTCTTCCCTATAAGCAGTAATGACAATACAGCATGGGGAACTGTAATCATAATAGGGTGACCTTGTACTAGTCAAACAGTCTTTTGTATCAACAGTGTGGCAGCAGCAATGGCTTGCAGAGAAGCCGTGAGTTCTGTGGCTACTGTATCTAAGACTATGCTCTGGTAGGATGCAGGGTGGTGCTTGTCACTGTGTAACTGGGTCAGTACAACTTGGCTGAAGCTGTTGCATTCATCGCAGTGCAACACAAAGGCTTACTGTAATCTTGCAAACCTAAAGCCAAAGACTTTGTGAGTGCTTGCTTAATGGTGGCAAAGGCATCTTCTGCTTCTTGAGGCCATGGTAGAGGCTCAACGGTCGAAACCTGCATGAGGGTTTGAAGGGGCTTAACTATGAATACATTTCCTGGGCCCGGTGTCTGCAGTAACTGACCAACTTGAGGAACTCTCTCATCTGCTTCTTGGTCTGGTGTTTGGGGACTTTCTGGATCGCTGTAATCTCTTCTCGGGATACATGTCTTTCCCCAGGTTAAATCTCATGGCCCAGGCATCACACACGGGGCAGAAACTACTGTAACTTGTCTTTAGAGGCCTTCTGACACTTTTCAGCAAGTGCTGTCAACAGGATGACAGAGTCTGGGGTCTGCCTTGCGACCTCTGGGGTCTCCCTTGCAACCGCTAATTAAAAGAAAAAAGAGTTTTTTGTAATGCAAGCTCCTGGGCTGTGGCTAGCACCATTTGGATCTTTACTTCTAGAGTGGCTGGCTTTCTTGTTCTGGCCCCTTAAAAAAAATAAGAAAAATAAGAACAGGAGTGCCACAAGTCTAACACTTTTAGCAGTGACCCTAAATAAGAAAGAATGAGAATACCAAATAATGTGTCTTTCTGGAATTCTATACAATAATTGCTAGACTCATTAAAGCTTTATTTTAGGCACACTTCAGGGAGTGAGTCATTGATTGAGTCTGTTCTTAAACGCCTCAACTCAACCTTTCATCCTTCTGAGGTCGATAAATGAGTACCAACACAGGTTGGGTGATATTGTGTGTATATTTTTGCTATATAAAGCGCTTAAGCGTAAGTGCTATATAATAACACATCATTATCATTTGGTCATGGACGTCTGCTTGCATTCACAGTAATTTGGTAATATGGGCCTATACACACTGTGATCTTAACGATACATATGGCGATCCATTCTTGTATGAAATGTACATCACATCATAGTGATATCGTAACCATATTTTTCGTAGTGTACAATGCTATGTAATGCCACTTCCTGTTTTGTCAACGGGTGAAAGGTTGTGTTCCATCGCTTCCCTCGATATCACTTCGGGGTGGGGTCAAATGACATCACTTCGTGTGATGTCATCAGGGGGTCAAGGGTTGTGTGGTGTAATTTCCGCTACCCCAAGCATTTTGGTGAAATGAAGTCCCTGCATGCGGGCAGGGGGAGGATAAGAGCAGATCGTCTACGTACTGCACCAGCGTTGACCTCTCTTAAATATTTGGGAAAATAGGCTAGGGCACTCTATGTATCCCATTGTAAGATGAGATAACAGATACTGCATGGATTTATGGGTAAATGCAAACAGATAATGGCTGTAGGGATGGGTGTTAGGCAGAAACCTGTGCAGTTCCCTTAGGGAACACTGCAAAAGATTTAAGACTACAGGTGTTGGCAGTAAACCCACTTGGTAGCAGTCTGCACCACCCAGATTTACCTGGTAGCTGTGGCTGAGCAGTCAGACTTCCCTCAAGAAGAGTTAGACAGTATGCAATGTATACACAATAGGTACCCAGACACAATAGTACAAGCAAACACTGACCAGAGCTTTGGTATCAAAGTATATAATTATTTATTTAAAAACACACAGTTTGAAACACTCCAGCACTCTTATTGTAAAATATTTTAAACACAGTTACTATTGTAATATATACACTCCTTTTCCTTATCAGATAAGTCACAGTAAAACACCACTTATTTTCATACAGAGGTGAGCGCTTAACTAGATGGCACTCCAATAACTTTGTGAGAAAAGGGAGGGAAAAAGACAGAATATGGAAAGGTACACCACTCTAAGGTTCAGGAACACTGTTAGCAAGGCAGAAGAGCAAAAGTCACTGGTGAGCCAAAGTCCAAAGGCTGGGCCCACTCTTAGAGAGAGCAGAGCACAAATGCGCCCAAGATCACACAGTTACACTAGGCTTAGAAAGTCTTGCAGAGGGTTCAAAAAGAGTTTAGAGAGGCTTAGGAAAGTTTATCCAGGGTGTCGCAGGCTAACCCAGGTTCGAAAGCCAGGGACTAAATCTACCCCGTACAGTCAGTAGCAAGGGAAGCCAGGCGGGACACGGTACCTTAAGTGGGAAGGATCCTCCAGCGGTGGCAGTTGTTCCTGGTAGTGGGTGCAAGTTGCGTCGTCGTCCAGGGGAAGAGAAGATCTCGACTTGGAGGAAAGATGAAGGTCGTTGCACTACCAGGGAAGAAACCAGCCGTGGAGTTTTCCGGTTAAAGGTGGTACCTTCGTTTCGCGGTCGTGGAAAAACGTGGTATCCCGGTTGCTGGGGTGCTTGGCACAGGCAAGGCGGCCACGAGGTACGTCGGGAAGGCGAAAAGACGGTGAAACTGGTTATCCCCACCAGTCAAAGGAAGAAGACTCTCCGGCAGGAGATCTCCTCTGTCGTTGGGAAAAGTGGTGAGACGGTCCAGCAGGGCTCCTCCGGTGGTGGTGTTGTGGCAGGTCGGCTCAGCTTCTCCCTCGTCGGATTCTTAGGTCCTGTAGCGACTTCTGAAGTTCCAGTCCCCAAAGCCCTGCTTTTATGCAGAAAACCCCCATTCACTCAGCCTAGCTGCCACTCAAACATGCTAAGTGGTGAGCCGGCCGGCTCACCACTTGGGCCAATCAGAACGGAGTGCGACTTGAGTTGCCTAGGCAACTCAGTCCAGAGTGCCTAAATCCCCCTCCACCCCTCCTAAGTACCACAGACAGAGTGGCACCACTTTGGAGGGCTTCTGTGGAGAAGCCCGCTAAAAAGTGGAACAAAGGGCTCGACTTGGGTTGGAGTCACAGAAGAGAACACAAACGCCATTTTAGAATCAAGTTTTGGCAAAAAATACCAACCGGAGAATTAATATTAATTAAATAAACCGTCGGTATGTTCGAGGCTGTAGCGCTTCTGAAGTTCCAGTCCCCAAGGCCCTGCTTTTATGCAGAAAACCCCCATTCACTCAGCCTAGCTGCCACTCAAACATGCTAAGTGGTGAGCCGGCCGGCTCACCACTTGGGCCAATCAGGACGGAGTGCGACTTGAGTTGCCTAGGCAACTCAGTCCAGGGTGCCTAAATCCCCCTCCACCCCTCCTAAGTACCCCAGACAGAGTGGCACCACTTTGGAGGGCTTCTGTGGAGAAGCCCGCTAAAAAGTGGAACAAAGGGCTTGACTTGGGTTGGAGTCACAGAAGAGAACACAAACGCCATTTTAGAATCAAGTTTTGGCAAAAAATACCAACCGGAGAATTAATATTAATTAAATAAACTGTCGGTATGTTCGAGGCTACCATAAATAATTAAATAAAGGTAGTAGCCTAAAACAATGGGAAATCCCATAGGGAAATATTCGCGGTTGAATATTAAAAGTAGTATCCACTGCCACCAGCCAAAACTCGATCAGGGGGGACGGAGACGTGCCCCCTCGACTAACAGACCCTGGGGCAATTGAATTGCCCCAGCCAGTACGTCCACAATATGATGGTTTGTACTGGTTCTGTTCAGAATTTAAGACTAGTAAAGTCAATGGTGACTTTACATGCCCTGGGAGACAGTAGTCAGTCCCAGGGTATGGAGTCTATACTGGGGGGTCACTATGACACCCCTGTGTCACTGCACTGAGGGTGCTGTGTAACACACATCACAAAACACATGAAGCCCTATGGAGTAAAAGACCCCATAGCCCATTAAACACATCTAGATTCAAAGAAACACACTGAAATCATGCCCAAGAGTGAGGGTAAAAGAGTCTCACTCTTGGCAGGAGAAAAAAATAAACCCCAAAAATCCAGCAAAGCTGCTGGGGGACTCACTAGGTTAGGAAATTCAGCCTAAACAGAGAATTCTCCCTAACAATGGGCATGAAGAAGAATTCTGAACACAGATCTACAACATAAAGTATTTAGCTGAGTAGGGAATACATGACAGAATGGTAGCCGGGTCAGGCCAACGCACTCAGACAGTACTAACAGTCAGCCCACTGAGTGTATGTGATGCCAATCATGGCAGGCATACACACCAGTGGACCATGTCTGCTGCACAACACACATCAAGGACAGGTGACACATTATGTCACAACTCATAAGTACCCAGGGAACATGCAGCAACATGCCATTAACAGTGTATCACACAGGTGCCCAGGTACGTACACTGCATCACATTCCTGACTGACAGGGTCAAGCTGTTCCCATCATCTGCACAGACCACCCAATAAAGGGCAATGTGCTGTCTGTTCAATCAGTGCAAACGACACTAAGGGTACCTGGTATGGTCTTGATCATCCAGGTGATCTATGAGTTTAAACAAAACAGTTGGCCAAGACCAAAAGTGGTGGACAGAACGGATTATAGTTAATTATAACCAAATGTATTACATAAGCAATGTTTATTTTTGTACACAATTCATGAACGACATGGTAATATCAAAACTGAGCAAATATCTTCATAAACAACACATAATGTAATTATTAACCCCAACTCCATTCAACCTATTTGATTAGGTGTACTCATTTGCAACCTCATTTATACTTCTCACTCTTCTGTACTGGCCTTTATTAATTAAAGGCTTAATAACAACAATTTGCCAATTCTGTAACACCCCATGTGAACATGAACAATGCTTCACAAAGATAATGCAATTTGTTTGGAACTTTTAGGAGAAATAAATCACATTTTGAAAACATACAAGGATCTTTCATGTACAAAAGAACCTTATTGGATCATTCTGTGTTGACAGTTGGGCATTCATGTCACCTATTTTAATATTATTAATTTCAGGCTCAGTTGTCTGCAACATTTTCTGCACAGTGTACCGCCGGCAATGCACCTCATAGTGTACCGTAAGTTCAAGCAATAGAAGAGTGCTGAAGGCGGGGGCAGTCCCAAAATGTGAGGGTGCAGTGAGAGGTCATTATTACTTCGGATTAGAGCAGCAGTACAATAAAATTCAGATGGATGACAGGCCAGCCCAGCTTCCGTAGCTTCAGGCCTCTCTTCAATCACTGAGGCCCAGCTCATCTGCAGTCCTAAGAGATTCATCTTGGCATCCACTTCCCTTCCCCCCTGAGCCATCTGCCCTTTCCACCACTCAGCCCACTCTACTGATTTCTCCACAGATACTGCTTCAACAACTAATATGTCATGGCTGTCAGCCTGAGCAGGCTGATTAGCTAGCTTTCCTGCAAAATCCTAGGTAAGGGTACAGTGCCATTGATGTCTCATGGCTACAGTTCTTCTATCCTGGCCCCCAGACCGAAGCCCAGACCAACTAGCAAGCAACATTTTAGAATCAGGAGAACAACATGGTGCTTGCATACTACTTCTTGGGGATCACTGCAGTAGGAGGTTCAAACCAGTTACTGGGACTACATTTCCAAATTTAAACACAATATTTTTCTCAAATGTGTATCTCAACTACAAACTTGATGGTGTTTTTAACAAATGTTCAGAATTCATCTTGCTTACAGAACAAAGGTATGACATTTTAATATCTCTTTAGAAACTAAGCTCTTTGGCAGACTTGAAGTAAAACATGTTTTTAACCTAGTCACTTAAAGAAACATTCAGTGCATTTCTCTATAGCCTTTCTGCAGGAACCTGTGGAAAATATGAATTCTTGATGTTTTAGAGTAAACAAGCAAACATATTTCTATGCATATAATCAACAATACTTTAGGATTAGGTGTACGTGTTCTGATCTGCCATTAGCTGTTTTCTTCTTTAATGTTTTCTTAACAAGATAAACTGGGATTTGAAATTCTACCGTCCTTAATTTGTATGTAGCACAACATGACATGGCAAAACATGTTCTTTCTTTAACTGATGAAAGTCCAACACTATGGACTAGTTGGTATTAACGAAAGGATTATATTTAGCATCTCAACTGTCACTGCGGCCAGGCCAAGAAGCACATGTTCAAAGGTGCACATGAATGTACAAAAAACGCTTTCAACGTCTCCCACAGGAACAAGAATTGTTACTGAAGAAACTACAGATTTCCAATGGAAGGACATCAAAGAATTACAAGTACTCATGTTTTAAGAATAGGAATATGAGATTACCATATAAAAGTAGCAAAAGATGTACATACAGATATTGCTGGCAGCAACAACACTATGTTAAATAGCAAATCTACTTTCATTCCAAATTACATACTAGAACATGTATTTCACATCACAATTACCAAGGACTTGAGCAGTTGGAGGATAAAATAAAACTACAAAACACAAATGCTTGTAAAAGTAGATATACCAAAATAATGTGTACACAGCTACAATACTATCAATTAATCTTTAACTAAATACAAAACCATAATTATTAAGAACGCAGACATGGGATCACACGATTTTGGTGGATCGAAATGTCTATAACATAGATGGCCATGCCGCACCTATGCAGAAGGACTGTGGGTTGTAGTGGCCAGTTGTGCATCCCGACATATCTAGTGTTGCCGCCATTACTTTTTTTGTGACAGGGGTAAGACATCCTCATGGGAGAAGAGGTATGTTGATGCTGCTGGCCTGAGTCTAAGGAACTCCCCCATGGCCACCCGTGGGCAGAATTCGTCCTCCCCCTGTCTTCTTAACTAAATTTACTTACCACCGTGATCGTTCTTGGAAACCCTGGTCCTCAAATACAAGGTACCCGATAACCACACATCCCTTGTCAGCACCCTTAGTTCAGAGTCTGCCAGCACTTTAGGTATCAATTTGCTGATGCGCAGTGCCCCAAAAAAGGCCAATGAGAAACAAGCCCCAAACAGGATGCAATCATATGAAGTGTAGCAAACTGCTCCTAATAGTGGTAACATACTCTTTAACAGAACAAATTCAATGGGCAGACTGTCATCTTTGCTCACTGGCTTGACTCTGCCCCACCACGTCAAGGCTGCCCTCATGTGAAAACTCTCTGTGGAGTCCCCCAACCCTACTAGCTGGGTATGAAAGGCAATAGGGATCAGATGCCCTGCCACCCAAGATTTAAATGTATTATTATCCTGCACCCATAGCAGGAGAAACAGAACTTTCCCCCTGAGGTTGTCCATCCCCACATCGTTTGCTGCGAGCAAAAAAGTATTGTAACACCTGATATATCTATCCCTTGTTCGTGTGGGTAATACTTGCACTGCCATCTCTCTCATAACCTTTTCCAGTGAACTAGACCCCAAAGTCTGCCGTCAAACTGGGTCATTGTATCACTCACCATTGGACATGCCTTCCTGAGCCTCACCATCTGTGAATGAGAAAGTGAATCGTCCACAATGTTAATCACACCGGGGGTATTCCTATCCCATATCTCAGCATTTATTTCTGAGCATATCCTTAGTAGATGCCTGATTAAACTCATCATTGCTGGGCATTGTGCTGATTGATTGTTAACCACCGGCACCACCGCCAGATTATCCGACCATGCAACCAAGCATTTGCTGGACAGTTCATCAGACCATGAATGCAGGGCTACCAGCCCGGGAACAACTCCAGCAAATTGATTTTCGTACACCCCTCCTTTTCCATGTATTAGGCCTGCACCATTCCCTTCCCAAAAGGGCCCCAAAACCGTGTCTCCCCTAAGTCTCATAAAGAGCTGAAATTGAGAACAGGGGACCCAACGTGAATGCCACAAGCAAACGCTATTAAATTCCATCAGGAAATTCAAAGACTTGTGGAGATCCTCCTTGAAGTCTGTGCTCAAATGCACCATATGCCAACCCTTCGTGACCCCCACCATTGCGATGGCAAAACATCTCACAAACACTCTCCCCACAGGAATAACTCTGCTTGTGAAATGTACCAACCCCATAAAGCATGAATCCTCTTCAAAGGTACCCTGTTGCATGCTAACACCACATTGATATCATTGACAAACTCCCTTATCTTCTCCCGTGGCATGTGACAAAACGCTTCTACATTATCAATCTCAATGTCAAGATAGGTCAGGCTCGTGCAGGGGCCCTGTGTTTTCTCATTTGCCAGTGGCACCCCAAGTTCTCCGTCAAAATGAAGAACTTGCTAAGTAATGCTACATAAACATCTGAGCCTCCCTCACCAATGAACAAGAAAGCATTCAAGTAATGGGTATTACCTCTCTCCTCTGGTTTTCCATTGCATTCAATGCCCATTCCAGGAAGGAGCTGAAAGGTTCAATGTATGCAGAGGAGATTCTACAGCCCATTGGCATGCATTTATCCACATAGGTATTGCCCATAAACTGGAATCCCAACAGATGAAAGCTGGACGGATGAACTGGCAGAAACCTAAAGACAGCTTCAATATCCACCCTTAGGAGCAAAGATCATGTTCTTGTCCTCCTTGCAAGGCTTATTGCTTGCCAGGAGAAGCATAGTTCACTGAGCATGCTCTTCATCCAAGCAGTTATTCACCGACACCCCCTTTGGGTGTGACGGATTGTGAATCAATAGAAATGTGTGCATCTCCTTTCTGGGTACCACCCACAGAGGGGTTATTATGGGGTTGTCCATCGGTGGGGCCCGAAATAGACCTGCCGATTGATCTAATACCCTCTCCTTCTCAATCTTCTCTTTCACCACCTCTGGAAATTCCTTTACTAATTTCAAGTTCATAGCTGAGCGAGCCCTGAGAGGACCCTTGTAAGGGATCTTAAAACCCATGGTGAATCCTTGGACAAAAATGCCCCTCTTATGCACCAAAGGGTATTGCACAAGCCAAGTTAGCAACTTCTGCACCTTAATCAGGGAAGGGTCCTTGACCCAGAGCTCAGGCTGTAGCCCCCCCCCCACTGTTCACAGCCATTACAATTATACTTCCGCCCACCCCGTTCCGTACCCCAAGAGAACAAATTCCACTCCATTCTGATCCTGTGTTGCACACAATCTTAACCTCATATTACCATCCTGCTGCAGAGCTCCTACCATGCTGACTGGGTGAGCTATGTTTCAACCAGTGTTTGTTGCCCAAGACACGTTGTTACCTTAAAGAAAACAAAACTTTATTAGTACCAATTACATAACATGACCATACACACATGCTGTTTTACCCATAATACATCATTAAACTTTGTAACCGGGCACCTGTCCTTCATGGTGCTACCAATGTGATTGACCATGTCCTGGCTCTGGAAGCCTTAATTCAAGTGTCCCCTATCTAATCATGCAACCTGTTTGCATTGCCAGCCAAGAGTGTTCCCATCCTCCTTTCTTCTTTCCTGGTGTAGGAGCCCTCACCACTCCCGCCGGTGTGCTCATGCCCCAGGTCACGTGTGCCGCTGGGCTGATGTCGGTCAATGCCATGCCCGAGACACCATAAGGCGTTCTGACCTGCACATCTAGTACTTCCCCATGTTCCTGCTTGACAAGCAGGAGGGATGCTGTGGCCCCCTTCTGCACGTTCTCAAAGTGCAAACTCCGATTGTATTTTCCCTTGTTGAACAAGTTCTCAGATGCGACCATCCTGCGGTCCAGCCATTCCTCCACCTGTTTCTGATCCCACTTCATGAGCAGGTCACTTAGTAACCTCTTGCGGAAGCACTCGTCTCCAGAATCCAGACTAACGCCCCAAACCTTCTCTGCTCTTCAATAATACATTTCCTGTAGCTATACAGATCAGGTGCTTTCTGCACAATAATATGTGCCATTATTTTAAATGCTTCCAACCAGTTCTCCAATATTTCCTCGGGCTTACCCTTTTCCTTGCCTTTACTACGTCCCTTTTTGAGTTTCCTAACTCTTTGTTTTATGTTCGAAGAGGGAGAACATGTCGATAAATCTCTTGTTTTATATATCCTCTTTTACCAACTCTCGGATGTGCACAGACCAAGATGGACTTTTCGGAATAGTAGGTGGGTGAGGCTCAGCAAGTCTGCAATGGATATCTGATTGCATGCTACAAATGATTAATGCTATTGCACATTGTTGCTTGTTTTATTGTTTTAAATGATTCCTTAATGATAATCACATTCATGCTAGGAGGTGTACTCATATTCAGAGGTGTGTGCACTACTGCTTGATTTATAAACTCATATCTGATTAATATAGAATTGTAAGGCTTGATTTACAAAAGCATTTTACAATGGTGCAATCCCCCTGGAAAACCGCTTTGTATATCGGTCCCAGCTAGGACTGATCAAAACTCAGCTGCTTTCGTTATGATGGCCACTGTTCTCGTTTTCCTTATTTCTTTCTATAATGACACCTTTATTGAAGATAGTTACAGTTTTTATGGCATAGTCATATTGTCGCAACTGGAAAGACCCCATTTTCATAGCCATATGCTCTGAAATAAATAAAAAGAACACTGGCAACACACGTATACAGTGTAGGAATACAATTATAGCCTAATTTGGTTCACACTCTTTGCAACTTCATGTTCTATATTATTGAATTTCCACCTCTCTTACATTAAAACCTGCTCAGGTCTTATGCAGATTATACCACCAGGGTGTTAAAAGCGTGTTTCCTTGTAAGACTCTGTAAGACTCTGCTTGGTAACGTAGCCCGTGTTTATTGCTAAGAGCTATTTCAGTCGCTTACCTGATTAAACCCTCTGGTGTGCATGACAGAAAATAACTCCATAAGAAATATCATTCTCATTCACTGTTCCAACGTGACAGATGCACGATTTACTGAGTTTGCGGCTCATAATTTAGATGTTTTTCTACTCAGCCCTACTAACCCACTTATTTCACTAAAATTATACCGTGTTTAATAGGATGTCTCACTGTTAGATTGATTACGTCTTATTCGTATAATTCTATTTAACACTGTAGAGGTTGAACTCATTAATAACAAATGGAATAATGTATGGAGTTCTCGCATTATGATAAAATATCTACGCAAGAAGGGAAAACACTGATAGGGTCCAATTCACAAACAATTTCACACAAGCAAAAAAAGCACAGAAGATGCAATGATTCTAAAAATGTGCAGGTCACGGTATTCATACATACATCCTGTGTATTTCTCAGGGTCTCTGAACTAGTGCAAATCATATGCTGACCAGAACCCTTTGCGTCAGGTGCACGCAACTGATACTTGTCTATGACACAGGTGATGTGAGAGCATTTGATTGTGAAAAGCCCTTGAAGAGCTTGACGTCATGAAATGTGTGAAAAAGAAAAGCACAGCAGTAACAGGCCACACATTGTCACCCTGAACACCCCTATAGTTTGCATCTGCTAATTTGCTTTGATTCCATTCTCCTCCCTTCTTTCCTCCTCCCTACAATTGGGGAGAACAACACCTGGCGATACGGGGACAGCTACAAACCAATGTATACAGGAAGAGAATATCTGAAGTAGGCATTATGGTGAATCTGAGTTTAGAGAAATCAGAGAAGTGAAGCTAAACAAGAGGTAGATACCAAACCACAAAGGAACAAGAGTGAAAAGCGGTTTTGCCAAAAGGAAGTTATGAAGATAAGGGAAAACTACAAATGGCACGACATCACGAGAGACTATTTAAGGATTTCCTATTAGGGAAGAATCCTACAGAGTGGTACTAGAAGTTCTCTTAGGAGAAGGGGGTCATTCTCCACCTATAACTTAGTTTATACAGGGGTAGGGTTAGTACGAGTAGTCTTTTACAGCCGACATTGTTTCCTTTAGACATTCACGACTGATGGGCGAGCACCTTAGCTAGAAAATAGGCAGGGAACACCCATAGTAACATGGAAAGTTAGGCCTTATTTTACGTTAAATAAATTATCACGAACCATGTCCAGGAAGTGTCCGCACCCTTCTTCTGACCCGCACCAAATGGTGTCAGAATGGGATGAATACCAACTGATAGAAGTTGGCAACCTATAAAATTCACTAAATTGTCTTCCGAAGCCAAACTTCCTACAGTGGCCACCATTGAATAAATAGGCTTTGACCTCCAAATCACTGAAGAAATTGAAATACCCTCTGGGGAAAGACAACTGAAACCCACCAGCTTATCCTTAACCCCACCTAAAGGAAACTATATGGGTTAGGTGTCATGGACTCTGATTTTTGAGGGAACATTAAAGTTCTTCTGCATAACCACAGTAAGAACCCATATACAGTGAGGGAGGGGGAAAAGTGATCATGGTATTTTAGAGAAGGCTGTATTTCCAGTTCCCCAAGAAGTTGCAGAACAAGCAGAAACAGAACGAGGGACTAAAGAATTCAGAGAAGCCGAGCTCCCCATTATAGAGAAAACACATGAAGAGCCAGAAGAGACTGCCCCTTTATCCAATCTGGCTTTCGCTCAGAGGAATGTCCCCATCCTCACGGAAGCCTTTAATAAGGTAATACCCAAAGAAACTGGACGCGATAAGGCCAGTCCCTTCTTTTTCTTAAAAAAGGTGTTATTGTTTAGAAGCGTTGTGACACCAGAAGCGGTACGACACACTCAATTGGTGGTACTGTGAAACCAAAGGAGAACTATAATAGAACTGGCCCACTCACATCTAACAGCAGCACAGCAAGGAATAGCGAAAATGCATAACCAAATAATCCCTGGGTTCTATTGGCTGGGTTTCTTTGCTGATGTTAATTGTATAGCCTCTTGTGAGACATGTGAAAAAACTGCCAACACTCCCATAACCCCCTGAATACTTACAACCTTTACCGCTAATTGAAGTTACATTGTCCAGAATTGGCATGTATATAGCGGGCCCCGTAGAGACCTCAAAGTTAGGGAATCGCTTCATCCTTGTCATCCTGGGCTGTAAAACGTGTTATCCTGAAGCCTTCCCTCTGCGTAACAATACAATGCAACACATTTTGAAACACCTGTGGCCTTTCCTATTCACTGTAGGATTCCCAAAAGAGAGATTAACAGACTAGGATACTACCTTCATGTCCCATCTGATGAAAGAGGTAAAAGAGATATTAAACATTAAAATTCTCCAGACATCAGTGCATCATCGGCAGACTGACGGTCTCGTAGAACGTGTCAACCAAACCTTAAAAAGAATACTAAGGAAATTGGTTGAGGCCGATGGAAAGAATTGGGATGTGATGATACCCTGGGCCCTCTTTGCAGTCAGAAAGACTCCACAGCCCCCTTGGGATATTCTCCCTTTGAGCTTCTTTACGGAAGAGAACCACACGATATCCTAGAGATTCTGAAGGAGACCTGGGAGGAAAGAGGGAAAGCCATGTTACCGATTTCTCAGACGGTTCAGAAATTGAAATCTCGCATGAAAGCAGTCAGAGAGATAGTGAAGAAACATCTAGGGCAGGCCCATGATCAACAGAACACTTTCTATAATAGATGTGCAGTCACCCATACTTTTTCAGTTGGACAGTCAGTGTTGGTCCTTCTACCCAGGTCTGAAAATAAAATGATTTCCTGATGGCATGGTCCATATAAGATCTTAGAACAAAGAGGACCATTGGATTACCCAATATCACAGCCAGATGCCAGAAGATGAAGGTCTATCATGTAAATTTACTTAAAGAGCGGAAAAAAGATCCATGCGAAACCACCACCGTCACCATTGCAGCCCCCCCTTGCTGACTCTCTTAGTGAAAATCCCTTAATACCTCCTGATCTTTCAACCTCCCATCAGACTTGCATTAGAGATATGTTACAACAATTTCCCCAAGTATTCTCACAACAACTGGGGAGAGTGACACTTTTTTTTCATTTTATTAGAACTCTGGCAGGAAAAACATAAATCTCAAGATGTACAGGCTCCCTGAAGCCCACAAAAAGATAGCAGAGTTACAGATAGAAGACATGCTGACATAATAGAGCCTTCTGAGACCCCTTTTCGTATTGACTTGCAGACACTAAAATCAATACCCCTATTTGGCAACTACGCGATGCCAAGAAAAGGTGAATTAATCAAAAAATTAGGTTCAGCTATGTACATATCCACTTTAGACTTAATGAAGGGATATTGGCAAATATCCTTGTACCCTGCAGATGGAAAGAAAACAGCCTTTTGACATTACAGGGCCTTTTCCAATTCAAGATCTTGCCTTTTAGCCTTCACGGGCCTCAGCCAGCTTTCAACAGTTAATGGACCAAATACTAAAACCTTATTCAGCCTTCAGTGTAGCCTACTTGGATGATATTTTCATTTATCGTGCTAGTTGGGCTAAACATATATATGATCTATATTAGATCACCTGAGTCTTGAGGAAAGCATGTCTAAGAGTCAACCCACAAAAATGCCATCTTGGTCAGTCCTCAGTAAAATATCTAGGGCTTTTTTTCAGAAATGTATTAATTCAACTAAAAACTGACAAGGGCAAGACGGTGAACTGGGTGATCTCCAGCCCTTTAAGATGAGTAGCAATACCCTGGAGATGGATGGGGAAGCAGACCTTACTCATACATCAATAATCGAAACTACTCAGGTAGTGGGCAAAAAGGATAACTGTTTTAATATCAATTATCTAAATCAGGGAGTACAAAGGACTTCAACGGACGTCTCAGCGCAAATTCTCTAAATGCATTACAAAAAAAGCAATTTTATATACCAAATAATCGTCATTGATGATGTTAACCTACATATTACTAACGTCATCATACGTGGCAAGGTACAAAAACCTATTGGAGAAAGCGATTGGGTCTAAAGTGATATCTAAATATATGTTCTATACTAGTATGGGACAGTGAATGAAATTAATTGGTTTCTTAACATCAGGTGGGGCAACTAAGTACTCCTTTCAAAATGGCCACTATGAAAGTCACTAAATATACGACATCCCATTGGCTAAACAATCTATAGGACCCTTAATTACCTGGTCCCCTACAATTGGTTGGCACTCTAACCTTCATCAGTACTTTTCCACCTACGTCTAGCAACAGGCGGGTTGGACCTGCAGGTGCTGGTGAGCTCATCTAATACAGAGCTTCCCACCAATTAGCATATCCATCTATTATCACGTCAGTGGTCTCCTGGCAATTAAGACTTTGAACTTGTCCTTGGGAGTGTTCTTAGCGCTGGAGAATTCAGTGGAGTGAAGGCACGCTCTGCCCTCAGGCGTAGGTGTGATAGTCCTGTTTGTCCAACTTCATCTGTCCACGTGACTGTAGACCATGATTTCAAGCCTTTAGTGTATTAAAATACTATTTTCTAATAAGCCTCTGACGTCTTCTTTGTTTGTCCATGCCTTCTGAACAGGAGCTTGTTCTTTCACACGATTTTGTATCCAATGTCAGCTCACCCCAGCCTGATAAAACCTTGGCTTCTTGGCCTGGCTTCATGGCTCATCCATCCTCGCCTTTCTGAGATTCATTTTTCATTCATTTGTTTTCTTATTGCGACTCACTGAAAATTAGGCCTTCCTTTTTTAGTCCAGCTCTGCTATAACACGAGTTGAAACATCCAACCTTTACTCTTTATGCATATATGAATATATTGGCGCATGCCGCAATCTATTCACTATAAAGCTAGCCTCAAGAATACTTTGTCTGCTTGCGTTTCTCTGCATCAGTACACGTGTAAAACAGCTTGATATCTTCGTCATTTCTTTGGCATAAGCTTCTTCACCTTGGTCCCAAGATGTCACTTATCCTTAATACTTTCATGATGCCTTATATAATATCTGCATTCTCTTGTCTCTGAATCTCTTCTATGTATGTCAGCTTGACGTTATATGACGTCACCATTCATCTTGGTCATTCATTTGCTCTGCTTCTTCCGGGATTTCATTCAAATGGCCATCATATTTTCTCATATACAGGTATGGTTTTCTCAATGGGAACCTTGCTTCCAGGATTCTCTTTGGTATCAGTATTTTTACTGGTACCACACGTGTCTAACACTCTGGATCCCAACATAGAGGCAATATCGGTGACGTGGTTGAGGTAGGGGTACTTGGCTTCTTCTCTACATCGGTCTTAAAAACATCTATCCCCAAGACCAACAGAGAACTTCAGATCTTCTTTGGTCTAACGGGGTACTATAGGATGTTTATTCCTAACTATTTAGGCATCAGTGCCAATTTAACAGACAAATTATGAAATGCTCAACTACAGAAGCGGATATGCAATAAAGAAGACCAGGACATTTTCAGTGGCCTGAAAAACATCCTTTGTAGTGACAGGATGGCAGCCCATAAACCGAGAGATATAAAAAATCCCAAAGAGAAAATAATCACTGAACCTCTTTGCAAAGGAAAACAAGGTTTATTACATGCAAAAAGGTCCCATAGAACCAAAAGGACACAGAGCTCATCTTATCTCAAAGGGTTACAGTGTATGTAGTGGACATTATGCATAATAATGAGTACAACATAATCCCACCAACCTCATTGGCGACCATGTATACATCATGCTAACCCCCCCCCCCCCATGGTCCCTTAACCGATTGGCCACATCTAATCAAAACTCTTTCCCCTAGACACGTGGTGCCCTACATTGACAGTGTCAAACTCAGGTACCTGATTGGTGGGTTCTTAATGTTGATAGGTCTTTAAATCTGAGACCGTCACACCCCCCATCACAGACACAATCAAAGTAATCTGGCAAAGCCAAATCTGTCACGATTCTGCTCGCCTGCCTCCCAGCACCTTTACATGCGCCTAATCCTTTATTTCCTTGTTTTACCGCTGCAGTTCTGGACTAATCTAATTGCATGTTCCATTCCAGATTTTGGATTAAACCAGCAGATGCATTCTGGGACATGTAGGCTGTCCAAAAGGCAGAGGGCTGGAGGAGGCATATTAAATACATTTGTTTGCAGCAAGCTACTAAGAGCTGCCGAGAGCCTAATTGCATTCACCTGTTCCAAGCTACTGCGACTCGGCTGCAGAGAGCTGGAGAGCACTTGATTAGAATCCACTGCTGCTACTGCTGCAGGCTACTGAAGCCTGGGCTGGACTTAATTGAACACAGCTGCCAGAGTCTGCAATCAGCTCCACCCTGCTGGCCTGCTGGCTGGTAGGGCCTTTATAAGCTCACTCTGAACAGAAGCAGTGGTCAGTCAACTGCTTTCTCTGGGAGTTCGTGCTGGTGCTCCTGTTACCAGTTGTTGACCTTTCCTGGATATCCTCTTTTGGCCTGTTGATTCCTGTTGCTGTTGATGCTTGCAGCTCCCCCTTCATTCTGCTGCAGCCTTTTGCCCTGTTCCTTTGGGCTTCCACCTGACGTCTCTGCCGTACTCCGCTGTCTTCCGCCCTGCTCCTCTAGGCTCCCACCTGATGGCTCTGCCGTACTCCGCTGCCTTCCGCCCTGCTCCTTTGGGCTTCCACCTGACGGCTCTGCTGTACTCCGCTGCCTTCTGCCCTGCTCATCTGGGCTCCCACCTTACTCCGCTGCCTTCCACCCTGCTCCTCTGGGCTCCCACCTGACGGCTCTGCCGTACTCTGCTGCCTTCCGCCCTGCTCCTCTGGGCTCCCACCTGACGGCTCTGCCGTACTCCGCTGCCTCCCGTCCTGCTCCTCTGGGCTCCCACCTGGCGGCTCTGTCACACTCCGCTGCCTTACGCCCTGCTTCTTCGGGCTCCCACCTGACGGCTCTACTGCACTCCACTACCTTCTGCCATTCTCCTCTGGGCTTCCTTGCCTGGCAGCCTTACCAAACTCCTCTGCCTTCTGCTCTGTTCCTCTGGGCTCCTTGCCTTGCTTCCCGCCTGTTCCAACTTCTGATATCCTATCCTGTCTGGACCTGGTTATTTCTTCCAACACTGCTTTCTGCTTGTATACATCTAAGTCCACTGAGGTGTCTCCACTTGAATCCGTTTAACAGTGTGACCCTGGGTTGGTCTCCGTTCAGATCAGATAAGGGAAGACTTCTGTTGCTTTCAAGTAGTCTGTTGAAGTCGTACCTGCCTCAGTATATGGTCTTTCAGTTTTACCCTTGCACTGAGTACAACAGTTTCTTCAGCACGCCCAAGTCATGACGTTGCTGTATGACTGTTGTTAAGAGTAATCTGCTGGTACCTATCCCAAGGGCTTTCCTTAATCCCTGGAGACCCCTTATCATATTCCAGTACACCCTTAGTTCTGATCAATCCGTGTTACCCAGTGTACTTGCTTGTCTTTGCCTTTTCTCTGTCTCTTTGTTTACAGCCTGCTCCTGCAGTTCCTGTGAATTCCTGTTTCAACTAACAGCTTGGTATGTACCTTTAATCTGTTATTTGCTAGCATTGTCTCCGGAATCTCCCTATATCTACTTACATACAGGGAGAGACAGCCTCTGCCCTGTGCTCTCCGCCTAGACTTTTGAGAAAATCTGCTTTGATAAGACAATAGGCCTCATTAACCCAGACACCATGGTGTACACTATCAGCACCCAGGCCTTGTACTAAATGTATTGGCATCGCCTCCGCTCCTCCTGTCCTGAAACACAAGACTTTCCAGGCACGGCTCCCACTTATCTCCTTCCAACCCAGATGCCCTGGCATGATGCGACCCAGGCACCGCTCTTGAGTCTAAATTTCAAGTATTTATCTGCTAAAGTAGTGTGGTAATGGAGATGAGAGTTGCACTCGTACCGGGTACACCCCCAACGGCCCTACCAGTTCCCAATCCATCCGCTCCAAATAATGAGCAAAAGTATAAACTGAGAAAGGTTCAGTTTGCTGCTAGCAAAACACTAAAGGCCATATAGTTGCCATTAAGAGAAGATTATATAATGCAACACAGCTAGAGTGTCAAGTTGCACATGTAGAAGTACTATGTAGTATATAGATGGACAAGTAGAAAGAATGTTACACAAAGGACACCTGCACGTAGACATGAAGGACAGCTGCACGTAGACAAGAAGAACACCTGCATGTACACACACAGAAATCCCACATGTAGACATAAAGAACACTTACATGCAGACATGAGCAACACTAATGTGCAAAACATGTAGAAAACAACATGGTAGAGAATGAACAGAAGAACTGCTATTACTCAGACCAAATTCCTGAAATGTTGCAACCTGACATAAAACTGCTTAAAAGAGGTTTCTAAGCATGATGCTTGGATGAGCTCCAGATACCAATTTCAGTGTGCCAAGGGGAGTTCTGCTTATCAAGATGAAACCACACCAGATAGCATTTTTCATGCTAAATGCCATACAATTATTAGGTTTCGTTTCAGTTGGTTGCAATACAAAATACACATATCCTTGAATGCCAGGTGCAAGAGGATACCATGCCAAGTAACCCTTTAACAAATTAACATGCAACTCCCCAAGTGGCTGCCACAGGAAAATATACCCTTTTTAGGATAGTAGAAACATTGATAAATATATAGAATTGAGCTGCAAACAGTGGTCCTCTAATATGTGATCCACACAATGGTCATTTTGTCCATGCCAAATTAGATAGTGCACCTGCCACTTCCTTTGCATATCCAGACCAGGAGATGACTGCCAAGGCCATGAACAAAGGCTGACAGATAAGATCTTGAGCCTGGGAACAGAGGGGAGTACCTTCTTTAAAACTGGATTATAGCGTGTCACCAATCTTTCCTTGCCCATAATGTGACTTGGCACTGTGTAAGGTGTCCAGGTCGGATGAGCAAATGTCCGATCAACGAAATTATGTTCTCCTTATTGACAAATGTAGTAGAATACCAACCAATAGCACAATAGATTCAAATGTATTATCTGTAAATGGCTGAACTTAGGGAGGAGTTACTGTTTGCAGAAGAACACATTATAAAGAGGTTCACTTATAGATAACTATATAATCCATACTCTACCAGTGAATCCACTACACAAATAGAAGTTTGTTGTGATTGTATTAACCATGACGTCAGTTCTGATGATTTATTCTGTTCAAAGTTGTTGTTCCAGAACAATTTTATGAGATTGTCTTGTGTATGCTATCCCATCGGCCATTTGTTTTGGAATAAAGCTAGGTTTTCTCGTGCACTTGGAGTTACTCTGTTATTGAGAATTTCTCTCTTATTGTTATTTGTTGGCCTATCTTAACATTTGGAGGTACTGTAGAGGTCCTCAGTGTCAGGCGAGGTTTGTGGACTCTTCACCACAGCTCCCATGGACAGCAGGGTCCACCTGCAGGGAACAATTCGAATGCACACATGAGAAGCGGTTGGCCTGCCCAGTCTCGGAGGCGGCATGCTGGATAGAGGAGAGAGGAGACTCGATGTCAATGGACCTCGTGGATCGTAGGATAAAAAGTGAGTATTACCATGCACGAAAATACCTGTAGGGGAGGGTATTGTATTGTTGTGTTGTTGTTTAAGTTGGAAAAGAGTATTGAAAAAAGAGTAAAAGATACTTCTAACAGTAGTTGGGGAAGGATGTATGGAAGGGCATAAAGCCCAGCCCCCTTTGGGGGCAGTAAGAGATAAGAGGTTATAACCCATAAAAAGGGATGACAGCTGTGTAGCAAATGTTTATTAGTGTTGATAGTGTAGATATTGTTTTGGTATATAATAGAATGGTAGAGGTGTTTTTGTGTAGGGGTAGAGTAGCAGTTATTATTGTTGGAGGTAAGTATGAAGTAGATTGAGGCTGTGTATTTTTGGGGTACGTTAGGAGAGAAATTGTATTGATACTGTAGTAAATTGTGAGGGAGGAGGCGCAAAGGGAAAAGAACAATCAGAGGGTGTTCAAATGGCTTGCATGGAAATGAATTGGTAAGTGGGGTATTATATTTTATAATGAGAGACACACACATTGTTCAAGTTGTTTCCCCCAATATAAAAGAAAGATTTTAAAATACCATGTACAATGGGTCAAAGAGATGGCTGGTAAAATGGTCCAGCCATGGCTCCAAGAAGGGACACACTCGAAGCACCTGCTGCAACAGAGCAGAATAAGCATACTTGACTTATGGAACATGTTTGGGGAGGAGGAGCAGATCAAAAAACTAAGTATAAATAGAAGAGACGATGAAGGCTGTGTGAAACCCATGGCACCTCCTCCCCCTCAGCCTTGTCCTCCATTCTTAACCATGCAAGGATTATATCCATTCCAACCTTCTACAGGATACAGTATCACCCTATATGTACCCATAGGGATGAAAGGTAATAACAAGGAAAAAGAATTGAAGGTGGCCCAAAAGCACCTTAGCAGAGCGTTTAGAACACAATAAATGAAAGAGCTTATAAGCGTTGCTGTAAGAAGCAAAAGAAGAGTTAAAAAGAGTGGAAATCATAAAGGGCGGGGAACAAGAAGCAACAGTGGCATCAGACAAATGGGTAGGAGGACAGATATTATTTAAAATAGAGGGACAGAAAACCCACAATCACAATATGAGGGTTGTGACGGAATCAACTTCCGGGCACCATTGGTCCAGGGATGAATATTGGTTTCTAAACCATCAATCAGACCCACACCTCTAGTACACCAGAAGGGATACAAACAGATTGGAAACACGAGTCAATTATAAACCTCCTTGTCCAATTTTGGTAATGTGGATGGAACATCAGGCTTATCTCTGCAACACAGTTTGGTTAATTGCAACACAGTGAAAATACAGTTATTACCCAATGATAAAAGGGACTGTCCAGTCAAGGTTGTAAACAAATATCTAGTTTATTATTATGACACAGACAGTTCTTGCACACTACAAAATACAATCCACGCTGTAAAGGAATGCAGAGGGCAGACAGTTTCAAAGAAGGAAAAGGGGTGCACTCTGCAAACAGACAGGAGGGTAGTCGGTATAGTAATTCATTGCAATAGTTCAAGGATACTTGGATTAAACATAAAGGGAGCAATGCATCATAAAATGTCACTAGGGGCCTTCGGAGAAGGACCATGAGGACATGACCACAATGTACCTTTTGCTTGTAGAAGTTCTTGGTGCTCGACAGTGTGGAGTCGGTTTCAGGGGGCTTTGCAGCTTCTGTGACAGGGTTCAAAACAGTAGACAGCTGCGGGTATCAGGCGACAGTCAGTTCAGCAAGTGGGGCTGGACGGACGGCTGCAGGCCGGCCTACATGGCGGCTCAGGTTCAGGAATTGTTGTCTCAGTGCTGGTCGAGGCATCTCAGACGGTGTTATGACTGCCATGTAACAAAAGTCAGCGGTGCATTTGGTTGCAGCTTGAGGGGCTCGACTTGCTCAAAAATGTCTTTTAAGGCAGACGTCGGTGGATGCTTGTCGATGCACTCCTCCTAGCTTCTTCACTGGGCTTGTGTCGTCCTTTAAGGCGTACAGCCTAAAACTGAGGAGAGTGTTGCAGGGAGCTGTCTTGTCCTTGGTTCGGTTCAGAGACTCTCTGGCACTTTCCACCTAGTTAACTTCCTGCAGAGCTTAACAGGGCAAGCTGTTTTCTGGCTGGGTACTGTACCTTCACCGAGGGTCCAATGCTGAGTTATTCTTGTTACTCCTTGCAAAGTCTTCAGATGATCTTCTCAAAAGATGGGCTCAGCCCTCTATTAAAGCCAAATGGGCCACAGTGATTGATGTAGACTAAGCCTACCTTAATGAACCAATTCTGGGTCCCCACCAACAATCTGTAACCCTGAGGTCATAACCAGAGTGCTTTGCAACAGAAAAGGTAAAGGGGTAAAACATGTAATACTAAATCCAACCCATCTTCCTGTCTGTTGTGGATGAAAGGGTCTTTCTGGTTAATTGAGCGCTCTGTGGTTGCTGATTAAAGTGGCAGGTATGCCTTGAAGCTGTGGCAAGAACAGACTTACTGACTTCTGCAAACCACATTCTCGTACATTCTGAATGGGGTCCCCCTGCAGCCATGACTACTGTAAACAGCTGTCCCAGACATGACAGTTCACTGCCCTTGATACTAGGGAGCTGGCTTCAGGTTGACGCAGATGCACATCAAAGGTTGTTAAGGTTTCCAGTCTCATTTGTTAGTCCTGTGACCAAACCCCACGTGGGCCTGTTTGATAGATTTTTTATTTATTATGTGCCTATACACAATTGTTTCAAGGAGCAAGAATGCAAGGGAGTGGGAACAAATGGAGGACAAGACAACGATCGTAGTAGGCCTCATGTCATTGAGATCGTGCAAGTGTGCAACCACAAGTGCAGGGGGAGGGTTCAAGGAAAAGTGCACCCAGAGCAGCAGGGCCCTGAGTTAAGAGCAAGGAAGGCTGGAACTACAGGGGGCAATCCCAGCCCAGTAGTGCAAGGTTAGCCGGGCAGCAGTGCATGTTGGGCCATGCAGCAAGTGCAAGGGTACTGGTCAGGGGGATAGGGGGCTTGTGTCCTGTAAGACTCAGAGGATGCCGAGCAGCCTGTCAGCAGGTGAAGCAGGAGCAAGGGAAGGTTAGCAGGGGAGAGGAAGCAAGAAAGAAGAGGAGAAAAGGGAGGTCTTATGGAGCTTCTGGAACTTAAAGAGATCCCGCTCAAGGAAGAGAGAAGCAGGGAGGCTATTCCCGAGGGAGGCACTTGCAGAGGAGAGAGCTCTACCCCCATTCTCTGCTTGGAGAAGTGACTCACCTGCAGAGATTTAGAAGTAAAGGGGCTCTAGGATGAAGGTACTTAGGGAGAGAGAGAGTTGAAGGTAGTGATGGCACCGCCCAAGAAAGCCTTGTGGTTGATGGAGTGGGACTTAAACTTGATCCTTTCAGCCACCAGAGGCCAGTAGAGGGATTTCAGGGCCACTGAGATGTGATCCCTTGTCTGTAGGCCAAGGATAAGTCCTGTGGTCATGTTCTGGATGAGTTGAAGAGGGTGAAGGGTAGAGATAGGCAGATTGAGAAAGAGGCTGTTACAGTAGTCCACCCTAGAGAGAACCAGGCCTGTGGAGACAGTGAGCCTCTGGGGGAAGGTAAGAAAAGGGAGAATACTGCTTAAGAAGAACAGCTGGAAATGGGGCTTCTTGTCAAGGTCCGTGATGAGTGGAGAGAAGGAGGGAGTGGAGTCAAAGATTAGCCCAAGGTTTTTTGCCTCACAAGAAGCTGAGGGCTGAGGGCCCAAGGGGGTGGCCAGCATGAGAGAGGAAAAGCCAGAGCAGGGGTCCAAATGAGAAGCATCTCAGTCTTACTGGCATTAAGGCAGAGATCATTAGAGGTGCATCATGACTGAACAGCGGATAGGCAGTAAGGGATGAGCAAGGAGGAGGAGTCCGAGGGTAGCCTGAAAGAGACATTTCTGCCATCCTCATAACACAGAAAGTTAGAGGAAAAGGTGGGGATCAGGAGGGCAAAAGGGGCCAGGGAGACATTGAGGAACCGGGGGGGAGGATAGAGCCCTAGAAACACCGCACGTGGAGAGAGAGGTGGTGGAGAGAAAGGACCCAAGCAAAACCTGGGAAGGTCACCCCAGGAGGAAGGAGGTCAGCCACGCCAGAGCCAGATCCATGATGCCAAGGGTCTCACAGAGACGACTAATCAGGATGTTGTAGTTGACCGCGTCGAATGCAGAGGAAAGGTTAAGGAGAATGAGGACTGAGGGAGAGCTAAAGTCAAGATAAGAGAACAGATCTTCACTGGTGTTCAGGAGTACAGTTTCTGTGCCTCTGGCTGCTCTGAAGCCAGACTGATGGTCATGGAGACATCCAACCGATTCAGTGTGAAGAATTAGCTTGGAGATAGCCAGCTTCTGAAGGAGTTTGCCCAGGAAAGGAGTGATAGAGCTCAGTGATAGTTTACTGGAATGGAGGGGCCTGTTTGAATTAACTCTGATAAGTATATGAACGTGCCACCAGCAGAGCTAACAAAGGACAGGGTGGATCCATGGAGCCTTTGTTAGTTAATTAGGCTGGCCATGGCAGGAGGATGTTTTTTCCCTCACCCGTTTTGAGTTGCCTTGATGTACACCTGGCTGCCATATCCCAACTAAATATGACGGGGGTGGCACTTATAGGCTGTGTCCACCCAGAGTACACAGGTCTATGCGTATGTCGTGCGGTGAGCACAAGATAATGTGTGCGTATTAACCCCACACACTTTCCAGATGTTCATCTACCATCATTCAATTTCTTTTAAAATTTCAAAAAACCCAGGTGAGCACACACCCACCGCGTGGATGGTTGAATTCCTCATAAAGGCTTTGGAAAGAGAGGATGAGCAGGAGAGAAGGAGAGCAGAGTATAGGATGGAAATTAATGCCAGCATCAGTAGAAGAGTGACCGAGGACAGAGAAACAGAACAGAGTGAAAAAGGAGTGAATGTGAGTGGTGGCAGGAACAATAAGGCATTAGAAGAGCTAGAAGGAGACAAAGATGAGTGGGAAGATGGAGAGGGGGAAGGGGAAGATGTGGCACAAGACCCCCAAACAGGGATGCTTGAGTACCCTTTAATAGACTTGTGGTATGACACGGTAGTACAGAGAGAGCCCATCGCTCCTAGCAATTCTCCTAAGGACACCATTTGGGGGTTGCAGCTGGGACCCCTTGGTCTCCCTTGTGACCACTATATTAAAAAAATGAATTACCTCCTAGACTGCAGACAGTGGCTGTCCGGTGTTCTAAAATGTGAGTGTCTCCACCCAGCCAATACATTAGTGCTTACCAAATACTCACTCCCACTATTACCATGACCAATCCACTCCCATGTGCATCTGGCCTGTTCGCACACTATGGAAATGGACTAGCCCGGCTTTGGTGCCCACGCCATAACTCTCTCCCCTGTCCAAGGATCCCCCTTTCACCTCCTCTCCCACTTGCCCTAGGGAAGACATGGCCATTCTCGGTAATCCCAGAGTTACCTTCCTACATCACCCCACACCCAAGTCCTCGCATCTCAATATAGGAATACCCTTCACCCCTTGCCCTCCCACGTTCCAACCCATATCCCATCCCACCCTCCCCCACTCCCACTCCCACTCACATGACCCATCCGGTCAGATGTAATGTAATGTAATGTAAACTTGTATAGCGCCGAAAGCTTGCAGGCATCAAGGCGCATTAACAAAGACAAATTGCAAGTGGTTCTCCTGTAATCTCAAGACCAGTGGAACGGAATTCCACAGCTGAGCTGCCTGCACTTCAAATGATCTGCCCATGGCTGATTGAAGGTTGTATTTGGGTACTGCGAGCATGTTTTTTCCTGCTGAGCGCAGCTGTCTCTTCTGCGTATAGGGTACAATATTCTTCTTCAGATAATTGGGTGCTTCCCCAAAAAGGCATTTGTGCACAAGAGTAAGGGATTTAAACTTAATCCTTTCTTCAACTCTGAGCCAGTGAAGCAATTTCCTGGCCGTATTAGTATGGTGTCTTCTCGTAAGGTGCTTCACTAGCATTACCGCATCCTTTTGAATAACTTGGCAAGTGTGCAGGTCTTTGGCCCGAGCACCTATAAAAAGAGCGTTACCGTAATCTAGCCTGGATAATATCACGGCCCTGGCAATAGTAGCCATATTGTTTTCACTCAAGTGTGGTCTGATAGCCCTCATGAGCTGTAAATAATAGGCTGTGTTCTTACGCAAGAGGTTGACCTGAGCTTCTGAATTCACAGAGGAGTTCATCATCATACCCAGAGTTTTGACCTGGTTGGATACTGTTATGATGGCCTCCTTAATCTGAAATGATTTATACTCTCCCCCCAATTTGCCGAGGAGACGGCTGGAGCCGAACAGCATGAGTTCTGTTTTAGAATCGTTGAGGCACATCCAATTGGCTTGCATCCAGTCATCGATCTTGCTGTATATTAGTCCTATCTTGTCGCTGTCTGCCTTATGTGACCCTTCTAGCTCTATTATGAGCTGTGTGTCATCTGCGTAGTTGGTAAAAAAGACTCCAGATTCCATCAATATATCGCACAGTGCACGCATATACAAATTAAAGAGCATAGGTGAAATACTGCCGTCCTGGGGCACTCCAAAATGTATTAAAATGGGATCTGAAAAGTTTTCTCCCCAGTGGTCTCTGGCTTGGCGATTTGAGAGAAATGAAACCAGCCACTTTTGTGCCATGTCCGAGCAGCCCACAATATCTCGCAAGGCTTTGACCAGCGGATCATGGTCAACCAGGTCAAATGCCGCAACTAAGATCCAAAAGCATCAGAATCCCAATTTTACCCTTGTCCATGAGACCCAGCATATGGTTCTGGAGATCCAACATGGCTGTTTCTGTGCTGTGTGACGCTCTGAAGACTGTTGGTGGTTTAGGGGTACATGGGTTTCTACGTGGTCCTGCAGCTGCTGGGTGGCTATTTTATCTAGGATTTTAAGTATGAAATTGGGGTTGGTGATGGGCCGTAGGTTCCCTGGGTCCTTGGAATCCAACCCAACTTTCTTCACTAAGGGTGCAATGGTGACCTTTTTAATTTCCTCCGGAACTATTCCCTCTTTAAAGGAGGCATTAATAATTCTTAACAAAATGGGAGCAAATTGCTCTTTATTTTGTAGAATGATGTTGGGTGTTAAAACATTTTCTGCACAGGACGTGGGCTTTATGTGACCAAGCACCTCCAGTAGCTCTGTTTCTGTTATGGCAGTGAATATGAAAGACTCCTGTACCTTGTTTCTATCAGTCTACATGGTACTGATGTCCTGTTTTAATTTATTCCTGGCGTTGATAATATTTTGCCTGGCCTTAGCTATTTTAGCAGGGAATGCATTTTGCACCGAGTCACAATCTTCTTTCGACGGTAACATAGGCGGGGTGAGAATGTGCGGTTAAGTATTAAGTTCTCTCCGCTCTTAAGTATTTCAAAGAGTTTGCTGGTCTTGTTGTCTGCTGATTCAATTTCAGTGTTAAAATAATTAGCCTTGGCTAGTCTTATTTTATCTTTGTACATTTTGTTTGCAATTTTCCATCTCTCTTTATTTTCGGTGGTCTTGTCTGAATGCCACTTCCTTTCAAGAGCTCTTTTTTCCATTTTAATGGTTTCTATATCCGAATTATACCATTTCTTTTGATTACTAATTTTCCTAGCTAGCTTAGACTTAAGTGGGGCCATTTCATCTACTAATTCTTGTATGTGTATAGTATATTTCTTAAGCATTACCTCACAACTATCCTGCTCCTGAAAGGAGGAGAGTATAGTATCTAAGCATGGCTGGATATGATCTAAAGTCAGATTTTTTAAATTTCTACTGGTAACCTTGACGTGAGGATTGAGTTTGGTCAGGGGAACCTGAAGTTCTATCTCCAAGGTTACTAAATAATGGTCACTACATATACATGGCTCTGTCTTGCAATTTTGGTATTTTAAGTTATTAGCTATGACCCAGTCCAATTGGTTCCCTTGTGGAGTGGTAGGTGCCTTGTTCCCTACCATGAAATCGAGGTTATTTAATGCTTTCTCCAATGAGATAGCTTCCTTGTCTTTTGTATCCGCCCGCCAGTAATTGAAGTCACCTACCACTAGAGCGGATACATTAGAGGATTTCAGGTTGACTAGTTGAGAGCATAATTCGTTAGAGAAGTCTGAGCTCAGTGATGGAGGCCTATATACAATTATTAAATTGAAACAACTATTAGGGGTGAACACCAGTTTCATACGGATGGTTTCACACCCGTCACAGCTGAATGAAACTTTGAATAACTTTAATGTTTCCTTGGCTATAATAGCAACCCCACCTGCCATTACTCCCTCTCGGTTAACATTATAAATAATGTAGCCTGTGTTAAGCAAGCCCACTTTTAAGGTTCTGTGCTGATCGTTACGTTTTAGCAACACCTCCTCATTGATCTGATTATTAACATCAAATTTAGTATTCCCCTCCTGTGCAGTGACTGTACCATTGTCAGTGTTTACCATAATGCCTCAGTTAAGCCACAGATGTTTTAGAAGTGAAAAAATTACCTTGAAAGAGATGAAAGAGAGGTGGCAGAGCAGAGCACACCCAGAGCAAACCGGAGTTAACCAAGCTTACGCGCCTGGCGTGGAAATATAAACACACGGGAACTTGTAGTTCTAGTCTGGTACAGCTACCTATCAACACGCGAACGTGATGAAAATGCTGCCCTGGCCTCAAAACGATTCTAACAGGACCTTGCCTAGTTGTACACAAACTTAGCTCAAATTAGATTCTACAAAATGCTGCTCTAGAGAATCAACAGCTAACTAAGGTTTCAGCGTGCCCTATCTACTCGGATTGCAATAAAAGATAACTCCTCAAACTATATAGGCTCCACTAGACCCTGTGTACGCATCCCCAGACGCATCCATCTAAGGACTACAATCCCTATCTGCCCTCCCTCTACCATGATGGGTATCTATATCATAGGGGCAGCAACACTCAAAAGACTTCACCACTTTCTCAAACCCAAGACTAAATTCATCATCCTAGGAGACATGAATCTAGGTTACAATGTCTCTACAGATCATAAAGCAACCACATTTGCCTCAGCCTTCCGAGACATGCATTTTGCACAAATTGTCAATGCACCCACCCATTCCAAAGGTAGAATACTAGATTGGATTCTAATCCTCAATGTAAGTGCAATTCTACAGTATATTACCAAAGTCGCTTGGTCCGATCACCATCGCTTACGATTCAACATTAATTCCTCCAAAACCTTGGCACCTGCACAGACCAACCAAGCTCTTATCTCATTTAGAAATAATCGCAGACTCGGCTTTGAAAAGATTTCGCCCATTCTTTTTTTTTTTTAAACTCTTTATTTCACATTTTCAACAAGGTACAATAAATAACAGAATTAACATCCTAGGTCATTGAGTTGCAAAATACATAACAGTGGAAAACAAAATGAAACAGAGTTCCAAACCATAACCCTGTAATCCACCATGTGAAATTTAAGACTAACCTAAAACAAAGTCAGATGTACCAAACAAATGACAACAGACAAGCAGGACCACGCAAAACAACCACAGAGACAACACAAACCCCCTCCCCATATATACAAATGTTACTTGAATAAAAAAGACCAATGCACTCCACTCCAGAACTTAATCTAACATCATCCATAAAGGTCACTAAAGCTCCCCCACATATCCTCATAAAAGGTTTCCCTGCTTTGTTTGGAATTCATCGTTTTCTCAAATCTGGATAAAATTCTAACATCTGAAATCCATTCCTCCACCATCGGCTTCTTCCGTGTCTTCCAGACCCTCAACACCTGCAGCTTCTGCTTCTCCCTGCTGCTCCCCCTTGACCTGCACCTGAAAGGACTTTCAATGTTTAAAGGTCCTGCTAAGGTTTGGGTAATTACAACAGCTATACCGCACAGCACAGTTTAGTAACTCTGGACCCCTCTTCTATGTCTCCATACTCAGAACAGTATAAGACTTGAAGTCCATAATGTGCATGTTTGTTTTAAGATCTAAATCATCAATTTTACAATAAGCCATTAAGCCTATATGATCATTAGGGAAATTGTTTAGACGGTTCTCCCATTCCTCCTTCCTGACCTTAGTCTCTTCCCATGTGGTCCTCCTGCATAATACCTAGTGCCAGGGTCAGGATCGGGTAGCGGCTGCCTTTCCCTGGCCACATGAGAAGAGGTCCAGGTCAGGATTTTTGGGATGATCACCACAGATTCTTCACACATAGCTGGGCCCTGCTCACAGAGCTGACACTGATGTAATATCAGATTGCTGCGGCTGTATAATTGTTTGCTTTTAATAGTCACTATGCCACAACTGGGCATGGCATATGTTGGGAGATTTATGTGCCACCAGATTTACAAAAGCATACACTTACTAAATTTAGAAAGAGAGGTGCAGACGATTAAAAAGCCACCTCTACCGGCAGGAACATTCTGTTCCAGCAGCTGTCAGGAATGCACATTTCATCTTTGAACCTGCCCTGCGACACCATTGGCCGGGCACAGGCTGTCTCAGCAAAGGCACATGGTTGCACTATAATTTTGGCATTAAGAATTTATAAAGGGGTCTGATTAGCAGACCTCCCTATCAGAAAAATAATTACCTGCATTTGTTTTCATTTTACAATAATACAAGTTTTAAAAGCCAGGACTTTCACACGGTAGCAGATGTTAAACCACAACAGAAGGTAAATGAACCAGCAAACCTGGGTACCCACATATAAGAATTACATGATGTGGAGGCCCACCAGAAATCTTCAGAGTTCTCTGTAGGATAGGCACCACTGCATTTCCTGGGGACCCAGCCATGTTAGCAATGGGTATAGAGCAGAGGTTGAAGTGAGCGGGAACTATTGCGAACTAAGCTCTGCTAGGTTTATATGTACTGTTAATAGTTGCATTCAATTTTACAACTATTTTCACCAATGAGGAACTGTTATATGTGAAGTTGAAGTATACCTCTTAATTTTACCATCCAATAGCAGTTATAGATAAAATTAAATCTGCTTGACCGTACACTCGTTAAGCATGGATAATATCTCAGCCTGGATGGAAAAGGGCCTGTGTTGGGATCAGTGGCGGTCGCTTACATAGAGTGGGGGCGCCGCCCCTGACCCCCACCGGGCCCCCAGGGCCCAGGAAGTGTGCAGATAATATTGGTGGGGCAGTGGTGGCAAATCAATGTTGCAGAGCGGCAGATGAATTCTTTATTTACAGTGAATTCATCTGCAGCTCTGCATGAGACTTCTTGTGGCTGGCCGGGCTGCAGCTGAGCCTGTGACCCTTGACAGAGGGGCGTGTCCCGATTTACGTAGATTTCCCCCTGTGTAAAGTGCATGGAGCTCGTAGCTCCACGCAATCTACGTAACCCACCCCCATCCAGGAGGCTAGCAGGGCGCTAGAGGGGTGGCCCCGCTAGTATGTAATCTGTGCGCAAACAGCGCACCACCTGCCAGTTACACTGCAGCCTAGCGTAGGATGGCAACAGGATGAAGAATATGAATGCCATTGGTTGTTTCCCAGCCAATGGCAATTATGAGTGTGGGTGGGGACGGGTGAACACTTGTGCGCATGTTTTTACTTAGTGTGTTGACTTGGTGGAGCGTGGACGTGCGCCGTGGCCTAGATCGCTACGTACCTAACCCTCGCCAAGCGCCAACTGTAAGTAACAAACTCGCAGTCGCCTCTCTACTCCTGTCCTGTTGTGGTGCATTAAATATGCTAAAGTTTACATTTGCATCTTTAATGCCCCTCTCTGTCTCGGCAGTCGGCCTAAAGGGCGAGATTACAGTAGGCAAGCCTGCGCGGCCTACTGCAATCACGCACTTATATATGGTGCCATGCCATATATAATTGATTAGTTCTGGATAATGTTCCATAACAGTGTCAAGCTGAATTTCCTTTTGAAGGCCGGGAAGCATTTTCAGTGTGATATTGTTCCCCTTTTCTGCAAAGTAGTTTTTGCATCAAATGATGTACCAGGATGGCATCGAAGGAAAACATGTTTTGTTTTGTTTAGGCGCTTGGCCGGAGGGCAGGCTGCCTTTAATTAATATCCTGAACGGTGCTGTGCACTGCCTGGAACACTGTGCTGCTTTGAGGTGTGTTGCTCTGTGTGTGTGTTATCACAATTTACTGATGGGGAGAGCTGCCAAAGGGCGTCACAATTGTGATTGATTTGAAACAGCTCACAATAAGTAAGGCAATACGGTAGCGTGGTGGGCTAGTGTGCGCGCTGCAGAGCCGTGTGCAACAACCACTCCACACGTTAAACGCCCTGCATCTACTGATCTCACTAAGCTAAGGGTCGCTGGACATGGCGTGAGCATAACAAAAAATAATAGCATTAAAACAAATATTTACGGTCCATTGTTGACCATTATGTTGGGGAGTGAAAAGTGACTGCTGCTGAGGAACTATAGGTCGTCACGGAGAGAAAAGTGTTCAGTCCATTTAACATTGGCTGGAGTGATGGCGCTGGATTGGCAATAGCTGGAGTGATGGCTCTGGATTAGCATTAGCTGGAGTGATGGCGCTGGATTGGCATTGGCTGGAGGGATGGTGCTGTAATGGTTCACTGTAAACCGTGTTTTAGAACACACTTTTGGTTAGCCTGCCTGCATCACATTACTTCAAATTGTTTTCCTTCTGTGAAACTGCTTTTACAGGCAATCATACATACTAAACATACTAAGCAATGCCAACAGTTTGGGCTTTTATATAGGCATGGGAAAGGCACTTCCATAGTAGCATTAACTGCCCGTTGATGGTAGCAGGTACAAAATGGTGCAGATAGTACCTGGGATTCTAATAGCAGTGTCAGGCAAATGCCTAATACTAATACACAAACCAATACTGTTGGCTTTGCCACTGCTCGTTTTTAACAGGAGTTCAGTGAATGTCAAATAGTGCTTCTAAATGGAGTGGCTGAAGGCAGACCTGGTTACAACATTTGTATAACACCAGTGGTACGTTTACAGCTTCAACTAAGTAATTAACTCTCAAAAGACTGTTTTGAAAAAAACACTGGCAAGCTGCGTTTGATGGTAATGCTTGATAAAGCTAGCTCAAAGAGTTCCCAGGAGAATGTGTTTTGCATGGGCAAGGGCAGAAAGTGTGTGGTAATGTCCATAGGGATTTGCTTGGTCATCGCAAGTCAATGGGTGGGTAAATAACCAAGCAACACCTACAAGCTGTCTGTCCTTCCTCGTATGCCCTTTCTCCCTAGCTGTACAAATACAATACTGGTGGTACTACTATATTTTCAATGAACCCACTTGTCCACATTAGTATTTTAGTCAGCGGACCCAGCAGTTAAAATGAAAACGAAGCCACGGTAGCGTGGGTGAGGGCCTGCAGTCATGTTCCTGCGTGTGGGGGTCACTTCATGAAGGCATTAAGTGGTTAACAAGTAATATTTTAGCTTAGTTTCTCCCCTTTCAGAAAATGCCTAAAATCACAACTTAGTAAGAGGATGAATGCATATGCATGCCAGTAATAGCATGACACAATTATATTCTTTCATCATTACTGGCTATCTATATAATGAATTTCTTTATGCATACACCATAGTACCAGCTACTCTCAGCACAAACTGCTGTAAAATACACCACCACACTTGCACACATAAGAATAATGTACCGCCATTAGTATGGAAAACCTAATGCTTTTTGTCATATTTCGGAGGGTTTGGACAGTAAATTGCACAATTTGGAAGCCATTTTATCAAAGATTTTGCAGGGGGAGAACCCTGCCACACCCCCCTTGGTGTGGTGTGAGCTCTTTCACTGCGCTCGCTCCCAAATTTTGCCCCGCGAAATGTACGCCCCACCATCTTTCAAACTCACCAGCTGCCACTGGTTGGGATGCACAATATTACCGCCCTTCCCAAAAAATGTAGATTGCGGAAAATATATTAAAACACAGATGGTGGTGCAGGAGGGAAGGGGGAGCTTTATGGGTGGAAGCCATTGGCGGGAGTGGGAGTTATATAGGGGGAACTAACCATTTGCTTTGCGATACTGTTATGTAGCATACATTGCATGTGCACGATAGTTATAATATGACCTTATGTTGCAGGCCTAAATCCTCGCAGGCCGTGTTGGAGACACAGAACGAGGCCTCATCTTTTGTTTGATTATCACATTCCGATTCCCAGGCATGGCACGGAACACGCACATGCACCCACATATAAATGTATCTAGCTAGGCCTTTGAACGGTTAGGCAGGAATGTGTGCAGCCAAATAGGTGAAGGGCTGCAGCCCAGTATGAAGGCCTACCCATGAGAGCCGGGGCAGAGGTCTCGGGTTGCCAAAACATGGACTAAGGTTAGGACACTAGCGCCTCCCAGAATGATGGGCACTCTATTTGAACTGCCAGATGTGCAGGAATATGAGTCTTAAACCCATCATGAATTGGATTGATTAGTGGGATACCAGGCCCAGCTCTTGGGAGGGGGAGCTGAGACAGAGGGAGCAGAGAACAACACAATCTGTGATTTATACTGAATAGAGCCGAGGGTGATACTCATGCAGTGTGGAGGCATGATGGGGGCGCCTGCCTGTCCGGGATGAGAGAAGAGTTGCTCTGTTCGCAATGACCAGGCTGACCTCGAAGTTAGCTGCCAAGTTCATGTTGACGACATGGTTAGGAATAAAGATAGGATGGTGCCGGTTGAGTTTAACCAATTGCTTTGCAGTGCTTCAAGATGGAAGAGGTTGTTACCCAAGTGTGGTGAAGATGGAGGAGAAGACAACGTGACCAATTGGGAGAAGGGCGAAATGTAACGCTTAACATGCAAATAGGCAGCAGCCAATGAGGGCGGGGGCTGAATACTGTATATCAAATACGTCATGAATGACGATTTGTATGTTTAAAAGATGAGCTTTACGTCGATGAGGGAAGAGAGCTCTGTGCCAGTGGATTTGTAATACCCTGTCACCTATTCCTCTTTGTATACAAAATAAAGCTCTTGTTCTTCTCGACAAAGGGTTCACCTAGTCTTTCTCCCTAATGGGTTGTTTTTCCTTGGTCTGGTTGTTGGAGTGTTGCCCTACAACTGCTCAAATTAAGAAGCAACCTCTCATCACATAGCACCACCCCCTCTGGTTTTTGGGAAGCATGTTATGTTTTTAGTTCAGGTTAAACACTTAGGGCCCGAATCAATGAGTATTTGACTGGTTCAAAGTGAAATTGCACTGCTGAATGTGACTTTGCACTGCCAACACAAACCCTGATTTATGAAACTTTGCCAAGTGTATTTTTGTTGTGCAAAGTCCGGGCACATCCATTTTGAACTGCAAAAATGATTATGCCCGGACTTTGCACTGCAAAAATACACTTTGCACTGTTGCATGAGTCAGATTTTGTGTCGGCTGTGCAAAGTCACTTTTCAGCAGTGCAAATTCACTTTGAAATGGGCACATATTCCATGAATCAGGCCCATAAATGTTATAGTGGCTAATTGTCCAGGTATTCACAAAGATTGCGATTTTAAACTCAGATGGCTATGTAGTATTTGACCCTTCATGCTACTGAGCAAATATGCATTTGTATTGGGAACCTTAGGGCGTGGTTAAGAGTTCGGCAGTAGTGGTAAAACATCCAGTGTTTTTGAATATCGAATGTTTTATCACTCTGCCAAAATACAAGTTTCCGATATGAAACACTAGTTTTGTTTCGCCTGTTTTTATGTGGCGGCAATTACTACCTCACAAAAGCACTGCATGTAGTAATTAGAACATTCATTAACTACTGCATGTGGTAATTAATGGAACCCATGAAATTGTTTGGGACTCCAAAATAGAGGAATAATAGAAAGGTTTGCAGGTATTAGAATCATACAGACTTTTCCCGGACCCAGTAATTACAGCATAGGGTAACAGTAAATGAGTTTGGCAATATAACCATATGGAATACTGAAAAATTCTGGTATCAGTCAATTATTGAGCTGAAGAGAACACCTTCATGTAATTATATGTGTAGGGGGTATAGGGTAATACAAAATATAAGTGGATTATGAGGGAATGCGGGGGTCTCCCCTCCACATATAATTGTGGGGAAAGGTGCAGAAAAACAAAACAAAATGGGTATTTTCATATTTGATCAGTGATCACATAGATCCAAAAACTTTTACGCATGCCCAAAGTGAGCAATCGCTTGGACAATTGTAATAAAAATCTCAGGGTGTGAGGAATGAGTGGAATTCAATCTTGAATTAAATTTATTAGCATTCTGCATATAACTCGAAAGCTTTTGGTTTCTAGATGCAGCATGTCCTAGTAGCTTACAAAAACCAGCTCACAACTCTCTGCATCATCTTCAAATGTATCGATGGGGCTGCTCCTGCCTACCTTAAAGATAGCATCATACCTTTGCTCTATGAAGGATCACAGATCTCCACATAGCATGTACCACATCTTGATTGAATTCTGAATGTTAGCATGCACCACATATAGATAGAGATGTGTAGTTTAGTAGATGTCACATCAAGACTTTATGGCTAGCGTTGTCATTTAATCAAGCTTAACAACTTGTAAGGCACCTGAGCCAAGTCAGTAAAGCATACACTGCCTTTCCGATCTAATATCCTCTTGCACATCTGTTTCCTATGTCTAACCATATGTGGGTCCCACCATCTGTATGCCTCTGTTCCAACTCCAATGTGATGCCCTCGATCTCTATCGCCTACACCCTGTTATCGTTGATCCGTATGTAACAGCCCGCCCCACACCCCGCTCTACCCCACTCATCCCCAGCGTTCGACCATTTGCTAATGTTGTAGTAGCTCACTAATTTATTCCTGCCCTACTGGTCACTAGATCTTGCCTACGGTGTCTCATGCGCACTCTCTGACTGTACTTAAGCTGTATTCTTGCACATTTATTGATTGATTACCCCAGCCTACAGTGATCCTTGTATATTAATTGATGGCGTTAGCCCAGAGTGATTCTTGCATTTTTTACTGATTGCGCTGGCTGACAGTGTTTCTTGCACATTCATTGACTGTACTTACCTGTGATCATGCACATTATCGATTGCTCTAGCCTACAGTAATTCTTGTATACTGTATATTTAATGATTACGCTAGCCTACAGTGACTCCTGCATACTTTCTGCTTGTTCCAGTCCACTATGAATCTACCGGCCCAAATGTCACCTTGATCTTTCACATGCCCTCTCTGCCCACTGTTGCCTCCGAATTAGCCTAGCCACCCTATTATCAATCTAGGTTATCCAGGAATTCCAGGTACTCATATTATCTACACCACCCAAGTGACCAACCTCTAGAACAGAGAACCTACTCAGCCCAACTAAGTCTTAATTCATCCCATTACTTAACCTCCCTCCTTGATATCACGCTACAAGCACTAGCCAGATCCCAGACAATTCAGTATGTCTTCCTTCCACAGAGCCACGCTAGCCCTAGCCTCTTTCCTGCATCTGGTTCAACCAACCTCGCCTACATACCCCGCACCGTTTATTTATTTATTTTATAAAGCGCCCAGTAGTCAAACGCTCACACCACTACACCACTCACGCCCCTGGAATGGCTGCACCGCTTTGCCACACGCCCTACACCCCTCATCCCACTCTCTACCCACTGTCGCAACCAAAGACTAGGCTCTCGCTTCCCCAACCATAAAGCTTACAGCACAATCAAAAAGCCTCTGATCAACACTAGTCGCATCCCAGTCCAGCACCTTTAACCCCCACAACCACCGCTCCCACCCCCAAGCCACAAGCAACCAACATCAAGGGTGCCCTCATCAGCGCACGCTCCATTGTTGCTCATGCCCCTGAAATTGCCGACCTCATTATCGCTAATAGTCTAGACTTCTTGGCCGTCACAGAGACATGGCTTCACCAAGCAGCAGGTCCCGCACTCTGCCTAGCCTTACCAGAAGGATATTCCATCATCAGAGCCGATAGAACTTCAGGCAAAGGTGGTGGAGTGGCGTTCATTGCCAAATCCAACCTAGCTATCAGAGCCTTGCCACATACAAGTCTCCCATCCGCAGAACTCCTATCAGTGAAACTAACATTATCACCTTTCCAAACTATACTCATGCACCTTATCTATCGGCCCCCTGGCCCACTGTCATCCTTTGAAGATGACATCCTGGTCCTCCTATCTAGACACACCAAACTTGGATCCAAAACCATCCTGCTAGGAGACTTAAACCTAGGCCTCCAGGATCCCAATCACCATCCTGCCCTGGCCATCGACAACACTATCACTAACCTAGGCTTCATACACAAAGTTCTAACACTCACCCACTCAAAAGGCAGAACGCTAGATTGGGTCTCTGATCTCAACTGCTCCATCGCCAACCCCCAAAATGAACCCTTTGCCTGGTCAGATCACCACCTGATCCTATTCTCCATCCCAGAAGCCACCCCAGTTAAAACTACATTATTACCCCCCTCGCTCTCCAGAAATTGTCGTGATATCACACTAGATAATCTCCAGCCTCTCATTAGTGATATCCTGATTGAATCTAAATTCAACAATCTCACCCCTCACAACATGGAAGACCTATATAACAACACCCTTAAATCTGCCCTAGACAGCGCAGCCCCCCTTAAACTCAGGAAAGCCAAACCTCTGGCCCATCTTAACAAATGGTTCACCCCCGAACTAAAAAAACTCAGGAATGCAAAAAGAAACTCAGGAATGCAAAAAGAACAGCCAAATCTATTTGGCGCAAAGCACCCTCAATTTCCAACAAAACAGCCTTTACATCCACATACTCCATCTATAAAGCGCCATACTTGCCGCTAAAAAAGACACCTACAATTCCAGAATCCAAAATGCCAAATCTAGATCTAAAGAACTCTTCAGTATACTAAAATAGCTTGAATCCCCGGCGCCTCCCGCACAAGACTGCAACAAAAACGCTGATTGGTGCACCAAAATCCAACAAGCCCTTGCAGAAATAACACTACTCCAAAATAAGATCAAAGCAAAAAAGGCTAATCTCATGGGCTCCCAGCCCACCCACCCTACCCCAAAGAATTCTTCCCACACTTGCACTCCATTCTCCTTCTCACAAGTAATTCCTAAAGAAGTAGAAGTCATCATAAAAAGCCTGAAACCTTCCCATTGCCAAGGTGACGTATGCCTTGCCAAGATTATCAAGGCTGGAGCTAAAAATGTAGCCCCTTTCATTGCCTCACTGATAAACTCTTCATTCTCCTCCAATCAGGTTCCTATCAACCTCAAGGAAGCCTGGGTCATGCCTCTTCTAAAGAAAACTAACCTTGACCCAAATGTCCCCACCAACTACAGGCCCATCAGTACCGTCCCTTCTAAAAATTTTAGACCGGGTTGCATATCTGCAAATCCAGAAACATTTAGAGGAAAACAACCTTCTCGGCCTTAGGCAATCTGGTTTCAGACCCAGACATGGAACGGAGACAGCACTTTTGGATCTAAAGATCCAAATGGATGAGGCGAATGATAAGGGCAAGCTAGCTATCCTCTTACTACTTGACCTTTCTGCAGCCTTCGACCTCCTCGACCACCAAATCCTAACCAAGCACCTCACTACAGCTGCAGCTTTCTCTTCCGACGCCTCCGACTGGATTAAATCTTTCCTAGCTGACCGGACCACCAGAGCGTTACGCTCACCTTGACCCCACAGGGGTGTCAATCGGACCCGGACAGCTGCGGTCTCTGTCAACGTGATGCGTAGTGCAGAGATTGGACTGGCCCGCCTAGTCTTGTCTGCTGGACCCGAAGAAGTATTTTCCTGCAAGTGGAGACAGGGATTAGCCACCTGCGGGTTTTAGTGATGGCCTCCCAACTGTTCTCGCTCTCCCCCACTAATCACCTCCGATATCCCCTTAGTAACCTCACCTTATGTTTGTAAAAGATGAGCTCTCCATCCTGCGTGTCTTGCAAGGGCGCGTAGAGACCAGTTACTTCACTGGTTTGAAGGCGTTGGGAGAGTCCTGGTAAGCATTGACTCTGAAGTCCCAGGCGGGATTGGTAAGTATCAAGTTCAAAGAGTTCAATGTGCCCGATGTTCACTCTTGTCCCCTTCCTTCCTTAAGTTGCAACTGAGTTTGTGAGAAGAAGGTCTCGTAGCTGCTGCTGGCGTTCAGGTAAGAGTCTGTGTTACCCAACCCTGTCCGGTAACTATTGCATGCGTTAATGTGTTGTTTTTCTCCCTCTTTACAGATGCGGCATATGAAGATATGAAGAATAATACCACCGGTAGTAAATCAGGTGTCTATGGTGGTAAGAGGTATTTGTTGATTCCCTTGGCTCACCTTGTTATTCTTGTGCCCCTAGGTGCCGGAGTACGGCAAAGAAATGATGGAGATAGTGCCAGATCGAAAGATGCTGTGAGAACTGGTGAGTATGGCGCCGTGCTGTAGCTGGTGAAGCGACGCGTGCAGGACTGATGTACTTTCCAGGTCGGGAGATGAAATGGATCCGGAATCAGGTGAGGAATTTGAAATAAGTTTGTTTTCTAACCTTGTCCTTTTCTTCCTTTTTATTCTAGGAGCTCCGGATTCGAGGCGGGCGTGGCAGAAGACTGGATGCTGGCTACAGGCACGCGGGCGTGGCAGAAGACTGGATGCTGGCTGCAGGCACGGTGAGAGTCACACTGCTGGATGCAGAATAACACGAAGCATGTGCTGCTGTTGGGGCGTGGTTTAAATAGCCCCCAAAGTAGTCCCAGGAAAGAAGTTCCCCAGGACCACACCCGAGTAAAAAATAGTCCCTGTGGTAAAATAGTCCCATCCAGGCCTCACGTTGGCTTGGATTTATTTTCAGCATGGTCTGCATGAGGTAAGTAATGTCTATGACCCTGGCGCCTATGGCGCCAGGACTGATTTTTATTATGAGCCTGGTGCCTACGGCGCCAGGACTGAAACCAGACAGCCCCTAGCTGGGGCTGCTGGGGTTTTTGTAAATGTCTGGATGCCTGCTCCCGGGGCTGATGGGCTTGATCCGGATGCCCGGGGGTAGGCATCATGACACAGAGTCTTCTCCCCTTCAGCCTCAGCTGACCCGACCCCAATTTCGTGTGGTCTGCCTCAAGGATCCTGTGTGTCACCCCCACTTTACAATATCTTCACGAAGCTCCTCTTCGACCGCCTGGATAACTTGGGTGTCGTCTACACAAACTATGCACATGACACTCAATTCCTCATTCACCTCACTGGTCGCTACGACCAGGATTCCAAATTGCTAAATAGCATCTATCTTGAAATCCAAGCCTGGATGGCCACCAATGGCCTCTGCCTCAATGATGATAAGACCGACGATTGTGGGTACTCAGGCACGCCTGAATAAACTCAATCCCAAATACTCCTCTTTGATCATTGATGGCAACACAATCAACGTCTCTAAAGAGATAAAAACGCCGGGAGTCTACCTCGACTCAACCCTCTCTCTCAAAAAGCAGGTCAATAGCGTTGCGTGCTTCACGGCCTATACCAACAAATTGATCTACAGCTGTAAAGATTACCTATCCACAACTAGTTGCCTAACGCTGGCCAGAGCACTTGCCCTATCTAAAATTGACTATTGCAACACACTCTTCCTTGGTTCCTCAGAACATAACCTAAACAAGATCCAGGTTCTCCAAAATAATTCACTAAGAGCCGCACTTAGCCTCCCCAGATCATTCCACATCTCCACTCGCAGACAAAACGCTAACTGGCTACCCATCCGAGAAAGAATCACTCTATGCACCCTGGCCATCACATATAAATGCCTAACTAACACTGCCCCGAAATACCTAGCAGAAAAATTCCGTATTCACCAATCTGCACGCTCTACCAGATCTTCTCAGTCCCTCAGTCTAGTGGTCCGTAGATTCAATCTAAAGACGGCAGAAGGAGCCAGTTTCCCAGTACAAGCAGCCAAACGCTGGAACTCTTCACCCATACCCATCAGACACGATCCCTAATTTCTCACTTTTAAAGCCAACACAAAAAATTGGCTGAATACAATGCATTCATCATAATAGCGTTTACTACCCTGACCAGCTTCCCACTGCACTTCATACCTGTATCTTTGTTTGACCCATTTGTAACCAGGGTCCATTTGACTGTTGTTGTTCATCGCCTCCTTGATAAACTCTTAATTCTCCTCCAATCAGGTTCCTATCAACCTCAAGGAAGCCTGGGTCATGCCTCTTCTAAAAAAAACTAACCTTGACCCAAATGTCCCTACCAACTACAGGCCCATCACTACCGTCCCGTTCCTTCTAGAAATTTTAGACCGGGTTGCATTTCTGCAAATCCAGAAACATTTAGAGGAAAACAACCTTCTCGGCCTTAGGAAATCTGGTTTCGGACCCAGACATGGAACGGAGACAGAACTTTTGGATCGAAAGATCCAAATGGATGAGGCGAAGGATAAGGGCAAGCGAGCTACCCTCTTACTACTTGACCTTTCTGCATCCTTCGACCTCGTCGACCACCAAATCCTAACCAAGCACCTCACTACAGCTTCAGCTTTCTCTTCTGACACGTCCGACTGGATTAAATCTTTCCTAGCTGACCGGACCACTAGAGTCTTCTCCCCTTCAGCCTGAGCTGACCCGACCCCAATTTCGTGTGGTCTGCCTCAGGGATCCTGTGTGTCACCCACACTTTACCATATCTTCATGAAGCTCCTCTTCAACCGCCTGGATAACTTGGGTGTCGTCTACACAAACTATGCAGACGACACTCAAGTCCTCATTCACCTCACTGGTTGCTACGACCAGGATTCCAAATTGCTAACTAGCATCTATCTTGAAATCCAAGCCTGGATGGCCACCAATGGCCTCTGCCTCAATGATGATAAGACTGAGTTAATGATTGTGGGTAATCAGGCACGCCTGAATAAACTCAATCCCAAATACTCCTCTTTCATCATTGATGGCAACACAATCAATGTCTCTAAAGAGATAAAAACACTGGGGGTCTACCTCGACTCAACCCTCTCTCTCAAAAAGCAGGTCAACAGCGTTGCATCCTCCACGGCCTATACCAACAAATTGATCTACAGCTGTAAAGATTACCTATCCACAGCTAATTGCCTAACGCTGGCCAGAGCACTTGCCCTATATAAAATGGACTATTGCAACACACTCTTCCTCGGTTCCTCAGAACATAACCTAAACAAGCTCCAGGTTCTCCAAAATAATTCACTAAGAGCCGCACTTAGCCTCCCCAGATCATTCCACATCTCCACTCGCAGACAAAACGCTAACTGGCTACCCATCTGAGAAAGAATCACTCTACGCACCCTGGCCATCACATATAAATGCCTAACTAACACTGCCCCGAAATACCTAGCAGAAAAATTCTGTATTCACCAATCTGCACGCTCTACCAGATCTTCTCAGTCCCTCAGTCTACTGGTCCCTAGATTCAATCTAAAGACAGCATGCTCTGACTACCATTATCCATGTCTGTAACCCCAAGTTTTTTCAAGCCCCCAGTTACTCCTGAGTTTGGTGCGTGATACAAATAATAAAAAATACAAAAAAAGATAGAATTGCAAAATCTAACAGGTGTCACATCTTGATAGAATTTTGAAGTTTAGCATGCACCGCGTCTAGATAGAATTGTGAAGTTTAACAGATGTCACATCAAGATAGAATTGTTAAGTCTAACAGGTGTCACATCTTGATGGAATTGTGAAGTTTAGCATGCAACGCATCTAGATAGAATTGTGAAATTGAGCATGCACCACAGCTAGATAGAATTGTGAAGTTTCTCACTGTCTACCATTTGCGAAAGCTAGGCCTTTCTCCCACTATCTAGGAATTCGCAAACCTAGGTGTGTCTCACATGCTCTACTACCTTGTGAAACCCAGGCCTTTTCCTATTGCCTACCATTTGAGAACCAGAAGGAAATGACTAGGAAGCACAGACCCAGCAGGAAACAAGAATCCCAGGGAAGAACCCATTACACCTACTCAATCTTCCTAACCAGAGGGTGCCCACATACTGCTAGTCCTCAGAGGAACCTTAGATAGGTAAGGTTCCCAAACTGGATGGGCATGGAGGGACAGAATCCTCTAAACTATAGATCGCCAACACAGGGTGGCGGAAACACGCCTACATCAGCCAAGTACACATATGACTGGCAAAATACAAAGGACAACTGCCACTCCTCAACATCCCTACCAACTAGGCAGCAAAACAACAATCCCAATAACACAGGATAATCACAGATGTTGGGTGCAGACATGCAAAGACAAAGAGGTAAGGAAAACCTGCTAACCCAACTCTAAAACTTCAACTTTCCACACACACTCCTCATACAGAAACTCACACAACCACTTCTCTGCAGAGCAATCAGCACGTACTTCTCAACTTTGCAACAACAGACTAACAGCACATAATCCAGCACAACAGCACGTGGGAATTCGCACAGACCTGAAAACTGCACCTAAGCTCAGCGAACGGTAAAAACCGAACGGACGATGCCAACAGGAAATCATAACTCTCACTTTCCTATTCCCAATGCACCCTACTAACCGCCCTAAACTCTCCCTTTTTTTCACACCCTCCTTTTCACTTCCGCCAGAGCTCCTGAGAACCACTCCGGTGGTGACGGTGCGTGGTAAAAATACCTTTAACAATAACATTAACAGACATGTTGTCCCTGGGATCCTCTATCAGATAAGAGGAGATAAGACTTTAAGTATTGGGAGCCAGGCTTTGGAATATATAACCAAATTCTATTCATGGCAGCACATGAACCTTTGCAGTTTCAAAACCATTGATGAAGCAGCGTCTGTTCACCAAAATGTGAGGTATATGTTAAAATGAAGTAATGATTAGCATGTAGTGGCAATTAATTGTGAAAAGGCGATATATAAATGTTAACATTGACTGACTGACTGAGAGAAAAAACATACAAGGAGACCTCCTTCATTTGCACCGTACTTGGCTCTCATCCAACGTTGGTTGCATCCCCTTGATACATGTGTTTCAATATGCTCCAGCCTACCCTGTCCCCCAAAGAGTGTCACAGTCTCACTACTTTTGGTATACTTCTACCACTGATGTAATCTGTTATTTTTTCTTTTTTTTGCAATGCTTCTGGATGCAGAGATGTTCAAAGTGGTGTGCCTAGAGTGGAATATAGTAAAAGTGGAATGGAGTCCATTACTGCCCGGGCTTCAGATGGCCTTGTCCCCCATTGAAGGATTGCACGCAGTAGAAGTTAAAGCATGATAGGAAGTAATGATCCTGAGTGTGCCGATTCCGTCCGACACAGCACAGAGGGGGTGACAACATTTAAGCATTCCAGTATAATGCTGTAGATGGATAATGCTAGCTTGTGAGGTTGCTGTTAAGGAGTGATTGCATGTCCCATCTGGTAGTTGTGCAAGTAGTTGAAGGGTTACAAATCACATGTAACCTTTTACCGCCACATGTTTATGGCCTGAATGCCAATCTTCTCAGCATGATGTTTTTTCATTTGTTTGCACTAGGGACAGATATTTAGAATACATATCAACCCTGAAGAAGCATGTAACTCGATCCTAACAAATGTAGCCCAAGAAGTGTGAAACATGTGTGGTCTTTTATTTCACATATTCACCATTCATTTAGCAATGTAACTACAATATAATATATCCTTCTGAAGGATGTAGTTTTTGTGGAATAGTATAGTGTAATATCAGGTGACACTGAAATATATATTGTTTGTATAGCAGGTTTGCTTGAGAATTTTCTTTTTTTTACTGCAACACATTTGTTTGAGAATAATTGTGGGGTACATTTACCCACCCAGCAGAATTCCCCTCCATCACCAATCTGCACTTCAGCAGTTACCAGCAAAATGGCTGCGCTGGCACTGTTGAGCACTATCGCCTTGCCTTTAAAACTGTGTTTTGCAGTCACCAAAATAATGGCTGCGCTGTCTTTGCCAAGCACATATGGGGCAAGATGGAACCTGGAACACACCACGAAAGGCTGCCAGTGTGTTTCCTGATGCGCACCAAAGAAGAGAATTGAAAACAGCGCTGCTTTGCTACCAGCTCAGAATTTCCCATTGAAAAATGAAATATTTTACATTTAAAATGATGCCGCCCTGATGCCCTTTTTCATCTGTTCAACAATACACAGTCCTGATCCAGTGAGACCCAGCTATGCCCAGCCATATTCAGGTTGTGCCTTAGCAAAAGAAAGCATTTCTCACTGAATGACAGGCTGTGTCAGGAAAAATCTATAAAATCACGAACAACTTTACTCCCAGCCGTACCGAAAAACCCTTGATTTTTTGCTACAAAACATCCCAGATAAACCCTTCAAAAGAAACCCTATCTCTCTGCACATATGTCAGTTTCAAGGGATCTTTATTTTGACAGATGCTTGTGCATTGGAAACATGACTGGGTCTTTGGAAAGATTAAGAAAATGGATGTAAGAAAGTGACACCCCAGCAGAATTCCCCACACGTGAAAAGGGTTGCTTTTGCAAACAAGAAAAATGTCTGTTTTAAAAGTGTAATGTTGAATGAGGCCCTGCCCTTGCCTATAAAAGTAAGGGGGGCAGGGAGGTTGTTTGAAATCTAATATAATGTTTTATTCCAACAGCCTTGCTTTTGGCTCAGAAAAAAATATATATCAATAAATAAATGCATTTGCTGTACTGGGGAACCAGCAAAACAGGTTTTTAGGCCCTTAGCTTCAAAGGACATTTGCTTTCTGGGAACAAAATGTACTGCCCCCCAAAGGCCAGCCCCTTGGAAACTCTGAATGGAAAAAGAGGAAGCATATCACACGCTTGTCCTGACTTTGTGTCTGGGCTCTAGCCTGTTACAATAGATTTCCAGAACAGTTAGGTGTACAATTGCAAAAAACACCTCCCCTCAACTTCAACTGGAGGGCTTCAAAGCCAGCTCCATAGCAGCCTTGGAAGTATGCCCTTAGTTAGTAGATAATGCTGGCCATCTGGCTCAAAAGACTATTTTGTTAATAAACTCTAAGACTTTTATCTCCACAATTGGACAATGCAGTAATGCGAAAGTTTCACAGTTTAGATGCAATTTTGGTGGCTTTAAATTAAGACCTGGTAGCCTTCACTAGCATATTGGGGAAAGAAATGGCAAGAGATTGGATATTCTGAGGAAAGTGTATATGGTGCCCTTTGAAATTCAATACTAACATGCCTTATGATAATATGTACAAATGTATAAAGCTATAGAATTTTAGGTAAAATATTTTGCAGTGAAAATGACGAAAAATTATTAGACGGACAAAACAAACTCCTACAAACTTGGAAGTTGGACTGCCATGCTCTGTGTGAAATATGTAATCTGCCTATGTAAGTTTCAGAAGTGCCACAACTGTAAGGTGCATGTTTGTGCCATAACTGGTTTTAGCAAAAGTAACTGTGGGATGATCCTATGCATTATAAAGCACACATCATAAATCTGATGTCATACCCCTGAAACCCAACCGGCTGACAGCAAGGCGGTAACAATCAGCCCTGACCAATCCAGTTGTTAGACGCATGCCCAGCCTAAGCCTGCCCCACCAAATAATCCTGTGATGTCATCTGCCTTATAAAAAGGGGGGAGCTCACAGAGACAAAGGACACACCCTCTCCTGAATTTTCCAGCACCTAGTTATCCAGACATTTCATCTTCATCCTGCATATTCCAGACCCACTGCCAGGCCAGAGAATAGCTGACCCTACCCAGGCAGGACCACTCTTCAGAAATAAACCCCATAACAAAATCCCACTAACTCAGGGATAAGGGGGAAAAGCTGTGGTAACCTTTTTGAGAGTATCCTTTGACCTAACTGGCTTTTTTGCCCCACTACCTGCATGCTGCTGTGCCGTGACCAGACAGGCGCAGCTATTTTCTGCTAAAAGGGTCCCGCGGTGACCAGTGACCAGATAATGCCTTGAGTCCAGAAACCCAGTTCGCTGTCCCAAATTCCAAACTCCAGCGCTGATTGTATCTCCCCATCCCATAACAACACATAGCCTACCCTATATTGATACCTTATCTTGGTTCCACCCTCTAAGTATTCCCATCCGTACCCTGATAACTTGTTTAAGATAGTCTGAATTCTCTGTGCATCCTGTCCTTGATTTTCTAGTGTTAGCACAATTCTTCCATTAATTTCTGTCATTTGTAAGTCCTTAGTTATATTTGGAGTAAATTAATACATTTCCACACAAAGAGACACGCGGCGTGAAGGGGGTTAAGACGGGTGCTTAACCTGTTTCATGGGCAGCACTATCTTCTTGATAATCTAGTTTAAGTAAACCTTGTCCTTTCTTTCCAAACCGATTTTCTCTGTTAACTTCTTTTATTTTCCCAAAACCAACTCTCCTTCCACATTGAACATCTCATCCAGTTATTCAGCTAGAGTCCCTCTTTCAATTTCCTATTATCCCTGTGATGTGAATCTATGAACCAGCCTACAAACAGCATTCTGATTCTGTCTATTTCATCCGTTTTTTTCCAAAACCGTTTTGACATTTAAAACTGTAAAAAGCACAAAATGCAACTTTCCAGAGTGTACTGCACTGTGTTCTTACTTTCAAGTTGATTTTTGAACTGTATGCCCATTTGTTCATACCGTGCCTTATAATTGCTAGTGTTCTTACATCGCTGATACTGTTAGAACTCATATTTACCCCATTTATCTAACCGCACATATAAATTAATTATTTAGAAATTCTGAGTGTCATTTATGCAATTACAAAGGTTTTTCAATCCGATTTTGCCTCTCATTTCATGGGGGAAGTTCGGATTTTAATTCTGTTTGCGGCCTAGTATCCCTAACTCTTTTCTGCTCCTTTCTATCAACTCGATAAATAGGGGTTTGAGGAAGCATTGCAGGCAGAAATCTTAACTCGGGTGCTATCTACCTGAACAGTAAAATTGCTCCTATTCATCTGTGCTTTGGATATGTTCTAGTAGAAGATCAACCAAGTGTATTTCATACGTTTACATTGTAATTATCACCCCACTGGTGATTGCTGCCCAATATGAAAATTGTGTGATTTTCTTTGAATTTTAAATAAATAAATATTATATTCCCACCAACTTGCCTGGTTCATGGTCCATTGTGTCCGGGTGTATTTGTAAAAGGGGGTGTGAGACGGGTTGGGAGCCAGCTCAATCTGAATTCTAGGAAATAAAGAAAGCGTATTCTAATTGAGCGCTACATCCTTGGCTAAGGGAAAGAGTCCTGGTCTGGTGTCTAGAGCCCGATTAGAATCCTTAACAGCTTGGAAACTCGTGCGGGGATTGGGTAAGTGTTGCCACCCGTGGCAGCTTAACATAGAAGGCTGACCTTCAAGGTAGTGATACTTTGTATCGCTAGAAAGCTGTGTTACCCTGTAAAAAGCGCCTGCCAAACATAGACCCTAAGTACCAGGCCTGTGTATAAAATTAAGCTAAATCGGGGGGCGTGGCCTGGAGCGCCAGCGATGAGGCTGCTCCATTGATGGCCTCCACATGGGTCCGCGACTACGACTGAAATCCTCATGGTTCCTGCTATGCCCGCCACTACCTTTTGCTGAAATGCTGCAGCGGAACATCCCCCGCACCAACGGCCGCAACCTGGGAGCTTAACGCCCCCAGGATCACATCTCACGTGGTGAAGGAACGTTCCTCCGGCAGCCCGTGCCGCAACCCAAGATGGCAGCCGCTGGACTAGGAGTGCATTGACGGTGCCTGCTCCCGCCCGCCCGCCAGCTTCATCTCGCATCCGGATGGGGGCTGCCCCCCCTCCTAGCTGGCCCCGTTCCCATGAGCCCGGGAAACACTGAACGGGCCTCACTCTACTAGCACCCCCACCCACCACCGTGACCAGGCACCTCCAGGCTCTTGCTGCACTGAGGCCTCCCAGCCACAGGATCCTGCGGTGGCCGCGCCTGCCCCCCCTTCTCCCTTGCCTGAAGCTCATCACTGGACTGTGACTGGAGCCCTGACGTGCCACGCCAGCAGCGCACCTGCCCACGGATACCTGGGGCAGCAATCCGGCAACCGCTGACCACCCTCCTGGAAGGGGGGCCCCCCGCCTACCAGCTATAGCGTGGCCCATGGCTCTTGAAAGGGGGTCACACACCACTCAGGTGAGCCCAGTTGCCCCTGAACATAAGGGGCGGGCCCCGCCTACTCCTGCCTGGAGCGATTTGGGGATCCCTCTTCTTCCTCCCTCGTTGGCGCAGAGGCCCCCTGCCTCCTGCCCCAGCCCCACCTGCCACCAGCCCTCCCACTAGCCACTCTGATGCCCACTGCAACAGCCCCCCCAGGAGCTCACTGAACCACGCTGGCCCCCCTCCCTGTGAGGGCCCCTGAATCTCCCAATTGTTGGCCCACAATACAGAGTGTGACGCCTCCCTCAGCTTCCTGGGGCGCCCCTGCCCACCTCTTCTCGTCTCCAGCTGGGGAGAGCCTGTCTTCACCACCTTCACCCTGGTTCCTTACTGCAGAGGGCGACTCAGAAGCCCGTAGCCACCCTACCCTGTGAGACTGTTCCACCACGGCAAACCACACCACCTCCTGAGGGCCTAGAAGCACTGCCCGCCTATACAACCTCCTGGGGTGCCCCGGCCCAATCCATCCCCACACCTCCCCGGCCCCTTCAGATCCTGCAGGACGCGGACACTGGGCTGAGCCCCCGGAAGGCACCCCCTCACCCCGGAGCCATGACCAAAGCACTGAAGCCCTCTAAATCGGCTGACATTTCTATCATGTTGCAGGCCTCGGAGAAGGGAAAGAAAACAGACTCCCATAAACTTACACCCCAGAAGGCGACCGATGACAAAGGGACGCTCGCAACCAAAGAGGACCTGCAGGCTTTCATGTCCGACATTAAATCAGAATTCAGAACCTGTATGACGGAACTCACCGCCAAACTAGAACAAACAGAGCAAAGGGTCAGTAATATCGAGCAGAGGGTGGGGGAGGTTAAGGACTTGGCCACAGATCACTCCAACTCACTAACGGAGATACAACGCGCCGTCCAGTCATTAATGGAGAGAACCGAAATTCTCGAATACAAACAGGAAGACATGGAAAACCGCTCTCGCCGCAATAACCTGCCCATCCGAGGGGTGCCCTCTTCAATCTCTGACAAGGAGCTCCCTGAATACGTCAGCACCTTTTTCCAGTCTCCCCTACCGGATTTGGATGAGGCCCAGCTCCTACTGGATCGAACCCAAAGACTGCGCCCTCGTCGGGGTATAGATACAGACCCCCCTCCGGAGGTAATTACAAGGGTTCACTTTTACATCACCAAGGAGGCCATCACAGCGATAAGCCGCTCAAAGGACGATCTCTCTTTCCGGGGCACCCCACTACAGATCTTCCAGGACCTCTCCTCACTAACTCTCCAGAAGCGCAGAATGCTCTGGCTGCTCTCGCTCTTCCTTCGAGACCAGCAGATCCACTACCGGTGGCTCTGTCCCACGGCACTCGTTCAAAGGCACCCCCCGCACCATCAGCCACCTCGACGATGCAGCATCAATCCTCCGTCCAGACTCCCCGGGATCTCAGACCCATCCTTCCCAGGTCGAACAAGCCTGGCTCCGAATAGAACCTCCCCAAAGCCGAAACAGACCCCCTGGTCAAGAGTGCAGAGAAACCGCAAACCCAAATGATGAGCGAGGACACCCATGCTGGACCCATAGCACTGGAACCACCTAAATCTTTTGAGCTCGCCGCGGACCCCATGCGGTCCATACCCTCATCCAAGGCGGATGCCACCACTTTACCCTTAGAGAGACTTTCAACCATGTTGGTTATTTTGTCGGACGACAGCCTGGTAGCAGTTTGGACCTCCGATTGGAGGCTGTTGTTGAATGCTCATATCTCCCGTTGGAGACTGTTTTTAAAACCCTCAACCACAGGAGAACCTGAAATAGCCATGCTCTCACAGCCATGGCTGACTTAATCCACCCCCCAATCCTCCCCCGCGACAGCAAGCGAATTCCTTGAGCCAGCCCCTGCATCTAAAACTTAAGTTCACCACCCTGAACGTTAGGGGCTTGAACTCTCCCTGAAGAGAAAATCCATTCTGCAAAGGCTACAAAACGATGGGATGGGAGCTCGATCGCTTTCCTGCAAGAAACACATTTAATCCCAGCTGACTTTTCTCGCCTTCAAAACAGACTCTTCCCGCTACAATTCTTTGCTTCCAACGGAACCAAAAAGGGAGGCACCGCTATCCTATTCACAAAAGACCTGAAGCCCCAGATCCTGGACTCTCTACAATGTCAGGATGGCCGCTTTATCGCAATCAAATGCACCGTCCTTGGTCAACTTTAGACCCTCATCTCGGCCTATGCTCCGAACGAACACCAAGAAGGCTTGTACCAAGACCTACAAGACACCCTCCTTCCATTCATTGAGGGGCATATTGTCATGGGAGGGGCCATCAACGGGGTTCCGGACCCCCTCAAGGACAGATCCCACCCCCCGACATCCAGAGATCTGAAGTTGGCCACAGGCTTGCTTCACCTGTTCCGCCCGCTGAACATTGTGGACTCCTGGAGGGTATTGTCCATGGAAGAGAAAGATTTCACCTTCTACTCGTACATGCATCGCATCTTCTCCAGGATCGACCTGCTTCTGACTTCCCCCCAGATCCTGACCTTCACAGACGATGTGGCGATTGGCCCCCGGATCCTCTCGGACCACGCTCCAGTCACACTAACCTTGCGGTCCCATGACCCGGACCCCCCTCCTCGCCACCAGTGTAGCCTATATGACCCTATTCTGGGGGACATGGCAGTGAGAGACTCAATAGCCAGAACAATAAAAAACTTCTTTGCGGAAAACCGTGACAAGGACACTTCCCCGGCCAACACCTGGGATGCCATGAAAGCAGTGCTCAGAGGGGAACTGATCGCCCAAGTTGCCTCATTCCACAAAAGAAAGCAAGTGACCCATGCCGCCCTGGAAGCCGAAGTCTGTGAAGCTGAAGCCACCCACAAAAGTAAGGGCTGGGCCCCAAAATCTTACAGGGTCTCAAAAATGGCAGGAAGAGGCTCGAAGCGCACTATGCTGATGCCACAGCGAACCTACTAACTAGAACCAAGCAATGGTATTATGTCCATAACAATAAGGCTAACAAACTGCTGGTTAACAAGCTGGCCAAGGAGAAGAGCAGAAATACCATCCTGAGCCTTCGCGACCCGCAGCGGGCGATCCACTACACGGACCACGAGCAACTACACCTGGCGGCGCCCACCAGTCAGGAATAATGACGGCAGCCCCGAGGGACCCAGACGAGCATCGCTCGTACATCCAAGAGGCGGCTCTCCCGCATCTGACTCCGGCGGCCAGGGAAGAACTTGAAGCACCTATTACAACCGAGGAAGTGGAGGCAGCCATTAAAAGCTTAAAATCTAGAGCCCCAGGCCCGGATGGATTCTCCACCCGCTTCTACAAACTCTTCCGGCCCCAACTAGTGGTCCCCCTGGCCCGCCTCTTCAATTCATTCACGGCCACTGGAACGTTCACCCCAACAATGCAGGAATCCATCACAGTCCTTATCCTCAAGCCTGGAATGGTCCCCAAGAAATCAGTTCCTATAGACCCATCTCTCTGTTGAATTTGGATGCCAATATATACTCTAAGATCCTGGCCAATCGCCTCACACCTATCCTTCCGAGCATCATAGACCCAGATCAAACAGGGTTTATAAATCACAGGTCAACAAAAGACAACATCCGCAGGGCACTGGACTTAATAGAGATCGCCAGTCGGGACTCCCAACAACTGGCCCTACTGGCGCTAGATGTAACCAAAGCTTTCGACAAGGTGGACTGGTCTTACCTGCGCCTCACTCTAGAGGCTTTCAGCTTTGGCCCGACCTTCGAGAAGATGATCCTCGCAAACTACCAGGCCCCTAAGACCAGAGTCAACGGCCGCCTATCGGACCCAATCCCTCTCACATGCGGGACGAGACAGGGATGCCATTATGCCCGCTGCTCTTTGCTCTTGCCATGGAGTCGCTAGCCCAGCGAGTTCGCAAAAACCCCCAGTGGCCCGAAGATCAGCTCCGCGCAACATAAAGTTGCCCTCTACGCAGACGACGTTCTGTTAACCATCACAAACATCGAAGGGTCCATGAGGACGGCCCTGACTGAAATCCACGACTTCAGGAGGGCATCGGGATTCGCCATTAACTTCCAAAAGTCATTGGCGCTCGGAGTGGGCCTGACCCCAGCTGAACGAGAGGCCTTAGAGGAATCAGGCCCGTTTCAATGGAGCATCCAATCGATCCCATAGCTGGGGGTCCAGATCCCCGCTCACCCACCGAAAGTCTATCAGGCTAACTTTCCGCCACTCTTCGAGGAACTCGAAAAGGACCTGACCCGCTGGCAGTCGCAGGACATTTCCCTGCTAGGCCACATCACGACATGCAAAATGAACCTTCTCCCTTGCTTTCTTTATGCCTGCGCTTCCCTCCCAACCTTAATCCCGCTCCCCCCCTACAGCGGCTCCAAAGGAAGAAAGCACGTATCCCGCGAAGATCGATGATGGCCAGCACAAGACTAGGTGGACTGGAGGTGCCTGACCTCCGTAAATACCAAATGGCAGTGCAGCTGGCCCACCTCCAAGCATGGGGGCTTGCCACAGGGCGGCCGAAATGGGTGGAGATTGAACAATCCTGCCTCCCTCTCCCCCTCCGCTTCCTCCCGTTTCTCCCCACTGCCTTACGCCGGAGCTGGCCGGGAGTACTGACTGCCATGAAACAATAGATAAAGGCTTGGGAGTGGGCCCGCAGACATCGTGGTGTTCCAGGAGACCTGAGTGCACTCTCTCCAATCTTCCTCAACCCAGCATTTTCCCCCAGAGCCCATCCAAGGAACTGGGTCGCAGAAGGCCTTGAAACACTGGGGCAACTCTTTGAAGGGGACTCCCCCCTAACCTTCGAACGCTGTAAAATGGCATTCCAGATAGCGGAGACAGATAGATACACCTACGCCCAACTCAGGCACTGGTGCTCCCACCCCCAGATCCGAGCGGCGGCCACAAGACCCCTTACTCCACTAGAGCTAACAGTGAGTGACCTGCTGGCCCAGGGAAAGATCTCAGCCCTCTATAAACTGCTACAAGATGACCCTTTTCATTCCAAGCCTACCTATATGTCTCAATGGGAAATGGACCTTGGGCACGCTGTAGAAGATCACACGTGGGTGGACATCTGGACCAGAACGCGCACAGCATCCCACTGCATCACCAACCGGAAGTGCGCCCACAAACTGCTTCTGCACTGGTATTACCCCCCTGCGCCTCCATTACTTGCAACGGGTCCTGGACCCTCATTGCTGGTGTCTCTGCAGCCTCCCAGGATCCTACTTCCATATGTGGTGGACCTGCCCCAGAGTAAAGGAGTTCTGGACCCACTGCCTAGCTACAATAAAGGATGTCATCCAGGCGACCATTCCGCTAACGCCCGAGCAAGTCCTACTGGGGATCCCGCTGCCAGACTCATGCCCGAGAACAGGGAGGAGAGCAACGCTAGTATCCCAATTTTTGCTGGCAGCCAAAATCACGGTGGCCTGCACTTGGAATTCAGCGGAAGGGCCCTTGATGACCCTCTGCTGGGTCAAACTCGGGGACATTCTGATAGCCAAGAAGGTTACAGCAGCTAAAGCGGGATCGCTTCACCGATTTATGGACACCTGGGCACCGGTGCTGGACTATGATCAGAACTATCCGGCCCTGACATATAAACCACACCTGATTGTGAGAGCCCTTCATTCTATGGACGATCCATCGCCGCCTCTGGACCAGGCCGAATGAGGCCCGAGAACAATGCCCACTGAGGAACACATAGAGCGGGAGGGGGGGATTTTGTGCCTTATATGTTCTGAGAAGCTATAAGCAATGTGAATGTATGAGCTCTCCTGTGTGTTCAATTATAAATAAACAAATAATAAAAATTAAGCTAAATCAACCCCAAAATAGACAAAAAGCAACATAATTAAATGACATGATAAATTACATAAACCTTACATAAATAAATTAATAAAGAAACAACACTTTCCAAAATGACCAAAGTAGAGAAAAATATGGGCAGGTAGCACCGTCTGCACAAATTATTTGTAAGACAGGAATGGCAGCAGCAATATGAGGTGGTCTGGCTAGAAGAGATGATGCAACAGGTCACTGCCATGGACATGTATAAGTGGCGGGACGGGCACCTATTACATCAAGCTTTGAGCGAGTTGTACATGACTCTGAAAATTAAAGATGAGCAGATTAAAATTGTCAGAATCACAGCCTACATGTATCTCCATATGGGAGTGATAAGGGCAAAGCATGAAGAAAATAGAACTCTTGCACAAAATCAATCTGAACTCTTGACTCAAAACCAGACTGAGCTCAAATTAGCAGAGCAAAAATTGCAAAAGAGCCAGGATTATGAGGTCCAAGTTGAGAACTACATCAAACAGTTAAAAGAGGACTTGGCACTACAACAGCAAACTAATGTAGACCAAGAGGCCCAATTAAATGCCTTAAGAGTGGAGTGTCAAGAAAAGGTTGACTCTTTGGAAGAGATTCAACTGAAATTAAAACAACAAGTGAGATACAATACCGTCAGCGCAGAGCAAATAGTCACTTTATAGAATCAGATGAAAAAATTGGAAGAGGAAAGTAATAAATTAATTATGAAAGAACTCCACTCCCAAGCAGAGTTTGATCATGAAAACCAGAAATTAAATGCTATCAAGCAACAAAGGGGTGACATGGCTGAACAGAGGGGCTCCCTGCATCAGGGAATAGATGCCCGATGTCAGGAAGTGAGCAGCCTAAAAATAGATCTACAGGAAAGAGAGTTAGTCCTCCAGAATCTAAATGAATACAAAAATGAATATGAAAAGTTAATGGAGCACACTAGACGAGTAGAAGGTGCTCTGGAAGAGAACACCCAAACTATAAATGTGCAAACTCAGGAGGTGAATCTCCTGCAACAACATGGTCTCATTGTTCCCAAACCATACAGGCAGCGCAAAGAGACAATAAGGCTCTCTGTGAGGAGAACAAGGGACTCCACAAGCAGGTGGCAGCTCAAGAGTGGGTCATAGAGTCCAGTCAAGCCCTGATAGCGGAGCAAAAAGCCTATTATCAAGAGGTAGGGGCTGAGAAGGAGAAACTAGGGAGGTTGGAGAAAGAGTATGCCAGGCTAAATCCAAACTTGAGGGACCCTGAACAAGTAGAGAGGGACAGGGCTACCCCTGATCCCAGTGGGATGCCCTCTGTACTAAGGGAATCAAACCCCTTTAATACTTTGTGCACTGCTGACTTAATTTATACTGGTTCACATGAGCCAGAAACCATGAGGCCATCAGAATTAAATAGGCATAGCATGATGGAGCTGACAGGTCAGCTCCCCTCAGAAATTGATGAACGGGCATCCTTGTATAGCTACAAAAATATTTTGGTAGATGTCTCTGACCAGGAAGCCTCCTATGAGGAGAAAGTCACAGAATTAGAGCTGCAAAAGCACTATCTCCAAAGGGACCATTTGGTTCAATTTGCACAAAAACAGCATGAAAGGAGGCCCCAAAAGAGCATTCTGAAGACCTCCACCCAATCAGGGCAGTGGGGGAGATCCTGCCCTAACCTTGGAAGCAGGGAGGAGTCCAAAGACTACTCTCCTGTGCGCCACAGGGGAGAAGAAACTAGGCCCCAGCATTCTGCGAGCCCCTCACAAGCTCAAAGAATCAGGGAGCGCCTAGAAGATCATGCAGGGTCCTCAAACAGTAGCGCCTCTGAGTCTGAGGGCGAGTGGAATCAGGTGACACAGAAAAAGAAGGCAAATAAATAAAAGAGAGCACTGGTGAAAGACCCCATTAGGCAGATCAAGGCCATTAGGAATTACATAACACTGTACCACAAAAAAGCAAAATATTCTGTTTGGGAGCATTTGGAACTCTATGAACAAATGATGGACACTTTTCACCTTAAAGATAGCCAGAACTGCATAGATTATGCCGAATGGATGTTCTCTCCTGAGTACTCCAGCTTCTTTGCTGGACTGGAAGACCAAAACCATTCAAGATAGTCCACCTACAGGGCGGCCACCTTGAAACACTTTTCCGCCTACAGTAACCCCCAAGAGGCTTGCATAGCGGCCTACAATTTGCAATGCAGATCAGGCCCCAGGAGAATTTGTACAGGAACTAAAACACGCCTTTGCACAAACCACCAGGAGGGTGCACACGGATAGCAGAGAGTTCATAACTACCTATTTTCATGCGCTCCCAAAATACATCATGACCCAGCTGGTGAGGGATTTTCATGATAAAAGGACCCTGGACTGGGTAATAGAGCAGGCTACTTGGATCTATGAGGTCCAAAAACCTGCAGATAATAAAAATCAGGTAAAAAAAAAAAACAACCAACACCCCTGCTGCTGCTAAGGTGGCGGAGGTGAAGGTTGCCCCCATTTTGGACCTACAAATGGGGGGGGGGCTAAAAATGCACCTACCCAAAATCAACAAAATCAGAGGCAAAGAAAGCCTTCTAACCAATCAGCAACAGATGGCAGTCAGGGAGGTAACCCCACCAATGGGACCCCTAACTTTCCTGATTATATAAGCCCCAGATACAAGGGCAACTGGCCTATCTTCGGGTATGTATGGACTCCTCCAGCCCAAGGGGGGATCCAATCAGGTAAGTACTGCCCCGGGAAACTTCCCTCCTAACTTCCTGCAGGAGGGCTGTAATCCCCCAAATCCTGGGTTAAGTTTCTTTCCCCGGTACCCAGAAAAACCCCAACCTGCAGGACAACCCTCCTTTCTTGCCCCGCTTTCAAGAGCCCATAATACCCAATCTGGGAGAGGGGAGGCCAAAGGCGGAGTGTTACCAAAATACCCAATACCAAGGGTACTCCGGGAGAAAGTATAGTTACCGTTCCCGGGAACCCCTTAGGTATGAAAAAAGACCCCCGTAGCAGCCGGAACGGGTGTCCCAACTGGAGCGCCAGATCCAGAATCTCATGTAGGATCTGAATCGCATGTTGAGGGCTCAGCGGAACCCTCAGATGAACATGGCGGCACAGAACCCTGCAAACTAAGGGTCTGGCACCCCAGAACAATGACGGGGAGAGAACTCTGATAACTCACCGGTTCCAGAGGAGGAGGCACAGGAGGAAGAGAGGTGTAAAGCCCTAGAGGAAGCTTCCTTCCTCACCCATGAAAAGCCCCTGGACACCCTGGAACAAATTCTGTGCAAACATTTTGTAAAGAGACATTTCCGTTACTCTAGTAATACCAACCTATCCATATTATGGTTGCACGTAAAACCGAAAACCCCCAGAAATTCGCTAGTTATGGTAAGCTAAGCAACCATAACTCCCGCCACCACTGTGCACTGCTAAGACTAAAACCCATGACATGAAAGATGACATCACAATTGTCATTGATGACATCACTGATGATATCACATGTGCACTTAGTTGTTGTGAAATGCATCCACAAGGGATTGTCATTATAATGTTGCCAGAAAACTATCAGAGTTCATAATATGGATAGGTTGGTATTACTACAGAGTAACTGCAATGTCTCCTTACAAAATGTTTTGCATGGAATTTGATAGGTTTTTCTTAAGGCAACTGAACCATAACGTTCCTTTAACAATGTTTTTTCAGTGAATTTGATATCTTTTTAGTAGGAAAACTAAACCATAACGTCCCTTAAACAACGTTTTTTCACTGAATTGGATAGGTCTTTAGTAGTGCAACTTAACCATAACATCCCTTTAACAAGGTTTTTTCACTGAATTTTGTAGGTTTTTACCAGGATAGCCTTAGTTTGTAAATATGTACCGTGCAACATACTGAACCCACTGGCACCATGTTAATGTGCACAGCAGTCGCAGAGCATGCGTCTGGTCGCGGACATCAGGTGGCATCAAACCTGCTTAGAAAGGCACAGGTTCTTGTACATAGTGGTACCATTCAGCAAACACAAGGAACATATACAAACAGCACCATGTACATGAATTGCAAGGGAAAATAGAGTGGGTCTGGAAACTGTCTACTTATATAATAAACAGAACAAAGGCATAGGGAGTGCACCATAACGTAATGCACCAATAAGAGAAGTGACGTCTGTCTTCAACAATCTTACCGCACTGCTGCTTTACATAGGAAAAAATAACAAACAGGCACAGTAAGGACTGGAAAGTACTAAGACTATAACGCAGTAAGCACACTAAAGTTTGTCTGCTAATTGCACAGGTGGTGCAGTATGCAATGGTAGATAAGCATAACGCTTCTTTTTGTCCGCTGCAGTGGCAAGCACCTTAGAGTGGCTGGAAAACAATAGTAACCCCATTGGTACGCACCGCAGTGTGAACTGTGAAATATTTAATATCTATTGCTTCATGTATACCTAACAGATTTTTTTTTCTATAAGAAAACATATTGGGAAAAAAGCAATGCAGCCGAGGCGGCACCCCTTCCACAAGAACATACGAACACAGGAAACAAAAGAAACTCTTTGAATAGCAAACTGGACAGCCTGGAAGCCAAAATGGAACAATTGGTGAACAATGTTGCCGCCTTAAAATACTACGTACAAGGACATATTATGGGCAAAATAAAATAACACTGCCCAACCTGCATGTGTACCCCTTCCCCATTTCATAGCCCACCATCCCCTCAAAATCCGTGTGATCAAAGATGTTATGAATATACCTCAATCCCTTCCTGCTCTCATGACCAACGTGTATAAATCCCCAATTTCCCAAAATATTGATCCACTTCTGCTACGCCTTCCCTTTCATAATAGTATTTATGAATTTGTGCAAATGAAGATTAATATGTAAATAGTCTATATTTAGCTTTTCCTGTGTTCTTAAAATCCCCTTATGACTGAGCGGCGCACAGTACTGGTGGGAATTACCTCAATTAAGCAAAAGGGAGGTGTCCTACGGACACTGCACCTGCCTGGCCTATCCGCAATTACAATGAGGCATCCGTACCACGCCAGTACGAACCACATGTTCACACCTTGTGAACCACCTATAACTGGCTGTGGATGCAGACGTTAGTCTGCTGCACAAGTACGCGCATGCGTGTCTCTTTATTTGTCTCCTGGTAACACCGCTCCTGTCCAGTTTATGCGAAGAAACTTGTGACACACTTTAAGTAGTTTGTAGCTGTACACATAAAGATCCCACCTACTATACCCTACAAACACCCAGAGTGTCCCAAAATGGTCAGCGCCCGTGTGTCGCACTATTAGACACTCCAGGGAGCCCAACGGTGTGCATAGGACTCAAAGTATTCTACCCAAAATGAATTATGCAGACAGCCGTTCCAATCGAGAACATGCGCAACATCACCATGGGACCGCGCTGACATTGCGCATGGGCCCTTATGTCGTGGACAAGATCCTCGGGCAGTGGAAAAGTACAATGTTCTGCGATGTAAGGAGGGTTACTGGGAAATGACATGCTTACAAACACCCCACAATGTGCCATTGCACATGTATGTATTTGTTTCAACGATGTAGGCCTATCTGCCGGTTGCAACGTCTCCGCATAAGCCCTACAAAAGGTCACACCCCAGAACTGCTACGCATTCTGTTCGTAGCTTTTCAGAACAGAGTAACGGCCCACAGCTTTCAGCTGTAATTGATTTTGGAACAATTTCTGATATGCTGCATTACCTTTGCAAGTAATGGCAACCATGTCAGTCCGGCTCACTACGCACAGTAATGCAGAAAAGCATTAACGCCTATTCCTGTGAACCACACCCTCAGTACCGATAATCCTCACTGTCCCATTCCCATGGGCAGCATGCTGAAAACGGTAGTATGTGGCACATGCGCTTCCCCAAGTACCGCGAGGGTCATGCCCCAGTAAAGCAGTAACTGTTCTTCTTCCCTTTCTACTATCTTTGTTCGAGCACCCCCTCATTCGGTACTGGTAAATAGTTACACACGCATCCACCAATCACAGTAAAGAGCTCTCCATGTAACACTGTCCTTTCTGTACAACATTCCTCTGTGTAGACACCACACCCAGAAATGTTATTGTGCAATCCTGTAGCCGCCACAGCCCCATTTCCATGCCCGCCAGACTCAAAAGCCCTGCATGTGGCTTTCGTGCTGTGTGCGCGCATGGGGGAATACATTGCAAACAGGGTTGGGGATTTCGTCATCAGTGGTGGCTCTGAAAAGAGCCTTTTTTTTTTTAGATGCTTCTAGAGAAACACCTTATTTTTGGTTTTTATAGGGTTTTATGTTTTCTTCTCCTCACATTCTTACAGTAAACTTTTCAACGTCTCCTGTAGACGGGCAAACAAAAGAGCATCACCAATGCTGGACAAAGAAATGCCATTTACATGGAAACACACCACATTTCAAAAAAGAATCCTGTCATTGTTGCAGAAGAATATCCCACGAGTGGACAAAAAAAAATCACACATGCTTCTATTGATGACACCCTTTCCAGCCTCTGGCTGGGAACAACATTCATTAGGATAGTCCCATACTCTTCTTGCTGGTATGGCAGAGAAATTCACCTGGGCAGTGGGAAACAGCCTCTGCACTGCATTCATCAACCTCATCAAGCCATGTAACCCAAATACATGCTGCCATAATGCATGTCGACAACATGCACTGGACAACAAGCACTGTAGCGAAACTGCCCACTTGTCTGCAAAGTTCAAGCATAACCCCGAAACTGCAGACATGGACAGCGCACCACAATGCGTCCACTCCTTCCAAACCGAAATCGCCATCAACGTGTCTTGTGCAAATCTACCACAAAGGTATCACCCAAAATCAATACAATGCATTTCTCCATGTCAGCCCTCCTCACTACGCAGAGTAATGAAAAATAGTATTACCGCCCCTTCCTGTGAACCACACCCTCAGTACCTGATTGGATAATCCCCACAGTCCCATTTCCATTGGTCAGCATGGTGAGAAGTGCAGACTATGGCACGTGCGTTTCCCCAACTACAGCGAGGGTCGTGCCCCAGTCAAACGGAAGTAGTCCTTCTTCCCTTACCACTTTTTTTTTGTCCAGCACTACCTCATTGGGTACTGTTAAATAGTTACACATGCATCCACCAATGACCGGCAAGACTGCAGCATCTAACACTGTCAGTTCTGTACAACACTTCATATGTACCTCCAGTACAAAGTTTTGTTAAACTATCCAAGACGTCTGCATCCAGATTCATCCACATCGCCAGGAGTGGGGGAATATATCTCAACCATGGTAGGACATTTCGTCTGCAGTGGTGGCTCTGAAAAGAGCATTGATATTTTTTTTTACGTGCTTGCACAGATCCTTGTTTGTTTTTGCTCTTTATCTCAGTTTCTGTTTCCTTTTCCTCCTTACATTTTTACAGGATTCTCTTCAACGCTTCTTGCAGAGTGTAAAACAACACACCATTCCCAATGGCAGTCAAAGAAATGCCATTTGCATGTAACCAGTGCAAATTTCACTCATTAATGATGTCATAGTCGGTGGAGAACATCCCAGCACTGCACATGAACTGACATATGCTCTCATTTACAAGACACCTTCCAACCTCTGGCTCGGGACAAATTACACCGGCATGGTCCTATGCTCCTCTTGGTGGTATGCTTGATAAAACCACCTTGGCAGTGGGAAAAATCTGCATCGCTGCTTCCATCAACTTCTTTAGGCGACGGATCAAACGTCCACACGACATGTACCCCAAATGTTCAGCTCCATAATGCACGATGACAACATCAACAGTACTGAGAGAGGCCACACATCTGCAAAGGTCAACCATACAGCTGAAACTGCACTCAAAGAGAGTGCCCCAGCAAGCCTCCACACCTTCCAACCCAAAATTAACAGCAATGCCTCTTTTCACAGCATACCTGTGCAGATCTTGCACAAAGGTATCACCCACGATCAGCACTCTGCGTCTCTCCATCTCTGCCAACCTCAATACACAGAGTATTGGAAAAAATAGTGCCGCCCCTTCCTGTGAAGCAAACCCAGGACACCTGATTGGATAATCCCCACAGTTCCATTTCCATGCCCACCAAGATTAGAAGGGCAGAATGTGGCACGTGCACTTCCCAGCTACAGCGAGGGCCACACCCTAGTAAAGCAGGGACAGTCCTTCTTCCCTTTGCACTATTGTTTTGCAGAACTTCCTCATTAGGTACTATCAAATAGTCACACAGGCATGCAGCAATCACATCCAAGATGTCTGCATTGGCCACTGTCATATCTGTACAGCACTCCATATGTACTGTTACACACTCATAGTACATATGTTGTGTGATTTAAAAGCACTTCCACTTAAAGTTATCCAAAAGCATCCATGCTTTCAGCATCCAGATTCACCCAGAGCGGCACCCATCACCACGAAGTAGAGGTAGCAATATTGTTTTTCTCCCAGCACTCCAGTACGTGCAAAGAACCAATACTTCAAAGTGCAGTACAATAGTCAGTAATCTGCGCAGTGCACGCTACCCAAGCACATAGAATATCCAGTTTAATCCTATCTACTTCTCTACACACAGTATTTCAACACAGCACTCAGTGGACACACTACAGGAGTGTTCACGCCATAAGCTCCAGCCATGGACTAAAAACTGTAGGAAGTGCTAACAATCACCACACCCATGGAATGAACAATGTATGCAATGCTCACAAACCACACACAGAACACAACAATGGCAAACCAACTTGCAAGCAGGCCACATAGTTGTTGGTGCAAGGGCTCCAGCCAGGCATCCAAGATGCTAGGGCCTCATCACACACAACACACCGTAGTACACCCTATGTTCAAATGCTCATGTCATGTGCAATGCACTCCCCATCTGCAATTGAGCCTGCCAACTTTCACTGTGGACACGTGTTTGCATGCATGGCTGCATGACATTGCATTGGGTGTGGTGAACGGTGTGTGGTTGGCTGTGTACATTGCCCATATTTCAAATGTGTGATGCTGAGGACTTACTTTCATGGTGCAAAATCATAAAGCACTTCCTACAGCAAGGGTCTTATAAGGGCCAAACCATAGCAAACGCAAATGCTCACATGGGGCTCCCTCATGTGCAAAACATGCAATGACCTACACCATATAGTAATGTACGTATATCACCTCACTTCGGGTGTTCTACCAAGTCTAAAATGTCCTCCACAATCATTCTTCAAAGGTCACCACCATCAGCGAGATGCAGAGTTAAACCTGCACGGCTACATTATGTTGTGGTGGCTATCATCAAGGCCTAGGTTTTTGGGTGCATGGCCAATGAGCTATGGCCTTTGGCCATGCACCCAAGAGTGTAGGCCTTGCCCACACCCACCACAACATAATAGAGCCATGAATGCGAACATGTAGTCACGTAGCACAATCAACAAAAGTAACATAGGAAGGGTGTTATAAAGCACAAACCATAGCAAACGCAAACGGTCACATGTGGCTCCCTAATGAGCAACACGTGCAATAATCTACACCATATGGTAATGTACGCATATGAGCTCACTTATGCTGTTCTACCACATCTAAAATGTCCTCCACAACCATTCTTTAATGGTCACCACCCTCTGAGAGATGCACACTTAAAACGACATGGCTGCATTATGTTGCGGTGGCTATGCTGAAGGCCTAGGCTCATGGGTGCATGGTCTACGGCCTATGGCCTTCCGCCAGGCACCCAACAGTGTAGGCCTTGCCCACTCCCAGCACAACATAACAGAGCCATGCAGACCAGCTACCACAATCCACAAAGGTAACATAGGCAGCGATACTTCTACCCAACCCCTGCACCATAATACAGCGATGCATGCACACATGTAACAGTTACCAGAATCCACAAACATACCACAGTGTCCGGCACCCCTACCCACTTCCATTCACTTAATATTGTATTACTGCCAACCCAACCACAAAATCTTTACAACAGTGGCCATGCACAAAACCAATACTTCATGGTGCAGTACACTAGTCAGCACTCCTTGCAATGGACAGTACCTAAGCCAATAAAATATGCAGTGCAACCCTATCCACTTTTATGCACACAGTGCTTCAACACTGCACCCACTGGACACACTGCAGAACTGTTCACTCCATCAGTTCCAGCCATGCACTACACAATATAGGATGGGCTAACAATCCCCACACCCATGGAACCAACAGTGTGTGCAATGTTGACAAACCACACACACAAGGCAACAATGTGAAACCTACTTGCAACCAAGGCACACAGTTGTCGTTGCAAGGCCTCCACCCATGCATCGAAGGGGCTACGGCCTTACCACATGCAACACACCATAGTACACTGTTTGTTAAAATGTTCATGTCATGTGCAATGCACTCCCCTTCTGCCATTGATTTGCAATCAGTCACCACAGAAAGCGGTCGCTGCACCAGCTATTGTGCCGTAATGCAGGCTGCTTGCATTCACCAACTTAAAAGCAGGTGACTACAAGGTAGTCACCTGTGGAGGTACCCGCGATTTGGCACAGTACACACAGATACTGCAGGCACACCACTGTTTTCTTCCACCTAATGAGATATATCAGATGAACCACTTGTCACTCCCCCACCCTTTCCATCCCTTCTTCCGACACCACATGGCGTAAAGTATGTTTTCCAGACCCTTCCGTCACCGCACTGTCCTCTGATACACCATGGCGGTGTTTCCCAAATATGTTGATCCACAGCACACTTCTCTCCAGCCAACCACTGGCCGCATTCAATGTTTACCGACATCACGGCGTACTGCAAGCCAATGAGACTTTTGTCCTAGGAGCGAACAGGGAAATGGGTCCGTGGAGCAGTTCCAGATATCACTAATTTTTGGAGATGTACATTTCAGTTCTTTGTAACAAAGTTACTGGTTGGATTTCCACCAAACACACAAAAGCACACTTTTGGAACCAAACCCCGGCTCCTGCCACAAATTTAGTTAAAATCCGTCCAGCCGTTCGGCCTGTAGGCATGCTCAAAGTTTTTGCCCATTCAGTCTATGGAAAAACAAAATGTGCCCCACTCCACGAAACCTCGCCCAACTTTCCAGACATATTCAGCAGGACCCATATACTTTTTTGGTAAAGTTTTATCCAAATGTGTCCACGCGGAGCGAAGTTATAAGCCACCCAAAAAGTGGTGTTCCTATGGGTTTAGCAACCTAACTACACAGCCGCTACCGCGAGTCGTTATATATTCACTGCAAAACTTTGTTAAAGGGATGTTTTGGTTAAGTTGTCCTGGGTGTTAGTCTTAGCAGTGCATGGTGGTGGCGCGAGTTAAGGTTGATTAGCTTACCATAACGGGTGCATTTCTGAGGTTTTTCGGTTTTACTTGTAACCATAACGTCCCTTTAAACAAGCTTTTTCACAGAATTTCATAGGTTTTTATTAGTGCAACTTAACATAACGTCCCTTTAACAAAGTTATTATTATAATTTTTTAAGTATGTTTATTATTTTCATATACAGAACCAAACACCAACTCTACCCCCCAAGTACCCCACCGGAAGATCAATTCTCCATACCAACTGAGATCTGCTCATGGCACAAAAATGTCCAATATTCTTATTTTGTGCGGGCACCACTGTTCCATGTGGTCCGATTGGAGGTATTCCAATACCATCCCCCATTCTTTCACAAAGGAGCCCCCCCGTGCCCTGCAAGGTGTGGGATAATTTTTCCATAGTTACCATTGTCCAGACCTTTTGTAGCCACCCAAATATCAGGGGGGGTCCCGTTGTTTCTAACACTGGGCTATTGCCGCCCATGCCGCTATTAGCAAGCCCATGAAGCTCCTCCATTGTGATTTTGTGAGCTTCTTTGTTGCAGTGTACTTAAACCCACATAACCACACCTTCTCCCCCATTTGGGTCACGTTAGGAAACATCCCCTGCATCTGTGTCTTTACCTCGTTCCAGAAACCCTGAATCCCTTTGCAGTCCCACCAGATGTGCCTCCATGTACCTTGCCCTCCACAATCTTTCCAGCAAAGTTTGGACGCATTAGGGAACATCGCATTCAACCGCACCGGAGTCAAGTGCCATTGGATCACCACCTTTACCCACATTTCCCTCATTTGAACAGCCGGGTCAGTCTTGGGATACTTCTCCAAAGATCTTCCCATTGCGGTATACAGATGGACTCTCCCAGCGTATGTTCTCATTTCACAATGTAGTTCCATCTGACTCTTTCCCCCTGCACATTGATGAACTTATAGAGTGTCGACACTAGTTTCTTGGTTCCAGGGTTGGATATAGCATATTTTTCAAAAGGGGTAAGGTCCCTTGCAGCCGCCTGAGTAATGGTTGGGGAAACTAGCCAATGCCTGAGTTGTTCATATTTAAATCTGTCTGTATCTTTGAGATTTAGATTGTGTTTGCATGCCTCGAACGAGAGCCCTTCTTGATCCCGCATCATTTCTCCAATTTTCGTGCACCCCGCCTTTTCCCAGTTCCCATACGCCCCCTTTCCCATTCCTGGGGGGAATTCTGGGTTCCCAAACATTGGAGTAAATGGCCCTGGTACAGCCGTTAAGGTGCCCTTCCATGATAGGTTGTCCCATGCCTCCAGTGGGGCCCTCATAACCATGCTTATCTGTAGGTTGGAGTGCCTAGTTTGGCTTCCGTTACATAGCAGCTCCCTCAGTGGGGTTCCAGCAGCTGCCCTGTCTTTCTCAGCCCAAACCTTATGGTGCTCCTCCCCCATCAATGCTTTCAATATCCACAGCTGCGCTGCCTGATAGTACCTAAAAAGGTGCGGTAGTGCCATGCCCCCCTCAAGAATTGGAGCAGTTAGTACCGCCCGAGCTATCCTTGGAGTCTTCTTCTTACAGAAGTAGGTGGAGATTGCTTTTACGAGAGCCCTGAAGAAGGACTTGGGGACCCTAATCGGTATAGCCTGGAAGAAGTACAGCAGTTTTGGGAGGATGGACTACTTCACTGAGGAGATTCGTCCCCACCAGGACAACGCAATCGGGTTCCACCTCCCCAAATCCCTCCTAATTTCCCCCAGTAGGTCCGGGTAGTTCCCCCCATACAGCTGGTCCACCCTGCCCGTTAGGGTTATACCGAGATATTTGATCCCTTTATCTGCTAACTTTAAACCTAGGGAATCCTCAACCCGCTTAATCTCCCCTCTATCCCCTGCAAGTGATAGAATTTCCAATTTATTTCTATTTATCTGGTATCAGGTAATATTATCCCCATATGTATGGTTGCCGTATATAATATCGCCGGGAAAAGGTTGTGGCGATATTATATGTGTGACCATATATATGGGGACAGGGGCAGCAAAAAAAAGAAAAAGGAAAAAAAAGGGTTTGGGAGTTGCAGGGGTGTCCCCCGCATGTTCCATGCAATAATGTCCCCACAGAAAACAGCCATTTTTCGGCAACATTTTTGCATGCCGATATTTTTGAGGGGACATTATTACATGGAACCATTTATCTTCAATCCTGAGATTGGCCAGAATTTCTTTAGTTCTTGTACTACTTCAGGAAGGGTGCGAGTCAGATTGGTGATGACTACCAACCGGTCATCCGCATAAATAATCACCTTATGCTGCCTGCCTGCCATTTTGATCCCCGCTATCGTGGCAGATTCCCTGATCCTGATTAGCAGAGGCTCCAAGAATATTGCATACAGAAGGGGTGACAGCGGGCACCCTTGTTTAGTGCCCCTTGTTAGTTCAACTCTGCCCGTGACCTCCCCATTTAAAGCAATTCTAATGGAAGGAGAATTATAATTAGCCATTATCATGTTCAGAAAGTTTTCCCCGAACACCATGCGTGTTAGTGTTTGAAACAGGATTAACCATTCCACCCGGTCAAATGCCTTTTCGGCATCTACTTCAAGCAAGATCGCCGGGGTTTGCTTGACTCCGACTTTCTCCACCAGATGAATTATGCACCTCAACTAGAACCTTAGCCTCATTCATTGTCCGGGTCACATTACCCTCTTCCCTGAATGAGTTGAACAGCTTTACCTGGAAGGGGATCAGGGCCTCCACATACTTTTTATAAAAAGCCGCGGTGAACCCATCTGGCCGTGGCATTTTATTCATCTGGAGCCCCGCAATTGCTTTCCTCACTTCCTCTCCACTGACATCTCCTTCCAATTTTTATTTTTCTTCTGTCGTTATTAGTGGAATATTTAGAGTATTCAAGTAGGAGTCTTGGTAGGACCTATTAGGGCTTCCTGTGGTGTACAGATCTTTATAGAAGTTTTTGAACAGCTCCCCAATGTCTTTGTTGCGGGTACGTTTCTAGCCCTGTGCATTCCTCATTTCCCTGATCGTTAGATTTAGTTACTTGGCTCATAATTGCCTAGCTAAAAATGTATCAGCCTTATTGGCCTTCGCATAATACCAATGTCTGAGTCGCAGTAGACTTATCTCTGCTTTTTTTGTGCGGCGTGCGTCCAGCTGTCCCTGCATGCGTCTCAATGCCCTTTTCAAGGACAGTGAGGGTTTCTTCAAAAGTTCCCCATGAATATCCATTATCTTCCTTTTCAACTCCCTTTCCCACAAGCATCTCTGCTTATCCTTTGACACCTTCATGGCTATGAAATGGCCTCTAATCACCACCTTAAAGGCCTCCCACCCTGTTCCTGGCTTTACTTCACCCGTATTGTTATGAACAATGTATTCTTGTATCTTTTCCCTGATGGCGTCCCTCTTGATGGGATCGTGGAGAATGTCATGTGGGAGCTTCCACCTCCACAGTCCCTTATTTCTGCTAGGGGTCTTCACTTCCAACCATAAAGGTGCATGGTCTGACAGCGTTATCAACCCTATTTCCATTCCCTGTCCTTCCCCCAGCAGGCCCACTGAGACCCAGAAGTAAACTATTCTTGACATTGAATTGTGTACATGGGAATAATAGGTATAACCTCTTTGCTGATCTTTAAGCCCTCGCCACACGTCCCTAAGAGTCAAATTGGCAATCATTTGTTGGAGATGCTTTGGGGGTGCCCCTTGTCCCTGACTCCCACTTAAGCTTCTATCTGTTGCCGGTTGCCATGCCATGTTCAAATCCCCACCCAGAATTATCTCCCCTCTAGCGAAATCCTCGAGTTTCCCCATGGTGTCTCGCAGAACGCCATCTTGCCCCGAGTTCGGTGAGTATATGGAGGCCAAGGTGAGTCGGAGCCCATCTATTGTGACTATAGCAAATGCGTACCTGCCCATCTTGTCCGCCAAGGTTTCGTGAAGCTGCATGTACCTGCTTTCGTGGACCGCTATCAAGACCCCTGCTTTTTTGTCTATAGTGTTAGATTGCCCTATCAGCGTGTAGCCCCTTAAGTGCATCTTTGCCTTGTCCCGAAGCCTAATATGGGTTTCTTGCAACATTAAAATGTCCCCTCTCTCCCTTCTAAGCATGCCCTCCAGCATCTTCCTTTTAACGGGGGTATTTAGACCCCTATCGTTAAATGTGAGGATTCTCAACTTCCCCATGAGTCTAGTGATCCCTGAAAGTATTGCCCACTCCCGCCAGCTGATCGTGATCTGCCTTCCAGAACCCCTCCCACACCCAACCCCCAACATCTCCCTCCCCAACAAAGAACTCTCCCAACTTTTGAGGAGGGCCCAGGGACCTAAGGTTGCTAGGGCGCTCTGCCCATCGCTCCTGGCCCTCTGATGACTCAGGTAGAACTTCCCCGGGAGTCCTAAACCCTGCATTACCTCTGTGAGTGGGGGATCCCCTTCGGCCCACGGTTCTAGAGAGTTCATTGGGTCAGCTACTTCCCTCAATTTCCCTGGTCCGGCAGCACCCCCACCCAGGTTGGTTAATCAGCTCAATTTCAGCAATGCGTGTGTTTGTCCATTCAGTCCTTCCCTCCTCCCGGACGTTTCCTCTTCTGTTGCACAGATTTCCACTCCCATGGCTTCCTTTGATTCTCCTCCCTTGTTCGTCGATCTTCGACATCCTGGGCCTCCTCTTGCATGTCCATCACCTGAAGGCCCTCTTCACATGTTGTCACCCTACTTTGCCTCCCCTCCCACGAAAACAGGAGGTCGAACGGGAACGTCCACTTGCATCTAATCTTCCTAGAGACCAGCTCTAGGTCCCATTGCCCTTCTCTTCTGTAGGGTTACCTGGGCCAGATTCTGATACAATTGGATTTCCACTCCATTCATCCTGATGTGATCCATCCCCCTATCCTTCCTCAGGATCTCCTCTTTCTGGGAATAGGATGACATAGCCACCAGCACGTCTTTTGGGCGCTCTCCCGGTTCTCCCGTTCGTTTGGGGCCCACACGGTGTACTCTGTCTATTTTGATATCTTCCGCCTCATCCACTGCCAAGATATCTCTCAAGACTTCCTGGACCGCCGACTTGAGGTCCTTATCTTCCATCGTCTTCACCATGTTTTTTATGTGGTTATTCGCCCTACGAGACCTATTTTCAAGGTCCTCACACTGCAGTTCCAAGTTATGTGTGAGTCGCACCAGATGTTCTTGCGTCTCATTGTGCTGTTGTGCTTCCTCCTACGCGTTTTGGACTATTTTCTCCAGCGTATTTGTCCGCTCTTCTAGCTTTGCTACATCTATTCGGAGCTCCTGCACCACCTGTTTCATGTCCTCTCGCATCGTTGTAAATTGCTCTTGCACCGTGGACATGAATTTGTCTTGTAATTCCCTGAACCATGATTGCATGTCCTCTTCCAAGGTCTGTGTCGACTGCAGGGGGGTTGCGAGTGGTTTTCAGGGACTTCAACTGATGCCTTTCCTCTTGTATAAACCAAATTGTCTGTCGCCCACATTTGAACTAAGCTGGGATCCTGTTTAGATGTCTGAGGCTGGATGCCTGGTATCGCCCTTTCCCTAGAGACTTTGACATCCTGTCAATCAGCCCTCTCCTCTATGGCACCCGTGCAGTTCCACTCCTCACTTGCTCAATATCTGTCAGTCCACCTGCTTTGTCCAGCTGAAGTGCCTTTATTTTGTGCTCCTGTGTGAGTCTGGTGCCCTGTCTTTCACTTGGGGCCCCTTTACCTTCTCGGGCAGATCTGAGTGATATTCCCCGTGTACCGCTGGACCCCTCCTGGGGCTTACCTAGCTCTAGCTTCTTGGGCTTCTAATGCCCCACAGTCAGAGATGAGGAGCGGGACCATGGTCCGGCGACTAGGCAGGCAAACCAGATTGGCTCGGAAGTAATCACTGTCACCCCGTTTCACTATCTACTGCGTGTCATGTCTCTGACTCCCGCTGCGGTGATATCGCTGGTGTTAATGCCTTGCATGGGGGAGGCTCACGTGCCCCCCCCCTGAGTCCTGATGTAGCCTCTGCTGACTTGGTCGGTCCGATCTCCGCCTGAATTGGGCCTTGCGCCCTCCTCTACTCTCTCGGATGGCCCGCTCCCCACTGCTCGACTGTCCTCCGGGGGATTGACCTCCCCCCTGTCTGGGAGATCCGTTCCCACTTCTGGGCCTGTGTCACTGGCCAGGGCTTGCCTGCTCTTCTGCGGCTGTGTGGCTGGACCCCCTCACACCGCCTGCTGCGCCAACGGCAAGTGGAGCCCTGCGTCAGCTCCGCCTCCCGAGGGCCGATATGCCGACAAGTGATCCATTGGGCCCTCCCTCTCCAGTGGGTCCCCGGTGTCCCGCATGTGCGATGCTCCCAGTAATCTGCCCGACCTCCTCACCTTCTCTCAGAAGAAGACTCCTGCGCCTCTGCTGGGCCACCCGCGCAGCAGTGGTAGAGCCCCTCCACTGCCGCCTTTTCGTTCCAGATGGAGCCCACACCAATGGTCGACCCGCAGACTCTTAGTCCCTGCTTCAGCTCCCCTCCAGGCAGATGTCCTACGAGCCACTCCAGGCCCCTCCGTGGCCACTGGCCGTCTCCGCCGAATGTTCTTCAGCACGGCAACCCCGACTTCCCGGGTACACCTCTCCCGGTGCTCTCCTCCTTGGTGTCTTCTCCGCGTTACTGCTGAAGGCTGTTTCTCCGCCTGCAATTAGGTACCACGGTGCCTCTCCTGGGGTGGATGGCCCAACGAGCAACTGCTGCACGCCCCTCAGGTCCGCCATGCCCACCACTTGGGTCCACGCCTAGCCCAGTGGTACAATGGCACCAGCCCGCTCTGCGTGGATGCGCTGATCCCAGACTTGCTACATGCCTCCACTGCAGATAATTTTACGCCGGAGCTGCTGGCCGAGGATATCTCGTTTCTCTTGCCCCAATGCCTCGGATAAGTGCTTTATAGTCGCGGCCCGGCGGGAGAGACCTCTACGCACGTCTCCTCGCCACGGCCGCCATCTTGCAATCCTAACAAAGTTTTTTTTGTGAATTTCATAGGTTTTTATTAGTGCAACTTAAGAATAACATAACATCCCTTTAAGACATTTTTTTTTGTGAATTTCATGGGTTTTTACCAGTGCATGCTATTTTCCTACAACTTACTAATATCATATTTACTCCAATATAGCAACATTTTTGTCCAATTTACAAAGTTTCACCTTAAAACTCCGCCGTTTCTATAACTTCTGTACAATTTTTGCAACTATTCCTACTGTTTTTGTGTCCGTCAACATCTGCAAATGTCTAACGTCATCACAGACCTTCTGGACAGTGCCACATGACTATGCACTTCACGATCGGATCTGTGCCTCGAGGACAGTTCAGAACTGCATTTTCTACTGATCTAGGAACTTTCAAGCTCAAAATATACCCTTGCACAGTTCCTACACCTATTCTTACTCATTATCCATTAACAATCTAGAACAAAGCACAAACTTGGAAGAATATTAGCAAAACTGCTATTTATCTTAAAAATGGAATCAGCTATTACCATCCCTCCTCCCCAAGAGCCACCAGCACCACCAGCTGGAGGACCAACACAATAAAAAAAGCACAGTACTTCTAAAGACAATGAAGAGGACCAAGAAGATGAGGTAGAGGAAGTGCCTACCTCTAGCACACAGAGACCCTCATGGGTGGGGCAGTTCTTTACCACTGTTGGGAATGTAGCAAAAGCTAAAGCTACCAAAGTGAAATGCACTAAGTGTAACTTTGTAATCAGTCGCGGAACTACCTGGACAGTACTCCCACAGGACCACCTCCATGCACTGCCACACCAAATCCAACCACTACAATGTTCTCAGAAAGGTTTTTCCTTTCTTAGCAAGTGGTAGGCTGTCTTCTTCCACCTCATCTTCCTCAACCAATACTGTAACCACACAGCCTACTTCTGTGGGACACAAAATCCCACCAGATACCTTGCAAGCAAAGGCTGTTGATCCATATCTTTCGAAGAGAACAGACCTCTGCATATACTGCAGCACACCACTGTGCAAGGGGAAGCAATTTTGAAGTGCTTTTGAAGCTGTAATCAAGGAGCATGAGAAACACTGTCCCTACCTTAGAAGTAAGAAATGCACAACATCTTCCTCTGTACACCTGCCCCTCCATATCAGCGCTTGGTGCCTCTTCCCTCATTTGCCTCCCCACTTACGTTCTAACCTCTCCTGCAAAAAATAAATATATAAAAAAACAACAAAAGAAAGGTTCCTTTAGAAACCACCTTTCACAGTTAAAAAATAGAACTAAAAAAAGAATTCTTATAGACTCCATCTACTTTACATTTCTTGGTAACGTACATAGACTCAATAAGATTTTCCAACATTTCTATTAGCATTTTGTGTTATGCTGATGTGAATAATGTGGCGTTCATGCCTCGTTCCAGGGGGATAATGGCCCGTCAGCCCAAGTTATCGGCTCAATCAAAGCGAGGGCAAATAGCGAGGGCTCCAACTGTTATCCCCCATTCCAGCCCCTGCAATGGGGGATGAAAGCCATTAGCACCCCGGGTTCCCAAGGCGGGAACCGAGCTGCTAAAAAAAAGGATGCATCGTCCCACTGTAGGAAGGAAAATCCTTTTCCAAGATGGCCACCATGTAAAGGCCCCTCTTCCCTTTCCATGGCAGAAGGCGAAGAGAGAACCCTATGACCATATTAACACAATCAAATATGTTTTCCCTTTCAAAACTATCCCACTTTCTAATAAGTTTACCACACAGCCGGTCCCAGGTGGACATGGCCACTTTAACCACATTTGTCATCCCTCGTGGTCATGGCCAGTAGCCGATTGACCTTATGCCATGACCCAGACAATCTGGCCACTGCCCATGGCCACAGGCTATACATCAGTCACCAAAGGTAGATCACTATTTTTTGTACCTACATTATGACACTTGTTAAGTGTTAAAATATACGTACATACAATAGTCATATAACTTAGTTGCCACGTGACAAAATCCATTCAGAATGTACACACACATTCAATAATCTTTCTGAAAATTTGTGTCCACATTTGTCAAACGGCAACAAAGTTATAAGCCATCTAAAAATGTTCAGACCCCCCTCTAATTTAGCCCCCTCTTGACAAAATCCCACCAAACTTTAGAAATACATGTATATCTAGATCTAAAAAATTTTTGCAAACATTTGTGTGGATTCGTCAAATGGCACCACATTTATAAGCCTTTACAATATTTTGGGACCCCCCTCTGTTTTTGTTCCCTCTTTTGCAAAACAGCTCCACACTTTCCAAAACCTTTCAGAATCAGGTCTAGAATAAAATTCCCAAATTTCTGCAGTTTCATTGAGTAGCGCCAAAGTTTTAAGCCATCCAAAAACTGCTTTTCACCAACCCAGCAATGCAGAAATAGGCATAGATGTCCCCGAACATCTGAAGTGTTTGCGAACATCACAGGACTGTACCAGACCGTCTGGACTGTTCCCGGACTTCAAGTGGAAAAACACACATTTTTTGCTTCCTATGGCCATATCCCATCCCATCCTCATCACCCCCCACCTCCCCAGAGATTGTTTGATGAGTTTGACAAGTGCAATGTTGTGTTTTTTAATAGGTTTTACTGCAATGTTGGCTGCAAATTTGGTGAAAATCCGTCCAGCGGTTTGGGCTGTAGAAACAAGCAAGATCTTTTTTCCATTACGTCTATGGAAAAAAAACATTTTGGGACCCTCTTACAATTTTGCCCCCCCCTTGATGAAACCTCACCAAACTTAAAATTCAGAGGGGGCCATACACTTTTTTTGCAAAGTCTTGTAAGGATTCATACAGGGGGAGCAAAGTTATAACCTGTCCAAAAAGTGCTCTTCCTATGAGTTGAGCAATGTAACCATAACTACAGGGCTGCTACCGCAGGCCCTGTAATAAATATATATATATATTCAGTGAAAAAACTTTGTTAAAGGGACGTTATGGTTAAGTTGCGCTACTAAAAACCTATGAAATTCAGTGAAAAAACTTTGTTAAAGGGACGTTATGGTTCCAAGTAAAACCGAAAAACCCTTGAAATTTGCCAGTTATGGTAAGCTAAGCAACCATAACTCGTGCCACCACCGTGCACTGCTAAGACTAACACCCAGGACATCAAAGATGAAATCACATGTCTGGCTCACTCTTTTTTCTTTTGCTGACATATCTAGGCCACATGGTTTTCTTCAGTAACAATCAGAAACTAAACATTTTATTTTATTTGTAGACATATCCTTCAAGTAGGTTCTTACAGTAATTCCCTTAGAGTCCAGTCACATCATATGAAACATATACATAGGGGAAGACACAAACTTGAAAGACAGCAATCCTTTTTGTGCATAAAGATAATCAATAGACTTATCAGCACTTTCTGATAGTTCTGTTGTTTTTTTATGGCTGTACTTTCCCTGTATACGGTCATATTTGTTTACATTGTACTCACACTACTTTCCTTAGGGTCCAATCACATCAAGTGATACATATACATAGGGTAAATAGCAGCTTTGAAACAGCAATCATTTATTTGCATAAAAATAATCAGTTAGGTTATGAATTGTTTCTGCTACTACTTGTGCTTTTTTGCTAACTTCACTTTCCCTGTATATACCCATATTGGTATGTGTTCTTGTCTCTTTGTGTTTTGTCTATAGTAAAGCAATTATGTAATACATGGGTTTTATTAGCTACTTATTACATATTTCACAGTACACAAAAATCTATTAAGAAAACAATTATCATTTCATTATTCAACATATTAACATTACGAATAGTATACCTTCATCTTGTACGCTGCACACAATGCTATGTTTCTGCATGAGTAGCTTAGTATACTAGATAGAACCCCATAATAGAATGCTATTTATATCAATGCATCGTTCAATGCACTAATTAGGGTATGATATTTATTGCAATGATCCTTGACACTTTTTTCGCAACATTATAATAAGAATCCCTTGTACACATATTTCATGAAAAGTACATACACATGTGATGTCATCAGTGATGTCATCAATGACATTTGTGATGTCATCTTTAATGTCCTGGGTGTTAGTCTTAGCAGTGCACGGTGGTGGCGCGAGTTATGGTTGCTTAGCTTACCATAACTGGCGAATTTCAAGGGTTTTTCGGTTTTACTTGGAACCATAACGTCCCTTTAACAAAGTTTTTTCACTGAATTTCATAGGTTTTTAGTAGCGCATCTTAACCATAACATCCCTTTAACAAAGTTTTTTCACTGAATTTCATAGGTTTTTAGTAGCACAACTTAACCATAACATCCCTTTAACAAAGTTTTTTCACTGAATTTCATAGGTTTTTAGTAGTGCAACTTAACAATAATGACTTTCACTTTATATACATATCATATGGAACTGACTGAATCACTTCTACTGTACTTGAGGTCCGCGAACTCATGTAATGTTCGCGGACATGTTCGAAGAACAGTACCACTACCTAAAAAACTCTGGGGGGGTATGTTTGATTGTTATATCATAACATAGGAACATTTAACAAATTCAAAAAAAGCACACAAACACATTATATGTACTAATACATAAGAAATGTAACCCATATATACAACACACTAACAATTCATTTAAATGCACTATGTTCTAAAATGGAATATACCACAAGAAAATAAAAGGGTAATTCATAGAAATTCGCACAAAAGTTGCGCACGCGGCTGGCGCACAGTGTCCCCGTGCGATACACTGCGCCAGCCGCATGCAAAAAAGTCCTTTTCATCGCACAGCGTATTCATGGATTTTAGCCTCCGAAACCAGCCGTGGTGCAGAGTGGCGCAGCGACCCTGCAGCAGCGCCAGTTACGCCCCCAAGAACGCCCTCGCGAAAGGAAAAGCCTTCAAAATTCCCAAATCATCGCAAAGGGCTGCGCTAACCCTGGACCAGTTCACAGGGCTGCCAAACAGCAAACGCCAAGCGGGGAACGTGTATTTCAGTGGTTCTCGGGAAGTTTCACACGCGATTGTCCTGGGTACGTGTACATCAGGGGTGCGTGGGAAGTAACACACGCGATTCCATCAGGGCACGTGTATTCCAGGGGTGCGCGGGAAGTATCACACGCAAAAACAGCAGGGCACGTGCATTTCAGGGGTGCACGGGAAGTATCACACGCGATTCCATCAGGGTACGTGTATTTCAGGGGTGCGCGGGAAGTATCACACGCAAAAGCAGCAGGGTACGTGTATTCCAGGGGTGTGCGGGAAGTATCACACGCAAAAGCAGCAGGGTACGTGTACATCAGGGGTGCGCGGGAAGTAACACACGCAATTCCATCAGGGCACGTGTATTCAAGGGGTGCACGGGAAGTATCACATGCAAAAACAGCAGGGTATGTGCATTTCAGGGGTGCGCGGGAAGTATCACACGCAATTCCATCAGGGTACGTGTATTCCAGGGGTGCACGGGAAGTATCACACGCAAAAGCAGCAGCGTACGTGTATTCCAGGGGTGCGCAGGAAGTATCACACGCAAAAGCAGCAGGGTACGTGTATTTCAGGGGTGCGCGGGAGGTATCACACGCGATTCCATCAGGGTACGTGTATTCCAGGGGTGCGCGGGAAGTATCACACGCAAAAGCAGCAGGGTACGTGTATTTCAGGGGTGCGCGGGAAGTATCACAGGCGATTCCATCAGGGTATGTGTATTCCAGGGGTGCCAGATAGCACCACACGTGAATTGCACGTGTGAGTCCTCCCAGGTGTTCCCTCTACACCCTCCACGGCCCCTGCAGGCGGCCCACACCACAGGGGACTACCCTGCACATGTCCCGCAGGCACCCCATCCACCATGCCCCCCAGCCAACCCACATGTCACCTTGCACTACTGCCCACCAACGCATGTCCCCCTGCACTCCCAGCCCCCAGCATCCAGGGGCACCCTCCACCAGGCCCCCACTCATGTCCAACTCATGTCTCCCAGCACCCCCACCCCCCCAGCAGTGCAGGGCACCCTCCACCAGGCCCCCACTCATGTCCAACTCATGTCTCCCAGCACCCCCACCCCCCAGCAGTGCAGGGCACCCTCTACCAGGCCCCCACTCATGTCTTCCATCACCCCCACACCCCAGCAGTGCAGGGCACCCTCCACCAGGCCCCCACTCATGTCCAACTCATGTCTCCCAGCACCCCCACCCCCCAGCAGTGCAGGGCACCCTCCACCAGGCCCCCACTCATGTCCAACTCATGTCTCCCAGCACCCCCACCCCCCAGCAGTGCAGGGCACCCTCCACCAGGCCCCCACTCATGCCCAACTCATGTCTCCCAGCACCCCCACCCACCAGCAGTGCGGGGCACCCTCCACCAGGCCCCCACTCATGTCTCCCATCACCCCCACCCCCAGCCGTGCAGGGCACCCTCCACCAGGCCCCCACTCATGTCCAACTCATGTCTCCCAGCACCCCCACGCCCCAGCAGTGCAGGGCACCCTCCACCAGGCCCCCACTCATGTCTCCCATCACCCCCACCCCCCAGCAGTGCAGGACACCCTCCACCAGGCCCCCACTCATGTCTCCCATCACCCCCACCCCCCAGCAGTGCAGGGCACCCTCCACCAGGCCCCCACTCATGTCTCCCATCACCCCCACCCCCCAGCAGTGCAGGGCAACCTCCACCAGGCCCCCACTCATGTCTCCCAGCACCCCCACCCCCCAGCAGTGCAGGGCACCCTCCACCAGGCCCCCACTCATGTCTCCCATCACCCCCCACCCCCAGCAGTGCAGGGCACCCTCCACCAGGCCCCCACTCATGTCCAACTCATGTCTCCCAGCACCCCCACCCCCCCAGCAGTGCAGGGCACCCTCCACCAGGCCCCCACTCATGTCTCCCATCACCCCCGCCCCCCAGCAGTGCAGGGCAACCTCCACCAGGCCCCCACTCATGTCTCCCAGCACCCCCACCCCCTAGCAGTGCAGGGCACCCTCCACCAGGCCCGCACTCATGTCTCCCACCACCCCACCCCCCAGCATCCAGGGGCACCCTCCACCAGACCCCCACTCATGTCTCCCATCAACCCCACCCCCCAGCAGTGCAGGGCACCCTCCACCAGGCCCCCACTCATGTCTTCCACCACCCCCACCCCCAGCAGTGCAGGGCACCCTCCACCAGGCCCCCACTCATGTCTCCCACCACCCCCACCCCCCAGCATCCAGGGGCACCCTCCACCAGGCCCCCACTCATGTCCAACTCATGTCTCCCAGCACCCCCACCCCCCAGCAGTGCAGGGCACCCTCCACCAGGCCCCCATTCATGTCTCCCACCACCCCCACCCCCCAGCAGTGCAGGGCATCCTCCACCAGGCCCCCACTCATGTCCAACTCATGTCTCCCAGCACCCCCACCCCCCAGCAGTGCAGGGCACCCTCCACCAGGCCCCCACTCATGTCTCCCATCACTCCCACCCCCCAGCACTGCAGGGCACCCTCCACCAGGCCCCCACTCATGTCTCCCACCACCCCAACCCCCAGCATCCAGGGGCACTCCCCACCAGGCCCCCACTCATGTCTCCCAACACCCCACCCCCCAGCAGTGCAGGGCACCCTCCACCAGGCCCCCACTCATGTCGACCACCACCCCCACCCCCCAGCAGTGCAGGTCACCCTCCACCAGGCACCCACTCATGTCTCCCACCACCCCCACCCCCAGCATCCAGGGGCACCCTCCACCAGGCCCCCACTCATGTCCAACTCATGTCTCCCAGCACCCCCACCCCCAGCAGTGCAGGGCACCCTCCACCAGGCCCCCCACTCATGTCTCCCATCACCCCCACCCCCCCAGCATCCAGGGGCACCCTCCACCAGGCCCCCACTCATGTCCAACTCATGTCTCCCAGCACCCCCACCCCCCAGCAGTGCAGGGCACCCTCCACCAGGCTCCCGCTCATGTCCAACTCATGTCTCCCAGCACCCCCACCACCCAGCAGTGCAGGGCACCCTCCACCAGGCCCCCACTCATGTCCAACTCATTTCTCCTAGCACCCCCACCCCCCAGCAGTGCAGGGCACCCTCCACCAGGCCCCCACTCATGTCTCCCACCACCCCCAACCCCCAGCAGTGCAGGGCACCCTCCGCCAGGCCCCCACTCATGTCCCCCTGCATCCCCACCCCCCAGCATCCAGGGGCGCCCTCCACCATGCCCCCACTCATGTCCCCCAGCCAACACGTCATCACAATCCAGATCCCAGGCTCCTATGCCCACCTAAATCCCACCCCACGCCACCCCAGTCCAAACACCCAACCAAGCTTTACATCCATTCAAAATGGAAATACCCATTACATGATAGATAACAAATAAGCAGTATGCGCATGAGTACAAGTCCTTCAGACCCACACAATGGCAACACATGACTGTGAAAACCCACATTGTGGCAGGCATGAAACCAATGAGAGAAGTCCACACATTGAAGTAAGAAACAAAAATGTATTACAGTGTAAATGAAGTGAATGAAATCAAAAGAAACAATAATGCCAACAAAAATCAAAATGCTGCATGTCCAACAAAATAATAAATAATGAAAATGGGAATCCAAAATAACCGTAATGAAATTGTGTCCAAAGTCACCGTCCAACAAAGCAAATCCAAAGGGAAAGTAAAGTGAAAATCCATTGCTCCATGGTGAAAAAATAAAAGATGAAGGCCACAAATCCACTGTCAAACTATGTACAAAGAGCAAATCCAGGGTCCATGATCCCAACTATGTAAATGAAACCTACAATAAAACCCACCTAACTAATAACTATATACAAAAAAGTGGGGCATAGTCCAAGTGCCCCAAATTAAAAAAATAAAAATAAAACCTAACACTAATTAACTATATACAATGGCAGTGGGCTAGTCCAACGGCTCACTTCTGGATGTTGCGGGCCAGGGCATCATCGAACTTCTGCTCAATGTCCCGGAGGCGGTCCTGTTCCATGGCCCCGAGGGTCCGCAGGGACGACGACATGTTCTCCTCCAACTCCCTGCGGATTGCCTCGAAGCTCTCGGCCTGCCGCAGGGCCCTCCGCATGGAGTTCTCCGCCCTGACCATCGTGAGCCGTGCCTCTTCTGACCGCTGCCGCTCCGCATCTATGGCGTGGCCCAACCGCTGCGACACGGAATACACTTCCCGTCCTGGGTCCTCCTGCCCTCCGGCCGATGCCTGCCCCTCCGATGTCGAAGGCCCCGAGCCATCGTGGCTCCCACCTACAGCCTCTTGCTGCTGCTGCTGCTGTCCATGTGCCCTGTCCGATTGTGCCTGCACATCCTCCTCCAGCTGGGGTGCAGTTGTTGATGTGGCCACCCCTACTGGACGTCCGACTCCCGACTGTGGCAGGGATCTGTTGTCCACCAGCCTGGCCGCACGGTCAGAGGCAGCTCCACAGGGCACCCAGGTGATACATAGGTGGGAAGATGGCATGGAGGACGAATGAGGCATAGGGGGTTCCGTTGAGGAGGGGGTCAGAACAAGGTCCAGGAAACGGAGGAATCCAGCCATGGTGAGCTGTCCCAGTGGGTCAACGAGCCATGCGAGAAGACGTGCAGTCTCATCATGGAAAGACTGCAGGTCAGCTCGCCTGGCCCGTTGACGCAACGCCACCCCACCCTGGACAGGCTCAACCTGTTGCAGGATAGCCACATCCGCAGGGAGAGGAAGGCCAGTTGGTGTAAGCCAATCCCCTCCCTGAGAACGGGTCTGGAGGTAGGCATCCCTGCTGGTGCAAGATGATGCAGTGACAGGAGCAGGGACAGGATTGCACACAGGCACCTCTGCGGTGGCCTGTGCTGCCACATGTCCCTGGTCCTGCACTGCACCACTAGCACCAGTGGAATCCCCACCTCCAGACCCCGCCTTTGTTGCTTGCACGGCCTCCTCCTCCACCAAACCCCCCACCAACCTGGATGACTCCGTGCCATCTTCCTCCGTTGGGCCCTGTGGGGTCCCAGCTGCCCCTTCTGCTGACGAGGAGTCCAACTCCAACCTCCGCCTCCTGGACCTCCCCTCGGCAGCGCCAGCCTCGGACACGGCACCGGACTCCTCACTCCCCGACGAGATCACAACCTGGGAGGGGAGCCAGGCCTTGCATCTCCGGCTGGTGGTGCGACCCCTGCCGCTGTGCTCCACAGCACCTTCTGCGCCCTCTTCATCAGTTGACGCTGCAGACAGGGAGAAATAAAACACAGGCATCAGGGCACTGTATAATGGACTCATAAACACATGACAGTTGTACATGAGTGGCATTGGCAAACCTCAGACATGCCATCACAATCCCCAACACACATGTCATTTCAACTTGCACACATGAGCTATACCACAGCCATATCGCAACAGCCAGCACCATCCATAAAACATACAACAGCATGAGCAGGCAAAGGTGAGCCAGACATCGCATGTGACACAGGGAGTGCACTACACATGCACATACACCACCACACTTGCATGCACGTGTACACCTCCGCCAACTGTCGCAGTGTTCAGATCAGCATCCATGTCACACCTGCCAATCATTCTTCCACATCCTTTGCCATGCAAGCCTACACACACAAGCACCATCCATGTGTCACACATGAGAGCCCTCGCATGTGTCAGCCTCACGGCCCTGTACCCCCCCATACTTGGCCACATAAAACCACATGTGCAACCTGCACACTCCTGCCACACCACCACACGCACAGCTTACAATCAGTATGCATGTACACTTACCGCTCGACTCCAGACGGGTCTGCCTCTCAAGGACCTGGACGTGGACCGCTGGGGATATGCGTTCCAGGACCCTCATTTGATCTTCCGACAAGTGGCCCCGGCGCCCCTTAGCATCCGTTGCCTTCAGGAGGCGCCGGGCCTTCTTGAGGGTCTTGGACCTGAAGTCCTCCCAGCGCTTCTTCACATGATGGAATAGTCTGACTGCCACCCCCTCCGTGTTGATGGCAGTCACAATGTCCGTCCAGATCCTAGTCCTTCCTTCCTTGTCAGCACGCAACCTTCCAAAGAGGGCATCATACTGCCCCAGGACATGCTCCACCAGGACACCAACTTCGGTGGCAGTGAAGCTGGTGCCCCTCTGCCTCTCTGGCCGGGGGTTGCCACTGGTGCCAGATGTTGCAGTGCCCGACATGGCAACCCCAGAGGCAGGAGTGGGTGGGCAACTGGGTCCTGGGGCTGGGCTGTGGAGCGATGGTATCCCAGTCGGGTGTCTTCAGTTCCAGCAGGGGTGGTCACAGCAACAGCACCCCTGGCTGATGTGCAGGCAGCAAATGGCAGGACACGTGGGCAGCAGGCAGTCAGGCAGCAGCAGATGGCAGGTGGGAGCGTGCTCGGGGCTGTGGGGGGCAGTAATTCGGCCTTCTGGGCAGGAGCATGGTCTTCCGTGTGCTTACGCGTGGCGAGCTTGATACGGAGTGATTTGGCACGTGAAAATCCAGCACGTCTGCGTGTAATTCGAGGAAAGACCCTTAGCGGGTAAGCGCGTCAGCACACGTACGTTAATTCATTGGCCTAAAGGCCCCCAGGCGCATCTATGACGTCACGCGCATGGCCGTAGAGAATGGCGCGTGTAAAAAAAAAAATACACGTCCGAGTGTCAAAGCGTGTAATTGGTGGAAATGGCCTCATCGCGTATGCGCATCTGTGACGTGTGTATAGAAGGTACGTGTAGAACGCCATTTCCTTGTATGTGCTTTTCGTGGAGAGCGAGTGGGTGAAATCTGTACTTCTTGTCGGTTCACACGCAATTTACTTCACGGCATTTCAAGTTCGTACTCCCTGTTACCTCTGACAGCTTTTTCTCTTTTCTTCTTTTTCCTGGGCCTGTTTCCTCAAACAGCGTTCCCTTCTACAGTTGTCCTGTCTCCTCAGACAGCGTACAATTCTTCTTTTGGCGGGGGTGTTGCCAAAGCGCACACGCGCATATTTTTCACGCTTTTTTTCCTTGCAGACGGTGAGTCACGCACGTATTTAACATCTGTGCTTGCCCCGTGTGTCGCATACCCCTTCAGAGGTAATTCTAGGCTGCGTGTGACACGCATACGTTCATTCTTGTGTTTCTGGGTGCCACAGCATGGTGCAGGTTTATTTTTCCACACATGTGGTCTAGGAGGGGTTGCGTGCACCTTACTTCCCTTTTTTGGGGTGCCTGTGCGTTGCGTGACCCGTCATCTTTCCCCAGGGGTGACATACAGCCTTGCTAGAGCACTAGGATACGATTACCATCTGGTATCCAACCCCTTTGTTAGTAGACAAACACAGCAAACATGGTAAGGCCAAAACGGAATGCACCAACAAATGGTAAAAAGTCACTGTTGCTAACAGCTTGTCCAGTTAGCACACCTAGAGTAACCAAAAATCCTCTGAGTGTTCGTCTGCGGCAAAACAAAAGGTGTACCCATTGTACTGCCTTGTAATATGCATTGTACAGTGATCATAGGTTACCACAAGTGATAACAAGTTTCTAAACATAGTAACAGCGTAACTAGAATAAGGGAATCAATGTTTCCCAGTACTGACAGCATGAAGGAATGTCAGTTTCCCCATAACAGATGAGCAATATCCAGTGTAGTGAAGCTTAAGGCTTCATTCACTGCACTGTAAAAAGAACTGGTCAGATACAAAAATAAAAGCAACATTTCTGGGGGCCCATGGAAATGGTAGGAAATGTGCAGTAAAGAGGAATCCTTACTGACAATAAGCATTAGAAAATTATTGATGAATACTTTGTCGAGTCAGCTTGACCTAGTGAAAGAAAGAAAGAAAAAACCTTTGGAAAATATATTGTATTTGGAATTATATTTTGTTTCGAGGGACTGTGATTTTAAATAAAAAGAAATTAAGCTTAACAAGCAACCCCTCTGCCTGCTAAACAAACTGTTTAATTGAACCACAGAGAACTACAAAAAAAGAATGTTTCAGGATAAAAAAGGAAATGTAATAAAAAAATGAAAATAAAATGGGTATCTCTACTTTAGACAACTGGAAGGTATCTAATCATAAAACAATGGCTTGTACATATGCTCCCCTTTTTCAGAAAAAAACTAAATAGATTAATTAAATTAAAATACATTCAGAATAGACTAAGTGAAAAAAAGAAAATGTATTTGAAAAAAGTTACACAACTCAAAACTCGGAAGAGCAGGTTGAACAAATGTGATAAGAGACTAACTGAACTGAAAGCAGGAAAATTGTCTATTAAGAACAATGTTCTAAATATTAAGTTTAATATTTCCAAAAAAAGAAACTGGAAGGTAGCTGCCGGACCCCTAAACAGTTACCGGCGCCTGACTTTCCGGTAACAACAGGGTATTACAACCCCAGCGGCCGGTATGTCAGGCGCTGGCAACATATTGTTCCCCATTCCAGTTCCATAGGACTCAATGGAAATGGGGAACATGGAAGCACTGGCCCCGTTAATGCCGGTGCTTCTGTGAAAGGCTGTGAGTGGGTGCCGGTCCGCACAGCAATTCAAACCTGGCGGGCGGGATAGCACCCGCCCACCAGACTTGTACTTTGCCGGTCCAGAAACAACGGTAAGCTTACCGGCACCGTTGTTTCTGGACCGGCAAAGTTGTGATGAGGGGTACTGACTCAATCATCAGTTTGCTGACAGAGCACTGGCTAAATGAACCAGGATCGGATTTCTTTTCGAATACAGTAAACCAAAATAATTATTTTTTCTTAAAATAAAAGGTCTTTTACTCTGTTCTCTCTGCAACAGAAAGGGGGCAGGCAAGAAATGATGGCCGTATCACTTAATTCCCTTTGCCACCATCATAACAGAATTCAGTTCAGTATTACCATAGGGTTTCATTTGAGTGGAGTCAAACTAATATATATGCACAAGTGGCTCGAATCCTGCTTTGAGACCTTAGAACCATTTTGATCTTTAGCTTCATATGGTTTGTATCCTTTGCAAAGATTCAAACCACCAATCAGAGAGGGTGGCAATTCCCAATTTCAAAGTGAATTTCAGTATGTGCTCAATGTTTTAGTAGATGAAGTAACTGCTCCTGACCCAGAGATATGTGGTGCACATTCTCTCCTGACTCTATAGACAACCACAGTACTAGAAGGGATGCAATTCTTACGCAATTGACAAAATTGAATGCTTTGTCCACGAGGGGTGACATACAGCCTTGCTAGAGCACTAGGATACGATTACAATCTGGTATCCAACCCCTTTGACCCCCAATTGCCCAGGACAATAATTCACAGCAACTCCCATACGCACAATAACATCAGTGCCATGGCTGGGAGGCGCACAAGCCGTAAGGGTGGCAAAGGTGGCCGAGCCCCAAGTGGTGGCCGTGGTGGATCCGGTAGGGGATGTGGCCGTGACTTGCAGGGTGCCCCTAGCCCCCCATGTGTGGAGGACCAGTCTGGGACACCCATGCCCCCCCCGGTTGAGGGTAACGTGGCTGACACCATCCATGCTCAGCCCTTGTTGGACCAGCCCACTGTGGAACCAGACCTGGCACAGGGTGACTCCATGGCTGACTTCCAGGTCAGCAGGTCTAGGCCACGTGCGCCGGTGCACGTTGGTGTCATCAGGCCACGTGGATCAGGGGCAGCTAGGTCATCTGCTGCCCCGCGTAGGCAGGCTGGGGAGCCTGCAGGGGCAGCTGCGGCTCCATCCACCCCACCTCTCACACATCCAGCCAGGACAGAGTCGGTCCTAGTCCATCCTGCTGACATTCCCCCTGACACCATCACACTTGAGCTAATGCCTGCACCAACTCCCATGCTGAGTGTGCAATCCCACACTCCTAGTACAGAGTCCACCGGGGCTCCTGCCCCTAGTGTCCAGAGTGGCATAGGACACTCAGGATCCCCACCACCTTCCAAGCGGAAGAGGAAGAGTGCTCGTCCAGTAGAGGCTGATGCCCCAGACACGGCTACACAGTCCGGCCCGTCAAGGAAGCCCAGCTTCAATCAGGCCGAACTGAATGCACTTGTAGAGTATGTGTCCGCACATGACCGCGAAATGGTGATTGTTGCAGGATCCAAGACCACACCTGCACAACGTCTGGCACACTGGCAGACCATCGCGGACATCATAAGTGCCCTTGGAATCGTGAGGCGCACAGCTACTGAATGCTACAAGCGCTGGAATGACCTGCAGCGCAGGGCAAAGAATAAGCTGGCCTCAAGTCATGCCGCTACTCTAGTGACTGGAGGTGGGTCTCCAGCAGAGGACATAGAACTCACTCCACATGAGCATGTTGCTGGGACCTACGTCACGGAGGAACAGATCCAAGGCGTGGGGGAACTGGCAGATTACGAGGCATTGTCCGGTGAGTGCACATGCATGTGTGTGTTATCCATGAGCATGGTGTGTGTGTGAAGGCTTCTGTTTGGGTGCCAGGTGAGGGTTTGTGTGCCTGAGTGGTTTGGGTCACCCATGTGCCTCATCCAATACATTCTGCGCACCAGCATTTGGGTATAGCAGTATCCCTTCTGCCAACATTAGACATCTAGCCCAACACCACGCCAGTTGCCCTTGAAATGTCATCTTGCCACAACATTGTTGCTTATTTTTCTCTGTTTATTCAGGCAGATTGTTTGCATACCACCACTTTTACTGGGCATTTCTCAGTCCTATTGTCACATATCTGACATGGCTATGGTACAGTGGACTGACTTTGTTTCCTGGATATGATTTGTTTAGACATGTCCCTGTGCTATAGGACCATTTTGGACTGGCAGCTCCAGGTTAAACATTTGAACCATTTCAATGGAAAAATCAATTTCATGAGCAAACTAGACTGAATGAACAATTGGTGCCCTCCTCTCCCTCTTACCTTTATGGCTAGGGTACATGCCATCTGTGTGATGGCATGTGTATTTGACCTGCCAATCACAGGCCAATGTGTGATGTCACTGCTAGGCAGCATGCAGCAAATGTGTTCATCTTCCATCTTGGTGTCATCAATGTGTGCCATCTGCCTCCCCTTCACACGCAGTGACGGTGCATGTATGGGAGGGTTTTAGTCATGTGGGACATGTGTCAATCAAGTACTGTTTCTGTAGCTTCTCAGCCCTAATTGTGTGCCATAGTGCTAATGTCTGTTTCCATTTCTTTTCTTTTATGTCTTTGCAGGGGATGACGCACTTGATACTGCTGGGGTTGTGGAGATGGTGCAGACCGAGGAGGGGTCTCAGTGCCGACCGACCACCAGTGAGGGACGTGGTGTGGTGGTGGGTGAGAACCCACAACTGCTGCAGGTCGTGCTCTCAAGGGATGTCTCTGGGTGCACCTCCTCCGAGCTGTATTCAGGTGTCGATTCGGATGATGAGACCTATGTGCCGTCGCTGGTGAGTGTTCCTGGGAGGGATTCTGTTCTGTCCGACCCACCTGCACCAGGGTTAGAACCCTCAATGGGGATGTCAGTGTTGGCAGGTACGCCTTTGGTGGTTACCGATGCAGTGTCACACTCCGCAACATCTGATCCTGTTCCTGGGCCAGCAGATCAGAGGGGGAATGCAGTCCTGCAGCCTCAGGCAGTGCCGGCACAGCAAGGCGCAGTTCACCTTGCCCCAGACAGGTGTGGTCCCAGCTGACATGGTGGCCGTACGCCACCTGGCAATACTGCATGGGAGCAATCCATATACGGTATGGCAACCCAACAGGCAGCATCATCAAAGATAATGGCTCAGGCCATGGATAGGGTGGCCACTTCCATTGTCCCCCACGAAAGGCTGATGGAGCGACTACAGCAGGCAACAGACTCCATCTGCCAGTCACACAGGGAGGACATGTTGGCGTCCGACAGGGACAGGCGGGCGGCACTGGCGACTCTGCGGGAAGCCATTTCCATAGAGTCCCAGGGCCACAGGGAAGCCCAGAGGCTGGAACTCCGTCACCTCAGGACGACTCTTGTTGAGCTTGAGGCTTCAACAAACACAAGGACAGAACAGCAGCTGCAGCGTCTCACACGTACGCTCTCAGCTGAGATGCAGGCAACTCGTGAGGAGGTCTGTTCATCCCGTGAGTTATTGCATGGGAGATCCACACAGGTGGGTTTTGCTCCTGGGTGGCCTCCCCCACGTCCTCCCCCCCGGGCCCATTAATGGCCATTTTTTTTTTTTTTTACTTTTTATTTTTTGAACAGTGTGTTGCCTTGTGTGGCTCCCATGGGCATACGCTGTATTGTGGATGGGCATATGCAGGCTTGTCATGAATTTGGGTCAGATGCTTGGGTTTGTGTGACACACACCCCTCCTGCTTCCCGTTTCCATGGGCTTGCAAAGGGTGTGCCCAAGTGACATTGACGTACACGGTGACGTTGGACTCCCATTTGATGTGTGGGCAGTCTGTAGTCAATACTGTGTATACATTCGTAGTGCATATTGTTGTTGTATTGTACACTACATGCTGTATTGATATGTGCCTCTGCATACATCTCATCGTCCTAATTTGCAGGTCCATTTCTCATGTCTTCACAAGGCGGTCTACTTTGGAACTGGAGACCATGTTGTAAGCAGTGCACCTACACATTTGCGTGGCGCTAACACTTTATACTTGGAAGTGTTCGAAGTGCTGGCATTATCAGGTAGTGAGGCTACCAATTTTTAAAGTCTGTACAGTCATGTTTGAGGTAGGTTGGAGGTTGTGTAGGTGATTGGTATTCTTGGTAAGTATTTGGTAATGTGTGCTGTAGGTCCTGCATTACTGTGAACATTTCATGTGTGGCCAGTTTCCATTAGGGACACTGTAGTTGGTGACACTTGGGGCATGTTGTGGGGATTAATTTGTTTGTTCACACATTGCATGACATGCCATGGTGTGTTGTGTGGCCGTGCCGGGGAGGGGTTGGGTGACATACCACTGTTCTCATGTAGTATTTTGCAAGTGGGTATTCATTTCTGCTGCATGGAAGTGTGTCTTTTGATGACACTGCATTGGTGGTGTTTGTGTAGGTAGGGATGCACACATTGTGACACTTCCACATGAACAATCTCAGGCTGCTATGGTTCTGACAGTTGACTGTCCCTTTGTTCGTCATAATTGTCAGGTCGAGTCATCATTGATTATCAGATGGTATGTGCCAGGGCTATGTGCACTCCACAGGGTTGTGATTTCTATGTGCAGTAATTAGCCACCAGCTGCGTACGGGCTGCCTCACCCCGTGCCCTTTCCCCTCCCATGCGCAGCGGGCATGCATGTGGTTGGGGATGTGTCGGGCACCACCATGTCCACAGCCAGGCCCCGGCGTGTTGCAACATTGTGCAGGACAGATGCTGCCACTATGATCCTGCACACTACTGGGGGCGCATATAACAGCTGCCCGCCAGAACGGTCAAGGGAGCGAAAGCGTGACTTGAGCACTCCGAATAGACGCTCCACTATGCCCCGGGTTGCAATATGGGCTGTGTTGTATCTTACCTCGGGAGGCGTGATGGGGTTCCGAATTGGCGTCATCATGTGGGTGCTCAGAGGGTAGGCACTGTCCCCTGGTGAGGAGGCGATGGGTATCATTAGTGGGGTAGTGAAATGACTCTGCATCTGATATGCATGCATGTGCAGTGGCATTCATACTCACCAAGCAGCCATGCATCGCCATGCCGCCCAGCTTCTAGGTCCCGGCTTAGGGTAGACATTCAGTAAATTAAGCTGTCGTGGGTGGACCCTGGATAGTTGGCATATACTGAGGTGATGATTCCCTTGGTATTACATACTACCTGCACGTTGATGGAATGCCAGTGCTTGCGGTTCCTATAGATGTGCTCAGATGCCCTGGGGGGACGTAGTGCCACATGGGTGCAGTCAATGGCACCTAGCACTTTGGGGAATTGTGCCACACCGTAGAAATCCAGGGCGGCAGCCTGCCTTTCTGCAGGTGTCCTGGGAAGATATATGTGCCTGCGGACTGATGGGCGTGCAGTGATGATGTTCAAGACCTGGTGTAGGCAGCATGACTGCGTGGCCTGTGACACCCCACCCACTATGGCACTTGTCCGCTGAAATGATCCAGTGGCCAAGAAGTGCAGTACATTAAGGACCTTCTCCAGGGGGCTGAGTGCTTGGGAGCACAGGGTGGGTGATGTGAGGTCATCCTCCCACTCACTCACCAGGTCGAGTATTATGTGAGGTGGAAACCTGTACCTCCCATACACCTGGTCATCAGGCATCCCAAAAAGGCTCGTTCTGGGTGTGAAAATTCGGGCCCTCACTATCCTCCTCCTCCTCCTTTGGTAACCCACGGCCACTGCTGCTAGGAACGGTATATTCATCCTGGCGTCTGAGCTTGTTTGTTGTTTGCGTGCACTTTTATGCTGCGCGGGTCGACGTACGCCTGCTTCCTGCTGGCGTACCTGTTTCCGGATTAGCACGTTTTTTTGTGCGCATGCCTTAGCCCCGTTCAATTCCATGGATACGTGTTGTTGGCGAGCGTGTAAAACTTCCCGCGCACCCCTGTGATACACGTACCCAAGCAAATCACGTGTGAGAATTCCCGCGCACCCCTGTGATACACGTACCCAAGCAAATCGCGTGTGAGAATTCCCGCGCACCCCTGTAATACACGTACCCAAGCAAATCGCGTGTGAGAATTCCCGCACACCCCTGTAATACACGTACCCAGGCCAATTGCGTGTACGCGCACTTTCATCCAATTACACGCAATGATACTCTGACGTGCAGTGTTTCCACGTGTGCTCTGTCATCACGTGCTATGAGGGAAACACCCGCGCGCATCACGTCACAGACGCGCTTACGCGCTGAGGGCCTTTGGTCCAATGGAATCGCGTATGCGTGCTGACACGCTTACGCGCTAAGGCCCTTTCCTCGAATTTCACGTTGACGTGCAGGATTTTCACGTGCCAATTCACTCCGTATCAAGCAGGCCACGCGTAAGCACACGGAAGACCACGCTCCTTGCCAGAAGGCCGAATTACTGCCCCTCAGAGCCCCGAGCAGCCTCCCACGAGCCATCTGCTGCTGCCTGCCTGCCTGCTGCCACCGTGCCCTGACATTTTGTGCCTGCACATCTGCCATCTGCAGGGGTCCAGTTGCTGTGTCCACCCCTGCTACAGAAGACTCCCGACTGCTATACCATCGCTCCACAGCCCAGCCCCAGGACCCAGTTGCCCACCCACTCCTGCCTCTGGGGTTGCCATGTCGGGCACTGCAACATCTGGCACCAGTGGCAACCCCCGGCCAGAGAGGCAGAGGGGCACAAGCTTCACTGCCACTGAAGTTGGTGTCCTGGTGGAGCATGTCCTGGGGCAGTATGATGCCCTCTTCGGATCGTCACGCGCCAACAAGGAAGGACGGAACAGGATCTGGGACGACTTGGTGGTTGCCATCAACGCGGAGGGGGTGGCAACCCGCAACATCCAGAAAGTCAAGAAGCGCTGGGAGGACTTGAGGTCCAGGACCCTCTTGAAGGCCCGGCGCCTCGTGGAGGAGGGCCGGGGCCGCATGTGTACCATCCAGGTGAGGGTCCTGGAACGTGTAGACCCAGCGCTCCACGCCCAGATCCTTGCGAGGCAGACCCGTCTGGAGTTGAGCGGTAAGTGGGCAAGCATTGCTGTGTGAGACAGGGCATGTTGCAGTGTGCTGGTTGTCTGATGCTTGCCTGTATGTGTGACATAGGCCATGTACGCATGTATGTGTGCAGGGACATCATGGTCATGCATGTGAGACCAGTAATGTGTGAACCACACGATTGGTGCATGTGTTGAAATGCATCATGGGGAGCCCTATGCGGATTGGACACATGAGAGCATGCCAGTCTCTGTTCCTGGACATGGGTGGGGGTGAGGGATGGGTGCTGATGCCATGTGCATGTATGGTATCCATGTCTGTGTGTCTGACCTGCGTGTCTGTGACTTGTGAATGCCATGGATGCATGACACATGTCTGTGACAATGTACAGATTCACAGATGCTGCCTAGATATCCTTGTATCCACTCTGTCAACTGCTATTGAAAAGAAATAGCCCTCAACAGATGTGAGGCTCAAGCACAGAGACAAAAAACTCCATGTGCAGTACGCACATGGAACGCACAAACGAAATATCAATAACAGTTATTGCACATGTACTGTCCACCTGGAAAATAATAACAGAAAATCTGACAGTGCATCACATTGCAATTTGTTGGTAGGCATAAACTCAAAATAATGTAGTGGCTCGGAGGCCTGTGGGCTTATTACAGGATTGAAAGAATAACAATTCGAACACCTCGTTCTATTGACTATGATTAGGCCTGCATTGATTGATTGTACAACTAGCGGCAGAATGTGCCTAATGCCGAATACTTTGTTAATAATGGCTTTGCCTTTGGACGGCCAGCCTGCCATTCTTCCGCATCGACATCAACTTCCTTTACATTATTTTTGGTATGAGATGGAAAGAAACAGCAAATATGCCTGCCAACAGCACATTTGCAATTCATTTGTTTTAGCAATGCCACACGTGAAATGAAAACATGACATATTAAGTAAATAGGACAAAGCAGGATTACAATGTAAGGAGACTATTAAATGCATGTTAAAACCTGCCCTTGCAAACATGACTTGCTAATATTGTACTTGCAGTCCCCTTAAAAACATGCTTTTGAAAACAGAGAATCAGACTTGTTTGATATTACTTGCTGCTAACAACTGGTTTAAGGAAAACATACAAATACAAATACAATGGATATTCAAGCATTGAAGCAGCGATACATTTAGGACAAAAACATGCTTTTTTAAAGGCATTTCATATTATATAGGACCTTAATAAAAGGAACACCACTTTTCATAATTGCACAGTAGACCCATATTAATTAGAATCTGGACAATCTTTTCCAAGTGTTAGGACTGATGTTCTATATTCTGGCCTGGTGGGCAGATATATAGAAGGCCACCTATATTGTGACAGGGACAACTCTGGGAGATGTAGCCAAACCAGTTCAAGGTAGCAAAGTGAGTGGTCTGGCTAAGCCTCAAGAGGTGGTGAGCTTGTAAGGGGTCCACAATGAGCACACACAGTGAAATAGTCAAGGAACACACTTAGACAATCAGGTATGAATTACTTGATGGCCAAATAACACAGTGAATACTGACTACTGACAGGTAGTAATATCACTCAATACTAAAAATTAGATACATATATACAATTACTGGAGTAGGGCAAAATCAATCCCCTGAAAAGGAAGGTACAGATTAGTATTAGTACTACTAGTCCACGGAGATTCAATCCTAGCTTCAGAGGTCCATCCCTAATATGTATGGGGCTGTGTGACCAAACGTTCAGCAACGTGCCATACAATTTTGTGACGCCAGAAAAAATAAAGGTAAGGGTCTCTGGGGTCCAGTGAACAGTTCTAAGTTTCGGGGGACGAGTTAAACTAGCTAACAAATGTGTTCCCAACTTTCAGAGTACTTGTGTGAACAAGCAATGGCAAAGCCAAAATAAGACAAACGCTTCTAAAAGTTATCCAAACTTTTAAAAGAGTTGGGGGAGCAGGAAGGAATCGCTATAACTCACCCCATACTGGATTTCTTCACAGGACTTGGCAGCTCGATTGAAGAAGGTCCAATCTCGCTTTTCCTGCTGTCAGCCTCAGCGGTTGATTCCCAGGGTTTGCAGGTTCGAGCCGCTCTCCGGTCGTTGTCTTATACTGGTGCAAGGTCTCCCAGTTGAAGAATGCAGCATAACTTGATGCAGGGCCCCTTTCAGGACAGGAATGGACGCAGGTAAGCAGTTTCGGACGACAGCCTCCGATGCACAGTGATGCAACACTTGCCACAGACAGACTTTCCCTTCTATCTCGGGTCGTCTTGCTGCTAGGACCACAGAATTATGCAAAGGCACAAGCTGAGGACCCCCAAGTTTCAGGCCTCAACTCAGGATGGCGACATCTGCAGCACAGTAGCCCAAACTCAGAGGACTCTGAGCTGACGTTGAGAATGCATGTTCCCTCTACTGCAAGGGCTGCAGCTCCTTTGCAGGACTGCAGAAGAAACTTCCACAGGAGACGGCTCTACCAGGGCAACAGCAGTAGTTGGTTGCCAAGCCTTCTTCCAACGGGTCCACAGTCTCCTCACAAGTCTTGTAGCTGGACAGTAGTCTTGGCTCCTTCGGTTTCTTCCAAGATCTCTCTAAAGTGGGTGCAGGGGTCCTCTTATCCTACAAGCCATGTAAGAGCAGCAGCTCCCACTAGCCAATGACAGATCTGCCCCACACACATACACCCTAGCAGTGGTCCAATCAGGACCACTGTCGGCAAAACTCATGCATGCTACTCAGACACACTGGCACAGGATTGTGGATTGGGACCAGACAGTCCCAACCCAATTCCTGGCAGCAAACACATATAGCCCTCCAGTAGCCCCCCAAAAGCATCTGCTTTCCTGGGAACTGGAAATCCATATAAGGATTTTCCTGATCTCACAGGCCAGGAAGAAGGCTAAAAGACAAGACGTCAAAGGAAAAACTAAAAATCTTGTGGCATTGCCATGTTTGACCAATAGCCATAGTTAGTAGACAAACACAGCAAACATGGTAAGGCCAAAACGGAATGCACCAACAAATGGTAAAAAGTCACTGTTGCTAACAGCTTGTCCAGTTAGCACACCTAGAGTAACCAAAAATCCTCTGAGTGTTCGTCTGCGGCAAAACAAAAGGTGTACCCATTGTACTGCCTTGTAATATGCATTGTACAGTGATCATAGGTTACCACAAGTGATAACAAGTTTCTAAACATAGTAACAGCGTAACTAGAATAAGGGAATCAATGTTTCCCAGTACTGACAGCATGAAGGAATGTCAGTTTCCCCATAACAGATGAGCAATATCCAGTGTAGTGAAGCTTAAGGCTTCATTCACTGCACTGTAAAAAGAACTGGTCAGATACAAAAATAAAAGCAACATTTCTGGGGGCCCATGGAAATGGTAGGAAAGGTGCAGTAAAGAGGAATCCTTACTGACAATAAGCATTAGAAAATTATTGATGAATACTTTGTCGAGTCAGCTTGACCTAGTGAAAGAAAGAAAGAAAAAACTTTTGGAAAATATATTGTATTTGGAATTATATTTTGTTTCGAGGGACTGTGATTTTAAATAAAAAGAAATTAAGCTTAACAAGCAACCCCTCTGCCTGCTAAACAAACTGTTTAATTGAACCACAGAGAACTACAAAAAAAGAATGTTTCAGGATAAAAAAGGAAATGTAATAAAAAAATGAAAATAAAATGGGTATCTCTACTTTAGACAACTGGAAGGTATCTAATCATAAAACAATGGCTTGTACATATGCTCCCCTTTTTCAGAAAAAAACTAAATAGATTAATTAAATTAAAATACATTCAGAATAGACTAAGTGAAAAAAAGAAAATGTATTTGAAAAAATTTACACAACTCAAAACTCGGAAGAGCAGGTTGAACAAATGTGATAAGAGACTAAATGAACTGAAAGCAGGAAAATTGTCTATTAAGAACAATGTTCTAAATATTAAGTTTAATATTTCCAAAAAAAGAAACTGGAAGGTAGCTGCCGGACCCCTAAACAGTTACCGGCGCCTGACTTTCCGGTAACAACAGGGTATTTCAACCCCAGCGGCCGGTATGTCAGGCGCTGGCAACATATTGTTCCCCATTCCAGTTCCATAGGACTCAATGGAAATGGGGAACATGGAAGCACTGGCCCCGTTAATGCCGGTGCTTCTGTGAAAGGCTGTGAGTGGGTGCCGGTCCGCACAGCAATTCAAACCTGGCGGACGGGATAGCACCCGCCCACCAGACTTGTACTTTGCCGGTCCAGAAACAACGGTAAGCTTACCGGCACCGTTGTTTCTGGACCGGCAAAGTTGTGATGAGGGGTACTGACTCAATCATCAGTTTGCTGACAGAGCACTGGCTAAATGAACCAGGATCGGATTTCTTTTCGAATACAGTAAACCAAAATAATTATTTTTTCTTAAAATAAAAGGTCTTTTACTCTGTTCTCTCTGCAACAGAAAGGGGGCAGGCAAGAAATGATGGCCGTATCACTTAATTCCCTTTGCCACCATCATAACAGAATTCAGTTCAGTATTACCATAGGGTTTCATTTGAGTGGAGTCAAACTAATATATATGCACAAGTGGCTCGAATCCTGCTTTGAGACCTTAGAACCATTTTGATCTTTAGCTTCATATGGTTTGTATCCTTTGCAAAGATTCAAACCACCAATCAGAGAGGGTGGCAATTCCCAATTTCAAAGTGAATTTCAGTATGTGCTCAATGTTTTAGTAGATGAAGTAACTGCTCCTGACCCAGAGATATGTGGTGCACATTCTCTCCTGACTCTATAGACAACCACAGTACTAGAAGGGATGCAATTCTGACGCAATTGACAAAATTGAATGCTTTGTCCACGAGGGAAATTGACAAAAATTGAATGCTTTGTCCATGAGGGACTTGGAAAATGTAAACATACAGTGTCATTATCTTAATCTTAGAGTGAAAGAAATGTTTTGGAAATGCAGCAACAGACTAGTGGTACTAGAGGTGGTTCCCTACTCCCAATAGTGTTGAACGAGATACAGGAAATTAATTTGTCACTTAAATTCAGAGAATAATCTTGGAGGTTATATGGGGCTTTTTGTTGCTTGGTGGCCATTTCAATGAGGTCATGGAACTGCCCCTTGAAAGCAACACAATGTGAGAGAAAGGAGGAGGATGTGGTCTTCATTCTCTTTAGTCGTCCCTTTCTGGCTTTTTAGATCAGCGTACTAAAGTGTGCCACAAAATGACGTGATTTTTACTACCTCTACAACCAGAGCCTTCCTCCACCCCAAAGGGAGTGTGATGGGCCCTCCCAGTAGGGGTGTTGGTTGGTTTAGAGGTAGAGAAAAGGAAATATCTGTCTATGAGCATCAAAGAGAAAGTAGACAATAAACCCTTGTAGTGGGGTAGCAACCCCCACTAATTTTCACAGGGCTGAATTACTATTGTCATTACATTTATAGAGGGGCTACTGTTAAACCGCCTACCATCCCACTCATTATAAAACATGCACAATATACTGTAACACAGTATGGAGCAATTTACATAGATGCCACACTTAATTCACATGCATCTATGTTCATGAAAATATTATCATTAAAGAGCACTCAATAAATGCTCTCAAACTCTCCTGCAAAGTTCATTTCTTGTTATCATGAGAAACACGTAATACATATCATATAAACTATCACCATGATTACTCATAACACAAGCAATATAATAAAGTTGTTTTAATGAAAACACTCCATCATTTCCTAGCCTATTTCCCTACTTATAATGAATCAATCATTTAAAAAAATCTTCTTTAAGGCAATTTGAATGCTAATTGTCTCTCATTAAAACACCTCTTGAATATTAATGACTCCTCGATGGAATTGTCTTTTCAAATACCTTGCCTTTAATATATTTTTCCTTTTTCAATGTGATATTAAAACAGGTGGTAAAACCTCATACTCGCACCACTGTAGAGAGCTAAGCTGATAGCCTGAGCTGGAGCAAGGCTTGAGCTATACAATCACAAAGAAATCCTCAAAATACCAAATCCAATGGAAAAATCACCTAAAAAGCCATCAAGGTCTCTAATAGCTATAACAAAGCCTTAAATAAGATTTGGTATCAATTGGATTGGCCATGATGCAAACATAAGCCAAATCACAATATGATAGTTCATTGGTTTGAGTTGCCATAGTTAAATTCTTGGTGCTTCAATATACAGTTCAATGAAAAAGGATAGCTCTCTCAAAAAGTCAAAAAGAGCCACTATAATGAAAAATCCAATATAATGCTGCAGAAATCCCCAAAAGGTCAAACAATGGAGCAATAAGCCCCTCCCTTCTCCATAGATCAGAATGGAGACAGCTTGTGAGGGTCCTCAGCTCTTCCCCACCAGTACTCCGTGATAATATCGAACAGCACTCCGATATTCCATCCCAGAAGCTCTCGTTATATAACGTCTGCATTGTCTCATATTCCAGCGGCTTTCAAATAATATTCCCGAGAATATCAAAACATATTCTGAGGGCCCCACATAGGCAGACAAATTCTGGACACTGGCTAACATGTTTATTTAGACTAAACGACCAGGAATGCGGAAGAGACTTGGTCACGGCTGGGTCATAGACAGAAATAAACCTTCTCGTGTAGCTCTGTGGGAGTGTGTCACTCAAAAATACTCAATAGTAATAGAAACGTATACATCTTTAATTAAATAATCGTCTAAAAATTGGATAAGTACAAATATATGTAAAACATATATGTAAAATAGAAAACATAACCTCATAGTGACAATTAATTGCATCACCACCACCAAACACAGCATAATAATACAAAATCTTGCAATATGCCTTTTGTCACTCAATTTGATTATCTGAGTGCAACAGTTCACTAGGTATAGATACATGATATTTGATGCATTTTGAAAGAATGCCCAACATGTTTCATCCCTTCTCATAGGTTGACACGAATAGCAGGGACTTCCTCAAGGGAATAATGGTATATTCAATGTTTGAAGAAATCTTGATGAAATCTTTAACCACCACAACCTACAGAGGAACAAATATGTATTAAAATAAGTCAGGTGGTATTACTACTGACATACAATTTTGAGTATAGTGTATTGAGTATTTTTGAGTGACACACTCCTACAGAGTTACACAAGAAGGTTCATTTTTGTATTACTTTCTTTGTTCTAGTGGTGACCTTTCTGGTATCTTTCCCTAGAGTCTCTCTCGGTTACATGGCTCATAGACAGGGCATTTAGGCATGAACCATGTTTTGTTGAGGGGTTGGGGGACGTTGTGGGTCTTGGGCACTGTTATGAATATTCTGCTGGGTTGTTAAACATGTGGGATATGGTCATTGATTGAAAGTTGCTAATAGTGCATTTCTCTGTGCCATCAGGTGCGCTCGCCCACGCTTTGCTTATTCTGTTCAGCTGTGCTTTGGTTTCTATGCAATAAAAAGATTGAATTTAAAAAAAAACATTCTGAGGGTTTCATCAACATGCTCTCCCAGAATATGTTTACAATGTTCTGCAAGAATATTCGACCTTGCCTGCACCCAGTTGCCATATTAGGAGTGCATCCAGTAGCTTGGAGTGCATCAGAACATTGTTTATTATTTACAGGAACATCAGGGACTATTTACATAAACAAAACAGCCACTGGATCCCTGCCCAGAACATTGCTGTCCCATGTACTGTTAACAAATGATAACCTGGCTCGAAGCCCGCACTTGCACGAAAGACAGCAAGAGTCATCTTATTGTTCATTTCTGCACTGTACATTAATACAATTCAAATGCAACTATTTACTGACATTTCTGCAATATATATGCATATCTATTTAATTTCTATGACTTCCTACACTATATAACAGAACTAATATATAACAGGACTACACGTTTGTGAATAATTCTCATATCCCATGCAAATTAGAGTAGTGGTAGGCCAGCTTGTCCGGAGCTTGAAAAATGAGTTGAATGTCAGCAGAAAACCAAATATTAAAACTCCAACCTTCTGTCATGTACATGTTTTTGCACATTTGCATAATGTACAAAACTATAAATAAATGAACTTGTCACAAACGGAATCGTTTTGATGTTATTGCTGAGGAGTAGACTTACATGGGTGTACTAATCATAAACCGCTCCTAACATCAGGCTCTTATGTAGTGCTTTATGCTAGGTTCCGCTTTGCTTTTAAGCACTGTGATGGCTGTCATTTGCCCATTTAATCGTACTCTACTTTTTTCCTCCATTCCCATGGGTGTCTGTCGCATTGCGATGGGACCAGCACATTTTAACAGCAAAAATATCTCAATTTAAATGTTGGTACGGATATGACATGCATGCAAGGGTTATGGCCTCTGATTGTAGCCCACCAGCAACATTCGCACGTTTTTTTTCCTGTACGGACAAGGTTGTTATTTGCTCAGAAGCAGTCCTTTTGTTTTGACTTCTTCCGCATTCATCCTTTTATCTTGAATTTTCTGTTGCATGTCGCTGGTCCGTTTTGCCCTGCTTTACTTCAGACTTAATCGGTTCCTTTGCAGGTCCTGTGCCCAGCACTTCTCAGCGTGGGACCCACATTCTGCCCGAGTGCCTGTCCCAAACACCACTAGAATGCCTATCTAGCCTGTGGCACTCCTCTGGCGTTGAAAGAAACCACTGCAAGGGAGGGCATGTTTAGTCTATTCCTTTTAAGTACATGCAATGCTTTGTTAAGGATGAAGGTAAACCAGCAAGTACACCTCTCGTCTCCATGTCACTCCAGCATCGGGAAACTTTGTTTAGGAGGGAGTGACTGGATTCTTCCGCAGTAATTCACTACTCTACCGAGGATTACTTTGAGTTTGCCATAGTTTCTACTGGCACTTGAACCAAGTACTGCTGGGGTCAACTATCAGTGTTCGCATCATGGGTATCTTGGCTTTTCACCCATCTTGCCACTGAGTGCCTGTTCAGGCCTCTGCCGAAACCCTCTACTGAGGTTTCTACCAGGTTCCGCCCAGAGGGTGCCCATAAACCCCAGAGCAAGAGGTTCCGGGAAGAATAAAAGTCACTTCCAAGCCCTCAATTGTGTCACAGCCATTGCTCAGAAAAATGGCAGCTCAGTCTGAGGTATTCTTATTGCCATCTTCACTACCACCTACACCTTCTCTGGCTGATTCTTGTTCGTGCTCGGTTAGGTGCAACATCATGTTTGACCTACCCTCCTCCCGCAGTCTAACTTAGGTGTTCTGATCAATGGATTGTATTGCATGCATTGTACTTGTCATTTGTATAGCATCGATTTTACCATTATTATAGTCTCAATGTTAGTGTGAACGCCTTGGAGGACTAAAGTCCTGAGAGTTGGAGGTAATGGAGCATGATTATGATGTGTGTGGGCATTTGGCCGAATAAGGCATAGGAGGGCTGGCCAGGATCCGGTGGAAAAAGCAACTCATGCCATCACGCCTGTGGATGGGTGCTGAGAAGAGTGGGTGGCGTCAGTGCTAGAGACTCGCTATGTGTTCAGCGTGCCCAAATTTATCTTAGGACTGTTCTGCATTCTGCTGTCGGAGGTGTTGAGGCTTAGTCTGGTTTAAGTAGGTGGGGAAAATTATGTGTCCCTCATCAATCATGTGGCATTGCATATATGAATGCTGTGTATCAGCTACTGGTGCATGAGGGAAGGCAGGGTCATGATAGCTGTAAGAGATTGTGTGTAGTCAGGGCCACTGTGCCCACAGTCGGCACCGCCAGTTGTTTGGAAAAGGGATTGGTGACGCTGCGAACACAGCCAGCACTGCCTGGGGGACAGTTCATATACTCAAGGTTTCTGGGGTTTTCAGGATAATGCAGTAAAAAGTCAGGTTATGAGGGCTTTTTTGCAGGAGAGGTAGTTTTCGGTGCAGCGAATGTGCAGAGGAAGTGTGTTTCAGATGTTGGGTGCTAGGATAGAGAAGGCAGAGCTGAGTGGTGAGGTGGAATGGCCCGGAGGAGAGCTGAGTCCGATCAGAGGTTTCCGGTGGGCTGGTAGTGGATGGCTTTGACCTGAAGGAATTCAAGTCTAGTTTGATGGCATGCTCTGTGTGTGATGCACATGGCTCTGAAGGTTGCTCTTAGGCTAACTGGTAGCCAGTTCAGAATTTTGAACACGCTGGTGATTAGTTCTCTGGGCGAGGAGCAGTCTGAATGCTGCATTTTGGATACATTGAAGCTTCCTTAGCTGGCGTGCTTGGATGCCGATATAGAGGGTATAGAGGGATTTGGCTTTGTCCAGGGGGGGATGATGATGGTAAGTATTGTGGAAACTCTTTGGGGGTAGGAAAGGTAAGGGAAGACTTGTTTTAGGATTCGTAGGTGGCAGTGGCAGGTCCTGGATATGGAGTTGATGTGTTTGGAGAGGGATAGGTCTGTGTTCATGGTGCATCCAAGATTTTTGACGCAGTTGTAGTGGGGAGGTGGGGCTACAAGGCCAACATGCTCTTTCACATCCTGTGTCCTGGCCTGGCGAGGTAAGTGCCCACTCTTTCACTCTCGGTGCCCCCTCCTCCACTTAGGCCTGTTTCTTTCTTTCTATCTTGCTGGTTTTCTTGTCTTTTTTCTCTTCTTTCCCATGCCTTTTTCTCTCCTTTCCCATGCCTTTTTCATGCATTTCTCTTGCTCCCTCATGCTCTTTTCCGCTTCTCGCCCTCTGTGCCCCATCCTCTACTGAAGCTGTTTCATGCTTTGATGTTTTGTGCCTTTTTTTCTCACCTTTCCCATGCATTTTCCATGCATTTCTCTCGCTCTCTCATGCCCTTTTCCCCCCCTCTGTCATCCTCTGTGCCCCTTGCTCCACTGAGGCCTGTTTCCTGCATTCTTGCCGTTTCTTGCCTTTTTTCTTTCCTTTCCCATGCTTTTTTCCTGCATCTCTCTTGCTCTCTTGTGCACTTTCCCCCCACCCCCTCTCTTGCAGTCTGTGCCCCATCCTCCACTGAGGCCGATTTTATGATTTCTTGCCTTTCCCATGCATTTGTCTCGCTCTCTTGTACTCTTTACTCCTCTGCTTTCTTTTTCGCTGATTGTGACCCCTCCCCTGCCCTCCTCCCTCCCTCCACAACCCCTCCCCTGCCCACAACGGACTGCACCTGTCTGGGAGGCGAAAGCACCTCTCACAAACGAGGCCAGGACACTATCACATCCCGTGGCGTGTTCCACCTGTGACCAAGTGGTGAGTGCTTTCCCTGCTGCAGCGTCCCAGACTGCATCCACTTATATGTGGCCTTTAAATTAAGTTTTTGCCTGAAATTTGCTTTAAAATAGCAAATTAGCCCAGGCACTTCCTGCGCCTCCCCTCCACCACCCTCTCCTGATTTGCATTCCCTGCAACTGTCTGCCTGCCTCCCAGCCCTCCCTTCACCACTGATTGGCCCATAGTCCTTTATTACCCCACTCCCCAGGTCAGCCCCCTGCCCATTGCAGCCCCTTCAGTGAAGGGCCCTGAGGAAAAGGGCTACTCCTGCAAGAGCATCTCCAGACCGTGTTGGCATGTGTTAGCCTGTGACACTTGCAGCCGTGAACCAGCAGCTACTGACAAGGTAAGTGAGATTTGGGTAAGAGGTGCAGCCATTACTGCTCCCCACTAAACTGACTAACCCAATCTAATCCTATCTTATTCTCTATTAACTGTTTTTCTGATGCATCCAGACCACCGTTTGCATAGTAATCTTATCTTGCGTTTAGCCTGATTGTGCTAATCAGCCATATCAGCCATTACTGTACTCCATTAACTACCCCACCCATCTCATTACCCAATATCCTACTCCCCAGGCACTCAGCCTACTTGTTGCTTATCAGCAACAGTCAGATTTTACCCAACTTGTATAAGGTAGCCTTTCTGATTCTAGCCTCAATGTGTAAGGTTACCATACGTTGCATCAAGCCAAGTGGGTTAGTCGGCCCCAGTCTACATTTTGGGCAGTTATGGATGGGGTCTAATTGTGAATATTAGCTTGCGTCACATCCAGACAGAACTATGAATATTAGTTTGCGTCACTTCTAGATGAAATTGTGGATATCATTATGTGTCCCATCTAGATAGTGATGTCACTAACCGAACCTACTAACACAAAAACGCAGGCCTCTGCGTACACCTCTCAAAATCTTAACTAAACACAATTGTACCTCCAAAGCACAAGAAACCACATGCACATTAATATACAGCAACAATAAGACAAACTGCACATAGCCTCACACAACAGCACATGAAGGCTACCAACCGAAAACCACACCTAAGCCCAGCGAATGGCGTAAACCAAACTGAAGCTGCCAACAGCACATAAAAGCTATCTTGCTCTTTCTCCCACTCAGTGCTACTAATCTACCCTATCCTCTCGCTTTTCAGATCTGCCAGAGTGAAAGTGCACCATTCCAGTGGTGACAGTGTGCGGTATAAATATCCTTTAACATAACATGTATTTTCTTCCTGCTCAACTAAAATACATGACAAAAAGAACCCAGTGGATTACTGATTTCACCTTTCTCGCAATGGAGGTATTAAGCTACTCACCAGAACTGGCTAAACCCTCAGTGGGTATGGAGACTAAATGCCAGTTGTACAGTAGATCAGAATCAGATGATATCATTGAGTTAATGTCCTGCCATTATCTTGAAATTAAAGTCCCACCAGCACAAAGAAATATAACACTCTAAGAAGTGTGCAACGTGGTAGTGATCCCCTTTCACCCTAGGGTCAATTATGTGATAAATAACCCCAAAAAATAACTTCTTTAGACCAGACATCTACATTAACCCCTCTTTGGGAAGAAATAAAGAAAATAAAGATAATCCACATGTAGCATCACCAACTGATAATATTTAAGGAATTTTAACACAGAGATATTGAGAAAAGGATAAAAGAAAAAAAAATGCAATCAAACTCTATCCTAAATTCCATTGCTCACAGTATATGCCAACTGTACACCTTGTATTCAATCAATTGTCTCTCGTCGTCTCCCCCACAACAGTGCTCTGGTCTACAACCACAATACTTCCATGTACCTCTCTTCCGCAACGCCTCGCCTCTCTCCTTGTCATTTCAGTATAAAGAAAAAGTATCCAAGGACTTGGGTTTGATGAATAACTGGATAGAAATGGCTGCTAGTTCTCAAGAAAGGTATCCCCCTCAGCATCAATTAGTATTTTTAACGCACCAGAAGAATATCCCTTGTGATCCCTTCAATACATGTATAGTCCAATATCCAAAAACCAATCAGCTACAAGTTGTTCTGGTCAAAACGACCTTCATCCAGTCTGCAGATATTAATGGCATATGCAGTAATCCAGAGGGGATATCATCCAGAGGAAACACAGAGATTCCCTGATCACTGTGTGAACAGTAGGAGCAAAAATATACATATTTGGATAAAAATGGTCAAGAAAGCCTGTTAAAAAAGCAAAACCATGCCATATGTTCACGTCATATTACTAGATCCCAAGCAAGCCACACACATACTGATATAAACAGTTAGAAAGCTCGAAAAAATGTTGTTTGTCCTCTTTATTCAAGGTTCTCTGCCATGTAATCATTCACATCCATGCATTTTGCGCTGATGTATCTGTAGTAAGGTGTTGTAAATGTTTTACATTATAAGTTGTTTCAAAATTTAAATTTAACCCAGGCTATCACAAAGAGCTGCTTGCTCAGCAGCACCAGAGTTAGTCTTCCAGGCAAAATGCAGGCCTTCATTCCTGTTGCACTCTTTCATGTTGGCAATTTAACATAATGGATTTTCTCTGTGAAACCGTTTGCCCTGGTACGTAATGTTACATTTTTTTGTGTTTACCATAAATAATTGGTGAAAAATTACTCACATTTAGGTGTGTTTTGGGATTAAGTTAAACAAAATTAGAACAAACAAACATACCTGAATCCTAACTGAAGAAGGTGAAACTGAGTGCAAGTAAACTGCTGTTGCTTTTTGGCCCTCAGGGATGTGGCCAGCCCATTGAAGGAAATGCATTTGTATATGCATTTGCATATGCTTGATGTGATGCATGGTCGACTACCATCAGCTATAGTTGACCCTACAACCACAAGGTCACTCCTGGAAGTTGTGTGACAACAAGGTGAAGGGTTGTGGTTACTACATTTAGGAGTCCTTTGAATATACCATGGTTTAAACTACAGTAATTACTTTGAAGTAATTACTTCGAATAATATAGGTATTTGCGGTTTAAGGGGCAAAAAGGGGGATGGGGAGGGGCTTGGGGTACAGGTAATAAGGGACAGGGGCATGAGGCAGGAACCCCCAATTAAAAAAAACAAAACAATTGAAGTAACATTTTGAAGTAGTTACTTCGAAGTAAATTACCTCAAAGTAATTACTGTCGGCGAAATGACATGAAACCGTCCTTAGACACAGGATATTCTCAGAGAAGCACTGCTAAAATAACTGCTTGAATTTAGTTCTTTATGAAAAACAATCCCTTATGGGTATCACTGTGGTAAGACAATTATTTGGGTTTCGGGTCTGATAGAGAGTTGTCTGTGACCTGCAGATCATAGATCCAACCTTTTGCAAAGCAGACTCAGCTTTTCATCCGTATAAGGTCGATGAACTGAATAACAGAACAGTGGAATTATAACAAAGGCAGTTATACCACAATAAAGCAGTACATACTAACACAATTAATGGTATTTTGTTTCGTTTGTAAAAGCCCATTTCTTTCTGTATAGACTAATGTTTCTAATTGTTACTGATTATACAGATTGGGGAGCTGAGGGAAACGGTGATTAACTTGACCAGGATCACACTAATTGATCAAGCGAGGATGTCAGGAATTGCAGCTTTATTTAATGACAACTTGTAAGTGGGTAGTTACGGGCACATGCTCCATTTCAGGGCTTTATTTCTCTGTACTTGTTTTCACCTCTTTGTAAATGTTTGTTTACATTCCTTGGAAGTGTAGCCCTCACCCTTCATTCCACCAGCTACTCGCTTCATGTTAAACAGTGAGGGAAAATCAATTAAGCCCAAAAAATAAGGGAGTCGACAAATAATTATTGCATGACTAGTTTAGCTCAACCATCATTCCGAACAAACCAGACCATGTCTAATCATATACAAATATTGACATTTTTTTCACTGCTAATATACAATCCAAGTCTGACATACATAATAGTTACAATCTCCCTTTTTACATATCTACAATTATCACAACTATATGAGTTGTGATAATTATCACTATGTTTCATAATATTGGGTTAATAAATATCTTACATAGAACCATAAATACGCCTTTCAGTACGTTATCTCCATGGAATCCAAAATAATATAGGGGAATTTTACAATCAACTAATAAATCATATTGACACACAGCTGTATATGTCCTCTATCCCTACATGTAAATGTTTCAGTCCAATAGGTTACTTGATGCCGGGAATTCGTCAGGGATACACTCTAGAAGAATTAATTTCTTAGCTCAATGTGCATTTTCTTCAATATACTTCTCCAGGGATGATATGGATTCTAATTTTCTGCTGATGTATTGTTTTATTTAGCACATTTTAATACTAAGCCAGTATTGCTTCCATTTAGAATTAGTTACAAAATATATTCAGCCATGCATTACTACACAAATAATTTGGTGTTTACTGTGTTGTTATATTTCCATATCTTCATTGTTTCTTTTGGTTGACGTTGCCTTTCTCCCCTTTATTGGAAATGTGTTTTCTATAGCTAACATTTTCTTAGGAACCATTACTGATTATAGCGATGCAAGTGCAGTCCATTTGGTCTGTGTTTTAGTTGCCCGGAAAACATGCAAGATAAAAAATAAGAAATTTTGCCAAGAGAATATCATGGGATTTCTATAGTGGTCTTTTAATTAATAAAATTTGCTACTTTAATTTACTTTATTACAGTTATATAGTGCACCAAGGGACCCGGAGGCTTACAGGCGCAACACACAAGAACATAAACAAACAAAAACATTTAAACCATGGATATTACTATACAAAGAATGTGATTATATATATATATGCCAGGATAACATCACTCCATCAGAACCTAGACAGACTATAATAAAATTAGAAACCTCACGTGATAGAATTTACAATCAGCTTCAGCTCAGATGGTACATTAATCAAATTGTTACGGTTTGCTAGAAACAATGGAAGGTTTCTGCTGCTGCAGGCTACCAGAACACAGTCCATTTTCCCTTTTGAGCACCATTGGTCAATCTTGATTCTTCAAAGGACTTCAAGGTCAGTAGTTCTTATGACCCCTGGGCCGGTCCTTTGTCTATGTCAGGCCATTACCTTATTCCTCAAAAATTCTTAGAATCAAACGCTACTGGCATTGAAACATCCGAAATAATGATATTTCGCTGGTCAAGTATACAATCTTTTAAGGACACATCCGTATTGGAAGCATCTGAAATTTGGCAAGTTGAAAGCTCATACTTGAGGTCCATTTGGTCTTATTCGTGCTACAATGAACCAACCGCTGATGCTGAAGATCGACACAAGACCTCGGCTACGCTAGGAGGCCAATCTGTAGCTCAATGAGATTGCCCTTCAGCACTTGCCAGATTCCCTAGACTCACCGAATCTAGAGCAACCCTCTCAGTCTGACTGATTTTATCCACTGCACCTTTCCAGTGTTTGATAGGGTCCACTGTCTCGAGTTCAAAATTAGGTGTAGATACCAACTTACAATACTCTGTCTGAAGGGTTTGCCAGCTTTTATCCTCCATTACTCAATTTAGACAGGAACTGTCTCTCTTAACAGGCATCACATATTGTGCAGATGTATCTAAAAGATCCAGCCAGATACCAAAATCATGAAATTAGTACATTTTCGGAGATCAGAAATAATCCTGTCTTCAACTAGTTGCCCCAGTGGTTCAATTATCAACTATCAATAGATTACCTTGTGGTCAAATCTCGTTATAAACAACAGAAGTATTTGAACTGCATGTTTCCTACTCTTTAACCTACTTTATATTCAAAATGAAGTCTACAAATTCTGTTCATGTTATTATTTATGGGGAAATGGAAAGGGGTGGACAAATGCAACATGTTTTGCTTGTTTCCATTACAGCATGTGGAAACTCTGCAATATTTATTATTTGTATCTGCATGTTATGCATCATCGAGATCTCAGTGACAAATGCCCATGTTATGTAATCTTAATATTAGAACGCTTACAGTGGCTTTTAATCACTTTAGAAGTTCTGAACATGAAAAAACTAGATTTGAACTTTGTGAGTTTTTATGGAGAGCAAGATGAAAACAACTAAATGTGCTTCAATCTCCTATTCATTTTGTTGACTTGATTTTATATTTGCATGTTGATGATACATTTATCACCATGCAAGAGTTGTTTGTGGATTGCTTGTAATTTTGATGAAATTGTTATGTTTTGATATTTAGATGTGTTATATGAATGAAATGCTTGGTAAAGCCTATGGAAACCAATACATTGTAACTCACTTTGTGTCATACTGTAGTGCACTGTTCAGTGTTGAGACTCTACTAATCTGAAGGGATGAGATAGCACACAGCAGCCAGCACCTTAGATCCGGGTCGTATCTTCATTAGTCAACCAAACAAGCAAATGGTGCAGCGGGTGAACCACTTGTGCTGTTTCTGAAATATCAAGTCCTCTCGTCTTGTTACCTATCAGAGCAGTTCACTGCCTTTTCAATGTCCCTTGGATCACGAGCTGGATTTATAGACAAACAGTGGGCATCATTACAAATATGTTGGTAAGTAATCCCAGTTTCCGGCATGCTGGTGCCACAGTTTCCGGTAACCCGTGATGCTGGAATCTCCAGATGATTATGTGTTGTCGTGCGCACGCATTCCGGCATGCCGGAAACGGCGGTACCGGCATCATGGAAACACCATCAAACCCCCCCAAAAATGCCAACACAATCGTCCTCGGTGCAGTTGCCTCCGAATCTGGCAACACGGTCCCGGAACCACCGGCAACAGCGGTCCCGCAAATACCATGACCAGAAACAAAGTGATCGCCGGAACAGGAAATGAGCCTATGAGCCAATGGCATTCAGCCCCATGGAGCCAATGAGCCCACAGCGCCCACCCTTCCCCAGTGTGCGTGAAATGGATGGCAGACTCCGGTGCATGGAGGAACGCCAGGACCCCTTGACTGCCCTAGTGCAGCAGCACCTCCAGGAGGCACAGTTGATGCGTAAGAGTGTCCAGGCTAGTGGGTGTTGAAATGCTCATGCCCTTGGCCGTTGTACGAATTCCATTGTACAGCTGTCCAGGAGCGTACGGAAGGGCAACAGTGTGATGTCCTCAATAGCCGAGGCAATGGCTATGTTCTTTCAGGCATTCCTAGACGGTGGGCCCACGGAACAGGCCCACACACCATTTACCAGTTCAACGCTTGCTAGTTCCGTGCCCAACAGCCCAAGGCGTCGTTCAATGTGGCTGTCCAGCTCTGCGCACAGTCGCACGCCAGACACAAAAAGGGGACGCAAATAGGCCCAGAGCAGACATGTGAGCTGTATGTGACTTGTGCAAGTACTACTAGCCCAATATGAAAGGAGTTGTGGAGAGATGGATGGGGAGTGGGGAGGGATAGTTCGGGACGCGGAGTGGGGAGTGATCGTTGGGGAGGGATAGTTAGGAAGGAGGAGTGGGGAGGGATAGTTTTGGCAGTTGTGTTTTCTTTCCACATTTGTTAATCATTTCATTATACACATTGCACTTGGTGTAGTATTGAAATCATGTCTGGACATTGTTCTTTTTAGTGTAGGTGAGTGATTTATTTACTGCTCAGTGCTCAGTGTGTTAGCTGGCCTGTGCCAGGTGTGTGTATGAAGTGATCAAACATAGTGGTGAAAGTGCATCACAGCCATCCATGGCATCCCTGCGATGTGTCAATGGCAGTTCATCATCACTGTCATCCTCCTCCGCCACTGGCGGCTGCATGTCGATGGCATCAATGGGTATCCATCATCACCTGCACGTGAGAGACAGAAAGGGTTGTTGGGCCTGTATCATGTTGGTATAGTCTGTATAGTGTTAACTAACCAATGCACAATTTCACACGCAAATTGCTGAAGATGTAGCATATGTCATAGTTGAACATGTTAACATGCGCATTGTCAGCGGGAAAGGATGTCCATGCGTATGGACATTTTTGTGTGGAATCTGGGTGAGCTTAGGGATTTATGTCTGCATTCATCAATGTCAATTTAATGACACGTTCAAAAAGCAAATGTGGTTTGTCTGGGTGTAAGTGTGCCGATATCATTACCAGATGGCATGTTTCTGGGCCTGCGAGACAGTATTCGTCCTGACACAGCCGGTGTGCCCGGCACGGCAGACACTGCCGGGAGCCCCAGACCTGGTAGGCAGAGCTGACACAGGTAAGAACATTTATCTGCAATACAATAAGAGTTATGATTACATTGGGATTCAGTATATGCCTGAAGGCGTACTTGCATTTTGATGTACCTGTTGTGCAGCATGGGAGTGGTTGCACAGCATCAATGATTCTTTCAAAATGATGGATGTGGATATATTTACATAGGGGTACCATACGAGAAATTGAATGGATGGGGAAGGAGATGACAGCCCAATGATTGCCAACCAGCCAATACGCCTTGTCAATATGCGTGGTGGATGTGTGGTTTACAGTCGCTTTTCCATGACCCATTCACACCCTCCTTGACCTCGGACCCTTTCACTACGACACACACAAATGAGACTGGTGTGTGTTCTTATTGAGTTCCAATCTAATAGTCCTATAATGGGCATATCACACAACCATAGATATGTCTGGCCAATCTGTAGCACTTCAGGTCACATACATATGTGTATGTGCACCTGAAACAGACAGGGGACCTGGCTACTCATTGTGTGGTATGCTAGTGGTTTGGAGGTGGGGTGTTGTGATACATTAGAATGTTTAGTCTGTGCTGCAGCTGGTGTGGGTTGTGCAGAGTGTGTGTTTGCTGGGTTTTGGGACATTGGTGTGATGCATTCTGGTACATGTAGTGCATTTGATGTTGAAGTACAGCTTTGATGTTATTATGCATGCGCATGATCTGTTCAGCCATTTGACACACGCCAGTCAAGGCCTTCAACTCAGGCATGCTATGTCTGTGTCGGACATTGCATTGCACACATGCACTGCAGATAGGTGTTGGACATCCCTCCATTCAACAGTGCGCATGTTTTGGTAAATAGACTCACCCAACAGCCAGGTACACTATGGTGTATCATGCCCCCCACATTGAACAGTGCACATGCTTTTGTAAATAGACACACCCAACAGCCAGGTCCGCTATGGTGTATCATCCCCCCACATTCAACAGTGCACACGCTTTGGTAAATAGACTCACCCAACAGCCAGTTGCTCTAGGGTTTATCATGCCCCCCGCCCCCACACATTCAACAGTGCAAATGCTTTGTTAAATAGACTCACCCAACAGCCAGTTACGCTATGGTGTATCATGCCCCCCCCCCACATTCAACAGTGCACATGCTTTGGTAAATAGACTCACCCATCAGCCTAGTACGATATGGTGTAACATGCCCACCCACATTCAACAGTGTGCATGCTCTGGTAAATAGACTCACCCAACAGCCAGGTACGCTCTCCGTTGTGACGTGCCATGTAACCTGGCACCGTGGAGTTCCGCAGCACCATGGAATCATGGGTTCAACACAGGAATCTGGCAGCCGTGGGTGATGAGGTGGTGGGCATCACACACCATCTGCACATTGAGGGAGTGGTATAGTTTTCGGTTCCTGTACACTGCCTCAATGGCATGCCTAGCCACCAGCTCCACATGTGTGCAGTCCAATGCCCCAATCACATTGGGCATGCCTGCAAGGGCATGGAATGCTATTTTCGTGGCATTGAGCTGATCAACTGTTCTGGGTAGGCCTATGTGATCTGCCATGTGCCGCAGGAGTGCATCAATAACCTGAAACAGGACACATGGGAAACAGGGTTGCGATAGCCGATGCAGTTCCACAACACTGTGTTGGTAGGTGCCTGTGGCAAAGAAGTGTAGCACAGACACTTCCTTGAGCAAGGGGGGAGGGTGGCAGTACAGATCTGTATGCGGCCGAGAAGGTTGCCATGGATCAGGTTCACTATGGATGTGATGGTGTCCCTGTCTAGCCGGTACAGGGTGTGGATCTGGCTTTGGCTTAGGTTGAAGGGTGTGGCCCTTATGCATGGTATGGGTGGCTGCCTGCGGGCTGCAACCTGCTGGCCATTGTTTTTCTGGGCCATGATGGCCCTCCTTCTCCTCAAGCACCTCCGCTGCATCCTCTGCCTCTTCAAATTGTACACCTGCATGCAGGACCTCCAGCTCCAGTACTGCTGCTGTAAGCATGGTAGTGTTGGAAGGGGTGAGGGAGTGGTCCTGTTGTGCTTTTGTAGTGCTCATGGTGGCCACCTGGGCTGATTTGGGACATCTGTGGGCTGATTATGCACACCTGACTCTAGTTAATGCCTGGACCGCGATGCCTGTGTTTCCGGTGCAGTAATCATGGTGCTACTGGCATGTCCAGACATGTTTTGCTGCAGTTTCCGGTGACAGTGTTGCGCGATACGGTAGGTCACTTGCGGTGACAGTGTTAGCGGCATCGCAACTCAGAGTATGCCGGAACGGAAAAAGGTGCCGCTACAGAGCAACCAGCACTGCTATTTCTGGACCAGCATACTTGTAATGAGGCCTAGTGAGTGGTAATAAAAAAATCAACAGGTTTGGCTTTTGTGAAGAAACAGGATAGGCATTTGCCATAATGGTGCTACCTGGCCATAAAATGGCAACAGCTGGAACATGGTGTGATTACCTGGGCAAATGATAGTAGTGGCTGGCAAATGCCTAATCTATATATACACAAGCAAAAACGCTTAACGTTGTCTAAGCTTAATTTTAACAGGTCTTCAGTGGAACAAATAAAAATCAAGTGGCTCTCTGCACACTTGGTTAGGACATTATTACACCAGTAGCTCACTTACAGCTACAACTAAGCCATTCGTTCTCAGCAGACTGTCTGGAAAGAACACTGTCAGGCCAAAGTTTGAAGTTATAACGTGATAAAGATAGTGCAAAGAGATCCCGGAAGGATTTGTTTTTGGGCAGGTAGTAACAGGCAGAGGGTGTGAATGGCCATGGGCAGCCAACTACTGAATAACCAACCAACACCCTCAAGCTGTTTGTCCCTCCTTACATGTCATCTGTATTCAAATGATATCGTGTTTGCTTATCGTGGCACGGAAGCACCGCTTAATAGCTAAAACTAAAAACATGCCGCGAAGAAAATAATCACGTGTTTATTTGCAGGTCCTGTCCATCCATAACTTCAGCCCAAGGTCACGCTCCTCAGGCCTCTAAACCAAGCTCGACACACAACGTCCAGTGTCTCCCATCTGTCATTGCCAGGGTGCATAATGAGGAGCTGCCACCTATAGGACATTCATCTCCTTTCGCAGCTTTCCCAAGGTAACTGGTATCTAGATGAAGGTTGGGTAGGAATATGAAATAACAGAGGTGCACTTCAAATGGAAAGTTAATATCATGCTTTATTGTTCATGGTCTGCCACACTTGGGATTCATAGGACAGCAGGAATAATGAATTATGCAGACAACAGATACATAAGTATGAAACGATGTGAAACACTGGACTTTCCCCATACCCATCAGCCAGCCACTCTCACAACCACTGACCAACGGTCCCTATTAGAGCCTTGATGACACCAAGTTCCAGGTTCTGACAGCATACGAGTAAAACACATTACTACACCTCTCCCTCCATTAGAAATTACACAAAACTAGGAATGCAATGAAAGACAGTGACCTGCACAGTTAACACTGTCCTACGCACACAAGACTAGCACCCTAACCTTTAACACAAAAGACAGAGTAAAAATGGGACAACAAAAGGTAAGAACCTTACACCAGACCAAACAAAATGGAAAGTATGAAGTCCCGGACCACTCACTCCCTCCTTGCACACCATCAACGAGAAGCAATGCCCACCGACGTGGAAAAAGGACATTAGTGCTCCTCACACAACCAACCAAAATCCAACAGCAATACCAGTGAGGACAAATACAAAAACACTGCACTACCACCTGCCTTGTGCTGCCCCTCCGGACCCCAGGTCTGCCACACACAAGCGTACTAATGCTTAAAAGAACTACAACCTAACCAACCTAACCCCCAATGCACCAACTCTTTCCGCCCTGGGCTGTACCCCAGGGCCTTAGGCCTGTCACATCTGAGCACAGAGCATCTCAACTGCGAGCAACTACAGCACACAAAAACATCCCGTCAGATGATCACCTCAATATTCCTGCACCAATACTACTTACAGCAACACCAACATCACAACACCTTACCGCAACACAAAACTAGTAATATTCACTGACATCTTGCACCCTAGCTCAATCAAAGAATCGTTTACATCAACGGAACACAACGTTCCATAAGACATAAAAAATCCCTAACACAGGATCTACTGACCCCTGGATGGACACATTTACTAACCCCCTATCTCCATGGAGGAAATTGCAAAAATGCAACTCAGCCCAACTGCTAAAACCCTTACACCATGATCCTAACTCACAAAATGGCATCAGGACAGCACCATGAAGTTGGGACATTATCCTAACCCTATTTACTATACTCTCACAAACAGCACTCCTCCAATGAAAATACAGCCCGAAAAGCCAAATAGGACAAGGTACTAACCCTCGATACTAACAGCAAACAAGAAACCTCTCCTTGACACTACCGCAAGTGATCTGGTCAAATAATAATAAAAATAGAATGCACCGGAAACATCACACACTCCCTCCAAGATACAACTACTTCGCATTGCACATAGCATACAATTGCCAGATGCACCCAGAAACCCATAATGCTACTTATTCACAAAACCACACCAGCACCTACCCAGCATGCGGCCAACAACAATCCCTAATTTAATTCTCATTTGCACATAGCATGTAATTGGCAAATGCACCCGCAAAGCCATGACACACCTTATTCTCAAAACCACAACCGCACCCACCTAGCATACGGACAAAACAATTCCCAATTTAATGATACATAAGTATGCAGACAATATTCTAAAATCTTATAAGAATTTGCTCACTACCCCACGCATCATTCACTGACGAAAAGCATAAATGGAAAGACTATGTGCATGAAACAGAATGTACAGCACATATAAACTAATTCAGTATTTTACTGAAAAGCACAAAATTAGATCACAGTATTGGGTATACAATTGTGGGATATTTTGACCCACACTCAGCTGTACGATAATACTACACTGTGTTGCATTGGTGCAAGAACAGCACAAAATGGCCGTGCTGACTCCTGTGCGTGCCAAGATCTCGAAATTGCGTGGTTGTAACAACAGAAAATGGATGCACCACCCTGCCACACCAGTCAGGTGGGGAATGTGCCAGTGTGCTCTACAACATTTAACATGACTCAAAATTAGTGAATTTCACCCGTTTCTCTTCAAAACCGTTTTTTTAATTTTAGGCGGGAATCTACAATTTTGCAAAGTTTTACATGTGTGATTTTTATTCTCAATTATTTTCAACCTTACATTCAGATTCAAAGTGTTTACTCCTGCTCAAACTATAGCTCATGATTGTTAGTATCTTTCCAATGTTGCTCCCATAGAGATTTGTACTGATTTAAGGATTTTTGCACACATTCATTGTTTTACCCAGCCATTTCCGAATGTCATTTTAAAGTTTATGATTTCAAATCCGTTTTTCTCTCTTGTTTCGGAAGGGAAAGTTGGATTTGAATTCTGTCTTCCATTCCTTATTCCTGATTACCTGCTGCTTCCTTTTATCTCTTTAGAATTGATTATTTGTGGGTTGAGGAATATTGCAGGGGGAAATCCTAACTTAAGTTCTATTTTTCTAAACTAGCCAAGAGTGTTCTTTTCTCTGGTGTTTTATATTTTGTGTTGCTAAAGAGTGAATTTAAGGGCATTACATAGCTTCTTATTTGTTATTGTCACCACATTGGGGATTCCTGCTCCCTATTAAAAAGTATATGTTTGATTTGAATTTTAAATAAATATTACCTTTACCAACCAGCCTGATTCCTGGTCCATCGTGACCTGGCGTATTTGAGAAGGGGTTTGATATGAGTGGTATATATTGAACCTATATATATAATAAAATAAGCATTTCAGCTGTGCCCTGCATACTAGGCTGAGACCAGGGTGTATCGCCTGATAGAAATACTTAACAGATTTGGGGGCTTGTGCCGTGATTTTGAGTTTGAGTTACCACCCGTGACAGTCTAGCACAGCAGACTAACCTACAGGGTAGAGACACCTTGCTTGGTTGGCATACTGTGCTACACTGTACAAGCGCCTCCCAAAACAAACACTCCAAGAACAGGCCGGTCTGTAAAAGTAAAAGTAAATCAACCCTGAAATAATTAATAAAGAAATTGATATTTCCAAAATGGTGATTCCTGTAGAAATTAGTATGGCTAGAGAGCACCTCCTACACAAGCCTTTTGTCAGGGGTGAGTGGACAGAACAGAATGAACATGTCTGGCTGCATAAAATCACAGAACAGGTCACTGCCATGGACCTGCATACATGGCAGGACAAGTGCCCATTACACCAAGCTCTTAGTGAATTGTACATGGCCCCAAATGTTACAGAGGATCAAAGCAAAATTGCCAGAATTGCGACCTACCTATACCTCCACATAGGGGTGATGCAGGAAAAGCACGCTGAAAACATAGTTGGGGCACAGAATCAAATTGAATCACTAGAGAGAGTCCATAATGATCTAGACTCTGCAGAACAAAGGCTACTGAGGAGCCAAGAATTAGAGGCAGAATCTAGAGATTATGTCACAAAATTAAAAGAAGATCTGGCTCTCCTACAGAAAGAGAATGCAGAGCAAGACACCCAATTACAGACACTAAAAGAGGAGTGTCAGGAAAGGGTTGACTCTCTGCAACAGAGTCAACAGAAACTGGCGCAACAATTAAATTATAATAGACCCTGCGCAGAACAGAGTGTTACCCTACAAAACCAGATATAGACTTTGAAAGAGGAAAATAATTAATTAATTATGAGAGACCTACACCCTCAAACAGAATTTGATGAGGAGCGCCAGAAATCCAGTGCCATCAAAAAACAAAGGGACGAACTGGCTGAACAGAGAGGCACCCTAAGTCAGGAGAGAGACGCCTTACGCCGGGAAGTAAGCCAATTAAAAGCCGAGTTAGAGGGAAGAAAGCTGGCCCTCAAGGAGCTCAATGAATTAAAGACAGAATATGGGAAGCTACTAGAGCGCACTAGATGGGTGGAGGATGCTCTGGAAGGGAACACCCAGACCAAAGATGCTAAAACTCAGGAGCTGAGTCTCCTGCAGCAGAAATTGCCATAGTATTCCCAGACCATTCAGGAAGTGCAGAGAGACAATGAGGCTCTCTGTGAAAAGGATGATGGGCTCCACCAACAAGTAGCAATGCAAGAGCGAATCATTGAGACCAGTAAGGCCTTGATAGAGGAACAAAAGGCTCAGATCCTTGCTTATCACCAGGAAATAGAGGCTGAAAAAGAAAAGGTAGAGAGGGACAGAGCAACCCCTGATCATAACATAAGGACCCCTGTTCTCAGGGACTCCAACCCATTCAATACCATGAACTCTGCCAGCTTCATGTCTACTGGCTCATATGAACTGGGGGCATTGGGGATGGTGGAATTCAATAAAGTTTCTAAGGTTGAACTGACAGATCAGCGTCCCCCAGTAATTGATGGTCAGGCGTCTCTGTACAGATCCCCAAATGTGAGGCCTGATATCTCTGACCAGGAAGACTCCTATGAGGGGAGAGTCAGGGAACTGGATCCACAAAAAGACTGCCTCCCAAAATATCAGTTTGTGAAATTTGGTGGGGAACTCCAGGAAATAAAGCCCAAAAAGAGTATCCTGAAGACCTCTACCCAGTTAGGCCAGTGGAGGCAGGTGGGATCAAGAAGGATCAAGAAGCCACCTCCAGTAGCAGTGCCTCTGAGTCTGAGGACGAGTGGACTCGGGTGACTAAAACCAAAAAGGCAAACAAAATTAAGAGAGTTATGCAAAAAGAGCCCCTTAGGCAGATCAAGGTCATTAGGAGTGTAATAACTCCATATCATAAAAATGCAAAGTATTCTGTCTGGGAACACCTAGAATTATATGAACAGATGATGGACACTTTTAATCTGAAGGACAGCCAGAATTGCATACAGTACGTGAAGTGGACATTCTCTCCTGAATACTTCAGTTTCTTTGCGGGACTGGAGAATCAGAACCACTCAAGATGGTCCACCTACAGGGTGGCCATTTTAAAACATTTCTCTGCACATAGAAACCCCCAAGAGGCCCGCAAGGAGGCCTACAATCTGCAGTGCGGGGAAATCAGGCCCCACAAGAATTTGTGCAGGAGCTCAATCGTGCCTTTGCGCAGAACACCAGGAGGGTGTGCACAGATAGTCGGGAGTTCATCACCAACTTCTTCCATGCACTCCCCATATATATAATGACCCAGCTGGTGAGGGACTTTCATGAGAAGAGATCACTATACTGGGTCATAGAACAGGTGACCCACATTTATGAGGTACAAAAACCTGTAGATAGCAAAAACACAAACAAAACCCCCAAACCAGCCAGCACCCCTGCTGCTGCTAAGGTGGCGGAGGTGAAGGTTGCCCCCATTTTAGATCTGGAGATGGGAGGGGGCTAAAAATATACCTGTACAAAATCCATCCAATCAAAAAACCAGAAGGCCCTCGGGCCAATCCCAGACAGGTGGTAGTCAGGGAGCTAATCCCACAAATGGGACCCCTAACTCCCCTGATTACATTAGCCCCAGATACAAGAGTAAAAAACCCATCCTGGGGTATGTGTTAACTCCCCCATCCCAAGGGGGGGTCCAACCAGGTAGGTACCAACCCAGGAAACTTCCCTCCTAACTTTCCCCAGGGGGGCAGTAATCCCCCAAATGCCGGGTTGAGTTTCTTTCCCCGGTACCCACAAAACTTCAACCTACAGAACAACCCTCCTTTCTTTCCCCACTTTCCAGAGCCAAGACAGCCCAATCCGGATGAGGGGAGGCCAAGGGTGGAGGGTTACCCAAATCTTCCTAATCCAGGGTACTATGGGAGAAGGAATAGTTACCCTTCCCGTGATTCACCTAGGATGGACCAGAGACCCCCGTACCAGGCAGAACGGGTGTCACAACTGGAGCGCCAGGTCCAGAACCTATCCCAGGATCTGGGTCGCATGTTGAGGGCTCAACAGAACCCTCAGATGAACATGGCGGCTCAGAACCCCACAAACCAAGGGTCTGGTACTCCAGAACAATCACGGGGGGAGCACCCCGACAAGTCACCGGTTCCAGAGGAGGAGGCACAGGGGAAGGGAGGTGTAAAGCCGTAGAGGAAGCTTCCTTCCCCACCCCTGAAAAGCCCCTGGACACCCAAGAACCGGAATCAAAATCTCCTGGCCCTGAAAGTCTGCAACCCAAGGAACAGAGGGCGGCTAGGATAAATAAAGAACCGAAAAAGACCCATTTTGGGGAGGAGGTAAGTGTCCTCCAATTTGAAGTGGAAGGAACCTTAGAGGATTCTGGAAAAAAGATCTTCTCCTTCAGGGACGGGGGAACGCCTCCGAAAGAAAAATGGGTCCTAAGAGATCCTAATGAAGACTGGGTGAATGTGGGGACTTAGTTAGAATCGGCCATCATTGAACCCCAGAATGATAATCTAGGAAACCACACTGCCCAAACCTATTCTGGTGACTGCCTCCAAAAAGAGGGCAGGGGGGGCGGGCCAGAATCAGAACCAGGGGTGCCCAAAACTCCCCAAATATCCAACTGTCACATTTTTCTTGCGGATCCCCAAGCTCCCACACATAATCATGCCCAAACTACCCCGGTATCAGAGTCAAGAATCAGGAAATTGACCAACCAACTTGCACATTATCTTTGCCCCCTTGAGGAGAAGGAGGGAATATGTTATGCCCCGGTCCAAGTACAAGGGCAGTGTACAGTGTTGGCACTGGTGGACACTGGATCCCAAGCAACTCTTCTGTCAAAGAGGGCCTTTGATCAGCTGAATTCAGGAAGGGGGGAGAGATACCAGATCCTTCTCACCCCTCTTCCTGGACAACTTCAGAACTTCGATGGGAATTAAATTCGTGTCCAGGGGGACTGCAGAGCTGGAAATTAAAATTGGGCGACACAAGATGAAGCACCCAGTCATAGTCGTGGCACCGGAGGGAACCCCCTGTCTAGTAGGGAATGACATCCTCCATAGGTTGTCTTCCCTAATAGACTGTGTGAATAAGGTACTCTGGATCCAGACTCACAGGCCAATCAAATTAAAACAGAGTGTCAACCATGTTAGTCAAAATGGCACATGCAACATGGTTGAACAAAAACCAGATCAAATTAAGTTTCATCTTCAAAATAATGAAACACCCGACGTTACTATAATTGTTGGGGGACAACAAACTGGTGATGGGAACTCCTCTTCCTTTCTGCAAATCAACCTTCCTTCCAGCCTCAAGTGGCATTCCACACTGGAAGGAAATACTCTGAAATTCTATACTAATTCACCATCAGAAAATCCCAACTCCATAGTCCAGAGTGATGAGAAACCAGTTCAAAGTTTAGCTGACATACAGAAAATTAGAGAACAGTTATTCATCCCTATTCAGTTAAATGAGGGGAAGGAGTCTGTCCTCGCCCGAGTGGACTTGAATAGCGAAGAAAGCTTCATCAGCGAAGTACTATTCAAGAAACTCCCAAAAGACAAGACCCTAACTGCTGTAAAGTCAGTGTATCAATGGGTGTGGGGCCTGGAAATCCCCTGTTCCAAATATCTTCTACTTAGCAGTAATATGATCAAAATTTCTAGAGATGATAAAAGCATAGAACACAATTGTTGGGTCGTGCAAGGTGTTCCTTCTGCCTTTTACATGGGCAGTCACATCCTCAACCGACTCGAGATTAATTTGGATCCCAGTTATTGCCAAGTCCCTGGAAAGTAAATCACAGGGTCCTGGAAATCCTAAAGAAAGCCTTTCGGTCAGCCCCAGTGCTACGGTAGAAAATGGAAGTTCAGAAATGGAGGATAGGTCAACATCCCAGGCCTCACCTACAGAATCCGCATCCCCAAAGGTGACTTGACAGAGAAAAAGTGGGTCTACATCAATCAGCTAAAGAGTTGCCACCCAGGCACACTTTGCAGCGAATAGAGGAGCCTACAAAAAACCCAGTGGGGGATACATCTGAAGCATAGGAATATTTCAAATTGTCACTGAATGCATGCGTATCCCACTACTGTCATCCCGATTGGAGGACAGTTAGTGGGAAAATTGTCATAACCGCTTTGCATTCTATTTTATAGATTTGCACTGATTATACCGTCATTACCAAGGAGGACCTCCTCGGGGACATGAAGGAGAAACCCAAGGAAATCCGGGGTGTCGCTCCACACCAGAAAAGAAAATCTGAGAGAAGGCTGGGGGTATCGTTCCACATTCCAACCAGAGGCAGCGAGGAGGCGTGCCACATCATTCGCTGATGGAAGAAGGACTCATACTCAAAAAAATTCCCCCTTGCCCGACTCCCCCACGACTGAAAGTCCAGACAAAGTCGGGGACAGGGGGGGGGAATCTATGGGATATTTTGACCCGCTCAGCTATACTATACTACATCACTTTGCTGCATTGGTGCAAGAACAGCACAAAATGGCCGTGCTGACTCCTGAGCACCCCAAGATCTCGAAATTGCGTGTTTGTAACAACCAGAAAATGGATGCACCACCCTGTCACACCAGTCAGTTGGGGTGGAACCGAGTACTCACTGCAGGAATGTTCCAGTGTGCTCTGCAACATTTAACATGACTCAAAATCAGTGAATTTCACCCGTTTTTCTTCAAAACCGTTTGGTTAATTTTAGGCAGGAATCTACAATTTTGCAAAGTTATACATGTGTGATTTTTATTCTCAATTATTTTCAACCTTACATTTAGATTCAAAGTCTTTACTTTTGCTCAAACTATAGCTCATGACTGTTAGTATCTTTCCCATGTTGCTCCCATAGAGATTTGTATTGATTTAAGTATTTTTGCACACACTCATTGTTTTACCCAGCCATTTCCGAATGTCATTTTAAAGTGTAAGATTTCAAATCCGTTTTTCTCTCTTGTTTGGGGAGGGACAGTTGTATTTGAATTCTGTCTTCTATTACTTATTCCTGATTACCTGCTGCTTGCTTATATCTCTTTAGAAAAGATTATTTGTGGGTTGAGGAATATTGCAGGGGGAAATCCTAACTTAAGTGCTATCTTTTCCAAACTAGCCAAAAGTTTTCTTTTCTCTGGTGTTTTATATTTTGTCTTGCTAAAGAGTGTATTTAAGTGCATTACATATCTTCTTATTTGTTATTGTCACCACATTGGTGATTGCTGCTCCCTATTAAAAAGTATATGTTTGATTTGAATTTTAAATAAATATTACCTTTACCAATCAGCCTGATTCCTGGTCCATCGTGAGAAGGGGTGTGATATGAGTGGGATATCACTCAGAATATTGAACCTATAAATATAATAAAATAAGCATTTCAGCTGTGCGCTGCATACTAAGCTGAGAGAGTGTATCGCCTGATTGAAATACTTATCACAATACAATAGTATTACAACCCCAAATTCATAAAAACAACCACCACCCTCATGTCCACAACGTCCACAAATGCATGGAAACTGTTCTTCTGTATTAATAATAATAATAATTATTATTATTATTTAATGTGATATAGATTGGAAAATAAATTCAAACTTTACACATATTACAAATTACATAAATTAATGTTAAATCATAAAAAGACAAAACAAATCATCAGCAGATATAAAAACAGCAATAAAATAGAACAATTTTTGTTAGGGTATTTACAAGCTAATACAAAACCCAGAATCAAAGAAATCATGTTAGAATATATGTGAGTTATTATCGTTTTCCATAATTCTGTGCGATTTTAGCAGCACAGAGTAATAAATGGACATTTTTGCACAAGACAGCTTATGTCTGAGTCAGATGTGGATGTAATTGATGAAGAGCCTCTTCCTAGACAACATGACATAACAGTTCTTAACATCCCCAATACTAAGATAAATCAAGTCAGAGAGCCAGACCTATTTCAATCTGCTGCCAGACATTATACAATGCAATGAACAAGTGCATATTGCAGGTGTTAGTGCAAAAGAGCCAAAATGGGGTTTCACATATAGTTAAAGGATCGTGCACAAATTCACCCAGATAGTACAAGTTTGTATCATTTAATGTCTGACATTCTGTTAAAAGATGTCTGGCTGTCTCTAGACATTCTGGGGATTTACATAAGCGACAAACTCGCTCTTTAACAGGGATATCTTCCCTAGCTCCTACATTATACAAAGTAGGCAATTGTTGCAATCGGAACAAGATGATAAAACGTCTAAGCCTTCTAGTAGGACAGAGATACAGATAGGCTTGAGGTTTCATGAAATTGTACAATCTGAATTTCACAAAATGATAGGTCTTAAGACTGCTCAAATGAGAAAAATGTTCAAGCCAATCCCAAAGGTCCACCTTTTTTCCGAGTGCATTTAGAACTTCCTTGGTGGCAATTGCCAATATATGTGTCCAGCCAATGTCTATAAAAAATTTAGTCATGGCTTTCTGTAGAGGTGAAGTGGTATGTTTTTTAATCACTTCCTGATGGATCACAGTCAAAAAGGGATTGGGCGAGCAGCCAATCATCTTAAGATAGAACCCTGCTCTCCTTTTAAGTACCATCGCTTTCAATGAGGGAAGGCCCAATTCATGTCTAATCAGGGCCATTGGGACACCCGGGGGTACCCCCAGTATTCGTCACCAGAAATTGCCCTCCATCACTTGTAGCCACGGCAGGTCAAATGAAAGAAGCGACTCAAGGCCATAGATGATCATGGGGCCAAACACTTGGATATATAAGTGACGAGTCCCCCAAAGAGTGAAGCCACCCTGCTTATTAGTAAAAGAAGAAATTAATGAGGTGACTTGCATTGCCCTGGTAATGCGTCCCTGTCTGCAAAGAAAATAATCGCTGTGGGACTCAATTTCCACTCCTAGATAACGATATGAAGGGGCGTAAAGTATGTGATTTTTATGTACCATCAGGTTCACTCGGGATACTCTTTTCCTAGTAATTCTAAGCACCTTTGTCTTATCTAGGTTAATGGTCAAACCATTGATCCTGGCATAGTCCCATAGGGTAGAAGCAGAGCGCCTAAATCCACCTATGGTATTATCAAAAACAACCAAATCGTCTGCGTATGCTAATACTGCACACGGTGCTTCACCAATTTTTGGAGGGCAATTGTCAACCTCAGCTAATACTGCAGGGATTACACGTACAGATTGTAAATGAAGGGTGCTGTAACGCAACCCTGCTTTACCCCCCTGTTTTGAATCACCTTTCTGGTCATATTGCCTTCATGATTTAATCTGAGGCAAGCAGAGGTGTTTTGATGCAAAAGTCTCAGGTAGTATAGAAGACCTGTCGGGCATCCCATTGTTTCAAGCTTAGTCCATAGCCTTGCTCGGGGATGGAATCAAAGGCAGCCTTGAAATCAATATAGAGGGCATAAAGCGAGGGCTGCCCCTTACTTGGCGCCCGTGTACGAAGTATGTCCATAACCAATAGATTATGTGAAGTGGAAAAATCCAGCCTAAAGCCACATTGAAATCTACTGAGTATTTTGGTCTTTTCTACCCATTTCTGCATCTCACTAAGCAGTAATGAGGCAAAAAGTTTACCTGTGATATCAAACATGGATAGGAGCCTATAGTTGTTAGGGTCTGTATGACTGCCCTTTTTGAAGACAGGAATGAGAATGGCTGTTTGCCAGGATCGGGGAATTGTCCCCTGTGCTAAGATCTTGTTAAAGAGTAGGGAGAACAGGTCTGCCCAAAATACTGGGTAGTTCTTAATCACAACATTAGCCAGCCCTAAGACTTAAGGGTAATTATTTTGTTCAATATAGCCTCCACTGAAACGTCAAAAGGCGGATGGATGGGGGCCTTCTCCACAGATCTACTTAAAGTCTCCACCTCCCCTAAATTGCGGCCTAATAAGAATTTTACCCATACCTCCTCGCCAATTGGGTTGGCTAATGGGCCTTTGACCTTCTCTCTGTTCTCATTAAGGAGTGGCCAAACACTGTGGGAGTTTCTAGAGCAGATTGTCTGTACAAGCCTTTGATATCTGTTATTGCTCTCAGCTATCTTTATGTTATTAATACTGGCTCTATATCTGTTTTTAGCTTTTCTTACTTTCTCGCAGTAGAGGACTCCAGATAAGTTCAAGGACTTAAAGCCTCGGATATCGGTTCTCAGCCCTCTCTTGGCATCCCTAATTTCCCTATTATAAGGGAGTTTAATGCCCCCAGTTCTTGACATATGCCCCATTTTAGCTGTGGCATGTTGACCTGAGAATCCTAATATCCAATCTTCTATATCATTTACAGTCATAAGATTGAAATCAGAAGAGTCATCTGAAGCAACAGGTTTAAGAGCTTCAGTGGCCAATCTTATGTTCTTCTCAGACCACACTATTCTTGATCCTATGCAGTTGGTTTGAAAGCTACCAATATTCAAAGATGGAGTGGGAGGGATAGGGAGTCGGAGTGTACAAAGCAGTAACGCATGGTCGCTCCATTTGTTGGGCGTAACACTCATATCAACAACCCTAGTCTGCATCTCGGGGCACATAAATATATAATCTAAGGTGCTAAACGATGATCCATTTGACCAAGTGTATTTCCCAGGCCGATCTCCCAGAGTACGGCCATTAATCATCGTAAGATCCCAGGAAACAAACAATTGCAGCCAGCCTAGTCCTTCACCCTCCCTTTTTCCATGGGTCATCAGACATCTTGCACTAAGATCAGGATTGGAAGATATAAGTGCCTCATCTGTCATATAACAATTAAAGTCCCCCATAACAACCACTGCGACATTGCCAGGTCTTAGCGACCAAGATGACAGTAGGTCCTGTATTGCCTCTTGTAATATATCTCTTGCCACCACTCCTGGGGGGTTATATAGGTTAATTAGGAGAAACCTACCTAAGACACTTTCATCATGGTATTCAACCTCTGCCGCCATAAGATGTTCCTTAGCTTTACACTGAATTTTTCGAGACATAACCGTATTAACTACCCCCTGTGAGTAAACCTCCATAAGGGCGACCCTTATTGCCCCGTTTTGCAAGTGATTGGTGTATAACAAAGCCATCTAGCAGTAAGGGGTCCAGTGACCACGCTTCTTGGAGACAAATGCACTATGTTGAGACAATAAGTCTACAGAGCCCTCCGACCTCAGGAGATGGGCAAATCCTCGGCAGTTCCAAGTAAGTAATAAGAAGCATCAATGGTTCTGTATCAGTCGCGGAAGGGATTCCAACAGCGACTTAAGTACTTGCTGTATTTCAACCAAGGCGAGATTATCCCCTCCCCCAGACTTGAGCTCCTGGGCCGACGGAACAGGTGTGGCAGTGTCCTCAGATTCAGCACAGGGATCCTTCTCCTGCGGGTCCACGTCAATATCGATGTCAACTGCTCTCAATTCTTCTTTGTATTTTCTAATCAGTTGCGCAATGGCCAAAAAAGTACAATGTAAGGCAGAGACGTGGGGGTTAGGGCCCTTCAGGGGTTCGATGAACAGAAAATCATCAGATTTTAAGACGCGAAGTTGAGGTATATGATAAAGTCTGGCTATTAACTCAGAACGCGCCAACCAGGGATTTTTGCCATTGGGGTATAGATTCTTAATGAAGCAAATGAGATTCATATTAATATCCTTCGCTATACTCTTCTGGTCAGGCAGTGTGTGTTCAGGTGGTTCTTCCACCGCCACTGTCCCGGGAGGTTGCTCAGGATATGTTAAGCATACTCGATTCAAGATCTTGCTCTGAGTCTACCAGTGAGACTTCATCTAAGTCCACACCGGTGGACTTCTCTTCAGGTACCAACCAGTCTGTAAGAGGTCCTTTTATCATTGCCGCCCATGCAGCTGCTCTCGCAAGTCTTTTCCTAGCTTTTTTCGAGCGAGTTTCTGGCACAGGCATGGGTCCAGCTGTAGGAGGAGGGTCACTCGTTATAGATATCTTATTTTTAAGTGCCTTCTTTGCCAATCTACGTTGTTTCCGTGAAGGGGGGGCCGAAAGGCTTTGATCTGGCTCTTGATCGTCTACCTCCACCAGTGCTTTCTCAGTTTGAGTGTTCCCGTTGGATTCGGAATGCTCCGCAACCATCTCTACCATAGTTTCCTGCTCTTCGGTCCCCTCAGCTATATGTAGGGCGTCAGCTAGATTAACTTCTGCTTCTTCTCGAGGGAGATCCTTCAGATCTAACGCCATAGTGATCGAATTGGTGTTAGCCAGAATACACCCTGACATTTGCAAAAGTATCTTAAGCGCAAAATGGAGGGCAGCAACCGATGATTGAAGCTCAGCTATCTCAGTTGAGCTTGAGTGTAGACCAATGTTATCCTCCGCCTCATTATCCGGCACATCCTCCATCGACGCCATTGCAAGATTCGGGGAGGCAGATAGGCGACCACTGCTTCCCTCAGCATTATACACACCCGGAGGGGTGCTCATGCTATTTTCTTTCAGGGGCGTTATGCCACTGGATACCATCTGGGGAGTTTGTGTCAACATCCCTCTCTGTATAGTTAAATAGAGATCTAAGAGGGAATTGTTATCCATGTCATTGAAATTAGTAGTATTTAAAGAAATGCCACCACTTTGCCCCGGGGCTACAGTTTCCTCGATGATGGTGGAATTTGTTTCAGGGGGAGGATTTCACAGGGAATAACTCAATAAGAGCCCCTTGCGTTACCGGTTTTGCATATTTAGCATTCTTCTTGGGTTTACCCCCTTTCTTGTTGGCCTCCTTGAGTTCCTTTACAGGTTGAGACTTAGTTTTCTGCAGATTATAAATCGAGTGGGGAGCTCTTTTCCCCGCTGCATATCTGCGGTGTGGCTCACTTTCCGTTAAATGTTTATTTATCCGGATAGAGTAGAGTAGAGCTGCCGAGGCAAATATAGTTATGGGTACTGGGGTTAATAGGGAGAAGTAATTACTCCCAAGTACCACGCAAGGGAAATAAGGTGGTATCCCAACGTCTTCCGAGACCCCCGTAATGGCTCTTCTCACCAGACCGCCCTCCTCTTGCACACACGGTGCGTAAGTTCTACCAGCCCGGATCAAAGGCAGAAACCCGCAGTCTCCGGGACATGCTCACTGGTTCCACTTCTCCTCAGAATCAACTCAGGAACAATGCACCGTGCTATGCTAGAATACGCGTCAGAGGGGTCAATCACCTTAACGATTATGACAGGAGAGACCACCTCCTACTCAAGAAGCCAGACACAAGAACATTACTCTCAACCCCCCGACCCAACTCCGGGGCCTCACAGCCAGGGCACTTGCACCCCCTCCTGCGCCCTGCTCGCCTCTTCCTCCTAAGGACAAAGCCCCCAGGGAAGCGGGAATCAAACGCTATACGGCAGGCTTACCCTATTGTCTGTGATCCGATACACTGCTCCACCTATCCATTCTAGCACCAGCCCATCAGGGAAAGTCCTCTCCAGGGGGGGCTCCACAGGCAGGTAAACTGTAGGTAGACGGGCAAGCAGAGCAGGTGGATAAGTTGCAGGGAGCCGCCGTGCGACGTGAAAGGTGCCGGATCCCGCCGTTCGTTGTACCGTGCCTCAGCTTCCTTGTTTTCCTTGCACCTCTCGTCTTCTCGCGGCACTCACGGATCTGAGGAAAGAACCTCACAGACGTGGGTCTGCGTGTCAAGCCGCACCTATCACCAATGATTCCGTCAGAGGCCGCTTCCGACAACGCAAACTGATTCATTAATGAACTGATAGTGCGTCAAAAAAATACTAACAGTTAAAATGATAACCGCCCATGCCCAGGTAAAGCTGCATAGCAAATATTGCCAGAAGTAACCTATAAAAATAAACAGGGAATACTAAAAGGTTAAAGTTACAACACAAACACAGCAACAAGAAACAAACAACGGCCTTACACACGACATATACGCCCGACACCCGGCAAAAATATCCTACCCCTAACTACGTGGGCCACATCACCGAGACATTACAAACATATTGATAAAGGCCCATTACACACCCACCGCTAACTTTGAACCTAACCAGAATCAAGATCAGCTGGATCCACAAAACTACCCAAGAACAGATCCAGTAGTCGCAAAACACACAAAGTCTCATGAAGCTTCAGGAGTTGCCCCTTTCTTGCAGAGCACACCACGCAACTCTCATGGCTCTGCACACTATCAGTGTCAACCTTATCAGGTCGGCTCTCCCAATGCTTTAGAATCCACTCTATAATGCTGCAAACATCCTCTTCCTGGATGCAGTATTGTTGAAAATAAGTTCCCCAACGGTGGGATACTCTCTCGACACAGTTCATAAGGTTTCCTGAAGACATCACCTCCAGGAGGCTGTGCGCGGGACCCGATTTGCAGCTGCACCAACGGCCATCCATGTTGTAAAGACTGGAGGGGAGTGTCTGTACTCCTGCTCTTTATATGGCAGAGGAGAGGCACAGAGGACCCCAGCCAAGATTCTCTATGGGGTAGCGCTGGTCGAGCATTTAAGGCCTAGCTTCTCAGGAGGTGATGCAGGCTGGTTCGTAAGTACAGTGTAGTCCCCAAACCCCCACAAAGGAATGTCCAGACACTGTAGTAGTTAAAACACAGTCTTTATTTAATTAAGTTCAAGGTTGTGTACACTATCACAATAACTCACTTTGCGCTCAGTGAATCTACAATGGCAAATATATACCGTCCTAAGTGATACCACAATTATTATTAGATTCCTTTAAAGTGCATCAACTGTACTCTGGTTAAATGTCACACAAATCAATTAATAGAGGTAACCAACAATAGACATAGGAGGAAAGCAGTTGGTTAGAACAATTGGCAGAATACTGGCCCCGTTACCTAGACACAGTTCTGTGTGGAGATCCCCCCACCTGGGCAACCTGTAAATAAATATATCATACAAGCCCAGTCCATATATTGTTCACAAGAGTCTTATTTCTTTCTAAAATATTTCTCCCACCCCAATTTAGCTGGAATAGCAGAGTCATCGGGTTGTCGACAGATCCTTCTTGAGCGGCTCCCTTTAAGGCAGGAACCACGGATCGTCAAGATCCCACGAGGAAAAAGGTTGAACGATGACAGTGAGGTGGCAGCTTCGTTCCTAGCAGAGCTCGTCGATGACGGAGCGTTGGCATCCTGCAAGGAAGAGGTGTGCGGAGCACTTTGGTGACGATAGTTCAGGACCGCAAGGAGTTTGAAGAACTGTGGCCCAGCAAGGGTGTCGAGTCGTCGGCGTCTCTGTGGTCTTCAGGTGGCGGGAAACCCACCAGCGGATGCTCCTCGGCGTGTCGGCGGCCTCAGCTTTCTCCGGCGGGACAAAGCGGTTGACGGTGCAGGCGAGAGCGACCTTGGATCAAATATTACTTAGGCAAAGGGAGCACGGCGGCTCTATTGTTGACGGTGATGGACAACAGTGTCTGGGCGCTTCTCCTTGTGATCCTTGTGATTCCGCTGCGGTCCCCGTGTCCGGTCGGCAGCCTGTCGTAGGTCTGTCTACCAGGGAGCGCTGGCAAAGATTAGCAGTGCACGATGGTCCCTCGTTGCTCGGGAAGAGGGCGCCTAACCAGGTCCTCTCTGGGTCAGTCCTTGGAGACACAGCAGCTTTCAGATTGAGAAAGTAGAGCAGTAGCAAGACTTCTCTTCCAGCAGGGCTTCAAGGTTAAGCTTCAGTTTCAACTCCAGTTTCTCTTCAGCTTCTGAACACAAATTCTAGCAGTGAGAGGCCCCCAGATATACTAGTTGATCTCCCATTCATTCTGTTGGGTCACACACAGGAAACCAATCGGTCAGAAGGGTATTCTTGCAGACAGGCAGCCAATCAGGTGCATAGTGCATTCAGGCCATTCACTTCTCTCCAGACACTCACAACAAGTTATGTGTATTGGGACAAGTACCCAGCCATTCAACACTCCACATTGCATTCATACCAGTTTCGGGCAGGGCTGTCTCATTCATTGTGTCAAACACCAGAAACTAGACATCCACAACAAGAAGTGTATATTTGTCACACACTCCATTCAGCCAGGTCCCACCCACAGGGTGTATCCACAACATACAGTCACTGGGAAGGCTCCTGCCAGTCTGGCCTGGACTTCACAACAACACCATATATGGAACTTCCACCCAACAGCCAGTCAGGGGGAAGGGACAGAGTCAGGGCTTCCCATGACTCTTGGAAAACAAGGTAACAGGCGATAGAAAGCAAGAGGCCACAGGGACCATCTTGTTTCCTATCAGGAATCAACTGATTCCAATGGCAGGGCCTGGGTATCCCAAAATGGAGGATACTCAGAGCACCAGTCAAATTCAGCATGGAGCTGCCACCAGCCCATGCCCTGCTCTGTGGGCCACACACAGGTGCCCAGAAACATACACTAGGGGCACAGGGTTGTAACCCCGCCCTTGGGTGCCATAAGGGTATCCCATGGGTCTGTACACCAAACCAAAAACAGGAAGAGCTGCACTGCCAGGAGTCCCACATGGACTCCTGGGCAGAAATCAATACAGAACACAAATGAAAAAGGACTACAGGACAAGGACAGGGAGGCCCTGCCCCTCCAATGCATGTCCAGCATCACACATGTGACCTGAAGACACCAGTGTTTGTTGCTGTGACATCGCCATTAGTTCGGGAAACACCGCACAGACAGGATGTCCATCCCTCAAAACTGCAGGACGGCCCTGGAGCTCTGTGCCCGCTGTCACCTCTTTAAAATGCATCTCTGACTCCCTGCTCACCTGGGCCACCCGGACCCCATGAGGAAGATGGAGACGCCCTGGATGGCGGATCGCTTGCCGTCCCCCACACTGTGAGGACACACAATGGACCGGGAAAGGAGCCAGGGCCTCTGTCACCGGGTCCAGGCTGCTTCCAAAATGCCTGAACGTAGGCAACTTCGATGGGCTGGCTCGCCTCTCGCTCCCCACTGCAAAAGGAGCATTTTCACAAACCGGCATAGGAGCGAGCCATGACTTTTGCTGGGCACACTACTGGGGCTCAGCACCCTCCTTAGGCAGAATGCAGCAACTTAAATTGGCTGAGACATACATTTGGGTGTGGGGAAGAATTGCAGGGGCAGTGTTCACGCTCTGCTACACCCCCTCAGCAGCGCTTGCATCGGGATCCTGCTGCAACATCCCATTCTCGTCTGCCGAGAAATAACAAGGTGCACTTCTTATGGTAAATTATTATCACGCTTTATTGTCCATGGTCTGCCACACGCTTGGGATTAATAGGACAGCAGGAGTAATGGATCACAAAGACAACACGTACATAAGTATGAAACAATGTGAAACACTGTACTTACCCACACCCGTCAGCCAGCCACTCACAACCACTGACCAACAGTCCCGATTAGAACCTTGATGACACCACGTTCCAAGCTCTGACATCATACGAGTAAGACACATTGCTACAGAATAGCTGCCAGCCTCACCAACATTTGAAAAAGCATGCATGAGGGGGAGCAAGAAATATCTAAGACGTTCCATTTCAGCACTGCAGTCTCAATGTCAGGGTTATGTCCAATATATAGGTACGGCAGAGAAACAGAAACACAGATCTCCCGTTAAGTAAATTAACTCTTGTAAATATTGCAAGTGTCCACATACTATGCATGAGTAGCTAATCCATTCGCGTTTTTTTCTTTGCATTATAGACTTGTAGTCCTATGTTTATAAAAGCAAAAGTACACATATCATAATGCAGTCACAGTAGGCCAGGTACTCACAAGTGGAGTACATTGAGATCTGGGGTATTGTGAACCACAGGGATATTATTTAGGGGTCTCCCTTGCTACCCCTAAGAAAATATTCTTTTTTTTTTTAATGCATGCTCCTGGGCTGTGGCCAGAGCCATGTGGCTCTTTGCTTCTGGAGTGGCTGGCTTTCTTGTTCAGGCCTCTTAAAAAATTAAAAAAAACAGGGATTCTACAAGTCTAACACTTTCAGCAGTGACCCTAAATAGGAAAGCATAGGAATACCAAATATTTTCTCTTTCTGGAATTCTATACAATAATTGCTACACTCATTAAAGGTTTATTTCAGGCACACTTCAGGGGATGAGTCACTGATTTAGTCTGTTTTTAAACACCTCAACTCAGCCTTTCATCCTTCTGATGTCGATAAATGAGTACCAACACAGGTTGGGTGATATTCTATGTATATTTGTTCTATATAAAGTGCTTAAGCGTAATAACATCATTATCATTTGACCATGGACGTCTGCTTGCATTCACAGTAGTTTGGTAAAATAGTCCTGTACACACTGATCTTAACGATACATATGGCGATTGATTCCTGTATGAAATGTATATCACATTATAGTAATATCGTAACCATATTTTTCCTAGTGTACTTAGGAACAATGCTATGTGATGGCACTGTTTTGTCAAGGGATGAAAGGCTGTGTTCCATCGCTTCCTGCGATATCACTTCGGGGGTGGGGTCAAATGATATCACTTACTGTGATTTCATCAGAGGTCAAGGGTCGTGATGACACTTTCACCACCCCTGGCATTTTGGTGAAAATTACGTCCCTGGTTAACCAGTGCTTAATTAAAGGTTTTAACACTATTTAATCTATGTCTAGTTTAATGCACATCATTTAGTTCCATGGCCTCTAATGAAACACAAGTATCTGTACTGTGTACAATAGGTGTCTGTAAACGTGTTTTTTTTTTGTTGGCGAAAATATGCTACATACCACGCACTACATTGTGTTCAGAAAAAAGTTCGTAACGGTCATAATCTTCAAACCATGGCATGCTCTCGATTGTAATGTTGTTTTGCTACAAACGAGAAAACAGAACATGGCTATGCTAGGTATTGCTCTTATAGTATATTCGCCAAACGAAACGCTTTCCAACTGCTCTGTCTGAAATCTATCATTTCAAAGCAGAATAAACGAAAGAACATTGTATAGAAACAATTGTCTCGGTCAGTGTTTAGCACAGTAACCGGTGTCTATAAAGAGGGTGCGTCTACAAGCTTTTGTACACATCCCCGATAAGCTGCGCATGTGCAGGATTTGAGTGAGTAACGCTAATGCAGTTTACAGAACCTCTGACAGACAGTCGCTGATACAGTCGCGTGTGGTTTTACTTTTTGTTGTCTGCTGGGGTGGAAAGTGCCTGCCAGCGGAAAGAGCTTTGCACAGAAGCCGGTGAGTGCGAGGGAAAGGAAAAAAGTTCGATTTTAGCTTGCTTTCAAAGCCAGAGATTAGATTCTTTGCTACGCACGCTCCTGAGATGCTGTCTGTACTGAGCTGAGAATTCTACGATGACAGGTTTAAATAATATAAGCGCAATAGCCCATGAAAAGGAGCGCAAAACTACCGGAAGTTTCGTAAACAAGGCGGAACCAAACCCAACGCCACACAAGAATGTAGATGTGTTACAAAAAAATAAACGTGTACACAAATCTGCCACTAAATGCAAAGCATTACCATATGTTTTTTAAAATCCTAAAACAAAAAATCAAGTCCTAAGTAAATAGACCAGTACTGGGACTCGCCTTTGAATACTCTTATGTTTAATTGGTTAGGCTCTGACTGCTCTAGCAAACATAAGGAAAGTAGTCTACATGACTGGAGGTTTGCCATGTATGATTATGCAGCTGGCAGCCCACTGCATTCAATGAGCCGTGTGGTTAAAGGGTTGTCTGGGCAACTCAGTGACCCCTGCAGGCATTTCTTAGGCTATGCCCCTTAACGAGACACCCCCAGCCCCTCAAGTTACCACCCCACTTAAAGCACTGGCAGTCTACCTAATGTAATGCAAAATTATGTAACATCCATCTGACACATTAAGTCATGTCAAATGAAAAAATCAACATCTTAGAAATATAAAAGAGGGCAACGTATGGATCATACAGTTAAAACAAGCGGTGGCAGCTGCTGAATTAACTGGATGGCTGGAAATATTTCCTATGAAGGTGCGTGAGGGACGGAGCCTAGCGGGTGAGCGCAAACCAACCAATAGCGTTTGACGGTTTCTCCCCAACCCAAGTTTTTATTTTATTTAAAAAATAATAAAAATTGTGCATTTTATATCATGCTTTCTGTGAAACATTGAGTAAAATGCTATACAATTTGCAATCAGGTTTTGTATTTTATTTATTTTTAGCATTTGTTGGTGGCAGCCAAGACCCTGAAGTATCACAGAGCTAGAACAATTACAGTACATTATTACAGCTACAGTACATTGTTACGAGACGTTGGTATAGTAAGATAGGGACATTTTGTAGAGTACTTGGTATCGGCTTCTACCATACATGCCAAGCCTCCCGATTTAGGCGGGAGACTCCCGATTTTTGAATGAAAAATCAGCCTAAAATAATTATAACTCCAATGCAATCCTATGGGAAAAATACTTTCTCCCGATTGCTATCGTGAAATCTCCCTCACAGGGCCTGATGAATGTTGGCATGTCTGTTCTACATATTTGTTAAATAAGGCAGTTTTCAGTTTCTTTCGGAATGTGGGGTAGGAGGGTTCTTCTTGTATAGAGGGGGGCAGAGAGTTCCTGAGGGAGGCAGCGGTGACGGTGAAGATTGCTCCACCGGCTCTTTGTCTGTTGAATCTGGGAGTAGTCAGTGATATGGTGGAGGAGGAGCGTAGATAGTGTGGTTTGGTACTCCTGTTAATGCATTGATTAAGGTAGGAGGGTGCTTTGTTGTGGATGCAACGATGGTTGATGGAAAGGATTTTGAAATCGATGCGTGCCTTGATGGGTAGACAGTGGGCCTCTTGTCTAGTTTGTGAAATGGGGTCTGAGCGTTTTAGGTCCCAGACTGCCCAGAGGGCGTTGTTCTGCAGCAGTTGGAGTTTGGTCAGGTTTTTAACTGAGGTTCCGGCTAGGATGGCATTTCAATAGTCTAATTTGCTCCCAATGGTGGCTCTATCTATCGGAAGGCTGTTTTCAGGGGAGAGGAATTTCCTACTAAAGTTGATGAGCTTAGTTGAATACATTGCAGAAGAGGCAAGCGCGTTGACATGTTTATGCATAGTTTGTTCGATATCAAGGCAAATTCCTAGGTTTTGACATGCTTGGAGACAGAGGTTATATTGCCATCAATAGAGAATGAGGAAAAGGAGGGAGGGGTCTAGGAGTTTAAGGCGGTGAGGGGAGCCAATGATGAGGAGTTCAGTTTTGTTGTCATTCAGGCAGAGATGGTGGTTTGGCATCCATGCCTGAATAATGCTATAGACAGGGTTGATATGGTCAGATATGAAAAACAATATGTATTTATTTTATTGTTTAAACGGCAGGCGAAGCATGAGAGCAGCAGAGCACTTGTGCGTAACCAGCATTTGGGCTGGCATCTTTTGACAATAGTGCATAGCTCCCAACCTTTTGTGTCGCCAAGGCAGGTGAAAACACCCAATACTTTTTACTTCTTGGCGGGTGACAACCCATTGAAGTGATTGGGCGTATATGGTGTTTGGCGGATGATCCAGCTGATTGCAAGGCAGATGACACCCGCCAAAAGCGTTTGAGTTGAGAGCTATGATAGTGCAGTACTGTGAGTTGAGGTCTGTGTGTCCATTGCAATTAGCCCTTGGTCAGGTGTTGAAAAAGCCATGTTTTGAGATATTTGTGAAATTGGAGAATTAAGTGGGCCTTCCAAGCTGACACCGGCATTGTGTTCCAGAGTGGGGGTGCGTGACAAGAGAAGTATTGTTTGTGAGTCCTCTTTTTGCAAACGAGTTGAGATTGTAGCCGGTTGGTCAATTTGCTGTATGAGGAGTGTGTGCCACCAGATATATGGAGCTTTGCTGCAGGTACGCTACTTGTGACTGCTTTGTAGATGATGCATGCAGTCCTGAACAGTATCCTGTCCTGGAAAGGAAGCCAATGGCGTTCATGTAGATGGGGTGATTCAGTCAAATTTATGTGCACTGTAATAAGACGTGCTGCACCGTGGTGGACTCCTGTTAGAGGAGCCAAGTGAGCAGCTGAGAGCCCCGTCAGGAGGGCATTTCCCCCATCGTTGTGTAAGACCACAAGCGCCTGCACTACGGTCCGGAATTCCTGCGGCGGGAGGAAGGGTTTGATTTTGAGAAGGGTGGAGATTCGGAGACAGGTGGTTAGGGCTTTCTTGGCTATGTGTTTCTGGAAGGACTGGCTGCTGTTAGTGGTGAAGACTAATGATTTTGTTGAGCCCGAGAGTTGTTGATCAAATCCTTCTAGGCGCATATCATTGAGCCATTGCTGGAAATCTTGTTTAGGGGTAGCTCGACAAGCTTGAATGCAGTCTTGACTAGGTTCAATTCAATGTTGGGTTTTGTTTGAGGTAGGCAGTAAACTTCCAGGACTGGATGATGGCTAGGTAATCGGTTCTTTGTGATATTACCGCATTTTGAAAGTCGAATACCAAAAAGACCAATTTCTTTTTGGTCGTTTTGGTGTTGCTTTCAAAATGCCATAATAACATGTTGGGCGCCCGAACCGCACAGTGCCCTCTTTTTTGGGGGGATGGGGTATTTGGGGGTTTTCACCCCCCAAACCCTGTTTCACGCCACCTACCCCTCCTGTCCCACACCACACTTCCCCGTCACACTCACCCCATTCATGACATTTTTAAAAATATTTTTGAACTCGCATCCGCTCCCATTACCAATACATACATTCACACACCTCTCCCTCTCATACATGTACACACACCTAAACACTTACCTTGCTTCCATGATGTCCCTCGCCTGACCGCACCTGGCAGCCCCTCCGTGCACTTGTGTGCGTCGCATGGAGCAGCTGTCATTCCCAAACTGGCTGCACACCCATTGGAGGATAGCAATGACGAACAAAGGTAAGTGCAGATGAGGTTGGAGGGGGTGTGTGCAGAGAAAGATTTAGGTGGCTGAGAGAGGTTTTTGGATCTATTTAAAAAGACCGAATTAACGGTTTTTCTTTTTTTTTTCTTTTTTCCGGTCATTCTAAATCGATCTTTTTGCGTTTCGGCCTGTGAAAACTATTTCTTCACCTAAAACTAGGTAATCGCGGAAACAAATGATGTCCTGCACGCTATTTACTCTCATGTACAACTGAGCATTGTTCATGTATTGCTGGATAGCTATATTAGAATCTTTGAGAAGAGTGCCCAGAGACTCAATGTAAAAAGGATTGGTGAGGCAATGGAGCCTTGGGGTACTCCTCAGGAGACCTGGAGCTGGGTAGAACTCGACAAGTACATCTGGACAGCCTGCCGTCTGCCCGAGAGGTAGGAGGTAAATCAATTCATGACAGTTCCAGAGAATCCTGTTGGCAAGGGGGGGGATGCGGTGGTCAACGCTGTCCAATGCAGCCAAGAGGTCAAGGAGGCATGAGTCGGCCTTATTCATGATTTGGAGGGCATCATCCACCACCTGGATGGTAGTTGTCTCAAAGCTACACTTGGGTGGAAGTCTGACTGATAATCATTTAGAAGGTGAAGTTGTTTGATTCGTGGAAATAGTTGTGTAGCAACTACTTTTCCAAGATTTTGCCAACAAACAGGAGGTTTGTAATGGGCCAGTATTTGACCTTGTCGTCTGGATCTACGGTTGCTTTTTCAAAAGAGGTTGTATGAAAGCAGTCTTGGGTGTGCCCGGTAATGACCCTTCTGTGAGGGAGGAATTTATGATGTTGAGGAGCGTGACGAGCGCCGGAGCCGTCAATTGTTTAGTGATGAGGCCAGGATAATACATCAGAGTAAAAAGTAGATTTGCGGGAGGCAATTCAGGGATAGGAATTGGAATTTGTTGATCAGTAAGAGCGAGTGTTTGTTGGCTGAGCAGGCATTCAGCATCGCCAGGTGGATGTGGTCAGTGCTTTTTGAAGGTTTTCTGGGGTGTGCTACAGAGGCATGGTGCACCATTCAGAGGAGGGAGAGAGAGAGAGAGAGAGTAGAAGGGAGAGATGCAGGCAAAGGAAGGAAGTTGGAGAGAAGGCAAGATGCGGTCAAAGAGAAGGAGGTTGAGTTGTGGACCCTGAACCAGAATGGTGCCAGTGTTACAGACATTAACGAAGCAACGAGAGGATGCGAAACTAGTCAAGAGGACTTCCCACTTTGTGCCACAGTTAATAAAGGAGTGTGAGGAGGGAGGGAGAGTGGAGATGAGATGGGGGTCTAGAAATCAGGAGAGGGTACAGAGAAAAGGATATAAGTAAAAACCTCTCTAGAGGAAGCACGGACATAGGTGTCCAGGGTTTGCACTCAGGATGTTTTCTTTTTTGTGCTTTTTCCTGCCAGTCCTGGAGTGAGATGGGGGGGTAGGTGATAGTGTAGCACTTAGAGATTATAGAAGTGATGGAGAGAGCCATAGAAGGGCAGATAATTTAGCCAATCAATGAGGGAGGAGTGGCAGCACTGCACAGTTCTGGCAAATCTCACTAGCAGGCCTAGTAGATTGAGTCTGAGAGAATAATCGAAACCAGCAGGAATAGAATTGCATTGGAGAGTGGCACAGAGATGTAAAAACGTTACACACGTAAAATTAATTTTAAAAATGAAGGCAGCACACAATACAATGCAGATGGTTCCCAAGTAATGCTGAACAAATATTTGAGTAATAAATGCAGTGAAAGGAATTAAGTTAGTTAAGGTGCGGATGCAGGAGGTGAAAAACACTAAAAATGCCTCAGGAGAGATTGTTATGGAGGTCAGCCAAACTCACTTTCATCACTGCAGGGATCGTGGGTGGCCTTTGAACAAGTAGCAGTGGAGCAGTCCAGGAATTAGTCCGTGGTACAGATCATAGTTAGAGTTGTAAATCTGTGGCTCTCCAGGCCCTCCTCGACCCGAAGAGACACAAACGGAGCCTTTGATTGTGGGCCTTCGAGTTAGGGGCCGGCTTACGCCTTCTGGCTCCCGATTGGTCAACACATGCAGGGCACAAACCAATCTGGAGGTAGATGCAGTCAGTCAGTCAGTCAGTCAGCCCAGCACTGCAGCAGGCCAGAGACCAGGGGGGCCATGTTGGAAGGAGCCATTAGCATCACACCTCGTGGTAGAGGCACAGTCAGCCAGTACAACAGGGCATTAGTTGCAACACGAATCACACAGCAGCTGACACTCAAAGCCCAACAGGGCAAAGATGAAAAATGGTGCGCACAATGTCGCACTTGCGATACTTTTTCAAAATATGCCGGCACAGCAGGGCTTACCTCTTCAGAGAAACAGCATGATTCACATGCAAGGAAAAGAGAGGAATTAATTACTGCGCAACTGAGGACAACATTGCTTGGTTAGACGATTGACATTGACATGAGTCTGTTTAACACCGTTAATATGTTTTACAACTAACATTTTAGGTTTAATTTGACTTTGTTTACTTTGCATTTCACTCTCCTCCTGATAATCCATTTGTGATCAAAACTGGTTAAGGGAGTGGATGTGTGCCCTTACTGTACAGGAAGGACGTTTTGAGGTGTACCGATCATAATCATGAACATTTGCTTTGTATGTTAATACATCAAATGAAAATTCAGTTGCTAAAAGAGTGTAATAAAGAGATTTGTGTTCTCAAAAACATTATGCAGGGTTTTGTCAGTTTATGGGTTAGCTGCCTTTACTATACCTATAGATAAGGCCAGTGTTAAGTCTTTTTGCGCCGTGTGCACATGAAAATGTTTAGTACTGATTCAAAAGTGCAGCAGTACCCTTATTGTTACATTTTGCATGATTGTTTATTTAGCAGGACACACCCAACACTGAGCCCACAATTTTGGAGATGATTATATTGAAGCAAAATGTTAGATGAGAGAATTATAAATATAATGGAGAAAAAAGCAGAAACATTGGGTTTCTCTGTGCAGGAGACAAATAGAATTCACTGTTTTATCAAGAAACTATGCATTTTAGATCCAAACAAAAAGCTAAAACTTTGGAATTGGTATTAAATAAATAATTACACACAATCACATTAGGTTATTCTCATGAACTGCAACGGATCTCGCGTGGCCTATGGCTCTATCTCAGATCAACTTTATGTGGTGAAAGTAAAGAATTTGTGGTAAACGATCTTAAATCGATGCTCATTAGACCTCATACTACTTATCATTGGTGAAATGTCAAACACCTTGGAGCAGATTTACAAGGAGTTTAAAGAAATGAAAGCAGATTTACTAGACGTATAGCAAGACAGAACTGGATGTACATCTTCCAGACAATGATGCAAAATTGAAATACTATAAAAAAAAAACGGAATCTAAGAAATTAAGAACATTTAGGAAGGATAGTTTTGACTATAAAAGCGATGAAGTATACATCTGAATATTGAGATTTTCCAACAAAGGAGACCAATTTAAGAGTCAAAGTGGTTCATCAAACTTTTAGAGTGGAGGGATGGAAGAGAACCAGGAGACTGCTATCGATATAGACTGGTGAAAAGTACACCTGGAACCTCCAAAGCAGCCTCTTAGATAAGATATTTTTTAGATCAGAGGCCACAAATTAGGAGAGGGCGATCCAAGAAATGCAACAGGAATATCGATACGATACAGAATGAAAACAACCCGATTGTCAACACATCATCCTGACCGCTTTATAAAATAACTAAGGCTGTTGAGAGACTCAGACTCAAAAGGAACAGTTTGAAAACCTGTATTTATAAACTTTGTTGGGTTGGTGGAATGCCTAACTGGCCCTAACTCTAAAGGGGTGGTTCCCTCAACTGATGCATTGAAGGGCCATCGATATCCTTAAATCCAAAACCAAAGTACGTCTGTGTCTAAACCTATGCTTGCCCTCACTCCTAGACAAAATGTGGTCACAGATCTTCTTAAAGAGAAATTGGTGGATAAAAAGGAAATGTAAACCACAGCTGGTTTCAGGTAGTCTTACCATAGGTGAAGTTCTTGCAGTTCAAAATAGTTAAACTCAAAAGGGTTGCCATTGGAACCTTCCACGTAGGGCTCTTGCCTAAAGTTAATCGAGTTCACAATGAATCTGGGTCTCTTGGGGTTCCCTTCCGCAATCTTCGATCCTTCAAGTTCCAATCAAAAAGACACAGTTCCTGTTGGGCCTCTCAGGGTTCCCTTCCCCAAGGTTTAGACCTCGCTTTGCAATGTTCAACAATGTCTATGGTGGGCTTCTCCGGGTTCCCTTCCCCAAGCTTAGGCGTCTCCGGTTTCACACAAAAGTTCATCGTTTTAACACACAGTTTTTTCCATGGGCTAGTGTCATAGACGTTCAAAAAATGCTGGGCTTTGGCCCCTCCCTGGCGCAAACACTCTGACTCCTGAGCCCTCTATTTGTACTCTTTCTTCCTTTTGGGCACATTTCCCTCTTGTGCTCTTTTCCACTCTGGCTTTGTTTCTCTTTCACTTTTCACCTTTCTTTCCTTCTCTGGTGCACACCTGCACCCTTCTCTCTTCTTTGCAGTGCCTCTTGCTCACTCCTCTTGATTTAATCTTGCCCTTGGCACACTCTAACCGTGCCCCCTTGCACCTTCCTTTCTTTGTATCGTGCCTCTTGCACTTTTTCTTTTCAACCTGTGGGTCTTCTGTACCCTATTTTCCAGCTTTTGGGTCACGCTCACCCTTTCTTTGCTTTATTTCACTTTATCTTTAACTTTTCCCATCTGTTGAGTCGCTTGCATCCTATTTTCCTGTTCCAGGTCACTCGCACCCGCTCTTTGCTTTCCTTCATCCATTTTCACTCTGTCGGGTCGCTCGCACCCCTGCTTCGTGCTTCGTGGTGCTTGCACCCTCACTTTACTGTCTTTCGCTTCACGCCCCTTGCGCACTCTGCTTTTCATTGCTTTCTCTTTCTTTCCACATACTGCTATACTTTCTACTTTCTTCTTCAAGCCGCCGCTCCCGCTCCAGCCATCCTCACGCCGCTGGGTTCCTCTTATTCACATCGATATTCACCCAGGCAGCGCAGCGCGGGTGAGCAGCTCCCCGGGATACGGGGTGTGAGGTCAGGGTCTCACCATCTGCCCCTCATGCACCCCTGGGACTGACATCTATCCCAGGGGAATGAGCACTTTCCTGGACACGGCCAATAAGCAGCACCATGCCTTCCAATTCCTTGATATGATATTTTATTACTAGCGTGCATATACACAAGTGTTTCAAGGTGCAACGAAGCAGAGGAGGGCAACAAGGGGGGACAAGATCGATCTTATTATGCCCAGTGACATTGAGATCGCGCAAGTGCGGGGAGAGGGAAGGAGAGAAGTGCCAGTGGAAGGGGAGGAGGAGCAAGTGCAAGACATAGGATCAAACATTGAAAACAAGAAGTGCGGCTAGCACGGGGCAGTGGAGGGTTAAGTGCAGAAAACACGTTTCAGATAAGTGCAGGTAGGGGGATTGTAGGGTTGCAGATACAGCCCCAAGTGCAGGGTTGCCAGGAGGCAGTCCAGGTGTGCAACTGGGAGGGCAGGGACCTGGGCCAGTGGTCCAGAGGTTAGCCAGGTAACCAGTGCAGTGTTAGACAGCAGATCAGCAAGGTAGCAGAAGAGAGAAGGCAGAAGCAAAGAGGAAAGTCTTGAGCTGCTTCCGGAAGCGGAGATGGTTCTGCTCAAGTTTCAGAGAGGCAGGGAGGCTGTTCCAGAGGGAGGCACCAGCCGAAGAGAGACAACTGCCCCCAACTCATTGCTTGGAACAGTGACAGACCCTCAAGGAGTTGGAGTTGGAGGTGGAGGAGCGAAGAGCTCGAGTAGGAATATACTTAAGAAGATAAAGTTGGTGATATTTTGGTCCCAGGCCCCAGAAGGCCTTGTGGACAATGCAAAGGGTCTTAAACGTGATCCTTGAATCCACTGTAGCCAATGGAGGGATTTCAGTGCCCGAGAGATACAATCCCTGGGCTTGAGGCCAAGGACAAGTCTTGCCGTCCTGTTCTGGATGAATTGCAGAGGACGGAGAGTAGAGCCAGGCATATTTAAAAAGAGGCTGTTACAGTAGTCGAGCCTAGAGAGAACCAGAGCTCTAGAGACTGTGAGCTTCTGGGGGGGGGGGAAGGAGAGGAAAGGAAGAATACCTCTGTCGAGGTGCAATTGGTAGTTTGACTTCTTAGAGACTTCGATAATATGAGGAGAAAAGGAGAGTGAGGAGTCGAAGATAACCCCAAGGTTCTTAGCCTAATAGGTGGGAGCAGAAGGAGGAGCAGAGAGTGGCGTAAAAGAGGGGTGCAGCTGTGCCGATGAGGAGGATCTCCGTCTTGCTGGCTTTCAGGCAGAGATCATTGGTGGCGCACCTATCCTGGATTGCCAACAGAAAATCCGGGATGAGAGAAGGAGAAGAGGCAGCAGAAGGAAGCCTGAAAGCGAGCTGGGTGTCATCAGCATAGCACTGGAAGTTGGAGCAGAGAGCAGCAATGAGGTGGGTGAGAGGTGCCAGGTATTGTTTGAACAACATGGGAGAAGGGTTAGATCCCTGGGGAACACCATAGGTGGAGAGAGAGATAGAGGAAAGGAAGGACCCAAGTTGAACCTGGGAGGGACCGTCAGAGAGAAAAGAAGTCAGCCAGGCCGGAGCCTGATCAGTGATACCCAGGTTATCACAAAGCTGGTTGAGCAGGATGGCATGGTTGACCGTGTCAAAGGCGGAAGAGAGATCAAGTAGGATGAGGGCAGAGGGGAGATTAGAGTCAAGGTTATAGAGCGGGTCTTCACAGATGTTCAGGAGAGTAGATTCCGTGCTTTTGACTGCTCTGAAGCCAGACTGATGGTGATGGGGACAACCAGCAGATTCAGTGAGAAGATTGAGCTGGGAGATGGCCAGCTCTTCCAGGAGTTTGCCCAGGAAAGGAGTGATAGAGATAGGGCGAGAGTTAGCCGGTAGGGAGGGGTCGGCTGAGGGTTTCTTGAGAAGAGGGTGCACAAGAGAGGGCTTCAGGGGGGAGGGGAAGGTTCCAGAAGCAAAATAGTGGTTTCAAAAGTCCACCAGGGCTGGAGCAAGGGTGTCAGTGTAGTCCTTGATGGTTTTGGAAGAACCTGTTTTGATGAGGTTTTCATAGACCTCGTCAGTGGAGAAGAGAGGGAAGGCAGAGAAGGGATGGGGGTTGGCCACAGGGGGACTGGCGATAGAGGAGTGACAGGAGGGAGAAGCAGGAGAAGCTGAGAGGGTGGACAGGATGTCCTAGGTTTTAGAGATGAAGTGAGAAGCCAGGGCCAAACAGTGGGCCTGGGAAGGGACAGGAGAGGTAGACACTGCAGCAGGATTGGCCAGCTCCTCACAGATTTTAAAGAGTTCAGCCGAGTTGTTAGATGCCGCAGAAATGTGTGCTTGGATGTGTGCTCTCTTCTTAGTGAGGACAGAGAGTCGGTATTTCCTTGGGAGCAGGCGGCAGGCCAGTTTGTCAGAGGATGTACAAGATGCCAACCTTGGAGACACGGCTCCTTCGACACGCTGCGACCCCTCTGGTACACTGTGCCAGCGTCTCAGTGCCCCGTTCTCCTCCGGTCCTCACAGGCTTATCGTGCTACTGCGTTCCAGTTCCAACCAGCAATCCAAACTCGTTTTCACTTCTTGGCAGAATTGCACCTTTTATACCTGAAGTGATTGTCAAGTGGAGTCAGGTGTAAATGGTTTCTTGTTAATTTGCCTGACCATGCCTGACTCTATCAGTGGGACAGCCTACTGGTGTTACATGGTAAGCCTCTCTTTGTAGTCTTATGTTGTTTCTATGGGTAATCCTTATTGCTCCCGATCTCCTCTTCTCTGTCCCAGTACTTAAATGGGGTGTGCTTGGAAATATTCCAGTAAGGCTGAGAGAGAGCGGTTTGGTGTATTATTGTGAAAGGGGCAATACTATGTCTCCCCCTTGGATATTCCCCTCCTAGTCCCCAATGACCCTAAACTCAGGTAAAGCTCCCTTTCTTGTCCATCCCCAGGATCTGAATTCCTGGCCACCAGAATGGAAAATCCCTGGGGAATAGGTGGGCGAACACGGCAGGTCCTCACAATGTACTTATGGATTGCATTTTGTTCTAACATAAACAGCGGGTTGCTTTGAAGTTAAAATGATTTCACTTGTTGAGAACGATCAATTTAAATACTTTTTTTTATTGATCTACAAGATACACAGGCGGATGAAAATGAAGGATACTTTGAGTTTAAAAGGAAAATACTTTTTTCCCACCAATTACCAAAACTCTCGTAGATCATTTCTACAGGTGAATGGGAGGAATTGCCACCTGGTAAGCGTGTATAAGCCATGACTTGTTTTATTTTTTAAATAAAAAAATGATGCAGGTAATCCCATGTCCTTTCAGAAGCTATATGTCCAAAAATAAAGTGTACACCTGTTCCCTGCTGCATCAGTAGTCTGATCTGAAACGCCTGCTCTCCAATGGCAAAGAGCAGGTTCAGAGGTCACTTCTGACACCTTTGTTTATGGCAAAGTTTCCACCACCACAGCGGCTGCATTTAAAACATGCACCTCTGTACCAAAACCCTATAATTATGAGTCTACTGTCCTGGTGGAAGATGCATTTTTAAATGTAAGCATATCTGAGTTCTAGTAAGGTGGATGGTATTTCTTATTAATATTACCGCTACAGAAATTTTATATCACACATGGCAGCCCAGCTCTCCCTTGAAAGCATTATGTATATTCTCCCCAGACAAGCTGTCCTTGCTACTGCTGAGGAATGTAGCTTTCAGGATTGCCTCACATTGTTCCTTTGTTATGGCCAGTAACTCCCTCCCCGGAGAGACATCCACTCCACAGGGCACACCCATTCACAACAGGAGTAGCCTCACACAAGGGTGCTGCATGTCTAAAGTCATTTGATTCTATTGAGAAGGGAAGGGGGCATATGTACTGTAGACAGAGGGAGCTTTTTACAGCTAGAGGAAGGTTCCACCATCTAGTTTCTCTCTGCATCTGTCTTTCCTTCCTGTCACTTTGGGTGTGATGTCAGAGGACAAAGTTCACATGTTCCAAGAACAGGGATTGGACCCCCAAAGCAGGCTGGCTTTAGTCTAATCACCTGTGGACATTTGCCTTTAAAAGAAGGGGTTTGCCACTTCTTCTTTGATTCACTTTTGGAAAAACACGTAAACAAGAATTCATCGGAACACTACATATAGACAGTTGATCTTTCCAAAGTCCTCTGCCAGTGAGGTGAAGACTGTGTCCAAAGTTGAGGGAAGCTCTGTCCCTAACCATTTCATGGGACCAGTGGGTGTGAGCCTGTGTTGGGACAAGACCTGCCTCTCTGCCAGCTACAATGGTAGCAGTGACTTCACTGTGGCAAAGAACACCTGAAGTTGTGTACCATCCTCCCAACTATCAACTTCAATACATGCATCCATCATAGCTAAACCCATCCATTCAACTATTCTAAAAGTATCAAGACATTTCTGCTTTGCATCCAAAGTTTCATAAAATGATATATACATGCATCATTATTCCCACTCGATGTTACTAAAATCTCCCAGTTCTACTCCTACAGCTATTCAGTGCTTCTGTCGTAATTGATCGATGGAAGGACATTACAACAACAGATGTTTAATATTTTCAATGCATTGCTCTTCATATAATCTACAAAATCGAATCTCTCTGGGGATGTTAGTCCAGGCTCCCTTTGCCTCTAACGTGGTAGTCATATTATTCAATTTTATTTGAATGTACTCGGAAACAGAGAACTTACCCATTGGAGACCAATTGCGATCCATGATATAATGCACAATGTTGAGTGATTATTTTGTGTCAATTTAAACTAGAGAATGTTCCCTACTATGGGCGAATAACTGTTCACATGCATTACTCTGAAAAAGTTTGTGAATCATACATTTTTTTAGGTATCACCTATTTTACCCAGTAGTTGAAAATACAATGAATACTTGTAATTATGCTTCCCCCGAATCAGCATTTCACGTGTCTCTATCACATGCCAAATCTAGCACTGAGCAGAATCCCTGTGAGGATTATGGAGTTTCCAATAAAGAGTAAAGCACTGCAGAAATAGCTATCCCCTAATGCAAAGTAAAAAAAGTTAAAGGGAGTGTGGCAGTCCCTCTACTGAGAACGAACATGGGTCAAATACCCTGTTCTATGGAACTTCTTCCACTCAGGAGGGTCTACAACCACGTTTTAGCTATCTGCATCTTTCAAAGAGGACAAATAACAATTTGCATATCAGTCTTTGTCCCACCCACAAGGCCAGTCCAGCACCGAAATGCTAGGCAATTCTCCTCTGAACAAGTGTACCATCAGCAACCGCAGATACAGGTTTCGGACTTGTTGCACCTCCTCAGTGATGTGAATGCATCTGATATTAGATTTCAAGTATATATAATTGGCCAGGGTGTTCTTCAAGGCTGAGCGCTCAGTAGCAAATATCTGATTAATAGCCCAAATGTATGCAACAAACATTAATATAGGGATGATCTTTACCAAGTATAGCTTAATTATTGTCCCAACATGATATCCATAACGTTGGTGAGTAAATCCCCCAATTGCTCCCGTTAGCAGTGTCATCTTAATTTGTACACTATCAATGTGTGCCAGCCAGTTGAGTCCATTGTTCACCATTCACCCTAGATACCAGTAGACCTTTAGTTCCTCCACTTTCTCAGTGATTGATTTTCCACATGTAGTTGCCATATGAATGAGCGCCCCATGGCAGGAACATCATAATTTTGGTTTTCCCACAGTCTATTTTAAGTGGATGCTGTTCTGCGTTTTCAGATAAGTTTGCAAGTGAGTTCTGCAGAGCCTTGGGGTGCAACCCAATAATTCAACATCATCTGCGTATGAAAGCCATTGTAGCTTCTCATCTTCTTTTTAGTAGGTGTTGATACTTGTTTGCACCATCCATTTCCCAAGTCTGCTAGGTATAGTTTCAATAAGGTAGGGCCCAGGATACAGCCTTGTTTTAGGTGTTAGTGCCAATCCAATTAGTGAAATTGCCATGTTGATCCATTCGAATTCTCAGATGGGTGTTGGTGTGGAGGGCTATAATCATCTTAAAGAGGCCTTCTGCAATGTTTCAGTAACTGAGTTTTCCCCATAGTTGTTCCTTGTGCACCATATTGAACGCAGTACTATGTCAAAATACCTACTTCTAAAGCTCTTAAGAGAAAAAGACCAATGTACAATGACCGATTTTCTATTGATCATAAAACCCGCGTTGTAAAGGTCTTTTTCTCTTTAGAACTTTAAAATCAGGTTTTCTTAAACAAACTTTTGAGGGGTTTCACCCCCAGAGCTGCCCCATTGTTCCTCCTATCCCCCACCACTGCTCACCCCAACCCCACCTTATCCCATGGGATTTCTTTGAAATCTGGTGTTTTGCCACCCAAACCCCCATCTCTCAGCCCCCAACCTCCCCTCCCCACCCAAGACTCTCCCACCCGAGACTCCCCAAACCAAAACACAGCCAGACACACAACACACACACACACACACACACACTCACTTACCAGTTCTCCTCGCCCTGCGCTTCCGGGTCCCTCTGAGCCTGTCGGCCCCTGTGCGCACTCATGTGCAGCAGGGCTTGACAGTTCGATTTAGAAAGAGCATATGATTTTATATATGTCCTGATGGTCCAAAGTATAAACCCATTGCACATCACCATCTAATAGATGGTGCCCAATATAAGGGGATTTGCCCAGTGTATTGTTTATATGTATTACCCAATCTTGTTGGTAAACCGCACATACCAAACTCGTACTTTAATGCCATTAATAATATTCCAGAATCCTCTCACATCATTAGCTTGAGAGCTAAGGATCAATGCATTCAATTTTTCGTATCCTAGTACGTGCTTATGCTTTCTAAGCCATTACTGATAGTGAGTGCGAATGATCTTTAAGGCAGCAGTATGTTTAGTGGAAGAAAGGGGGGCATAAAGCCACCATTCGTAATTCAGCTCTTTTTTTTACTATTCGATACCTCCGTATAACAGCAGTACTTATGCAAGATTTTATGCAGATCTACCATCGTCTGAGCCTTTGTTCCCAAATTCTTCATAGTACATGATTTCACCACAGATACAAGTTCCTCAAACAAATCTATATTGCTACCCCTATCAACATCGCTATCTAGTTACACATCCTCAGTATCACACCATGCTATGCTGGAAGCTAAACACAAAGAGGCAATGTTGGCTTTCTCTATGTTAGTTGATCAACGTAAGCGGGTGAATTGCAGATTAAGCCCTGTTGTTCCATGTTCCCCTTGTCTTTCAATATTGCAAAGTGAGACTAGAGGATAGTGATCGCTTTCATGCCTCTGCTTAATGCTCGTAACAATAATAAGAGGTTTGTATGAATACATAATCAATGATACTCAGGGGGTCATTACGAGGTTGGAGGTCCTCCTTTCTGTGTAACCCGGACCCGGTACATCCCCATTCGAGCAGACTAGTAATAGGGCGGTAAGGGGTTAACGGCACCATTACCGGCGCGGTTAACACCTTACCGCCCAGCTCGTAATGACTCCCTCTCACTTTTGGCAGATACCCTGTTAAATTGCGCTGGATAATCACCAAGGCAGTTGCCATTCAACATGGTAAAGCACTTTGAATACAGGAAGGTTGTCCACCTTAAACCCTTTTTACAAGTTCTTATGTTGGGCTTATATAATGGAAGCGGAAATACATCTCCTTCCCCAACGTTATCCTTAGGGATCCTTGCATTTAAGTCACTTCTTATGACAATGGGCCTGAGTGTGCCATATCTATGTAAGAGTAATTCAATCTTAATAAGAATTTCCCAGTGTGCCACCCCATCAGGAGCATCATATATAATGATAATCAGTAGGGTGGAAAGTGAGCCACTCTTAGCTCTGCTATCTATGTAGTTTATTTTCCCCACCAACATACAGTCTAACTCACAGTTGATTTCTTCTATCTGTATAGAGCTCCTAACACTGGTGATAAGACATCCTTTAGGTCTACCTCTGGGGCCATGAATGCCAATTTATTTATAGTATTTCTATCTTCAATGACTAGCGTCTCAGTGTGCCAGATCTCTTGCAGTCAAATAACTTGGAATATGTCAATGTTCCATAGCAATCCTTCATATTCTAATAAGTGCGTTATCCCGACAGTTCCAGGAAAGAAAAAAGAAATGTTGGTTACGGGCAGTTAAGATGTGTGGCTGTAGCACCCTCGGTAGCCAGACCTACTGCCCTCAGTCGCAGTGTGTTGATTTGCAGGGGGACCTGATCCAGTGACTGTCCTTCTGCCATCATTGGTAGAAAAGATGGTGAAATTATCCATATGAAAAATATCAACCTCTGTAGGTGTACTAATGTGCAGATCAGGAATTCTGGGACCATTCTTCCTGCTGCCACAGGAATTTGAAATGTTATTTACAGAACAGCTGTCCCAATTGTTCACCAAGACTGGCTCTAATATCATGCATTCATAGCCCATCCAACCCAATTCTACATCAAATTGTATAACATAATTGTAAACTTCATCTGATACAAAGTGCACAACTGATTTGGCGTATCTTACATCCTGAAGAATGTCCACTACTTTGATGTCACTTGTGCTAACATAACGTAAAGGTGTTATGTTATGAAACAATTTGAGTATCCTTGTTTGGTTCATGTAGTAATCATCACTTAGGCAAAACATACTTTAAATCTGTCGAGCCTACATTTTAAAACTAGGCTTTTTTTCGCCACTGCCCTTGAGTTTGCTGAGATGAGTCAATCGCCCCTGTTTGACTAGTTTGTGTTTGCTGGAGTTGATGACACAGGACTGTTATGTGAGGTGTGAGGATATATATATATATATATATATATATATATATATATATATATATGCATATTTTTATATTAACGCATATTAATAATGATAGGAATCATGGGTTGCGTTAAATATTGATATTTATTACTTATTAGATATATGTATATATAAGAGCAAGTATGGTAGATGTGAGCCCCACTGGACTCCAGCTGTGAATGCCGCTGTTCTTCATTATGCTTCCAGGATTCCACGATGCTCGCACGCGATATCAATCATGTGCTCATGACCATGGAACTCCACATTCTGTGTCCTGTAGCAACCAGACAGGATACTGCACATCTCCCTTTCATTGCCTTTTATAACACAATGCAATCTTTACACAAAGTCCTCCATATGACGGGGTCTGTGACTGACTCTTCCCCATCTTGACATGCGTGGAATATCTGTGGCAAGGAAAATTCCAGCATTCCTTTTTCTCTTTCTATTCTCCTCACTCCACCTGACTTACTGACAATCTCTGCACTCTTACTCTAACTGTGCTCTTGTCACTATGGGTAGTTCCGTTACCATGTCTCTTTACCACACACACTGTCTCCATATTCCAGACTCTTCCATCTTCTACCTTTACTGTATGTCTGAACACTTCAACTACCCCTATGGGCTTGGACCATTTGCACGGTCCATCTCTCAGGACAGGAGGGAGTTTGATTCTTACCAATCCTCCCACTGTTGGAGATATCACATTTCCACCTCCAGATAAAAATCTGTCATGAGCTAACTTATTCTTGAGTTGGGTGTTCCTAATGTTCTCACACACAGATCCAAAATCCTTCCTTACATCGGTTTCTCTCCCCATCCAGGACGGTACTAATTTGGTGTTCGCTTTCTGTCCTCTACTCAACACAAATGGGGATAACCCGGTTGTACAATGTGGAGTGAAACGGTGAGCAACAATTTTCTCTTTCACTGCTTTCTCCCATTCCAACCCATTCGACCAGGCCCAATAAATGGCATCTTTAAGTACTTTATTGAAACGCTTGACTACACCATTTGTCTGAGGGTGATAAATGACACTCTTTTTATGTTCTATAGAATTTGTTTTACAAAATGTTTCCATTTCTTTTGAGCGAAATTGAATGACATTCTCAGTCATAATACTTATTGGAAATCCCTCTCTCCCACAAATTTCAGATAAAAACTTAGTAACTGCTTTAGAAGTAATGCACGGCTTAACCAAAACCTCCACCCATCTGGTTAGTAAGTCCATCACAACTAGACAAAACTGTTGTTTACCATTAGTGCATATTGGGCCTAAAATATCCATACCTAATTCATCCCATGGTTTCTCGGGAATTTCTGTCATAACCATTGGATATTCCGCACGCATACACACTTTATCGCTCTCATTGCAAAGGATACAATCTCGACTGGATCTCTCAATTTGAAGGTCACATCCTGGCCACCAAAAGTTGTTTTGTATCCTTTGCTTGGTTTTCACTATTCCTTGATGATGCTTGTGACCTAACTCAATCATTTTCTGACGCACTCCTGCCGGTGGAATAATTCTGTCACCTCTCATGATCATGTAGTTTTTTATATTAAGTTCTTCAGCGATTCTCCAATAATCTGTAAGACCGATATCTTCGAATTTCGCCTTCCTCAAAGGACATTGGCTTTCGATAAGCTGCCTCAACTGTATCATTGAGATATCCTGTATCTCTGCTTCTTTCCATTCCTTCTGTGGTATAGACACTGCTTCTATACTTAGGACTACTTCTGAGTCATTTTCATTTCCATCATCCACTTCAGAAACACTGGTGAGGCGAGATAAACAATCAGCAGCAAAATTCTTCACCCCTGGTACATACCGCACAGTATAATTGAATTCTTGCAATAGTATCACCCATCTTCTGATTCGATTTGAAACTTTATCCAAACCCTTATTCATGATAATGTGAACTAGTGTTTTGTGGTCAGTGCGGAATTCAACTGCCAGCCAGTTGTGTGCCAGCCAGTTGAGTCCATTGTTCACCATTCACCCTAGATACCAGTAGACCTTTAGTTCCTCCACTTTCTCAGTGATTGATTTTCCACATGTAGTTGCCATATGAATGAGCGCCCCATGGCAGGAACATCATAATTTTGGTTTTCCCACAGTCTATTTTAAGTGGATGCTGTTCTGCGTTTTCAGATAAGTTTGCAAGTGAGTTCTGCAGAGCCTTGGGGTGCAACCCAATAATTCAACATCATCTGCGTATGAAAGCCATTGTAGCTTCTCATCATCTTTTTAGTAGGTGTTGATACTTGTTTGCACCATCCATTTCCCAAGTCTGCTAGGTATAGTTTCAATAAGGTAGGGCCCAGGATACAGCCTTGTTTTAGGTGTTAGTGCCAATCCAATTAGTGAAATCGCCATGTTGATCCATTCGAATTCTCAGATGGGTGTTGGTGTGGAGGGCTATAATCATCTTAAAGAGGCCTTCTGCAATGTTTCAGTAACTGAGTTTTCCCCATAGTTGTTCCTTGTGCACCATATTGAACGCAGTACTATGTCAAAATACCTACTTCTAAAGCTCTTAAGAGAAAAAGACCAATGTACAATGACCGATTTTCTATTGATCATAAAACCCGCGTTGTAAAGGTCTTTTTCTCTTTAGAACTTTAAAATCAGGTTTTCTTAAACAAACTTTTGGGGGGTTTCACCCCCAGAGCTGCCCCATTGTTCCTCCTATCCCCCACCACTGCTCACCCCAACCCCACCTTATCCCATGGGATTTCTTTGAAATCTGGTGTTTTGCCACCCAAACCCCCATCTCTCAGCCCCCAACCTCCCCTCCCCACCCAAGACTCTCCCACCCGAGACTCCCCAAACCAAAACACAGCCAGACACACAACACACACACACACACACACTCACTTACCAGTTCTCCTCGCCCTGCGCTTCCGGGTCCCTCTGAGCCTGTCGGCCCCTGTGCGCACTCATGTGCAGCAGGGCTGTGACAGTTCGATTTAGAAAGAGCATATGATTTTATATATGTCCTGATGGTCCAAAGTATAAACCCATTGCACATCACCATCTAATAGATGGTGCCCAATATAAGGGGATTTGGCCAGTGTATTGTTTATATGTATTACCCAATCTTGTTGGTAAACCGCACATACCAAACTCGTACTTTAATGCCATTAATAATATTCCAGAATCCTCTCACATCATTAGCTTGAGAGCTAAGGATCAATGCATTCAATTTTTCGTATCCTAGTACGTGCTTATGCTTTCTAAGCCATTACTGATAGTGAGTGCGAATGATCTTTAAGGCAGCAGTATGTTTAGTGGAAGAAAGGGGGGCATAAAGCCACCATTCGTAATTCAGCTCTTTTTTTTACTATTCGATACCTCCGTATAACAGCAGTACTTATGCAAGATTTTATGCAGATCTACCATCGTCTGAGCCTTTGTTCCCAAATTCTTCATAGTACATGATTTCACCACAGATACAAGTTCCTCAAACAAATCTATATTGCTACCCCTATCAACATCGCTATCTAGTTACACATCCTCAGTATCACACCATGCTATGCTGGAAGCTAAACACAAAGAGGCAATGTTGGCTTTCTCTATGTTAGTTGATCAACGTAAGCGGGTGAATTGCAGATTAAGCCCTGTTGTTCCATGTTCCCCTTGTCTTTCAATATTGCAAAGTGAGACTAGAGGATAGTGATCGCTTTCATGCCTCTGCTTAATGCTCGTAACAATAATAAGAGGTTTGTATGAATACATAATCAATGATACTCAGGGGGTCATTACGAGGTTGGAGGTCCTCCTTTCTGTGTAACCCGGACCCGGTACATCCCCATTCGAGCAGACTAGTAATAGGGCGGTAAGGGGTTAACGGCACCATTACCGGCGCGGTTAACACCTTACCGCCCAGCTCGTAATGACTCCCTCTCACTTTTGGCAGATACCCTGTTAAATTGCGCTGGATAATCACCAAGGCAGTTGCCATTCAACATGGTAAAGCACTTTGAATACAGGAAGGTTGTCCACCTTAAACCCTTTTTACAAGTTCTTATGTTGGGCTTATATAATGGAAGCGGAAATACATCTCCTTCCCCAACGTTATCCTTAGGGATCCTTGCATTTAAGTCACTTCTTATGACAATGGGCCTGAGTGTGCCATATCTATGTAAGAGTAATTCAATCTTAATAAGAATTTCCCAGTGTGCCACCCCATCAGGAGCATCATATATAATGATAATCAGTAGGGTGGAAAGTGAGCCACTCTTAGCTCTGCTATCTATGTAGTTTATTTTCCCCACCAACATACAGTCTAACTCACAGTTGATTTCTTCTATCTGTATAGAGCTCCTAACACTGGTGATAAGACATCCTTTAGGTCTACCTCTGGGGCCATGAATGCCAATTTATTTATAGTATTTCTATCTTCAATGACTAGCGTCTCAGTGTGCCAGATCTCTTGCAGTCAAATAACTTGGAATATGTCAATGTTCCATAGCAATCCTTCATATTCTAATAAGTGCGTTATCCCGACAGTTCCAGGAAAGAAAAAAGAAATGTTGGTTACGGGCAGTTAAGATGTGTGGCTGTAGCACCCTCGGTAGCCAGACCTACTGCCCTCAGTCGCAGTGTGTTGATTTGCAGGGGGACCTGATCCAGTGACTGTCCTTCTGCCATCATTGGTAGAAAAGATGGTGAAATTATCCATATGAAAAATATCAACCTCTGTAGGTGTACTAATGTGCAGATCAGGAATTCTGGGACCATTCTTCCTGCTGCCACAGGAATTTGAAATGTTATTTACAGAACAGCTGTCCCAATTGTTCACCAAGACTGGCTCTAATATCATGCATTCATAGCCCATCCAACCCAATTCTACATCAAATTGTATAACATAATTGTAAACTTCATCTGATACAAAGTGCACAACTGATTTGGCGTATCTTACATCCTGAAGAATGTCCACTACTTTGATGTCACTTGTGCTAACATAACGTAAAGGTGTTATGTTATGAAACAATTTGAGTATCCTTGTTTGGTTCATGTAGTAATCATCACTTAGGCAAAACATACTTTAAATCTGTCGAGCCTACATTTTAAAACTAGGCTTTTTTTCGCCACTGCCCTTGAGTTTGCTGAGATGAGTCAATCGCCCCTGTTTGACTAGTTTGTGTTTGCTGGAGTTGATGACACAGGACTGTTATGTGAGGTGTGAGGATATATATATATATATATATATATATATATGCATATTTTTATATTAACGCATATTAATAATGATAGGAATCATGGGTTGCGTTAAATATTGATATTTATTACTTATTAGATATATGTATATATAAGAGCAAGTATGGTAGATGTGAGCCCCACTGGACTCCAGCTGTGAATGCCGCTGTTCTTCATTATGCTTCCAGGATTCCACGATGCTCGCACGCGATATCAATCATGTGCTCATGACCATGGAACTCCACATTCTGTGTCCTGTAGCAACCAGACAGGATACTGCACATCTCCCTTTCATTGCCTTTTATAACACAATGCAATCTTTACACAAAGTCCTCCATATGACGGGGTCTGTGACTGACTCTTCCCCATCCTGACATGCGTGGAATATCTGTGGCAAGGAAAATTCCAGCATTCCTTTTTCTCTTTCTATTCTCCTCACTCCACCTGACTTACTGACAATCTCTGCACTCTTACTCTAACTGTGCTCTTGTCACTATGGGTAGTTCCGTTACCATGTCTCTTTACCACACACACTGTCTCCATATTCCAGACTCTTCCATCTTCTACCTTTACTGTATGTCTGAACACTTCAACTACCCCTATGGGCTTGGACCATTTGCACGGTCCATCTCTCAGGACAGGAGGGAGTTTGATTCTTACCAATCCTCCCACTGTTGGAGATATCACATTTCCACCTCCAGATAAAAATCTGTCATGAGCTAACTTATTCTTGAGTTGGGTGTTCCTAATGTTCTCACACACAGATCCAAAATCCTTCCTTACATCGGTTTCTCTCCCCATCCAGGACGGTACTAATTTGGTGTTCGCTTTCTGTCCTCTACTCAACACAAATGGGGATAACCCGGTTGTACAATGTGGAGTGAAACGGTGAGCAACAATTTTCTCTTTCACTGCTTTCTCCCATTCCAACCCATTCGACCAGGCCCAATAAATGGCATCTTTAAGTACTTTATTGAAACGCTTGACTACACCATTTGTCTGAGGGTGATAAATGACACTCTTTTTATGTTCTATAGAATTTGTTTTACAAAATGTTTCCATTTCTTTTGAGCGAAATTGAATGACATTCTCAGTCATAATACTTATTGGAAATCCCTCTCTCCCACAAATTTCAGATAAAAACTTAGTAACTGCTTTAGAAGTAATGCACGGCTTAACCAAAACCTCCACCCATCTGGTTAGTAAGTCCATCACAACTAGACAAAACTGTTGTTTACCATTAGTGCATATTGGGCCTAAAATATCCATACCTAATTCATCCCATGGTTTCTCGGGAATTTCTGTCATAACCATTGGATATTCCGCACGCATACACACTTTATCGCTCTCATTGCAAAGGATACAATCTCGACTGGATCTCTCAATTTGAAGGTCACATCCTGGCCACCAAAAGTTGTTTTGTATCCTTTGCTTGGTTTTCACTATTCCTTGATGATGCTTGTGACCTAACTCAATCATTTTCTGACGCACTCCTGCCGGTGGAATAATTCTGTCACCTCTCATGATCATGTAGTTTTTTATATTAAGTTCTTCAGCGATTCTCCAATAATCTGTAAGACCGATATCTTCGAATTTCGCCTTCCTCAAAGGACATTGGCTTTCGATAAGCTGCCTCAACTGTATCATTGAGATATCCTGTATCTCTGCTTCTTTCCATTCCTTCTGTGGTATAGACACTGCTTCTATACTTAGGACTACTTCTGAGTCATTTTCATTTCCATCATCCACTTCAGAAACACTGGTGAGGCGAGATAAACAATCAGCAGCAAAATTCTTCACCCCTGGTACATACCGCACAGTATAATTGAATTCTTGCAATAGTATCACCCATCTTCTGATTCGATTTGAAACTTTATCCAAACCCTTATTCATGATAATGTGAACTAGTGTTTTGTGGTCAGTGCGGAATTCAACTTCCAAACCACAGATAAAACGTCAACATTTTTCCGCTGCCCATTTGATGGCCAAGTTCTCTTTTTCTATAGCAGCATATGATTTCTCAGCACCTTTCAGTAGTCTTGATGCAAAGGCAATTAATATCTCTTTCCCATTAACTTCCTGAGTAACAACTGCTTCTAAACCCGGGTTACTGGCATCCGTGGTGATGATCGTTTTCCTGTCACTCCTGAAATTCTTTAATGCTGGCGCTTTGGCTAATGGTGATTTTATTAACTCAAATTCTTCTTCACACTCTGTGTTCCATTCAAAAACTTTCTTTTTAATAAGTTCACGTAATGGAATAGTGTGAAATGCAAAATCATGTATACATTTTTAATAGTATTCTGCCATTCCGATAAAAGTACGCATTTCCTCTTTGGACTTTGGCTTAGGCATATTATTTATAGCATCAGATAATTGTTTCTTTGGTCTAATACCTACCGCTGAAATTGTATGCCCAAGATATTCAATTTCAGAGCTGTTTATGTTGCATTTTTCTTTGCTCAGCCATTCCTGCTTTATACAGTTTCCTACAAACATATTCTAATCTCTCATTATGCAATTTCTGGTCATCCGCATATACTAAAATATCATCCTGAAAGCATATGATTCCCTGGTCGCCTTCAAAAAGTTTGTGCATCATTTTCTGAAAAACAGATGCGGCAGACACCAACCCAAAAGGCATTCTCTTATATTGATATAATCCATCCGGTGTGATAAAAACCGTCATTTCCCTGGAATCTTTATGTAGTTTTACTTGTTGGTACGCTGATGTTAGATCTAACGTAGAGAAAACTTTCGATGGACCTATTGTAGAGACAGTTTCTTGAATATTTGGAAGTGGATGCCTGTCTGGAACTATGCATTTATTTAGTTCGCGCATGTCCACACATATTCTAAGCTTTCCAGATTTGTTCCTGAGGACGGCCAACGGTGAAACCCATTCACTTGCATCAATACTCTCTATAATGCCTTGATCTTCTAAAATTTTGATTTCTTTCCTTACTTCATCTCTCATAGATAATGGGACTGCACTTAGTTTTTGTGCTACAGGAACATGACTAGGTTTCATTTTGATCTCATTAACAAACCCACAAAGACATCCTATTTCTTCTCTAAACACTCCTTTCATTATTTCACTTATTTCATTGTGTTTTGTTATAATATTTTCTACTGATAACACAGATTCATTTGCTCCAGCATCCAACTTCACTTTAAGTTTGTGTCATGACTGGCTGGCACCGGCGTTCCCTGTGGCAACGCTGGAGACTGCGTACACTCGCCGTTTTCCCCTCTTCCAAGATGGCTTCTCATCCTCTGGGTTACGGTGCAGTGTTTTCACGTTCACAAGTCAGATGTCCTCTGACGTCATCTCGGTCTCTCACGGAGTCCGGATATGGTCCAGCAGAGCCGAAGCCCAGAGCGTCGCTACTCTCTACAGACGCTACGTGAGTTCGCAACTAGGGGGTTTACTATTCTATCCCTCCTACCTATGCTTACCTTTTCTTTTCTACTCTTTCTTACAGCCGTACCATCCTGCCTAGCCTTCCCGTTCCGCAGTCCACAGATAGTCCCCCCCTTCAGACAAATTAGGTACTTACCCAATCATTATATTGATTCCTCTCGTACCTAGTTCCTTCTCTCATCTCTCGTTTACTTATTTTAAATCAGGACTTCGCCGAGGTACAGTGATCCGATCCAGTGGTTCCTGTAAAACTTGAGGAGCTGCAGCCAGCGGAGACGCGACCGATCCAGCTTCTCAGCCATTCCAGCAGGGTTTTCTCCCCCAGGAGGGTTTCCCTGGGATCCCTGGCACACCCCTTCGGTTCCCTCTTAGGGAGGAGGGAGGTGTTAGGGGCCTCAGGGGACTCCCCAATTGCCTCGTAAATTGCTGCACGAGACAGGTTAGTGTCAAAACATTACAGCTAGCGACGCCAAATTAAGGGGAAGAAGGCTTAGATACACATCATGACTACTTTGCAGGCAGCCTTAGATCAAGTGCAGCAGTTGACGACTGCAGTACAAGGATTGTCCCACGAGGTACAAGCCTTAAAGCATGAAAACGCGATCCTTAAACAGCAAATGTTCAATAAGGCCCCCACTAGTTCAGAAATTCCTCCTGGCCCTCTACCAGGCGGGAAATATGACGGAAACCCGCATTCTTTAAAGGAATTTTTGGATGCTTGTACGGTGCAATTTGCTTTTAAGACATCATTCTTTCCCTCAGACAGAGATAGAGTGGGATATATGATTACTCATCTCACGGGCCCCGCGCTAGCCTGGGCCACGCCTATTGTCACTTCCAATAATGCCATATTGGATTCTGTGCCTGCTTTTACGGCGAGTCTAAAAGCTATGTTTTCTCGGAGAGAATACAATGTCTCCTCTCAAGAGAAACTCCTAGACTTCAAGCAAGGTTCTTTAGGAATCTTAGAATTTATTACCCGTTTTAAACAAATGGCCTTAGGCACATCCTGGGCCGATGATGCACTTATCACATTGTTTAGGAGAGGGGAGAGTGAGGAGTTGAAGGATGAATTGGCTCGAGTTCCGAGACCAAACACCTTAGCTGAACTAGTCTCATTAACCATGCAGCTGCAAGAAAGGCATGCAGAGAAGAGGAAAGGGAGAAGTCATCACTCTGCGCCAGAATTAGTATCCTTCTCTAAAACAGCCACTGCAGACGAACCTATGCAGTTAGGCACTACACAAAGTCCTCTGACTCAAGAGGAACGCGCCCGTAGAAGAAGCCAGGGACTATGCATGTATTGTGGCTCTTCTGATCATACCGTGCACGAGTGCCCAGTCGCTCCTCTCAGAAAACCTTTTCGTTCGGGAAACGCCAGACCTCAACCGCAAGGGGACCTACGGTCGGGGTAACTGATACAGGTTCCCAATCTCCTACAAGGTTGTCTCCCTCGCTGGACATGGTAGTCTTGCGTGTCACTTTTTCTTTACCAGATGAAAACATCGTTTCTGTCCCAGCATTGGTTGACTGTGGAGCAGCTGGTTGGTTCATGGACGATTTTTGGGCGAGAAAACTGAATATTCCCCGATCTCTCAAAGCTATCGCGATACCAGTTGAAGGCGTAGACGGAACCCCACTAATATCGGGGCCTATCCGAGAACAGACTCACACTTTGACAATGCTCATTGGTTCACATAGGGAGGAAGCCGTATTTGATATAATAAAAGCAGCTCACTACCCTGTCATTCTGGGCTTGCCCTTGTTAAAACTACATAACCCATACATAAATTGGGCAGCCGGTTCCATTTATTTGGGATCTGAATATTGTACCCAACACTGTCTTACTGAAGGATCAGTTGGATTTTGTGCTCCTTCATCTAACCCTGTGGCCTCTCAAAGGATAGTAGACCTGATTAGTCCTGTTCCTCCTGAGTATGAAGAGTTTCAGGACATTTTCTCCTCTTCCCAATTTTCTGAACTTCCGCCTCATCGGAGAGATGATTGTTGCATCCGTCTAGACTCCTCTCAGCCACTTCCCTTTGGAAAGATGTACATCCTTTCCGAGAAGGAAAAATTAGTCCTACTGCAGTATTTGGATACCCACCTCAGAAACGGTTTGATTACGGAATCGACTTCCTCTGCAGGTGCATCATTATTCTTCATAGATAAGAAGGACACGGACGAATTACGTCCCTGCATTGATTATAGGGGTCTTAATAAGATCACGATTCCCGATCGATACCCAATGCCCTTAATACCGGACATCCTAGAAGCAGTAAAAGGGGCAACTATTTACACAAAGTTGGACCTCAGAGGGGCATATCACCTCATTAGAATCAAGGAAGGGGATGAGTGGAAGACCGCGTTTCGTACCCCTTTTGGACATTTTGAATACCGAGTAATGCCCTTCAGACTTGCGAATGCCCCGGCAGTTTTTCAAAGGTTCATTGACCATATATTCTCAGACCTCCTTCTTCATACGGTAGTGGTGTATCTTGACGACATATTGGTATTCTCCAGGAATCCTAAAGAACATCACCGACACGTATGTCAGGTGTTACACCGATTACGAAGTAATCACCTCTATTGCAAGCCTGAAAAGTGTATATTCCATCAGACTACAGTCACGTACCTGGGGTTCGTTTTGTCCCCTACTGGAATTTCCATGGATCCTCGCAAGGTGACCGCTATTCTGGAATGGTCCTCTCCTAGTTCTGTCAAGGAACTACAGAGATTTCTGGGGTTTTCGAATTTCTATAGGAAAGTTATAGCCGGATTTTCATCAATCGTTCTGCCCCTTACAAGTCTACTCAAGGAGGGAAAGCCTTTTATTGGACAGAAGACGCCCAGTCAGCCTTTAATACTTTGAAGACCCTCTTTACTTCTGCTCCTCTCTTACGAATCCCAGATCAAAGCTTACCGTTTATAGTGGAAACTGATGCCTCCCATTTTGCGTTGGGTGCGGTACTTAAACAAGCCTTTACTCACGGACCAGAACACCCTGTGGCCTTTCTGTCCAAGACTTTTTCTTCCTCTGAGATCAATTACACAGTGTTAGAGAAAGAGTTGCTGGCGATAAAACGGGCCTTTCAGGAATGGAGACATCTCCTGTTGGGTTCCCAACATCCCATTGAGGTCCGCACCGACCATCAAAATCTCAAGAGTTTACAATACGCTGAAACTCGTAACAGTCGGCAAGCAAGATGGGCCCATTTTTTCTTTCCCTACAATATCACTTTTCACTATAATTCCAGGTAAAGCCAATCTTCAAGCTGACGCTCTATCTCGCAGAGATCCGGATTGCAAATCTGGTTTTCAGACCGAGAGATTGTTTCCTCATGCTACGTTCATATCTATGGTCCAGGATTTCCTCCACTCTGTAGCAGCCCAAACTCTAGTCTTAATGGACTCCATTAGAGGTCAGGCAGACAAATGGGGACTAAGTCTCGAAGACGGATGTTTCTACCGGGGTCATCAGGTGTACATTCCCTCACTCCTGCTCCGAAGAGAAGTCATGCACATGTGTCACGATTCTATGGTTGCTGGACATCGTGGAATAGCCAGTACCCAAGAACTCATCCTGAGACATTTTTGGTGGGAAACCTTAAGAAGGGACGTGACTGATTACGTCTCTTCTTGTGTGATCTGTTTGCAAGTCAAGGTTCCTCGCAGTAAACCGTTGGGAAAGCTGGCTCTAGCCCAAATACCTACTCGTCCTTGGCAATTGATTTCCACAGATTTTATCGTTGACTTGCCTGTGTCTAAAGATCATACAACCATTATGGTAACAGTGGACTATTTCACCAAAATGGCTCATTTCCAGGCTCTACCCTCAGTACCAACAGCTCCACAGATGGCAAGACAGTTCATAGACTCCATCTTTTCCCGGCATGGTCTTCCTGACAGCATAGTGTCAGATCGAGGTTCCCAATATATTTCTCGATATTGGCAACAAGTCTGCTCTTCTTTAGGCATAAAGAGAGCCTTGAGTTCGGGATACCATCCTCAAACTAATGGGCAGACTGAACGTTTAAATCAGACTCTGGAAACGTATCTGCGCTGTTTTGTATCAGCGGCACAGGACAATTGGAAGGATTTGTTAACCTTGGCAGAGTTTGCCTACAATAATGCTCCTCATGCTTCTATCAAAACTAGTCCCTTTCATTGTACCTATGGGTACGATCCTTCCTGCTATCCCTCATCTCTTCTCAGAGCTTCGGCCTTTCCAGATGTGGACGCCCTAATGGGCGACATTCAACAGGGACATCTTTTGGCCAGAACCGCATTACTGGAATCTCAAGAGCATTCTAAACGTTATGCTGACTTGCATCGTTCATCGACTCCAGTGATTGTCCCGGGGGATTTGGTCTGGCTCTCAGCAAAGTTTCTGCCCAGACATCTGGTTCCCTCTAAATTATCTCCAAAATATTTTGGTCCTTTTACAGTATTGAGAGCAAAAGGTTCTTTGGCTTTTGAGTTACAGCTCCCACCTTCTTGGTCCAGGATCTACCCAGTTTTTCATGTTTCGCAACTCAAACTTCACAAATCGGATCGTTTTGCTCGATCTATAAGGGCCTACCCGCCTCCAGTGGCTACTATGGAAGGTCCGGAGTTCGAAGTCTCGGGCATTTGTGATTCCCGGTCGACTGCAGTATTTGATCCACTGGAAGGGTTACTCGGTGGCCGACCGTACGTGGGAACCGGCTTCAGCAGTTCACGCCCCCTTACTGGTTCACCGTTTCCACAGGTGTCATCCGGGCAAAACCAGGAGGTGTTACCCTCGGAAGGGGGCATACTGTCATGACTGGCTGGCACCGGCGTTCCCTGTGGCAACGCTGGAGACTGCGTACACTCGCCGTTTTCCCCTCTTACAAGATGGCTTCTCATCCTCTGGGTTACGGTGCAGTGTTTTCACGTTCACAAGTCAGATGTCCTCTGACGTCATCTCGTTCTCTCACGGAGTCCGGATATGGTCCAGCAGAGCCGAAGCCCAGAGCGTCGCTACTCTCTACAGACGCTACGTGAGTTCGCAACTAGGGGGTTTACTATTCTATCCCTCCTACCTATGCTTACCTTTTCTTTTCTACTCTTTCTTACAGCCGTACCATCCTGCCTAGCCTTCCCGTTCCGCAGTCCACAGATAGTCCCCCCCTTCAGACAAATTAGGTACTTACCCAATCATTATATTGATTCCTCTCGTACCTAGTTCCTTCTCTCATCTCTCGTTTACTTATTTTAAATCAGGACTTCACCGAGGTACAGTGATCCGATCCAGTGATTCCTGTAAAACTTGAGGAGCTGCAGCCAGCGGAGATGCGACCGATCCAGCTTCTCAGCCATTCCAGCAGGGTTTTCTCCCCCAGGAGGGTTTCCCTGGGATCCCTGGCACACCCCTTCGGTTCCCTCTTAGGGAGGAGGGAGGTGTTAGGGGCCTCAGGGGACTCCCCAATTGCCTCGTAAATTGCTGCACGAGACAGGTTAGTGTCAAAACATTACAGCTTGCTCTGGTGAGTCCAACTCAGTAAGGGTGTCCTTCCCATTTTTGTGATATATATTTTTCCATTTGCTTTTCTATCTTTGAATTTTAGGTGCCCCAGAACCATCCTATTATGTCAATCTTTATTCCTCCATAAGCCCTGGGGTTGATATCGGGTTCATGCAAGTATTCATGTTTGTTTCTTTTCCATAAGTTCTGAGGTACAAGAGTGTATTTAGCGCCCAAATCTATCATCATGCGCATGTCAGTTCCATCTAGACATACAGTGGCTTTTGGGCTCTCTTATTTCCTTTTCACTATCATCATCTACTATCATGAATACACATTCTCTTCCTCTTCACTATGGTTACTATCTCCTATCCAATTAGTCGATACATTCTGAATTCTGCAACATCTAGCATAGTGTCCCTTTCCTTTGCATTTACCACAAATTATTTTCAAAGCAGGACAATTCACGTCATCTGCCCAATGATCAACACTATCGCATCTGAAACACTTGCCCGGATTTCTTCTTCTCGGGCTGTTTCTTTGTCTGCCTGGACTTCTCCTTCTTGGGTTATTAGCCCGTGCCCTGAAAGATGTTGTATTTCTTTTATCATCACTCCAAAATGGTTTGCGTGTTTTCCTGGGTATACTCCATTTGCTGACTACATCATTTATTTGAGCTTTTGATTCATTACTGGTATTACCACTTCAAGCTGTGAAACTGGGTTTGATAGTTTCATGTTTAATTTCAACTGTCTTGACTCTGCTTTCCAATTCTTTCACACACTTTTCTGTGTGCTCAACTTCTTTTTCCACACGTAAGACAGTATCTAACGGTGGATCATCTTCTGACCATAATCTCTCCCTCACATTAGCACTGCTGCACTCTAACATAAACTGGTCTCTGTCTTTCGTTAAGTGTTCATTAAAGTTGCATGTTCTCGCCAACTTTCTCAAACCTGTCATTTATTGTTCAACGCTTTCTCCTTCCTTTTGCACTCTTTCCAAATTTATATCTCTCTAAGATGGTTTCTTTTCGTAGTGTTTGCTTATTTTCTTAACAGTGCATTCATATTCATTCAGATCAATATCTTCACCAGCAGGTAGATTTGGTAAATTTTCAAATTTTTCTTGGCCAGCTGGGCTCTAATAATGTAGTAATAATGATTTCCTCATTTCTACGCTACAATTTTGGCCACATACAACACCTGCATAATGTTCGAACAATTTAATCCATCTCTTCCACGGTGTTACAGGTTCGGCAACTTCAGGTAAGAAGAACATGGGTGGAGGAACATTGTTGAAGGACATGTTGTCAGATGTGTTCAGAATTATGTCCTATATATGTATATATATATATATATATATATATATATATATATATAGTTTAGGTTATACTCCTCTATTTTGTAGTTGACTAGACCATTTTCATGCATGTAGATTCAATTCTACACTGTAAGGAGTCTCATTGCATAGATATTTGTTATTTTCACAATCTTCATATGTATATTTTCATATATGCTTGTATTCTGCATTTACATTTGATATTCTCATCTTTCTTCAAATGTGTAGTTTCATATATATTGTTTCTGGCATATGGTTGTGTTGATTTTGACCTTCTCCTTTGGGCTTGCTCTGTACAACTAGCCGTGATATTCAAGCTTTGTTTATGTTTGTTCCTTGAATTATCTGCGCATGCGTGGACTCGTATTAGTGTGCTTCCCCTTTAAATGGATAGCTTTTATCCATATACACGGACGTGAAAGGGCGGCTCTCAACGCGTGTGCATACACCTGTAGGAGAAACTGGATGTGGACGTGTATACGCACAACTTGCGTTCTTATATTAGAATAAGGGATTAAAAGTAACTTATTTCCGCTGGCCGCAACAACACTTGTAGTGCAGAGCGGCTTAAAACTGTGAGGGGATCACAGCGTGGCAGAAGCTTCTGAAGAGCAGTTTATTTAAGGTGGCCGCTGCAACGCCTCCGATGCGGAGCGGCTGAAGGCTGAAGGCTGAGGGGACAGCAACAGTTTACGAGGTAGATAACGCGAGGGCGGTGGGGCTCGGAAATCTTCGTTGCCACTTGAAGTGTGAGGATATTTATATGTATATTTTTATATTAGTGCATATTAATAATGATCAGAGTCGTGGGTTGCGATTAATATTTATTACTTATTAGATATATCTATATAAAAGAGCAAGTATGGTAAATGTGAGCCCCACTGGACTCCAGCTGGGAATGCCGTTGTTCTTTAATATGCTTCCAGGATTCCACGACGCTCGCACGCGATGGCAATCGCGTGCTCATGTCCATGGAACTCCACGAGTCTGTGTCCTGTAACAACCAGACGGGATACTGCATTATGCTATGGTAAAATACATTATGATCTCTCATACATTTAGGCCTCAGATCCTCCATGTTGCCTTTTCCTGAGTCCTCTCTCTGCACCCAGCTTCTCTGAAATGCCCAAACCCCACGTGGTGCAGATTAGACCAAGGCCCCGTAACAAGGCAAAGGGACACGTCAGACCTGCTCTTCCGTTTGCTCTCTACAAGTGTAGCATTAGCACCATATATGGTAGATAACAGTAGTGTGTCTGTGAATGCTGCTTATCCATATTGCAACACAATGTTCCCAGCCCAAGTACCCGCAAGGCTTCATCGCAAGGTCACAAGTCAGATGCTGGCAGTTTTTGCCAAATGTCTGCAATTTCATGCCAAGTAACACCCACCATTGTGAAAATGCTATAATATATTAGTGATTTGCTTATAACCTCTGCTCTAAGGGCGGTCCTTTCAGAGCACTGTTTGACAATTGCCGGGACACTTGTCCTTCTGTACTTCCTGCTTATCAGCTGATAATTTCTCTGTATGCTCTGTATTCTCTGTCTAATACAAGAATCTTGGTTTACCCCTCAGTCTGGTGTCTAATCTGCAGATTAGACACCAGAATGCTATCTGAAGCTAAGGCCAAGGTGACCCTTGGGAACGGGCCCGCCTTGACTACCACACAGTTGATTTCTTCTGTCTGTATAGAGCTCCTAACACTGATGATTAGACATCCTTTAGGTCTTCTTCTGGGGCCTTTAATTGCCAATTTTTTAATAGTATTTCTATCTTCAATGACTAGTGGTTAAGTGTGCCAGGTCTCTTGTAGTCACACAACTTTGAAGATATCAATCTTCCCTAGCAATCCTTCATCTTCTAATAAGTGTGTGTTACCCCGACAGTTCCAGGAAAGAAACAAGATATGTTGGTTAGGGGTGAGTTAAGATGTGTGGTTGTAGCACCCTCAGTAGCCAGTCCTACGGCTCGTCAGTTAAAGTGTGTTGATTCTCAGAGGGACCTGATCTAGTGACTGTCCTGCCATCATTGGTTGCAAAAATTGTGAAATTATCCTAAAGAACAATATCAACTGATTTAGGTGTACTATTGTGCAGATCAGGAATTCTGGGACCATTGTTCCTGCTGCCACAGGAATTTGAAATGTTATTTACAGAACAGCTGCCCCCATTGTTTACCAAGGCTGCCTTTAATATCATGTATTCATAGCCCATCCTCCCCAATTCTACATCAAATTGTATAACATAATTGATAACTTAATTTGATACAACGTGCACAACCGATATGTTGTATCTTACATCCTCAAGAATGTCAACTACTTTGATGTCACTTGTGCTAATAGAATGTAAAGGCATTATGTTTTGAAACAACTTGGGTATGCTGGTTCGGTTCATGTAGAAATCATCACTTAGGCAAAACATACTTCGAATCTGTAGAGCCCTACATTTTAAAACTGGGCTTTTTCGACACGGTCCTTAAGTTTGCTTAGAGGAGTCCATCGCCCACGTTTGAGAAGTTTGTATTTGACAATTCTCCCAGTGGGGGATCAGTTTCTTGCTAGTTGAAGGGCACTCATTAATTGATGTCTTTCACAGAGGGCTCCTCTTGCTACAATTGTCCTATACCATATAGATCTAGTGTTTCTTCCATCTGCCCTATGTTGTTTTTATGATGCTGTGTCGCCTGATTATTCCTGCACTTGGGTAAGAATGAACAAATGTCATTGTTATTCCCTGTGTATTTCAAATAGTTATCCTTATTATTTTTGTTGCAATTGGCCTTCTTATGTCTGAGAAGTTTGTTATTTTTCTTATTTTTCATTTTAATAATCTGCACTGGAGTAGAAACATCATATACCCCTTCCTAGTTGACAAAAATTGCATGTTGTGAAGAGTCGCTGTGTAGAGTGTAGATTCTCCTTCATGTGTATCACCTTCTTTTTTTTTACCTTTGCTCTTTTTTTTTTTGCCTTACTCAAAGGATACTAGGTGGGCTTAACAAGCCTATTATGCTGCTTTTTCTCCTTAGTTCTAGTTGATGGCTTGAGTTTTACATTTCCTGTACCTGACGTATCCACATTATCCACTATAATTAGGCTAGTCTGTCGAGATGAGTCTTTCTCAGCAGCTGCTTCGCTCGGTCCAGGAATAGGTATAGTGGAGGCTTAATCTTTTTCCTTGCTCAATAGTTTTCCAACCACAAGTAGCGCAACAATGTCTGCTTATATGTTGCAGGCCACGATAGTAGGTAGTGGGGAGACTCAAGCAAAGCCCAGTATAGAGTTTAGTAGCCCTGTGTGTGTGTCAAGCATACTTCTCATGGTGCAGCATTTGTCCACTATGGATTCTAGTAATCTAACTAAGAGATCAAATTACATAGTGGTTGAATTCGGGTCCGGAGTAACTGGACAGACAGTTTGAGTAGGCAGCGTCAGTAGGAGAAGGAGCTTTTACTGAGTGATTAGAGGCTTCTTCCTGTGTTGTGGGATTACATATAGGCAGGGAAGGTGTCTTTGACAGTCTATTATTATCATGTATATGTTCAGCATGATGTAACATAACTGTTACCCGCTTGCAACTATATCAGTGTTATCCAATTTTTCAGCAACAGTGGATGGTGTAGCTCTCACAGCCTTGGTTGCCGTGTCAACTGATGTTATCACTGCAGTCGGCAATAGTTGATAGGATCTGTTTAAAGAGACCACAATTATAATTTCGTCGACCAGCTTAAGCCCCAGACAAGAAAGAGGGGGTTAGAGTTGTGTGGCTAAAGAGGTCAAAGGAAGTAAGTGCTAGTTCGAGTGGGAAAGGAGCTTGTGATTTTCAAGCTATGTGTAGTTTTCTTTTCACAGCTTAATTCTGGGACTCAACAGTAATGGTTTTCAGGGCACAAGTCTGAGGGTGTCCAAAATCATATTTGCAATTGACATCATTAGTATTGAGCTTACTCCGAACCCGGCAGCCAGCAGATTCTGCTGCCATGGCAGTGTCCGATGTCAAATGCCCCTACATCCGCTCACTAATGGTCATCATGTGTTCTCATTTATCCGCCATTATGCCGCTAGGCAGCGATACAGCGACGCATTTTGTGCTCTTTGTGCGTGCCACTTCAATGTCCTGAAGTGCCTCTTATGCAGCTCAAGGGGCCCAGCATGCCCCACAGTCACCTCATGGAATTATGGAGCATGTAATTCTGTTCACAGTGCTTCAGGAAACAAGGAATCCAGCAACAACATCTCGTACCAGGTGTAGTAGGATAGCCTACTTTAATGTTCTTCAACATAAACAAAGGACTACATAATAGTCCTCTCACTCCCAATAGTGTCCTCAAGCACCTCACTGGTTCCACCACCATGAATACATCAATACTCCACAGTACGCTATAGAGATGATACCATCAGAGAGTTAACGATCCCATAAACTCACATCCTGTCCACTAGCAGCAGCACATCATATCTGCAGTCTGCCGCTGCAACTCAGAGAGAGCTACCATCAGGTCAACTCTGAGCACACCCAATGCCGCAAAGCTGTCCATGAAAAAGAGGTTTTTAAAAAGGGCCCTAGTACGCGTGTTACCAGCACCGGTTACCATTAGAGACATGCCATAGTTCCAGCAAGCACAAACTCCCTCCACAACATCTAGGGTCAATCACATGTGTGATCAATTTCACTCCGTCGCCTCCAAGATGGAAGCCCGGTCACTGGCTCCTCCCCCCAACCTTGCCCGCTTCCTCCATATTCCTCTACAGGGCTCGCAAAATCTACTAGCCCACTAGCATTGGCAAGTCGTTTTTATGAAGGGTGAATACCATTTGCATGATACTCGACCTTGCTGGCAAGTATGGGGATGTGTCAAACTTATTTTTCATTTACTGCAAACACACTTTGTTTGCAGTAAATGTCAAATACAATTTTCACTGCGTATGCTTGACAGCATTGCACCAAATATGAAGTGTGCTTATGGCGACATGCACTATTTTACAAAAACTCTGGTAAATATTTTGTCACCTGTCACCTTGGGGCAAGTGCATTTCTCTTAGGTCGAGCATGTAAACTAAGGAACTCGCCCTTCAGGTCTATTGGGATTTTTAAGAATTTGCAAGGCCTGCTCTACCTCCACCCGCACCAAGAGCCATCAGACTCCAGGGCTTAGCCGCCCTCTCACCACACTGTGACCACACCTCTACAATTACGGAACCTTCATGAGAGTTCCGCCACCTGAATCGCAGTCTGGGGGCACTCCAATCACCCTTAAACGTGACTATGAGGGGAAGGCAAGATGGATCTTAACCAAGAAGCGGCCATCTTGTCCGTGCCCCCTGGTGGCCTCCCACACGCTTTTTTTTAACACGCAGCACCTCACCTGTGCATGATGTCCTTGTTTTTTTAGTGAAAATGTGCACAAAAAAACATCACTATTGCGTCTCACAGAGTTCTGCAAGCATTCCCAGCCCTATGTCACACACCTTCACAAGCACATAGGAAAGTTTGATACACTTTGAAAGAGGAGCATTACTGTCAGATGGGAATCGTGCTAACTTTAACATGGGCTCAAACTGACCCACAGAGCAATTCCTAAAGGGCCAGCCTGGACCAGTATCGGTCAGTGTGAAGCTCAAAGTTTAAACAATGAGACTGGCTAATATGCTTTAAAATGCACAATTTCTCCCATACTGGGCTTTAGATACTACTCAAACTATTTTGAAAATACAAGCTGTTTTCTGAATGTGGGCCACTTTTTTATTTCTATTGCCCAGGACAATTTTTTGTCCCAGTCTGACACTGCCTGCACTTCTGAAATGCCAGGAGCTTGATGGGCATGGCTATGGGAATGTCCTTGTTCACAATTCTAGCCGCTACTGCGCATAAGGGTGCAAAGGGCTCACCAACCAGCAAGCATGCTGACCTCAAACCTGCAATAAATCAAGTAATCCTCTCTCACCCACATGCCGTTTACAGTGATGGAAACAAGTTTCTGTGTGCTGATCCATCTTTGACCAACAGTCCCCACACATAGAGTAAAAGGAGAGTACTCAATCCTGTGCATACTCTGCTTTCCCTGGACATACATTTATTACACTTATGGCCTGTATTCCCTTAGATTAATCTTTCCAAAAACACTGAGCAGACCCTCACTTAAGGTTGAGGTCTCTGTCTGCCCATGCACTGTTCACAGTTCTCCTCCACTGAACAAATGCACCAGTCTCGTACCGCAGCACCTCCTGCAACGTCCTGTGTCATTGGTTCTTTGCTCTACAAATATGAGACCTTTCCTTGGTTTTGGGGCTGCAGTGGTGGAATAGGACATCTCAGATACCTCTCTTGCTTTTCTGTTGTTGACATTCATGCCTGGCTTTTCAAATGTTGGTGTGTAAATATTCCTACCCTCTCTTCCACTAGATAGCTACTACATGGGGAGAGCTGTGAGATGAGACTGCAGGTCCTTCAGATGCCAGCTCCTCATTTTGCACCTTGGCAATGGCAAGTGGGAGATGCTGCATTCCGTATGTCTGTCCAAGTATAGATAGCTGAGAAATGTGATATGGTGCTGAAGTCATGGATGGAAAGGATGTGCACACAAACACTTTTCTTGGCTGAAAGTATTGTCTTCTCTTTCAGTGTCTGTCCTCGTCACCCCTGCTCTATGAGAGCAACCACTTGTGCAAGAGTTTCTCCACCTTTATTGTGGTGAACACTTTGATTACAACAGCTTATCCTCCATCGTAAATGCTTAAGAATGCAAACATTCCACATCCAATATATAGATAGAGCAATTAAATGTAATGATTTTCATTAAAACATTTGCATTTTGAAGGGCTTTGCATTGAAATACCACGTAAACTAATGTTAAACAACAAGACCAAGTGTTTTCATTTATAACAAAATTAAGTAATGGAAAGGAGCTGTTGTATTTATGCCAAAGTGTACCATGTGAATAGTGTGAATGTGTGCGTGTATTTTAGTACTCTGCAAGGAAATGATAGGATGTTGTACACACATCACAAGAAAGGTTCAGTATATTGACGAAGACAACATTTTATTATTTAAGTGTTATGGTAAATAACAATAGGGTAAAAAGTACATTTCTGCTACATGGCACAGAATATCTCATGTAGCTTGTATGTACAATGACTCTGAAGCTGTGAACTCTGGTTCACCTAAATGATATGTTTGTGCAGAGCTTAGCTTCTCAAGACCAGCAATGCATAGACCCATCACATTCAATTTGTTCTGATTTAATGGCACAGCTGTGTGTACCCAGGACAAAGGCTGGGTTTGTAATATAAAAATATAATCCACAATGAATACCAATTCAGGCTTTTCATGTTCCTATTTTTTTAAGGTGATCGGAAGGTCAATAGCTGGATCAGTAACGTGCACTCAGAGATCTCGAACAGTTCCTGACCTGCGACCCTGGCTAAACAATCTGCTCCATGAAATCGGCATATTAAAATTAACCCTTTGTTATGCATTAAATAGTATTGCACAATGCATTTAAGCACCACTATCACCACATTTTAAGATGTATTATTGTTTTTTCTTATTTGACAAATGAAGGAAATACACTGAATCACAGCCTAGCTTAGCATCATTGTGACGATATAATCATGGCCGTGTGAATATTTACTATGTTTTGATTTTAAGTGGCGGGGTGTAGCACCTACAATACTAGCCCACCCCATTGACCAACCCTGCTTTTCTGAGCTTAGTTTTTTTTTTAAAAAAGCACTAAATGAAGGGGTACGTTTTTTCAATAATGAGAAAATAATCTCCCTTATAACACACTCTGTTCAGAGGCACAGTCATTAAAAATGCTGATGGACTGTTTTTTTCTATATAGTGATTTCTCCGATCTGAATGCACATACCATACAATTTACAGATCTTCTAAAAATTGGTGAAAATGCCTACGATTGTGGTACTGAAGAAAGTCCTAAAAAACATGACGGAGTAAAATTCAATAGACCTAACATTGGTTTTATGGCTATTTGCTTAACAAATTGAAACGATGCTTTAAATGTGCCCTTAGTATCTGATGTGTGAACATTTTAAAATAGTTTACTTCTGTTGCACTGTAAAAAATGATATATTTTATTAATATCAAAATTCACAAATACTTGCTAATGCTTTAGTGTGTTACTTTTAAATGGTAGCATTTATATCCTTTGTAAAATGTAAACATCTATTTTAATGAGTTTGCTCTTGAGTTCCTTTTGTATGCATGTTGGTCATGTTCCTGGTGTAAACTGAGAACCATACCCCTAAGCAGAATGCTAGTTAGTGGAATAGGCAGGATCTGCACCATTTATGAGTCCTGTACCAAAGATGGGCTGTATTCTGCATCACACAAGCACCTTGTGTGTGCCAATACAAATGGGTCAGGCGCAGCAGGCATGTTACGTTCTACATCAAGCATATCCCTTTCACTGCAAAGCAGCTGTAGAACTGTCATATGTGTTTTATATTTTATTCAGAGGCTCTGTACTTCCTTATGCTTGCAGACTACTAGACTGCATGTTGCATCACACATGGATTTCATACCATAGGACACGTGGTGAGGACACACATTTGAGTTGTAGACAGACTTTAAAGAATTATAATAAAGCCTGCTCAGTCATACAAACAAAACCCTGTCTGCTGAATAATACAAACAAACCCTGTATGCTGTTTTTGAGAAAAATAAATCTCTTTATTCCACTTATTTTATCAACAAAATCTTCGTAAGTGTATCAACTTCAAAAGTGAATGTTTATCTTTATGACGTACACAATTCAAAACATCCTTCATATGGTGTGGAGTGAAGGCGGACAGTCACCTCCTCGCTGTGTTTCAATCTTGAATGGGGTCATCATCAGGAGGACATTCAACTGTAAGGCAAACAGTGTCCAAAAGCTCACCTTAAACTTTTTTTTCTAAAAACATATAAATGGTGTTGAACAGAGCCAAATCCATGTTGATCGCCTTACCTCAAAATGGTCTCCCATTTGCACAGTAACTGTCTTTAAACCATCATATTTAACGTGTGAGCTTTCTTAAGTCCCTTCTCGAAGTCTATTACATCGGGCCGATTGTACAATCTCTCTATTCCGCTCCCTGGTTTGTGTCCACACCTTTGCCAAAGTGGAATTCCTTTTCAGTATTGACAACTCCCCAGATCTGTCTCCATTCATCCCTCTGGAACATGTACTAACCACTGCCTAAGAGGATTTCCCTTTTTGGATGTTGATAGAAAACACACCACAATTTAATTTAGCCCATAATTTAGCCCATATGAACTCTGTGGGATGAACGTACTTGCATCCACTAGCCAGGTCCTCCTTTTATTTGATTATTTCATACAAAAACAACACAATCTAGTCTATTCCTGAATAACTTTATAGTATGTATATACTTGCATAGCCTAAAACCCAATCCTCATTGGTTAATGAATCAAAAAACCTACTGTGTTCCTTTCAATACTCTCCAATAGTAAAAATATATGATATGATATTTTATTTATATCGCGCTCATACACTGGTGTTTCAGAGCGCAACAAGGCAAGGGAGGGGAACAGGGGAGAACGAAACAACGATCTTACTAGGCCCAGTGACATTGAGAACGTGCAAGTGCATGGGAGAGGGGGAGGAGAAAAGTGCATGGAGGGGAGGGAGAAAGTGGAAAGTGCAGAGCAAAGGAGAAACAGGATAAATAATCATAACAAAAATAAATTTAAAAAAATCAGCACAAAGTGGTAGTGCAGCCAAGTGGCAAGTGCTAGGTTTGAGGCAGCAGATCAGGTGGGTCTGATAAGTGCAGGAGTGGAAAAAAAGGGGGGGGGCTGTATTGGTACAGATACAAACCCCAGTGCAAGGGGTGGCCCGGAGTCAGTCCGGTAGGGTGGCAGGATGAGCAGGAACCTGGGACCAGAGACAGAAGGTGTCCTAGTGCAAGGTGACAAGAGAGCAGATCAGCAGGGGAGAGGGGGGGTGAAGGCAGAAGCAAAGAGGAAGGTCTTGAGATGCTTCCGGAACCTGAGATGGTTTTCCTCAAGTTTTAGAGTGGCAGAGAGGCTGTTCCAGAGGGAGGCCCCAGCCGAAGACAGAGATCTGCCCCCAGCTCGTTTCTTTGAAAAACGACTGACCCTGAGGGAGTTAGAGGTAGAGGAGCAAAGAGCTCGAGAGGGGAGGTATTTGCAGAGGGATAGCTGAAGGTATTTTGGACTCAGGCCCCAGAAAGCCTTGTGGACAATGCAGAGGGTCTTGAATTTAACCCTTGCATCCAATGGGAGCCAGTTGAGAGATTTCAGAGCTGGAGAGATACGATCCCGGGGCTTGAGGCCAAGGACAAATCTCACAGTCCTGTTCTGGATTAGTTGCAGAGGGCGGAGAGTAGAGGCAGGTAGATTTGGAAAGAGGCTGTTACAATAGTCCAAGCTAGAGAGCACCAGAACTTGGGATACCATAAGCTTCTGGGGGAAGGAGAGGAAAGGCAGAGTCCCTCTGAGGAGGTGCAGTCGGAAATTTGACTTTATACAGACCTCTGAGATGTGGGCCGAGAAGGAAAGGGTGGAGTCAAAGATGACCCCGAGGTTCTTAGCCTCACAGGTGGGGGTAGGAGGAGGGCCAAGGGAGGCCGGCCAGAGTAAGGGGAAAAGATGGTGAAGGTGTGCCGATGAGGAGGATCTCCGTCTTGCTGGCATTCAGACAAAGATCATTGGCGGCACACCAATCTTGAATGGCAGTTAGGCAATCAGAGATGAGAGAGGTGGCAGAGGGCAGCCTGAAAATGAGTTGAGTGTTGTCAGCGTAGCACTGGGAATTTGAACAGAAAATGGCAATGCAGTGGGTGAGAGTTGCCAAGTATAGGTTGAAAAGCCAGGGTGAGAGGTTAGATCCCTGGGGAACACCACACGTAGAGAGGGAGATAGATGATAGGAAGGACCCAAGTTTGACCTGGGAAGGTCGGTCAGAGAGGAAAGCGGTCAGCCAGCCAAGAGCCTTGTCAGTGATACCGAGGTTATCACTGAGACGGTTGAGCAGGATGGTATGGTTGACTGTGTCAAAGGCAGATGAGAGATCGAGATGGATGAGGACAGAGGGAATGTTAACGTCAAGGTTGGAGAGCAGATCATCACGGATGTTCAAGAGAGCAGTTTCCGTGCTTCTGGCAGCTCTGAAACCAGATTGGTGGTCATGGAGAAAGCCAACCGTGTCAGAATGAAGGTTGAGCTGAGAGATGGCCAGTTTTGCCAGGAGTTTGCCCAGAAAGGGAGTAATGGAAATTGGGCGATAGTTAGCCGGACAGGTAGGATCAGCTGTGGGTTTCTTGAGAAGAGGATGCACAAGGGAGTGCTTCAGAGGGGAGGGGAAGGATCCAGAGGCAAAAGAGTGGTTGCAAAAGTCAGCAAGGGCTGGAGCAAGGGTGTCAATGTGGTCCTTGATGGTTTTAGAGGAACAGGGATGAACCTGTTGTGATGAGGTTTTCATAGATCGGACTTGTCTAGCAACCTCATTGGGGGAAAAATGAGGAAAGGATGAGAAAAGGATGGGGGGTGGCAGAAGGAGGGTCAGCAGGCATAGACGGAGAGGGGCGGGCAAGGGAAGGCAAGGCAAAGTAAGGGTGGATAGGATGTCCTGGGTTTTTGAGATAAAGTGAGAGGCAAGGGCATCGCAGAGAGCCTGGGAGGCAACAGGAGGGGTAGAGACTGCAGCAGGGTTGGCCAGCTCCTTGCGGATTTTAAAGAGTTTGGCTGAGTTGTTTGATGCCGCAGAGACACGGGCTTGAATGTGGACTCTCTTCTTGGTGAGGACAGAGAGTCGGTATTGCCTTTGGAGCAGGCGACAGGCCAGTTTGTCAGAGAATGAACAAGAAGCCCTCCAATTCCTCTCAGCCGCCCTACACCTTCGTTTAAGTGCATCTAGGTCGGAGTCAAACCAGGAATTGCACTTGGCTTTAGACTTCAAGCGGACCCTCATGACAGGAGCAAGAGCATCAAGAGTATCGGAAATAGAAGAGTAGAGAAGGGAAAGGGCTGTGTCAGGGTGTGAGTCAGTCAGAGGAGGAGAAGGTGGGGAGAAGGCGGCAGCGAAAGCCTCAACTGACACACACTTCATAGGTCGGATGTCCGAGAAGGTGGGTGGCAGTGTTGGTGTGGGCTTGGCTTGGTGGGAAGAGAGTGAGAGATGAGAGGAGAGGAGGCAGTGGTCACTCCAGGAGAGAGGAATAGTCAGAAGGATAGAGAGGGAGAGGCCAGTAGAGATGAAGACATCAAGTGTGTGACCTGCAGTGTGTGTTGGGCCAGAGGGGAGGATAGAGAGAGCGAGGGAGTCGCAGAGGTCGCAGAAAAGCAATGATGATGGACAGGGAGAATCGAGATGGATGTTAAGGTCACCAAAGAAGAGGAGTGGAGTGGTAGTGGCCTGGAGGGAGGAGGAGAGGTCAGCCCAATCAGAGAGGAAAGAGGTGATTTGACCAGGGGTCCGGTATAGAGTAGCAACAGTAAGAGAATGGCTAGGCAAGAGAGAGAGCCTGCACAGAAGGCATTCGAAAGAGGAGTAGGTCTGTGTGGGAATGATAGTGGCAGGAATCCACTCAGGAAAGATCAGGGCTACACCGCCTCCAGGCCAGGTGGATCTGGGTGCAGAGAGGATCTTGTAGCCATCAGGGAGCAGAGTATCAAAGCTTGTGACAGAGCTTGCCGTGAACCATGTCTCAGTAAGACCGAGGACATCAAGGTCAAGTTCTTCCAAGAGGTGGCAGATGTCAGAGGAGTGTTTGACAGCAGAGCGGGAGTTGAGAGTGGCAAGATGAAGTAGGTTGCCAGCCTTAAAGACCTTCCGGGGAGGGGTACAAATCAGAGGTATGCCGTGTGGAGGGGTAGAAGTAGCCTGAAGTGGGGCAGAGGAGGAGGGAGGAGTGTGCAAGGTAGCTGAGGAAAGAGAGGAGGGGACAGCAGGAGATGAGAGGAAGTTGATGAGGCAAGGGAACCTCCTATCGAAGAGGATGAGATTGGCCTGAGGACCTTGACAGTGCCATTTAGGTAGACATTGAGGATGACTCTAGAGGAGTCAAAGGAAGCCATGAGGACTTCCCAGCGAGTGCCACCATTAATGGGGGAGGAGGAGACAGGACAGAGCACAGAGATCAAATGGAGGGTCCATAGATCCGGCAAAGGAACAACAAAGAGTATGTCAGTGAGGGTCTGTCTGGAAGAGGCGCTGGTATAGGTATCGGCGATAGGGAGACCAGGGTTGGAGGCCAGGATATCCTTTTTAAACTTCTTCTTTCCAGGCTTAGTGAGAAGGGAAGGATAGTTGATAGCAATTGGAATAGATGGGAGAAACAGAAAGTGCCATGAGTGGGAAGAGATGGAGGCAGTGGGAGGCGTATGCAAGTACAGCGGTATGGAACAGTCACTGGGCTAGTGGATTACAATCAGAGGGCAAAGTTAAATGCAGAATACACCCAAGTTTGATTTTCAATTCAAATGCAGAATACACCCAAGTTTGATAATATTTGGGTGTAACCAATCCCTGTGCCATCTTTGAGTTTGTACTGCTAAAGTTGTCTTGTCCCCTGGTTGATGGTAACCGCTGACATTAAACATTGACAATAGACTCAAAATAGCAATATGTATGAATTTCTTTTGCATCATGTATACACTGATTCAACACTGTCTTCCCACTGGAACAAAAATAAACATTTCTATTTCAGTGCTTTATATGCTCTAATTATGACCCAAAAATGAATAATACACCAATCTTTGTACGAAGCAAATCAATGTATTGTTCTCATTCATTCCATAAGTTATCACTGTTTGTAAGTAATCGACTCCAAAAGCTTCTTTGTGTAGTAATACAGTTTGCAGAACACCACCTCTCTTTGAGACTCTCCTAACCTCCACTATTTGGATTCAATTGGTGTCCAGCTTCTTTAAAATGTCTTGCCACACTAGATTTTTACGTTCGGGGATTAGGTGGCGCTGAAAGCGCTATCTCTAAGCCAAAACTATTATCATTAAAATAAGAGCTTTAACATAAGGGCATCAAATATAGGCTTTGAATTAGCGTCTATAATGCTTTTCAATGGAGATGACGGTTCGAAGAGGGATATACAGTGTATTTGGTGTTCTTTGGTTATTGATCCACTCCCATTCACTGTTGCTAGACATGCTAATGCCTATGGCTAATCCCACCCATTCCTGCCCATCTCGGAACTCTTTGACTGTCTCTAAGGAAGCTCTCTGGAAACGAGCCAAAACTAGCGTGCATCTTTGAATGGAAAAGATACCATGCATCTTCCTGTACTTTGTTACCCCTAGAGACACCACCTGGCCCATGTCTTCCACACAGATCAGAGGGGCCCTCCTCCCATTTAATCTTTTTACAGCATGGCCAGCTGCCAGTCACTGTTTTTTTTGTGATAGTGACTATGTAGCATTTTCTTTTTAGATCTTGCAAAAATCTCCACATTTTAAAAATCAAGTTTTAAGCACTATGAAATATTGGTTAACTCAGATAAAAAGGGGGCGAAGGGGAATAGCCAGACATGGAAAAGGATGAAGGTGGCTTTCATTCTGAGATTGGCCGTCTAAGGCACAATGGGAGGCAGGGGTCGAGCAACATTGCAATGCAGTTTATGAATTTTTCTTTATTCATTTTTCCATGAATATTCCTTTGTATCATGTCTGTTCTTCCCTTGGGTGTCCATGCGTCACTTCCTCCCTCACATGCCTGTCTTTCCCTCACCCTGGTTCCATCTCTTTCCCACATGCTGTCCGGACGTCCGCCCAGGGAGTTGGGTTTGTCTTCCTTTCCAATGATTTCTCAGAGCCTTGTCAGATACAGGTTGTGTATGCGTCAATATCTTCTGGCTCACTGCCTCCGTGTAGTCGTCCTACCTCACGATTTGTAAAGCATAATGCCTGTCACCCTCAGAAACGTCCAGACAAAGATTGAGTGTCTGGATCTCCCTAGCTAGACCGAGATCCAGAGAGAGGCCCGCTATGCTGCTTGGATCAAGGGCTAGGTTGAGCTGTTGCACACGTCTCTTCTGTACCGTGGAGCTTGTGCAGGCTCCCTGCATTTTAATCAATGCCATATTATACCAGATCAGCGCCTTGGGTGTCCCTCAGCAGAAAGGAGAGTTGTTTTAAACCAACCTGCACTGGGTGTGCTGCTCTAGCGAATGGAAAATGTGAGGAAGGTGAGTGGAGAAGGTGGCCTCTGAGGCCTTAAGCACAGGTGTTTGGTTACTAATTCACCTCTTAGTTTACACAAGGTAGGTGTTTGGCTGCAGGGCGCCTCTGAGATGCATGTAAAATATTCACCTCTGCCTTGAACCGGACCCAGGTGCCTTAATTAAGAGGCATGAATTCTCAGAAGCATATAGATGTGTTGATGCCGAGCAGCAGGCCTTCGGTACTGGGCCTTAATCTGAAACCACTTTTTTGGCGGGCACCTTTTTTACTGTCTGTACTCTTTTACTTCCGATTGAGGCTTTGGCTCATAAGTGTTGATTCAGCAAAAACTATTGGAGCAATAACTTTTTGGTATGGATTGTGATAGATGGTGTGAATACAGACCTTTCTTAGTTATGTCACTATTCCCTTCTTTTGTATGTTTTAGACACTGATTTGCCGGAGGCATTCAAGGTTGCACTTGATATATGACAAACAAAGCATAATGGATTCTTGAATGCTTGTTTGATTGTATGCCTTCTTCTTTGACAGATCAAGGGCTGCATTACTCTGACTCTTGCACCAGGACTGTACTTCCCCCGCCCCATCTCGGCTTCTTATCGCCAGTTCACAAACAGTACCCATTTCTCGGCTCCATTCTTCTCCGTGTTGTTAATAGTTCTGAACCTCCTACGGTCCCTGTGTCCCTCTTATTTCATTTCTTAATCTTCTGGTTTCTGCTTTATTTGCCTCTGATGGCTTTATTTCTTGTTGTTCTGCTTTAGCTTCCCATTTGTTTAGCTTGGGCTATTAGATGGTGCTTACGCCACCTAGAAGCCAAAACTATTGCATTAAGGTACATATAGGGAGAAATAACATTTTTTTTATTTTTTGTGTGTTTTAGTTCTATTGAACCTTTCACAAGCTTACATAAAATGATGTCATACAAAGTTACGCATACATGTATATTTCATTTCATAAGATTGCATTACAATTTAAAATCTCATATTTTACGATATCATTTCTTATAGAGTTCTCATCATCCTTATGAACACTTTGTATGACTTTTGGAATATGGCTCAGAGTTATAGTAGGGCTCAGTCTGATTTTCTTCTCAAATATGTGCCATACTGTATTAAAGGCAATACCTCGTTGTAAGCTCCCTCCCTCAATTCCATTTAACCAGAATTGGTTTTCACATATCTGATTTAGTTCTTCAGACCAGTCTTTATACCATCTATTATAATATTTTCTCATAGCTTTACAATCAGTTAATACATGTCTTATTGTTTCAATTTTGTTGGGAGTTTTCACAATGCTTGTAGGTGTTGTTTGGTTATTTACCCACCCATTGACGGCCCATGGCCATGCTAATCTCTAACGACGAGGTCCCTTCTGCCCATCACCTTTTTGTTTATACATGCTAATCCCCATGGACATTCCCACCCAGTTCCTGCCCCTCCCCGGCCAAAACACCTCCTCATGAGATGTTTTTGAGCTGGCCTTATTCAAGCTTTACCATCAAACTTTGCAGTCGAAGTGCCTGCCAGTGCTTTTTCAAAGCAGTCTTCTGAGAATTAATGACTTAATAGGAGCTGTAAGACGCTATTGGTGTAATACAAACATCTGCCTTCAGCCACTCTTGGTTGTTTGTCTTGATATTCTACTTCAGGGCTCGAAATTAGGATTCACTGAGCGGGAGCTAAAACCAGCTCCTAGGTGTCAGGCATCACCCAATAGGCAGGAGCTACCTCTGGGAACCAGGAGTGACTGCCCAGCGCACCGCAAATCAACTTCTACGAGATAAACAATTGAACTTTTTGCCCAGTATGTATAATCCATTATGCTTAAATGTGTACCAATTTTTCTTTGTTAACATTATTAAATGGTCAAAGTTAATGTCACATATGCATGTTTGTAAGGCACCGGTTGGCCTGGAGAGCCAAAGGTAGCTTGCAGTAGCTGTTGGTTACAAGCTACCTAGGCTCTTCCAGGCTTGAAGCAGGAGATAAACAGCTCAGAGCTTCCATCAATTTCGAACCCAGTACTTGTGTTCGTTTCATCAATCCTTTGCTTTCCTTATTGTCTGACCGATGTAATATTTCCCAAATAGACATTTGATAAAGTAGACTGCATGCGTAGTGTCAACATTTCTTAATCTGATTTTTCCTGAATCAGGATGTGATTTTGTTGGACCTTTGGTGACATTGTTACAATTGCTACACTGTAAACACAGCTAAGTGCAAGTTCTTTTCTCAGACAAGCTAAGTGCAAGTTCTTTTCTCAGACAATGTACACTGACATTCCTTCATTGGTATACTTGGGGATATTAGCATTTGTCTCAGGTTTTTGTTTTTGTATGCAAATACAGGAGGAACTCTCAGTATTGCATGATGGTTTGGATTCAATGAATACATGTTCCAATGTTTTAATAGAATCTGCTTGATTTCTTTTTTTTCTTTGGATTGAGTATTTCTGAAAAAATGTAATCCCTACCGGAAGTACGATCGACCTTTGATCTATGACCTCACGTTCATCATTACCTCTTTCTTTTATCTTTCTATCACTGGTCACGTTGTATATTGCATTTTATACGATCACGTACTATCCTTTTTACTCTAACCATTTGAATAATGGTATCCTCCAAAGTGTAGATGCTGGATGGAAACTCATTCAATGATGAAAGTAGCTGCAATCTGTAGCTTTTATAAACACCTTAGTTGCAATGTTCTTGCCTTCAATAACGACATCAAGGAATTGGAGAACAACTGCTCCTAGTCTCAATGTAAATTGCATGTATTTGTTAAAATCTTTTAGATTTTTAATGACATTGTTCAGATCTTGCTGAGGCCCACTACAAATCCCGAACATGTGATCTGGATGTGTTAAAATTTGGACCATCTCAAACTGATATATGAATAGGTTTGCATAGCCCGGAGCCATATTTATCCTGCTCGATATTCCCGATATTTGTAGATAAGTCCTTTACACCATATTGGAAACCATTATTCAATAAGATGAATTGTAGCAAAACCAAAACAAACCCTTTACAACGCTTTAGTGAGTTTACATTCAGCAATGACATCCATCCCACCATCATGTCGGATAGAGGTTTCTTACATCAATTGAAACCTTATCTCGTGCAGTTCAGTTGTCACATTCTGTGTAGTCTTCAAATCATGTCTAGTGTTTGTGATGTATGTACGCATTATGCATGCTTTCTATTTGTGTTTGTGTTGTTACACTTGATTGAGTCACATTTTTTGCTAAGTAGATCCCAAGTACAAAGAGACAATGACCTCTAAACGGCGTGAACTTCCAGCGTGGATGACTGCACATAAGGAGGAAGCAGAGAATGTCAACAAGGTAAACAATTAATTTAAACCTGACATTAGCAAAGCCAGCAGGTGTGGCTTTGTAAATGTAGACGGTAAAACCTCTGCTAAGCCCCAACAGGACAAAACGCTTTTACCCTCTACATTTCCAAAGACACGACTTTTGACGTACTTTAAAGCTCCACTTGAGGACAATAAACAGGCAAATATCACAAGCTGCTTTATCAAAAAATTGATGTACCTTGCCGCCACCCTTCCAGCAACTTTCTAAAACGTCATTTAAACAATTACACCAGGTTTGCACAAGTGTTTGTATTTCTAGATGGCCTTCTATTGAGTGCCACACTGTCAAGAAGTGGTCCAGCGTGCCTTTTGCCCTGGAAATTAGAAAAAAGTGTTTTGTGGTATACGTACTAACTTTATTGCTCTATTTTTAGCGTTAATATATAAGCTCTCAATAAAAACGTAACTTTTTCTGAGTAAAATGTGCTAAATTTCATAGAACCATAAAGGAAAACATTACATAATGTCAGTTACAAAAGAGTACTTGAGGCTTATATTTATAATACATACATCTAATTAACGTGGTGGCAACGCCCACAAATATGCAAGTTCAAAATCTGCTTTTTGCCAGTTTGCATAAATCCTAACATTTTCATGCATGGCTAAGGGGCACTTTGTTCCATTTTAAGTTCGACTGAGAAGACAGTAATGCTAGAGTGACAACAACCTTCCTTTGCAATGGTGGATGACGATGATCAGGAATCCCAATGCAGCAAGAGTTTTCCCATGGATGTCGTGTTTCATAGTATATTCTGAGAGCATATGCTCTACTTTTTGCCCAAGTTCACATGGCTGTTTCCCAATAATACTGTTATGTTGCATTGCAAATGGCTTCAATTCTTCTCCTAGATGCATCAAAAAAATGGCAGATTTACAGTTTGCCAAAGGCTCTACTGTAATTAATCCCTCCAACCCCACGAATGCGCATGATCACAAGATGCAACTTGCTAAAATGCTACAGGTAAAGGCAGCCCACACTCTTCAACACCATCTCGTTGAAATGGCTCTCATACTATGCTGCATTCCCAATTAGCAATTTCTGTTGCACATCTGGAGAATAATATTCTCATGGCTGGTTGAACTATTGCTACAATTGATTGATTATAGTGTTGGGAGGTGTTATGAATCAAGGCATTGCAGTTCAAGTGAACCTTTACCTTTAACATGCTCCACATCACTCATGCCCAATGCAGTTCCATAACTTCAACATCAAAAGGAATTTCTGGTTTGTTTGAATATGTTGTGTATGTAGAGAAGTGGCTGTGGTCCTATAAATCCATATTCACAAGGGTCTGAATAAAGCTGTGTCATGTTACATTATTGGTATTTGTACCGCACACTACTACCATTTTTCATGGTCTCCAGGTGCTCACTTGGAAGTGAAATTAAAATGGGGTGGTTCGGGTGTAGCGGGAAAAGACAGGGTGTTGGGGCTCCACTCTTGGTGCGTGTAGAACCAGGAGCACCTAGCATCTTTCTGTTCTCTAGGTGGATTTGTTCACTCCAGAACTATGTTTCCAGACGGGAGACGTGGGTGTCATGGGGCCTGGGGAGGATCTGTGTTTTTGGCCAGTGAATGGGTTTGTCATTTCGTTGGAGAGATGTAGAGGTGTGACTTTGTGGTGTGTGGGCTGAGGATTTTGTTTTAGCAGTTTTGTGTCAGTGAGTTAGTGAGCATGTGTTGAGTGAGGTGGGTGGAAAGTGAGGGTATTTGGCTATGGTCTTTGTTCAGATCAGGTAGATTAAGTTTTTTATTCAGTGGGCATGCTTCACATTGCTTTTATGAGCAGGAGGTGAAAGCAGGTCACGTCTATAGGGCTGTACACAGTAAGCAGGAGCTTCAATTGGGGAATTAGGAGCTGATAATTAGTCAAGTGCATCACAATCTAACCTATGTATGAAATGCAAACTATAGGGTTTTGTCCGTTATAAGTGACCCATTCTTTCCTGTGTGTTTAGAATTCTGTAATTTCTGTGGTGCTTATGGCTCTCCTGGTCCAAAACATTGCAAGGTTCCCAGTTTTGGGAAGAGGAAACAGTATCTGCAGCTGCTCATAATAGCCCACTAGCATGACTGATGTTGCAGCCATTGTATCCTCTCATTCGAATCTTGCAGCTGCCAGAAAGAGTATATACTGTTCATGGTTATACACATGTCAGTGTGCATATGTACTTAGTAATTCAAGCATACAACCCTTTCATCACAGACATTTAACACATATATAGTCTCTAGTCTTACTCATGCTCCCAAAGTTCTGCTCTATAATTTTATGCAAAGCAGCCAGGAACCCCATTGGTGCTTTTTACCGCATTCCTTTCTCATAGTTTTTTTTTAAAAAGAGTACAGTTGTAGTGTGCCAGCTTGTCTGTTGTAATAATATGTCTACCAAAAAACAAACATTCAAGTTTTTTCATAATGGGCTTTGCTCAGTAAAGTGCCAGTTTACAATGTCAGCACAATTAATTTCTTTGTTTTTAATTGTTTTTGCTGAGTAATGTTGTCTAAATGACCTTCATTCTTGGAAAGAGTCACATTCTGATTAAAACTGATGATGCAATTTGTCTGATTGGTGTGTAGTGATGCCTCGCCTGCATAGTTGTTACAATATGCACAATCACTAATAATTACCAAAAGTGGAAAATAAGAAACACAGTTATAAAACCGGCAGTCTGGTCCTCAGGTCCCTTACATGGTCTGTCAGAATACTGGCATCTCACGCAGACCAGTGCCAATCCATATCCCCCTTCACCGCTACCGTTATGCATAATGATCCCACAGTGTGATGTCAACATTCCTGCAGGATACACACATGGGCAGTATATTTCCCAAATACCAGGCCAGCCCCCACCTCATTGATGCTTCTTCCATTGCTGCTCCTTCTACTTTTCACCATAAGAAACACAATTCCTTCAAGTTATTTTGTGTGTTTTTTTCATAGAGTGAGACTGAGAGAGAATGCTACCTAAGTGTGAGCTATGCTTGATTCCGCTAGTGATGCTGTTACTATTTTATAGATGTGTTCTAATGCTTCTTTGTGCTGTGACAAATCCGAGGATGTCATCCCTTCTTCCCTAGGGGGAGACCTTTCCCATGGGGCCTCCAGGGCGGTGCGTCCACAGTACAATACCACAGTACAATAGACCCCCTGGTGGTGGTGCATTGAGGGAGGATAACATTGGGAAGGAATCCCTCTATGGGTTTGGGGACTGTCATCAGCAGAAAATGCAGTATCAACCTGCTTTACTACCTTCAACCCCTTCTCCGGCACTAAATCCTTCTTCCCCCTTACTTGAGAAAACGTATGTTTTGTTGTCAGCTCAGTCCAACTAACCTACATGACAACACTGAAAAGTCAGGAAAGGCAGAATATTGTGTATATAACTTTAAAGCTGGTACTGGGATGAAGAAGGTGGTTGCAAGCCTCGGGATTACTCATGAGAAGCCGAACGAGCAGTCTAGCTTCTGTATACCCATGATTGGCCCTAAGCAGCACATCGACCCAATGTGGGAGTCCAACTAACCTACATGACAACACTGAAAAGTCAGGAAAGGCAGAATATTGTGTATATAACTTTAAAGCTGGTACTGGGATGAAGAAGGTGGTTGCAAGCCTCAGGATTACTCATGAGAAGCCGAACGAGCAGTCTAGCTTCTGTATACCCATGATTGGCCCTAAGCAGCACATCGACCCAATGTGGGAGTTTCAAAGAAGTTCAAGCTCAGGCTCAATCCGAGACGCAGGAGAGGTGCGACAGGAAGAGAGCCGTCCCCCAGAGAGGAATTGCAGGAGCCGTGCAAGGAAGCAGCTGACGCAAGCCGCAGAAGCCTGTGAATCATGGAAGAGTGAGACCACGCAGCATGAGGGCCGCTTCAGCCTGCCAAGTCGCTGCAGACCGCGCTGGATGCCCAAAGGCTATCGGAGCCTTCAGAAGGGGTACAGCTACCCAGGAACTGCAGGTACGGCTGAGAAACAAGCAAACAGGTATGTGGGTTGCCCAGGAGCTGAGGTCCGGGGAAATAGGGTGAGCTTAGGAACCAAGAAGAGTGAGTCTGGGAGCCGAACACAAACAAGAGACATTTGTATCCATGGCAAGAGAGTGAGCCAAGAGGGTACACCGCAACTGTGCAAGTCTGGGCACTGCACCCAAAAGAGAGTGCCTGGGACCCTAAAACGAACAAGAGACAGTTGTATCCTTTTCAAGCGAGGTAACCAGGTGGATACAGCGCACCTGTGTGAGTCTAGGACTTGCACCCAAGAGAGAGGGTCTGGAATCCTAACGTAAATAAGAGACAGTTGTATACCTGGCAGGAGTGTGAAGCAAGTGGATACAACAAAGCAGTACTAGTCTGGGTACACACCCATATGAGGAACCAAAGTTAAAGCCAAGAGGGTCTGGGACCCTGTGAGAGAAAAGAGGGAGATCATTCATGAGAACCCGTTGGCTTGGCAATAGAGAGAACCAAGCCACTTTTGCATGTCTGGGTTTCGCACCCATAAGTGAGACTAAAGCCAGGAGGGTCAAGGATCATGGAACAGATAAAAGGAATCCTACACTTGGTAGTGGAGTGTGTCAAGCTGGTAGGATAAAAGAACTGGGAAATCAGGATACAGTTGTTCGTGAACCAGTCAGTATCTAAAGATCACAAGAAGTCTAGAGGGAGGGGACACATCCTTAGCATTGGAATCCTGTATTTTGGAGCATTATTTTGCATTACTTTATTACCAGCAAGAATTTTACCTTTTCTGTTGATTGAAACACCAAGAATACTGTTTTACTTTGAGAAGAGACTATCCTTGCAGTTATCTTACATCATCAGTGTTAGGGACAGAGGTAGGCTTTTGGACACAACGAAGACAGACTTTTAGTTTCTGACTTCCTGACAATTTCACTAGCTTCCTTTGAGGTAGGGAAACCCTGCTTAGTTTTAGGGATAGAGAGGTCTTTTTCTAACCCTTTATTATTTAATAAAAGACTTTATCCATAAACATGCCACCATTGTGTCTGAGCATTTCTTCTGCACCTTTACAATACACATTCCCAAACACACATAGTTAAGCATCACATCAGTGTTTGTATGGCACCAGCTGGCCTGGGAGTCAAGCTAATTGGTCTCTTCCTGTCTCCAAGCAGGATCTACATAGTTCCTGCTTGTGCTTCCCTTTATTACTGGGAAGCACATACCGTTCATTAGACCATCTAAAATGATTACCTCTACTTCTTTGGTGGAAGTACAAATTGGAGGTCTTTCATGGTGGCATTCCATCCTATAATCGGGTGGTATCTACCATTGGCTGTACCCTTAGTAGAAACCGTTGTTGGTAAATAACACAAACCTTCTAAGGCGACACAAGGTAAAACAGACCCTTTTTGCAAATAAGGCCTGTTTGTACCAATACCACCATAGCTGTAAGGAGTACTTTGAAGTAAATGTTTTGCGTCTTTTCATTTGGCGAGGGTAAGAGCAGCACATATGATATATACCAACAACATACTTGGATACATAACAAGCATACAATACATTGTAAAACACATTACAATTTGAACAATAGTCAAGTATACACATTACATTAAATAACATAAAAACATTCAGTAACATCTTGCCAAACATTATTTGAATTTGATCTCCTTAATACACCAAGCTACCAACAACAATCGACATTCACATGCCAAGTACAAACAAGGTCACATAAAATAGCAATTTACAAACAAAACACTATTAAGACGGTAACAATTCAAAACAAAAGGGTGAGTTATCATGATTCCAACAATGTTGGTTTTATTTCATGTTTAGTGTTTAACTTCTATCTATAATAGTTTCTACTGTACATGGCCCAGTATGCGTGGCTGGTCGCCTAGATGTGTCCCAATGCTAATTTACACATTTCCATACACATACACATAGCTGCCAATTTTCCCAGTTCCATGTGGAATCTGAGCCAGTCCTAGTTTTGTTCCGCACTGCCTGCTGGGACTTTTTGGCCCACCCTTGCAAGTGCAAGTTCCAGCATGCAATAGGAAACCAAAAACCAGCACTGGCTCGAGGTGTCGCACATGGAACTGGGAAACTTGGCTGGGAGGCATACAAATTGAAATCACGCTCCTTATGTAGGTTTGTATGGCACTAGTTCGCTTGGGGAACCAAATGTGGCTCCTGGTAGCTGTTGGTATCAAGCCAATCACGCCCTCGTAGGCAATAACGAGGGGCTAAATAGCTTCCAGCTTCCTCCAATTTCAAACCCTGTAGTGATACCCAGGGATGATGCTTCGGATGCTAGTACCTTGGATTGTTTGGTTCCAAGCACTTCTATGGGTACCATTTTATTTTGTGTAAACCAAGTTTATTTAAAAGGGACATAAATGGTTGTTTAACATTAAATTTCACAAGATTTCAATTAAACATTTGTAAGCCATATGTTACCCCTCAAAGACAGACTATCCCACTCTGACATCCATTCCATTCCATGACAGAGGCGGAGGGAGACCTGTATACAGGAACAAGGAAACCATATGTGGCTAGATTGGCATATTTTTTTTGACCCACACAACCTTCTTCCATTAGTGCCACATTTGCAAATCCTAGAGCTTGCAATTGTTTGGGACAAAATAAGCCATTTATGTCTAACGATACAAAATGGGGTCCACACTTTGTTAAAGGAACCCAGTGTACATTTTAGTAATTTAGATATGTTTCCATAATGAGAATGTGCCAAACGACATAATATCTAGGCGATCTTCTTTCAGTTATTAGCTAAACTTCATTGTGCTGCTCGTAGCATAACCTATGATGCAGTATTACGGAGTTTAAAGCCTTCCAATGCAGCTGATAGGCTGCCCAATATTGAAAACACATTGCCTCCTCGGAGCCGGCAGGCGACGCTGGCCCCCTTTAAAGCCCATCTTTTAAGACCTTCATTCTGTGAATCTCCTACTCCTGCTATACTACCACAGCACAATAGTATCCCTCCCTTTAGCTTACTACCACCTTTTCAAGTCAACCCCAGTCTTAAGAGCCTCCACCCCCCTTCTGCCTCCACCCCCCTTCTGCACCCATGCCCTATGCAGTCGCTGCCACTGTTTCAATTCTGTGGCATCACATGCCGCTTCGCGCAGGCTACCCTAAGCATCCTGACCCCTCCACCTTACACGGTCCACACAGTAGTATCCAGTCTGCCTCATGAAATCAGGACTGCACTGTTGCCTCCCGCGCTTGGCGTATGTCTTGCACAGGCACCCCAATCTCTCCAGCCCATCTGGGTTCTTTGGCTCACATTTGACTGCGCCTGCATCATTCACGTCTGAAAGCCATGAAATGGATCCTAACATGCCCTCCTTTCACGTCCCTGTACAGGTTTGTGGAGACACTTGCACCTTGCGGCATGCACATACCTCACTTATGACCACGCAGCCCGGCTGCCAACGTACCCCACCATGATGTCTAGTGAGTTTGCTAGCTCTTCCCTCCCTCCCCCTCAGCCGCACCCTGCAGGCTATGCCCTCTTGCACCCTGCAGCCATCACCTTATGTAAACAAACACCCAAATGCAAACTAACACCTAAGACTGAGGCCAATAGCCAACCCACAACCGATTACACACACACACACACACACACACCCCACACACCCCACACACCCCACACACACCACACACACCACACACACCCCACACACCCCGACACCCCCAGCAGAATCCCACCCGCTTGTAACTGACCCTCCTTGCTACCCTCCAGCAACATGCGCTGATGCTGCTGCAAACACACCCACCTCGATCGATTGAGGGTCTACCCCTCTCCCAAGACTGTTGCGCCACCACACTGCTCCAGCATGAATGACCACACTAAACCTCACAAACAGGAGGCCTCTAGCGCTACAGTAATTCTATCCACCAGCAGTGCTCCAGCCAGACTGCAGCCAATTAACCTAAGAGAACTGCCATACCTTACATCGTTCCTCCTCCTGCATATAACATAGCATAGTGTTGCTTCATATTTGTTCATGTGCCACAGTAGCTAAAGATACACACAATGATTCATGTAAAAACCATTCAAGTTTTTATTGAGTGGTGGTTTGTATTTCTTAAAGTGGCCCCTTTGTGATAACACATGTTTCTCCGAGCACAGCGCCTTTCTCAAATCAGGGCTAATCTCCAAATCAACACAAAAGAAAATTAATCAATTCTAGGTTGTGTGTCTTTATTCAAAAAAAGTCTCAAATTGCAAATGTCAAGGGTTGAATCCCCGCCTCTAAAGTTCTTGGCATCTGCCGTCCGTGCGATCATGGCACTAAAAGGACGGTAATCCTGCAGGGCCCTATGGATAGGTGGGCCCTTTCCAAGCCTAAAGTAATTACACAAATAAAGAAGGATGAGGCGACAGTCCCATACTGTAAACCGAAGCCCAGGGAATAAGTCTTGGTTAATAAAGCAAGCACACCCATCTGCTAAAGTGCCCTGTAACGGTAATGACCCAGGGAGGATTGGCACAGGAAAGGACAGTTTGGTAAGAGCGAGATCTACGTCATGAGTTATGTTTGCACATGACACAGACTCTAACCATGGTGCACCTACCGAGAATAACAATGAGAAAGTGGCTGGAATAGCTATCAAAGCTAACACCGGATCCTGCAATCCGGAGATTGGACTGATTAAGCTGGGATGTCTTGTTAAGCTTGAGGAGATACATACCTCAGCATGGAGCGCTTTCTTGAATAGGTCAACATTCCTCAGAATATGGGCAACAATTCCCTGGTCGGCCACCATTACATCTGCAGACATTGTAGAACTGGCCTTGCCAAAGTGGGATAGCAGTTCTAATTGTGTCTTGTTAAGATTTGCCTCCCCTGCGGTGGCAGCTCTGCTCTGTGCTAATGTTGATGCTCTTGACGGTCTGGGGTTGAAATTACTTGTGTTTGGTTCAAAGCTTAAAACTCCTGGGTGAAACAACTTGGACCCTCATGGGCAGTATGGTAGAGGGTTGACACTGTGTGGGTTGAAAAGAGGGCTTGTCGGCTCGGAGCATCCCGCCCCAGCATTGGGGCAATACCCCTGTCACCCATTGGGTGAGGAGGGGGTGTACTGGGTTCCTCCCAAAGCTAGTCTTGTGAGCCAAAATCCCCTGATATGCTACAACTGACCAATTAGGGTTGGTAGTTGGTATACACAGGGCCATAGACCTCTCCTACAAATTGACAGATCCCTACAAATCCTGTTTAATTATGTTTTTGCTGCGGGAGACATGGCTCGATTGTACAGTACATATCGAGGGTTACCCCCTTTATCAAATCCTGGCCAATAAAGGACTCAAAGGTAGGCCTTTTGGTGGATTCATTATTGGAATAAGCTTTCGGTTTAACTCTTGTGAAGTATGGAAGTCATTTGATGGTGGGTACATCCAAGGGGTGGAAATACGGACCGGAACAAAGTATGACCATACACGGTTGCTGATTATCAATGTGTACCTTCCACCTAGTTTAAAATCAATGGAAGTAACCCTCCTAAAGTTGGAGGAGATGCTATCTATTAATACCTCTCTGTATTGGGACGAGGGATTTGTACTATTGGGAGGTAATTTAAATGCAAGATGTCGGCACGATCAGCAGTGCCCGTCCTATTTCAAAGTGGTCTCTCGTTGTGAAATGCTACAAGGAGGTAGTAACCACAATGGGAAAAGATAAGTGAACCACCTGAGTCAGTGGGATCATGTTAAATGGCAGAATGTAGGGAGATATACTGGGACAATACACTTGGGAGGGGAACAACTCTAAGGCTAGCTTAGACTATTTTTTGGGAAATAATGCCTGTCTGTTGGCTGTGATTACAGTGATCATAAATGACCTACCCTTACTGTTCACTTGGGGGATAGAATTAAGGAACAGGGGGACATTTGTGGGTGCTCGGGATTATCGTCCAACCATGCTGGGAATAGTATAAAATGGACCAATAGGAATTTCCATAAAATTGGGACACTAGTTGATTCTTTAAAATTGGCGGAGATTGATTTGCTAGGTGCCCTAAATTGTAGCGAGATAGAAGCCTGGCTGAAGAACCTGGCCACTAAAACTAAGTACATTTGGAGACTGCTGAATAAAGCTAAAGGTAACAGTAGGGGAAAAAGTCCTGAATCCCATCCAGGAATTTGTGTTGCTTGATTTTATTAAGGGGACAAATGGGACATCTAAGAGCCCCTCCCCCCACCCAATATTTGATTGGGGGTTGGCGGTTATTTATTAGTGAATCAAGGAACTCAATAATTCCAAGGCGCCGGGAACTAACGGCCTGGCTAACGCTGTCCTAAAGCAACATCCCTAGAAGTGGGCAGTCATGTTGAAGATATTTTTTGACAAAATGTGTAACTCCCAGTTGATCCCGACTTCGTGGCAACAGGCGGTGTTGGTGCAGGTTTACAAAAAAGGGGACCGTGGTGTGCCTGCTAATTATAGGTTGCTTGCCATTTTGGATTCTACTGGGAAATTATTTGTTTCTTTCGTGCTAGGTGCCTTGCAACGCTGGATGGACAAAGCTAATATTTGAATCTTCGCACAGACAGGGTTTCACCCGGGGTGTGGCACCTCTCACAATATAAGACTATGGATTCCTTTTATAGGGAAGCATCATCTCCTGGGGGGGCTGCATTGTACTCTATTTTTGTGGATTTCCGGGCAGCCTTTGACGGTGTGTGCCATGAGAAGCGTTGGGGTAAAATGGAACAATGGGGGTGCCCTGCTTGGTTACTGAGTGTTAGGCAGAAACCTGTGCAGTTCCCTTAGGGACCACTGCAAAAGATTTAAGACTACAGGTGTTGGCAGTAAACCCACTTGGTAGCAGTCTCTACCACCCAGATTTACATGGTAGCTGTGGCTGAGCTGTCAGACTTCCCTCAAGAAGAGTTAGGCAGTATGCAAAGTATACTCCATAGGCACTCAGCTACAATAATACAAGCAAACACTGACCAGAGCTTTGGTATCAAAGTATATAATTATTTATTTAATAAACACACAGTTGAAACACTCCAGCACTCTTATTGTAAAATATTCTAAACAGTTACTATTATGATATATACACCCCTTTTTCCCTATTTAGAAAATCACAGTAAAACACCACTTATTTTCATACAGAGGTGAGCGCTTAACTAGATTGCACTCTAATAAATTTGTGAAAAAGGGAGGGAAAAAGACAGAATATGAAGAGGTACACCACTCTACGATTCCAGAACACTGTTAGCAAGGCAGGGAGCAAAAAGTCACTGGTGAGCCAAAGTCCAAAGGGTGGGCCCACTCTTGGAGAGAGCAGAGCACAAATGCGCCCAAGATCACACAGTTACACTAGGCTTAGAAAGTCTTGCAGAGGGTTCAGAAAAGCGTTTAGAGAGGCTTAGAAAAGTTTAGCCAAGGTGTCCCAGGCTAACCCAGGTTCGAAAGCCGGGGGCTAAATCTACCCCGTATAGTCGGTAACAAAGGAAGTCAGGCGGGACACGGTACCTTTTAAATGGGAAGGATCCTCCAGCGGTGGCAGTTGTTCCTGGTAGTGGGTGCAAGTTGCATCGTCGTCCAGGGGAAGAGACGATCTCGACTTGGAGGAAAGATGAAGGTCGTTGCACTAGCAGGGCAGAAACCAGCCGCAGAGTTTTCCGGTTAAAGGTGGTACCTTTTGTCTCGCGGTCGTGGTAAAGCGTGGTATCCCGGTTGCCGGGGTGCTTGGCCGGGCAAGGCGGCCACGAGATACGTCGGGAAAGCGAAAAGACGGTGAAACTGGTTATCCCCACCAGTCAAAGGAAGAAGACTCTCCGGCGGGAGATCTCCGTCGTTGGGAAAAGTGGTGAGGCAGTCCAGCAGGGGTCCACCGGTGGTTGTGTCGTGGCAGGTCGGCTCAGCTTCTCCCTCGTCAGATTCTTAGGTCCTGTGGCGACTTCTGAAGTTCCAGTCCCCAAAGCCCTGCTTTTATGCAGCAAAACCCCATTCACTCAGCCTAGCTGTCACTCAAACATGCTAAGTGGTGAGCCGGCCGGCTCACCTCTTGGGCTAATAAGGACGGAGTGCGACTTGAGTTGCCTAGGCAACTCAGTCCAGGGTGCCTAAATTCCCCTCCACCCCTCCTAAGTACCCCAGACACAGTGGCACCACTTTGGAGGGCTTCTGTGGAGAAGCCCGCCAAAAAGTGGAACAAAGGGCTCGACTTGGGTTGGAGTCACAGACGAGAACACAAACGCCATTTTAGAATCAAGTTTTGGCAAAAATTACCAACCGGAGAATTAATATTAATTAAATAAACCGGTGGTATGTTCGAAGCTACCGTAAATAATTAAATAAAGATAGTAGGCTAAAACAATGGGAAATCCCATAGGAAAATATTTGCGGTTGAATATAAAAAGTAGTATCCACTGCCACCAGCCAAACTCGATCAGGGGGGACGGAGACGTGCCCCCTCGACTAACAGACCCTGGGGCAATCGAATTGCCCCAGCCAGTACATCCACAATATGATGGTTTGTACTGGTTCTGTTCAGAATTTAAGACTAGTAAAGTCAATGGTGACTTTACATGCCCTGGGAGACAGTAGTCAGTCCCAGGGTATGGAGTCTATACTGGGGGGTCACTATGACACCCCTGTGTCAATGCACTGAGGGTGCTGTGTAACACAGATCACAAAAACACATGAACCCCAATAGGGGTAAAAGACCCCATAGCCCATTAAACACATCTAGATCCAAAGAAACACACTCAAATCATGTCCAAGAGTGAGGGTAAAAGAGTCTCTCTCTTGGCAGGAGATAAAAATAAACCCCAAAAATCCAGCAAAGCTGCTGGGGGACTCACTAGGTTAGGAAATTCAGCCTAAACAGAGAATTCTCCCTAACACTGAGTATCCTTAAGGGTCTACAATATGAAACAATGGTGCAGATAAGGCTGGATGACCAGGGTGGTTTAACATCCCTAGTACAGACAAGTATGGGAGTTAAGCCGGGATGCACCCTGGCACCTCTGTCGTACAGCATATACACGGCTGACTCCCACTACTCTTTAATCAGGTTGCAGGTTGTTGCCCTAAGGTGGGGGGGCGGACTGTCTCGTGTATGCTGTACGCGGACGATTTTGTACTATTCAATCATACATTTAGTGGAGCAAGGGCAATGTTTGAGAAGCTGGTAGAGTACACTGTGGTCAAAGATCTATGGATAAATATGGAAGAAACAAGGTCATGGTTGTTGCCCCTAAAACAAGAAAATATCCTGTGTTTAATACCAGTCTTGGTGTGTTAGGAAAGGTGGGAAAGTGCCCGTACATTGGCTTGGGAATTAGCCCTTCCAGATCCTATAATTATATAAAGGAATCTAAAAGTATAAGAGCTAAACACCTCACCCAACTGATAGGCAAGTTTGCAAACCATGCAGCAAGCTATTTTCTTGAAGGGGTACTTACCCTTTATACCCAATGTCTGTGTTCGATGGTCCTCTATGGCCTTGATGCCCTGGCTATGGTGGATTTCCAGTGGCTTAATAATATTGAGGGCTCTTTCTGGAAAAGGATCCATAAACTGCCATCAACACCAATTGAGTATATTGGGTTGGAGCTTGGCCTGGTATCTCTAAAAGGCCAGGCTATGGCCAGCCAGGGTATGTTCTATTTAAAAACAAACTTTAGCCCAAAATGCCAATTCCTTTCCCTAATGAGGACACCTAAAGGGTACGGAAGGGCAACTAAAGGTAAAGATTTTAATAACTTGATTGACAAGCTTTGTGTAAATATGACTTGGCCACCAGATTTTAAATGTGGTACCCGTTTTACCACTCTGAAACATATATTTAAAAGAACTCTAAAACAGTGGGACTGGACCAATATCTATTCTCACCGTTCAACCTTAAGAACTTATTTAGATGTTACAAACGTAACATATACGTACCTTAGGGCACAAAGATACTTGATGCAGTGTCCAAGCCCTGCTGTTAGGTGGTTTATCTTGAAACTGAGGATCAACCAACTTCCTCTACTGGCAACCTGTGAGGCAAGGTACAACATCCTGCGTCAGGAACGGACCTGCCGCATCTGTAAGAGACAGCAAAACATCTGTTTGAAGAGTTTTCTTATTTAGGTCCGGCTATTCAGACCATGCTAGTGGGATTCGTGCATAGTTATGAATCTATACAATTTGATACTTATTGTCTTGATACCGAGAACGAAAGGGTACAGCTAGCTCTGTACAGATTGTGGGGTATTAGTAAGAATTTATTACCTAAGGATTAAAGTACGGCTGACTATTGTGTGTTCTGTAATATTTTGATGTTTGGATACCCTTAGTTGACAATTGTCACTTATCTTAATTTAATGTACAAGCCTTAGACGGCTGGTATTTTTAGTATTTATAATATTAAAGGTGTTAAATATTTTATATACATTAAGAATGTCTCCTGAGGGAATCCATCAAAGATTCACCTGTGGTCTTAAAGCTCCTGGTTGCTAAATGTCCTGATTACAACCTTATGACTAATGTATGTTTTGGATTTTTGTGCCAAGAGGAAAGGACTGTTGTTTTTTATTAATGAAATTGGTTCTGCCTCATGTTAATGTATTATAAGATCATTTAATCAATTTTGAATTTTAGTTTGCTTTCCTGTTTTACCTGATGGATGTATAGTTATGACTAATATGATGTTTCAAATTGTAAAAGTTTAAGTACTAAATACAATGAAATTAAATGTTCTTCCATAGATGAGAGACCAATATATTTCAAAATTTTGCTTTATAAGCCTCATTCCCTGACTTGGTAGTGGTCAACAGCACATTAGCCCCCAGGGTGTGGGGTGCAACCAATCAGGTTTCTTGGTTCGCAGGCTGACACTCCCGAACTCAGCCCGTGTTCCATGGAACCCGTTGGCTGTCTCCCCCACCCGGGCATTTTATAGACACCCACGCTTTCCCTCTTTTTTTTTTCTCCATTTAATCTCAACCCCACCTCTGCAACCCCACCCCATTTACCGGATTGTGGCAGCGGCATTGCCCGCCACAGCAGCTTCCCTGAATCTTGGTTTTGCAGCCGCTATGGTAAAGGAAGAGGGGCTCTGTACGGAGCCCCACCTTCTACAACCATGGCGGCCATTTTGACAAAGTATGTTCATTCATTGAACGGAATGCGCATAGCGCAAATTAATGAAAATACTTTTTTTTTGTTCCCCGGGTTACCTCTTTGGTAACCCGGGGTCCTAGTGGCATTAGTAGCCTCGGGAACGGGTTTCTAACATCCCAGTGCCCTCATTAACCGCCCTCACTTTGCTCAGGCCATTAACTCAGGCTGCCGGGCCGTTACCCCTAGGTATAGCCTGTGGAACAGGTTACTAAAGCCACAGTGCAATCCCAAAGATAATAACTTGGTTAGGTTAATGGAGAATGAAAATACTCTATTAGTTTTATGTAGTCATGCTTTGTTCCAAATATAAGTACTAACCACTGACTGTTGCAGGTGAACCCTCAGGTGTTCAGTCTCTACCCTCATCCACTTCAACAAAACCCTTAGTTGATCAGCTATATAATGTATGTGAATGTCTGGGTAGCTCAGTCCTCGCTTTTCCTTCATAAGTATTATTTTAACCCTGGGGTTTTACCCCTTCAAATGAAATTTAAAATGTACCCTGTATTGACATTAGCCCCGCAAGTGGGTTTCGTTCTGGGATAGCCTGGAAAAAGAATGATAGTCTTGGTAAAATATTCATTTTGATAACATCCTCCCCAACCAGGAAACCATCAAATGTTGCCATTTATTCAGATCTTCTTTAATCTTCACGAACAGGTGGGGATCATTGACATTGATCATTAACATTGATTAAGATATTTTAGGAGTTATTTTACTTTTTAGTTTTATAATGAGCTAACTTACTAGGGGTGCACTTCAAAACACCTAGGGAAAACAGGACATAGTGTAGAATACAAATATGTGACGTATATTTATATATACGGAATAGGGAACCTACGGAATAGGGAACCTGGGATGAGTCTACACCCCCAACTATTCTGCTTATTTGCAGTACGTTTCAGAGAGGCGAGAGTTGGTTACCTAGGGTAGTTGGTTACATGAATTCTGGTGCTTGTAGGGTATTAATATTACAATAAACATAAATCACGTGGATGCAAGAACAAGATAGTTAACCTTTGGCAGGGCCAAGGCAGGCAAATTTGAGATTATTGTGTAATAGCTAGTAATGGTCATGACTATTCAGTAGGTATAAGTGCTGTAGCATCAAGTATTGGAGCCGTTGGGGAGTGGTTAATAAGTTAATGTACACAGGCACATTCCCAAATACTAAATAATATATTTACCTGTTGGAAGGGTCTCTCTCATTGCAATGTTCAGCATTCTTTTAAATGTGTACAAACATTTGCAGCATACATTGCCTGATAACGATCCCTCTGTGTGCGCCCTACATCTTCGAGCAGGGGTCTGCAACCTTTGGCTTTCCAGGTGTTTTGGACTACATCCCCGATCAGCCCTATCATCATAGTCAATGGAGAGGTGTTGTGGGAGTTGTAGTCCATAACATCTGGAGAGCTGTAGGTTGCAGACCCCTGCATTAGAGTTTCCACCTAAATGCCTCTGCGGCTATAACCGGTTCAGAACACGCAAATCAATACTAATGGGTTGTGAGGAATTGCCATCTGGGAAGGGTGTAGGAGGAGCCCTGGCTTTTTCGATTTTTATTAATAAATAAAATGATGCAGGTAATTCAATCTCTGAAGGGAATTCTGCTGATCAAATTCCCCTTTCACAAGCTCCATGCCAAAACCATAGTTTGTACTTGTACCCTGCTGAATCAGTATCCTGATTCACAGTACTTGCTCTCATAGTGGCATAGAGCAGATTCAGAGGTCCCAGGTGCCCTCTGACAGGTCCAGTGACAGCCAAGTCTCTGCTGCTCAGGGGCTGCATTTAAGATATGCACCTCTGTTCCAATAACTGTATAACTCTGAGGATCCTGTCTTGGTGGCAGGGTAAACTGTAAATATAAGCCATACCTGAGTTAGGGTATGGTGGCCAGAATCTCTCCTAGTTATCCCAGCCACATTAAATATATATCACAGATGTGTCAGCCCTCTGGGCCCAGTTCAGCTGTGAAAGGGTTATGCGTATTCATTCCAGACAAGGCTCCCCCTTCCACTAGCCTTGGGAGATTGCGGCTTTGTTCCTATGTAAGGGCAGGTAACGCCCTTTCCCCCGAGACAGCCACTCCACAGGAAGCTGGCCTGGGAACAGGAATCGAAGGGCACACCCATTCAGAAAGTGCAAGGCCTCATACCAGGGTACTGCATTTCTAAAGGCCTTTGATTCTATTGAGAAGGGCAAGGGGTGGGGATTAGTGTAGTTAGGGAGACATCTGTACAGTTTGGGGAAGATATTGCCATTTTGTTTCTCTCTGCCTTCTTCTCTCCTTCCTGACCCCTCCACTTCCTCTGGAGCAAAGCACTTTGGGTGTGATTGGCCAAGTCCACTACTTTGAAGAGCAGGGATTGGATCCCTACAGCAGGCTAGCCTTAGTGCAATATCCTGTGGGCTTTCGCCTTTAAAAGAAGGGCTCTCACACCACCTCTTGTAATCATCCTTTGGATTCCAATTCTGAAAGAAGATTTTCCGCTGGATCCTGCTGGGAGATCAGTCCTTTCCAGAGTCCTCCAGTTGTGAGGTGAAGGCAGGTGTTCCAAGGCATAGGCAAGCTCTGTCCCCAACCATCTACAGGGACCATTGGGGGTGACTTCTGCTGCAGGTTCAAGACCGCATATCTTCTAGCCCACCTGTTGCCTGTGACTGTGCTGTGTTTCAGAACCGCTGAAGGTGTGTGCCAGCCTCCCCTCTGTTTGGGAGCCCAAGAAAGGAATGACGTTGGCCCTTGAAACACTGGCGTAAGAAATCACAGCACCTGGAAGGTGGAAGCCAGAACAGCTGAGATTCCTGTTTTTGATGTGGACCAGCTGTGAGTCATGAGTGTGTTCGACACCAAGCGAACTATAAGGACCATTCGGCGCTGCCTTTGGTGTTCATTGTTCTTTGAACCACTGTTGCCTGTTCGACTCTGTTTACCACTGCACCCGCTGAAATGCGTCATTACCTCGATATCGAACCAATGAAGCACAGCTGCCTTGTGCGACCCCTGAACACCACATAGAATCGACTCACTTGCACATCCTGGTACAAGCTCGACCGCCATCGATCTTCGACCACCCACCCCAACCTGGTGAACGCCCGATCCGCACAGCTTGAGTAGATAATTCAGGACCGTAGCCACTTTCCCTTCGTCCCCCAACTTCACGCCAGCTTACTGCTGGACCCCTGTATCTACCGCATCTTCGAACAAAAGGGAACCCGTGATCAACGCTGAGAAGCCTATTTGAATGCCATCAAACCACCAAGACATTTGCACAGGTATTGATGACTAGTATCAGTTCCAGTGGTCCTTCTTTGGGTACTAGAGACTGGATAGGTAATTTTAATCCCATGTGCAATCTCAAGAACATATCCTTTGAACTTTGTCATCGTGTACATGGTGTGTTTGAGTATATATTGTTATAGGACCTTGATAGGCATTCCTTTACTTTTGACTTATACTTCGCTGTTTGGTTTGCTACTTGACCACCTTCACACCCTCCTCAGAGCGTAGCCTTCCCTCTGCCCATGTTACCACAAAAGGCAAAGGAGGTAAATCTCTTAACTATGCCTGTTTTACCTTTCTGCTTGTGTTGGCTCTTGGTTGGTAGAAACGTGAGGGCTGAGTGGGCGCGTTAGCCTCTACTCATCCCTGTACTCCTGCCGAGCAGAGGTTAATTCATCACATGGGCAAAATGACTTGAGTTACTCATCTCCACCCCAGAAGAAAGTATTTTCAAGTTCTAGGTTTCAGAACCTTTCTACAGATGATACCTAGCCCTAGCACAAATCCTAACTTCTATTCTCAATGGAACCCTGACTCTCAAGAATAAGATATGGCAAACTCTAAGCCTAACTGTAACCCACATTTATTTGAAACCTCATATTAGCCTCACCTAATGGTACTTCGCATGTGGGATGTTGTAATCTATAAGCATTTTTGTTCTAACTTGTCCAGAAGGAGGACATTGAAAAGGCAGAGCTCTTAATGTTTGTTTTTTGTCCTTGTGTTATTTTTAATTACAAAATATATGCCCTAAAGTTCATGGGTAAAGTGTATTTCTGTTAGTTTCAGTGGATAAACTGTTATTTAACAAGCAGCACTTGCAGGATTTTAAAGATTTTTCGAGGCCTATCCCTGGGGGTTTTGTGGGTGTTCATGTTCAGGTCCAGATTACATGTGCTTGTGCTTTGGTAATACACATCATCCTTATGGACAGTAGGTATGTGATGGGGAAGTTATCCTCAATCCTGCGGTTAGTGTCCTGAGGGATGTCTTTTTATCTTTGGGGTACCAGTGATTCCCTAAGGTTCACCAGGTTCCCTAGGTGCTAATGAAGCAGACCAGCACAAGCCTCACTCTCAGGAGCTAGAGTGAAGGGGTTAACAGGTAGAGCATACACTTTTCACAAAAATCAGAATACTGTTTTATTTATATATAACCTTTATACAAGAAAAACATTGTAAAATCAAAGGTGCCACAGAGTAACAAGCAAGTAATACTATGTCTAGAATAGTTATCAGTCCAGTAAAGAGTATTTCCTAGAAGAGAAAATGCACTAACGGGCAGCGCTACAAATAAGGGGTGTTTCAGGCAAATACTCCCAGAAAATAAAAGTAGGAAGAATACTACCAACAAAAATAGGAAACAGACAGAACCTTTTGCCCCTGCTTTCACCCACACAGCTCCATGGAGATGTTTGGGCCAATAATACATATAGTACCACCGGAAGAAACTACTATAAATACTGCCTGATCGGAAGAAGAAAACATATATTTTTTAATGTGGATGAATAACTAGTTGCAAAGAAATAATTATTACAAAAACATTTTCCGTTTTCCAGTCAAAACATATTTTTACTAGTTTGTAAAATGCTCCCATTGAGAATTGGATTTACATTTTTACTCCCTAAAAAATCATTTTTTTTTTTTTTTTTATTAAACACTTTTATTGATTTTATTGCATAATACACAAAAAGGAACAATGACCCTGAAGGGGTCCAACAACCAATAACATCACAAAAGAAATTAAGGTCCGTCTTTCAACAATTTAAGGATATGTTAACAATTACTTGTACACTCTTGCATTGCAATTACATTCTGGCCACCGGCCTGTGTAATACAATAGTCTAATTGTGCGTTCTCCCACTTTTCCCATATTTTCCCCGCTTTCCCAGGACATCCTCTGGCCGCATATACTCTTCGCTCCATCGCAATGCATACATCTACATCATCTATCCATTGTGCGTGCTCAGGGGTTACATCCGAACCCCATAGCTTGGCAATGTTGCGCTTGATCAGTGCCGTGGCGGTTGCAAACAGTAGCTTATCAGTGCGAGACATCTCACCCTCGTCCTCGACACCCAGCAACATCAATTTCGGATCTCTGGGCACAGTCCGACCCAGTACCTTACTAAGTGTGTTGCAGCAGCGTTGCCAGTATAGCGTGATGTGCGGACAGCCCCATATAATGTGGAAAAAGGTGCCCTCTTCCTGGTGGCATCGCAGGCAATTCGGGTCTGTGGTTTTACCCCATCGGTACAGTGCGACCCTTGGATAGTAGACTCTATGCAGGATTTTGAGCTGGACAAGGCGTAGTCTGGCCGAAATGGCGGTTTCCCTCGGGTACATTAGGATTGTTATCCAGTCTTCAGGCAGTATTTCTCCCACATCCCTTTCCCATTTAGATTTTAGACTCGATAGCTCCGGTGTGCCAAACGAGGTGAGAACATTATACATCACCGAGGTGATTTTGGCGTCTATGCTATCTAGGACCAGGTTCCTCTCTATGGGGGTGCAGTCTGCCATGTCCCGCAGGTCAGGCAAGTACCGCTGTAGGGCATGACTTAATTGCATATGCCAGTATCGGTCAGTGACAGGGAGGTTGAACTCCTCCACCAACCTCTCAAATGGCACAATTCCCCCGTCCCGAATCACATCCCCCACTTTTGTTATTCCCGCAGTTATCCAGTTCTGCCATTTTGGGAGCCTGCCCAGCTCAGGGATGTGTTTATTTACCCACAGTGGCTGTACCGGTGTGGTTTTCCCTTCCCAGTTTATGTGTTTATGCGCCTCTGCCCAGATTAATGCCCGGTGAGCAGCCATTGATTTGGTGGTGTTGATATTAGTTTTCTGGTATAGGGACTCTAGTGGGGTTATGCTCGTTCCATCCAGGGTATCAGATTTAATGTGAGGTAGCGAGGGGTTGCCGTGTAATAGGTCGTTTATTACTGCCATCTGACTCGCCCAATAGTACGTCTGTATACGAGGCAATCCTATGCCTCCCTCCCAAATGGAGCGCTGCAGGATGTGGAGCGCTATTCTCGGGTGTCCATTGTTCCACAGGAGTTTCCAGAGGGTTCTGTCGATTTTGTGAAACTCCCGTCTAGGGATGTGTAACGGGGCATTTTGGAGTATGTACAGGAATCTAGGTAGTGCCATCATCTTAAATAGTGCTGCTCTCCCCAGTAGTGTCAGTGGCAGGGCGTTCCAGTGTTTGACGTCCTCTGCAAAGCGGTTTATGATTGGGTGGAGGTTTTTTCTACGTAATCGTTTAAGTTCGTTGTTATCTGAACCCCCAGGTAGCGAAACTGTTCAACTTCTATACGAAAGGGGCAATTCTGTATCCCTACGCTACCCATCTCTCTCAGTGGAAAAGGTGTGGATTTCAACCAGTTTACCTTCAAACCACTAAAGGATTCGTATTCCTTCAGTAAGTGTATCACTGCAGGACAAGAGGTTATGGGGTCTGATAGATACAGGAGCAGGTCGTCCGCATACAGTGAGACCTTATCCTCCCAATCATCTGTGCACCGGAAGCCCTTCCACATTTGTGATTCTCTTAGCAGAATCGCCAACGGCTCTATGGCAAGCGCAAAAAGCATTGCAGACAAGGGGCAGCCCTGTCCTGTCCCCTTGCCCAATTTAAATGGCTGCGAGAGCCACCCATTTACTCTGGTCATGGTCTGGTATAGCAACTGCACCCATCCCAGGAATTGGTCACCGAAACCCATTCGACGCATTATTTCCCACAGTGCTGGCCAGTGCACCGAGTCGAAGGCTTTCTCAAAGTCTATTGCTAAAAGCGCCAAGGGACCCCGCAGGAGGGAGGATTTTTCGAGTGCAGCATGCAGTCTGTGTATGTTCATACGCGTAGACCTCTGGGGCATAAAGCCGCACTGGTCTGGATGTATAAGTGACAGGATAACCTTCTGCAGTCGATTTGCTAATGCTTTCGCAAGGATTTTGGTTTCAGTGTTGATTAGCGAAATCGGCCTGTACGAACTACATTTCTCGCGAGGCCTATGTGGTTTGGGGATCACTATTATAGTTGCCCTCCTTAGGTCTGGGGGGAGCTGTCCTTGTTCCCTCGAGTGTGTGTACATCTACAGGAGATATGGGAGTATCGCACTTGGTTCTATCCTTTTCCATGTCTCCACCGGGAAGCCGTTCGGCCCCGGTGTTTTCCCGGGATGTAATTGTAACATGGCCAACCCTAGTTCCTCTTCAGTAATGGTTGCCTCCAGTAGATCTCTCTGTGTGCCCGTTAGGCTAGGAAGGGTGATCCCGTTTAACACGGAGAGGTTAGTGGGGGCTTCCGGTGACCAATAGAGCGTTGCATAGTAAGCTGCAAAGCCTTCTGCAACAGCCTGATCTGTCCACAGCGGTTGCGAATTGTCGGGTTTGATCATCCTGACCTGTTTGTGCCCTTCATCCCTGCGCTCCAGCCAGGCTAACAATTTACCCGCCTTATCTCCAGTCTCATATAGTCTGGCGCGCATCGTGGTGTGCGCCTGTTTAGCGTTGTCTAGGGCTGCATTGTGCATTTTTTTTTTGGGCAAGGACCAGTGCTCGGTTCGTTTCAGGCAGGTGTCGCGCCAGATGTGCGCGCTCTGCACGTTCCACCTGTTCTTCAGCCTCTTTTACTTTTTGTATTTCAGCCTTTTTGTGCGCCGTTGTCCAGGAGATAATCTCTCCCCGCAATACCGGCTTATACGCTTCCCACAACAATCCTGGGTTATCAATTGACCCTGCATTTAGTTCAAAGTAATTGGTTGTGGTTTCTTGAATACGCTCTACAAGCTCCGGGAAGCCTAAGTAATAGTTGTTAAGGCGCCATGAAGGTGGAGGGATTGGCCTTGATGTTGATAGTTCTATTAGTAGGGGCGAGTGGTCAGAGATGCCGCGTGGAAGTAGGGTGGCGTAAAGTACTCTATGCACCTCTGTGGTTGGAACGAAAAAATAGTCCAGTCTAGAGAGGGATGCAAGGGCGCCCGAGTGGAAAGAGTATTCTCGCCTCTCGGGGTGAAGGTCACGCCATACATCCCTCAGTCCCAGTGCTGATGTGAAGGAGGCTAGCCTTGTGTGCGTGTCGGGATTCCTGCCCCTTAGGTGTGTGCGGTCCATACCCAGGTTCATAACATCATTAAAATGGCCACCAAGGATTAGTGTGTCTGAGGAGTCCTGTACTATCAGGGGAGTTATCTCTTCTATGAGATTTGGCAAAAGCGCGGGTGGTGCATAAACAGCTAGTATTGTTATGGTTTGATTCCATAGGGTTCCTGTCATATGCACGAATCTGCCTCCTGTGTCCTGTGACACACTGGAAAGTGTGAGCGGCAGTTTCTTATGGATCAGTATGAGGACCCCTCTGGAGCCTGAAGTAAAACCCGAATGCAGTGCTGTGCGATAGTTACCACGTTTAAATAGGTTGCATGTGGTGCCCGCCAGGTGTGTTTCTGTGAGCAACGCCACATCCGGCGCTTGCCTGTTTAACGCTTGGGTGACCAGTCTGCGTTTTATCCCACTACCTAGCCCATTGACATTCCATGTCAGGAGACGTAATGGTTTTGTATCAGATCTAGCATTCGTCATCTGGTTGGGGGGCGGGTTACTGTTGGGCAGTATATGAAGGATTCCGGGAAGATGCACGGTCTGTTGTTTCGCCGTGTGATGCGGGTTCGTAGGAGTGAATATTTAGTGTTGTCGGACCATACATGAACAAAAATAAAGACAAAACCCAGAGCAAGAATAAGAACTCCCCCTCCCCTCAACTCCATCCCTCGTTCCCCTGGAGGCATCTACTGCCCCGGTAGTGTTACCTAACCCCCCCTCCCTATACTCCCACCCAACCTGGAGTATCTGTCGCCCGAAATTTGAACAGAACAAGTAAACCTTAACTAAGCCACCCTCAGTGGCACATGAACTTCGTAGATTTCACAGCACCTATCCGTGGTGCTGTCACGGACTTCTTTGGTTTTAGTCTTAGCTCGTGGGGGGGGGGGTGGCTGTTCGGCCACTGGCCTGGTTGTATTCCGTGCGCAGATCGGCGTGGGGGGTGAGAGATTTGTGGTGCTCCTAGGCTTAGTAGCTTTGGCATTCTGCCCAAAACTGCTCCCAATTCATATTTCTTCCCGCAGCGGATTTCCTGGTTGTGGCCGCTGCTGTTGGCCCTGCTCTGGTGGACGTTCTGGGCGAGGACTATTGCGTCTATCTCTCCTTCTTCCCTCCGTGTTCCAGTCCCCTTCTATGTGCCGTTCGGCCCAGTTCCACGCCTCTCTGAGGTCGGTGAAATGCACGGTCGTGCCCCCATGGAATATCTTGAGTTGGGCAGGGAAGAGCAGTCCATATTTGACACCCATTGATTGTAGACGTTTCTTGAGTGGGTCAAATGACTGTCGTGCTTTCTGTACCTCCCTGGTGAAATCGGGGAAGATGGCTATTTTGGATCCGTTGAATGTGACCGTGCCCTTCGATCTTGCCAGTTGGAGTACTGTGTCCCTATCTCTATAGTTCAAAAATTTTGCAATTACTGTGCGTGGTGGAGCTCCTGGTGTCACTTTGCCAGCTGGGATGCGGTGGGCCCGCTCGATAGAAAAGAATTTAGAGAATGCCTCTCCGTCATAGATATTCGTCAACCAGTCCTCAAGGAAGAGTTCCATGCATTCCCCTTCGGCTTTTTCCGGCAGGCCGATTATGCGGATATTATTGCGCCGGGATCTACCCTCGCTTCCAGGGTCTTTATCCGTGCTAGCATACTCGCCACTTGCCAATTTACACCTCGCAGGCCATCCTCGGTTTCAGAGATTCGTGCCTCTGCCTCTCCCGTATGGGAGGTCAGCTTTTGCAGATCATGGGGTAGCAGGGACACGTCTGCACCAATACTGTCCATCTTTTTTTCCATCGAGGACCTGGAGTTGGTGATGGCGCTCATGATATCTCTTAGAGAAATATTGTCCACATGATCCGAGTCGACCGACGGTGGCCTCTCTGGTGAGCGGGGTGCTGGCATAGCTGCATATTGCTCGATCCTGCTCTGTGCCCTGGGCTTCTCCTTACCCATTCTCTGCTTGTTGTGGTACTGTTGCAGTGTGCTGATGTCTGGTCCCGGGGGTGGGGGGTCCGGCAGGTGCTGGGGGTAGGCACTATGGGGGTATTTATGCTTGTGCTAGCTTTACAGTTCCCTTGTCCAAACAATGTCTATTAGCCACACTTTCAGCAGCTCTGTGGGCCAAGACGGTGTGGTGCGTGATATGCGAATCGGTCAAAGCTTTATAGCACCCACCGGGGCCTATCCCCTGGTAGCGGCCACACGCACTGGGCTGCACGTCGCTGTGGGGGCGCCTGTTGTGTCCCAGAAATGAGATGGGGTTCACAGCCCAAGTTGTCAGCAGGCGCCGGTAGGGATCGCAGCTCCGTCTAGAGGTCCTTCGCCCGTGGGGGGAGGGAAGGCGGTTCGCTAGCGCTCTCTATCCCACCTTCCCCACTCCTTACCACATCGCCGGATGTTCCAGGCCTCGAGTAGCGGGTCCACGTCTCCGGTTGTAGGGGGCGTGCTAGTCGGATCACCAGCCGGTGCACCGTGCGTCTTCTTCCGCGCCAACACTGACACGCCAAGCTTCCCGCTCGGGGCCCTCTTCAGGCCCCCGGTTCGAAGGGGTTCTCGCTAGGCGGGCTGGACCTGCGATCGCTGCACCGCCCCGCCACCGCGGTCAGGATGTTGACTGCAGAGCCCGGTGCCGCCGGCCGACAGTTAGTGCGCGCTCGCAGTTATGGCGGCCATCTTGGGCTCTGCACTTGTCACGGTTCCTGCAACTTCCACTCGATTTGGACGGCGATTCCTTTTACGGATTTGCGTCGGAGCACCGCGATTCGGTGCAGGAGAGTCTCACACACCGCTGGAGTATTTCAGGGTTCAGCTCGGATATATATTTTAACAGGATTTTAGCAGGATAAGGCCAGTGGCGTGGGAGCAGCACGGGCTCACGTCCTCATCGGATGGCTGCTGGCCACGCCCCCCCCCCTAAAAAATCATTTTAATCCCAACTTTAAAAAATAGGGAGTAAAATACTCCTACATCCAAATCTTATCTGGAGCACTAGTAACAGGTAGATGCACACTTTTCCTAAATGGGTGTGACAGGATCAGAAACTGGACCCTGTCAAGGAGGAGCAGGAATCCCTACCAGGGCGAAAGCCAGAGTCGGTCCTGTGCCAGGGGGGGGTCTGGGAGTTGTGGGGGCAGCACCTGAAATCCCCTCATATTCCTTGAATGTTAATGTAGGTCACACAATGCCTCCCAGTACTGTTTCTGCCCAGAGTTCTCTTTTGTCGTTTTCAGGACAGCAACTCCCAGACCCAGAATGGTCATGGGTGCAAACAAGAAAACCAGGAGTGCAACAAGGGGAATTGAATCGCAAATAGCAATGGAACAGACTGGGATTTTTCTCCCAACTCCTGCCCTGCTAACCAACCCCACATGGAACCTCTGCGAGTGGTGGGGCAACAGAAAATAAACTAAGAGAGAGCATGGACTGCAGGGGAACAGGAACATCACAGAAATGTTCCCCAATCTGAATTTGAAACATAACTTGTAGCACATGAAGGACACTACAAGGAAAATTAGAAATCTGAACACCTGGCTGGGTACCCTTCAAATGGAGATTTAAAAGGGGGTGAGGCTGAGGGGGATTTCTAAAGATTTACACTTGCGTAACAAAGCCACAGGAAGAAATGGCCACAGATTTGCCCACAGTCGTGAGCCAATGGAAAGGGGAGATAGAACCAGGAAAATAACATTATAAAAGGAGACTGAGTGAGAGACAGAGTGTGGTTTTTAGGGTTGATATGAGGAGATGGACCGAAAGACCAGGCAGAGCACAGTCCATGGAAATGAGTGCTGAAGAGTTAGTGGAGAGTGCAGATTAGGTATTGGTTGTGAGCGAGAGTGGTACCAATTGTGTGTAGTGTGTTCACTGGGGGTTTAAAGGTAAGAGAGAAAGAACAATAGAGAAGTGTACGGGGAATTGGGGAGAGTGAGAGTGAGAGAGATTGAGAAAGAATGTATGGTAGGGTGTGGGGGAGCATGTAGGGCACTAGTTGGAATAGTGGTGAGGGCCGAGTGAAGCAGAAGGGGGATGCAGTTGGAAGAGATAGGCAGAGCAAGTGTAGTAATATTAGGGGACAAACGTGCAGATATGGGAGCAGTGTGGAAAGAGTTGATGAGGGGGCTGTAGAGGTTCCATGTGTTAATATCCCCGCAAAGATATCGGCATACAAGAATGGCGCTGTTTTTTTGCGGCGATATTAGCCCATGAAACCCCCATATTATTTTAAAGGGAGCGGGGACACCCCTGCAACCCCGCTCCCATTTACCCCATAAATTATCCCCATCAAAAATATTGCCTAGGCTGTTTCCCCGACGACTATATATATGGCAATATTATTGGTGGGGATAATATTACCTGATACCGCTGTAGAGAGGTGAGGGGAGCAGTGTGGAGAGAGGTGACTAGAGAGCAGGGAGAGAGAGAGATAGTATGACCATCGGAGGGACAGAAGTAGATTTGAGACCGGTGTAGGGTAAGACCTAAAAAGTCAATATAAAAGTAATACAAATGAGTCAATAAAGTGCACGGGAGCGAGAAAAACAAAACTGTTTCATGCAACCATGGCTGTGAATCATTCACAAGAAATCATTCAAATGAGCATTACAAATTTTCATTTTGTTTCATTTGGTCCTTGGTGTTTGATTGGTGGAGATCCTGTGGCCATCCTGGGGTGGGTCACTTCCATCATCACTAACCAATGACATTGTGCGGTGCGAACAGTGTGGCAACAGTTGTATATTTTACATCCTAGTCTCCTGGGTATTAAACGCTGACACCATTTTACCGTAGCCTCCCATTCCAGCTGCGTTAACTGGCAGCACATTATTGCAACGTGTGATTGGAAACATGTAACTCTGTCCCTTCCTTCCTCATGGCTAATGCTAAGCTCGTGGGCCCATTGCTTTGGACTGAATACTGGTTGAGACCATGTGTGTTCTACTGCCATATGAACGAGTGATTTTACAACTTGAATCATTCTTATGAATTGTTAAGTGGTCCTAACCGTTGCACAAACTTCATGGAATCCTTGGTGTTAATGTGAGGTATCTGAAACTGTGTTGCGTTATACCTGTGCGGGAAGTGGACTTTCCATTATGTGTTTCCAGTCTTGGGTGAATATTTCTCTACAGGGGCAATGTGTCCCTTTTGTCTCAATGACTTTGTCCCTTGCCTGTCCCTGCTCATGATCTGATTCTTACCAGGGCTATGACCTTGCTTTTTGGGAACATTGGCAGTTTTTCTACTTATCATATGTTTCACTTACTGACTGTGTGGGACGTTCTCCTTTGCAACTAATAACTACGCAGCCTTCTTCCCCCTCCACCTTGCGGACCCTGCTTCCCTCAGCAACATTTGATTTGGTCCTGCTTCCTTGTGGCTGGGAAAAGGCTTTGTCTTGTAATTCTGACCAATTGCTGCGTGACTTTACACTATGCTCAAGGCTGCCGACCTGGCCACTGCATTCCTTTGTGATGTTCTAAACTAACTGCCTTTGCTGTGTTAAAAAATTTGTAATGCTTCTTCCAAATGGCTTAGGCCTTCACTTCAATCTTGAGGCCTACTAAATGTGGGTACCTGTAGAGGGTTGATGAGTGTACGTATACACATATACATGTATCATGTGTCCTATTTTCTATTACTTAGTGTTGCATTCACACACTCCTACCTACCTATTGTGTTTTACAGTTCATATCATCTGGTATCGTGCTTTAGTTAGGCCCTAACGTCTGTCCCTATGTTACTCTGTCATCGCTGTTACGTGCTTTGCTTAGTCTATCTATGTATGTTCTCCTCTATATATGTTCATTGGCTGAGTGCTATACTTCTTGTGTGCCACTGAGAACTATCCTACTGCTGGCACAGGATGCTCATAGCCTAAATGTTTCGCAGTATGCTTGTCAAGCTTCTTGTCTTGTGAGCCTACTTAGTGCACCTATCCCTACATGCGGGTCATATTGACCTTTGGTTTATGCTTGCTTATTCATGATGTCTTTCATTGTTTGGCATATCTTTACCTACAGTGCATATGCGTGTGTGCTGCTTTACATTTTATCTCTCAGTGAAGGGATATGGTGGGAATGACAGGGTAATCTGCTTACTGCCTGTACCTTTTGTCTTTGGGATGTTTCCTGACTCGTGCTTTATGAGTTTCCTTAGTTTGTACTTCCTCTCACATATGGGATGTAGGACGTTCAGCCCAACACCGGGAAAGATGGCCAGAGGGAGTGATAAAGGACAGGAGAAGGGGAAAGAAGGGGAAGATTGAGAGTAGAGTAGAAGGAATAGTAAGATCAAGGAAAGGGGGGGAAGGAGGGAGGGAGGGAGAGAGGGGGAGAGGGGGAAAGGGGAGAGAAGGAGAGAGGGGGAGGGGGAGAGAGGGGGAGAGGGGGGGAGAAAGAGAGAGAGAGAGACTGAAATTGGCACAAATAGAAAACCACTTTGTTCCTGTTGAGAATACATGTGGAGTGATAGGTTAGGGACTATTTAGAAGAACCCTCGAGGGAGCCATATAGATAAGGTCTTCACCTTTAGGCAATCACCTGCAACTTGCCTTACATAGTATGCATTGCTGATCGCAAGTTGGAAAACCTGGGGTTAGGGAAGCCTATATTAGGGAGGTGGGAGCCCTTGAGAGGTATACATAGGGAACCGTTTAGAGAAATGTTTATCAATTTTGAAATAAAAACCCTTGAACCATCTTTCCAGTCTGGCAGGTATTGAAGCCAGCCATGATACTGGGTCATAGAGTTCCAAGTGACTAAACTAGGCTAGTTGTGCAGATTTGGGGCAGTGTTTGGTGAGTAAGAGTTACATTTTGTGAAAGTGTCCCAACAAAATGTGTCTGGAGGTCTGGTGGAGTTCAAGTCACTGAAGACTCTTGGTGATAGAGTGCCCAGAGATGAAGAAACAAATGCAGACGGGTCTTACCAGGAGCACAGTTCTGCAGCAGTCAGTTGACAGTTTCCAGAGGCGGTCGCTGTACAGTCTTTGCCGACCACCTTGGGTTTCAGTGAAAGCATACAAGACTCCAATACCTTTGAGAAGAGTGTTTATTTTTCGATTCGTTGATTACGAGGTTGATGGTTCAAGCCAGAGGAGCTGAAGGGCAAAGGAGGAACCATTGGTGGTTGTTGGCGATGCAGAGTTACATGCTTGGACACAGGATTCAGCTTCTGAGGATGGGATAACCTTCAGTAGACCCCAAGGACGAAAGAGCAGTGAAGAACATCTTGTGAAGTCCCAAAGCAGAGGAGCCAGCCACAGAAAAAGGAGAGCCAGGTTCAGAGGTGCACTTGCAGGATCGAAGGCAATAAAGTGACATCCTTTACGTTCTGTGGATGAGGAAACCTGTGTTGGCTCTGCAGGGAGAGTCTTTAGAGACTTAGCAGTGAAGGGACTCCCATTTCTGGATCCAGCCAAGCAGGGCTGGTCAGGAGCTTCTGAGAGACAAGGCTTTCAAGCAGGGGCTATGATGCAGTTCCCAAGGAAAAGAATGCTGCAGTCTGTTCCTTCTGGTCTTTTGGAGTATCAAACAATGCTGGTGCAGAGTTTTGATCCTTCCACGAACAACAAGCCTTCCAGGAATATGGCACAGAGTTCCAGCAGTGGACAAGGAGAAGTAGGTTAAGGGATTTGCTTTGGTCCCCCTTGGGTGGCAATGAGCGAACACAGCACCCAATCACAGACCAAGCGTGATTAAAATAGAGGGTTGTCTGCCATTGTCAAATTTAGGAAGGACTTTCACACAAAGTATGGAATCCACTCTATCCAAGACAGACATCTGCATTGGCTTATTCAATTTGAAATTGGATGCCTGATTTTGGGTATCTGTCTTTTTTTGCTCTTGCGTTATTTGCTCTGTTTTGTGTTGTGTTTACTTTTCTGTTAGCACTCTGAGGCCTGCGGGCATGTGGCACTTTATAAATATTGAAATAAAAAATCAATAAACACATATGCCAGTCAGAACTGCTTCCAGGCTGACTAGAACTGCAAGTCCTGAGTTACAGGCATCCAGTGGCCAAAGATGGCCCCTTCCTTCTAAGGGTGACCAAATTTACGGCTTTGGGTAAATATCCTTCCAAAATCCAGCTATTAGGATTTGGCTGAATATTCGAAACCAAAACTATGGTCCACTTTCTATGATTGGCTATCTCTCTCAAACTCAAAGAGAGATATCTAATCATAGAAAGCAGGGGCAGGTTGCAGAAACCAAATAAGATGTTTCCTTATTGACTGCTGCAGCCTGCCCAGCCTTCAAGGTAACCCCCCTCCCTACCTCTTTTGCTAGGGGATCACCAGGGATTGGCCTAGTGGTCCAGTTGTTAAAAAAGATAAAGCCGCACATGTGGCTGCCGGGGCAAGGCCCCGCAACCCTCCCCCGAATTGTTTGTGAGGGGATCAACGGGCCATGCCCATTTAAAAAACAAATGGAGCTGGGGGTGCCTCAGCCTTGCCCCGGTGCCCCATATAATAAAAAGGCAGCAGTGGAGGACGCCAGGCCTGGCCCTGGTGGCGCCTTCCACTCATAAAAAACAAAACAGCTGCAGAGGCCACTAGGGCAAGACCCAGTGACCCCTGCAATTGCTCATAGAGTTTTAAAATACTATAACGCTTACCTTGTCTCCACAGGAGCGTAAATGTCCAGAACCCTGGTGATCTGCAATACTAGTTAATTTGGATTTTCTCCTGTCATAAAGGAGAAATAGAAAACAGGTGGGGGAACTGGGATCAATATAAAGTGGTAAATCAACTATGGCTATCCCCTGTTTTCCCACCCTGACTGGATCCCCTATAGTTCCTAAGGCCCACACTCTCCTCACCTGTGGTTTGTTGTTAGGGAGCTCTCTGTCCAGCTTCAAGCAGGGGTGCGTTGGTGTTGAGGCTCAGGAGATAATCATGCTGTTAAATGGGAAGAGCCTCTGAAGGTAAGTGTTTAAATTCTTGAAGAGGTCTTTTGTCTTTAGTCAGAAAGGCACTGAAGTCTCTGAGAGAAAAAACGTTCTGAGGTTGGAGAGATCTCCCTTGATGATTTTAACAACTCTTTCTTTTACAGGTGTTCTGAAGAAAACATTTTCACTTGAGGAGAATGGGCGTCGTTGAAGAAAAAACATGAAGTCTTCTCTTGAGGTAAGGATGCGTGCGTAGTTCGGAATAGGCGCATGGCCCAGCGTGCCTTCGTTATCCAACTATGGGTTTTGTTTTGAGGTAAGTATGCACGTGTAGTTTTGGTGGCGATGCGTGGAACACCATGCCTTTGGTACCCAGTTATGGGTTTTCTCTTGAGGTAAGTATGCGCGCATTGTTAAGGCGCGCGACAGAGCGTGCCTTTGTTATGAATCTATGGCTTTTTTCTGTAAAATGATGCGTTGGATTGCTTGCAATAAGCTCGGAGCTTCAGGTACGTATGTGCGCATGGTTATTTTCATTCATCACTAGACTGTAATGTCCTTTCATTAACTATGGTACCTTTTGTCTTGTAGGTCGGAAGATCCTAGAATGAAGCTGCGGCCGTGGACGAAGACTGCTGACTGAACTGCAGAACTACGGAGGATAAAGTCGCCTGTCAGAGGACTGCTGCTGCGGAAAACTTTAGTCAGGTACGTTGAAGACTAAGGTCTGTGGATTTTCTGTGAGCTATTCGAGTTCATAACATGACATTTTTTTATTATTCTGCAGGTCTGTGAGCTGAGCGCTGGTAGTATTACACCGCTGTCAGCGGAACTAATGTGAAGCACGTGTTACTCCAGAGGCGGGGCTTTTATAGTCCTCAATGCCCAATGTCTAATTCTCAATGACTACTTAGACAGTGACCCGCAGGGCGGCCATCTTAAGTGGATTGTAACACCATCGGATCTCTACGGGAACCCATTGTCACCTTGGTACTGGGGAATGTGAGATTGCTATGTTTGCCATGCTAAAATCCATCTAGCCCCTACAGATCTGTACCAAGACTCCTTCCTGGCCCGGACACCAGAACCTAACCCAGAAACCCTGGAAGTGATCATGACAAATACAAAACAATATCGAGGGCTACCTAGGAAAGGCCCAATAACACCCCACCAACCCATCCCTGTGCAATAATTGGGGTGTGGTCACCGGGCCTTGTCCTCCCATATTCCATATTGTTTTGTCTTTTAAAACAATTTGACTCCTTATTCGGCTCCGAACAAATATTTGGAGCAACTATTCCGTATTCGGCTGAGTAGTCAATTCACTATTTTGGTACAGCCCTATTTCCTTCAGATACACACACATTTTTGTAACATAGAAAAGGGGTCTAAAAGGACCCGCCCAGGTAAAATGAATTCCACCCTGTGGAACCATATTACACAGTTTAAATAGCCACAACCAGCCTATCCACATGATCAAAAGAGTAGGAGTAACTTCTGTGGCACACCCTTGGCCTCATTTGGGTAGCACCTGATTTAGGAGCCATATGAACTCTTAAGACTGATGTAAGGAAGGCATGGTATCAACAGTAAGACAGACAGAAGTGACCACAGTTCAAGGGTGTTTATTGAACTTCAAAAAGGGTTTGAAAAACCCTTATATAATCCTAAATCTACAGATGGGAGCAAGCTACTACAATCAAATAATAATAATGCAGTCCTAGTGGTGATTTGTCAAAATAAAAGGGCCTATACTAATAAACCTATTGCCAATCCTTACCTCTAAATACAAATAGTGTGGGAAACAATGTTACGAAAAAGAAGGAAGTGTTCACAAAATCATATGTCAGAATGTTCAGGCCATTGGCCTCCCTTCCCCACGTTTTCTGCACGGGGTAAGGCGGTACCCTGGAGCTTAGCACAGTCTCAGGCTTTTCTAGCATGAGGGTGCAGTTCAAACATTAGCATCAAGACCTTCCGTGCCCAAGCCTCTCTTCCTTGCAAAGTCTCTTGATTCAAAGGGCCTGATGCAACAAACAAGCAATATGTTCCTTTCCTTTTTAAGATTTTCAAAAGTACTCAATTTGTCAGGCGATTCACTATTCACCTCGGATCCCTCTCAGCCGGGCTCAGATCTCTCCACACAATGTTATTCACCTTGGATCCCCATCATCCGGGCTCAGATCCTCTTTCACAATGTTTGTAGGATATTCTCATGCATCCACTTTGTCGTAGGATATTCTTTCTCAGGTGACTCACGGTTCACCCCATATACCCCTCAGTCGGGCTGAGATCTTGGATCCCTCTCAGTTGGGCTCAGATTCCTTTTAACACAATGTTCGTAACTTAACACAAAGTTGCTTCAACCAAAAGCTGATCTCCTTCCGCCAGGCTCGGACCAACTTCCTACACGATTGCATCAACTATCGAAGACTTTCAAATGTGCCCTGGGTTTTTGCTTGACCCGTTGCAGGACCACTTCCATTTCACTCTGTCTACGGTATTGTATCTTGGCTTCAAAGTTCAATCACTCATCTGCTCGTTTAATTGTGCTCACGTCGCTTGCCACATACGCTTCATATACTGTTATCTTCATTTTTTACTATACAATGTTGTCGCCTGCAACCTTGACTTCAACACAGACCGGTCTGGTATCAGTCTTCCCAACTTGCCGGCTGTGCTGACTTCACTGGTTATGCTTTGTTGGTGGAGCCAAGGACAGTACCAATGCTGCAACGGTTATCCCAGCCTCGACTATCGATGCAGAAGAGCCCCAGGTACCTGTGACATACAATGCAGGATTCATAAAAGTAATGGTTTTGATTTGAAACGGTCAAGGGCACTTCACTCCTTCCAATCCTCTTCGGTTTTGCTGTCTTTGGCCTTGTACTAAACTGCCATCTTGGAACTGCTGCTTCCTCGTGTGCTTTGCCTTGCTCAGAGTGGGCTTTCGTGCTCCGCCTTTTATCCGTGTGGGGAAGCGTGATGGAAGTCCGGTTTGTGTAATGATCAGTAATTGCCTGACCCTGCCTGACCATTTTATTGGGACATGTCAGGTATACTGCTCGGGTGTTAGTCCGTTTCTTTACAGTGAGCTGGCCGTGAGAAAGTGTTTGTGTTGGGAAAGGGGCAGGGTATTGAGTTCCTAAGTATCCTACCTGCTAGGATGAGGTAAAGGTGTTACAGGGAAGGGGATACCGCGTCTCAACATCCGGTGTCCCAAAGCCACTCCCCGAGGACCCCTCACCCAGGTGATCCTCCACGCTGGTCCACCCCCAGAAACTGGATCCAAAAACGATGGTCGTGTCCTGGCCACCGGGATGACAGATCCCTGGGGACTAGCGGGTGAGACACGTTCAATTTTCTCACACTGAGTACATAAAAGCAGAGGCACACTCTGTAAGGCTTTGCATTAAACCAGGCTAGGAGGAATAATGGATCCCAAAATGTCAGCAAAAAGTACAGAGGGCTATCTCATCAGGTAAAACATTGGCTTTCTACATAACACTACACCCACAAACATTTGCAGAAATGTATTCTATTTTGAAGTGTGGCTCTTCCTAATATCAATGTTCACTCTTGCAATGCAGACAGCACTATTTTCCGCATGTACAGAAGGCACCCATATAACAGGAGCCTAGGATGGCGGATGAGATCAATTTTGGGGTTGCAAATTTTGTGTTGCTTTTTCCATCAACCTTCATGAGACCTTAATTTTGCTGTGTAGGTAGTTTCTTTTTTTTTCATTTTTGAAATGTGAACGTCCAATAATATTTGTTTGTCCGTATGTAAGCATGTGAGTGCTGTTTGGATTGGTGCCAGCAGCATTGGTTCTGAATCATCTGCAGGAATTGGTTGAATATTAGCATGGTACTGTGGGTATGCCATGCATAGTTGTTTTTTAAGGTTATTGCACCTTCAGAGGTCCGAACAGGAGCTCCCTCTTCCTTCCGCTGCTGGAGCAGCTTTATGCAACCTTTACCTTTTGGTTGTTTTTCAAGGTAAGCCAGGAGGTTTATCACTGCATCTGACTTCGACTTCCACATTCCTTCGAAATTGGCAATTCTCATTTGCTATGAGACTGACATCTTTCTAATACCTCCCTGCCTTTTCCCAGCACCCTAGGATACTTGGGTTAGAAAACAAAGCTCACCTCACCAAGATTCGACTCTGCAAAAACCACAAGGTTTTCGCCATTCCATGATGGCCGCCGCCACTTCTGTGGCTTGCCTGTAACCATCTGGTGTTCCTGTTTTCACCTGATCGGCTGTCCGTGGCTTCTTAGCCTAGTGGGAGGCACCGGCAGGCGTAAGCCGGCCCCCCACAAAGGCAACCAACAAAGGCTCCGCCTGACTGAGCCTGACGAGCTGGACGTGCTAGAGTGCTCCTTTCCACACGCGCCATCCCTCTTCCTAACCAAGGTGAGATTTGCTCGCACTACACTATTGCCGCACTTCAACCTGTAACTGTGATTCAACGTGCGTACAGCCAGACCCTCCGCCCCTGCAAGAGCAATACCCGATACACTAAGTATCATGCCCGCATAACGTGGCCAGTGCCTTTATTCCCAATGTATACACGTCGGTATCCCCCGCCCACCAGATCCGCTGTGCATGCGTCCGATTGCTGAATTCAATATGCCTCATTAACTTTCCAACGCTCACCGGATTACGGCGCCAGAACTGTGTTTACACTACATAACAAATCTCTGTACACTGTGAATACAGACCAGATATGTGCCTAGTTAAACTCGCCTTAACCTCCTGTCGCGTGCGGCGACTACGCCTATCCTTATGTTTAAACGTGCCTTTCTAATGTATGTACCAGCGTTTGTTACCTGCATCTGCCATTACCGTGTTATCTAGCCTGGCAACAGTGCATCCGATCGATCGCATGTTAACATTGCCTATTTTCTCTCTACTACGTTGCAGGTGCCTTTGCTACAATTGAGATATATTTGCATGCATTATGCACCTATAACTTACCTTAACTTGTATGCTAACTATGCCATTTAGGCCATTGATTTGATGCTATTTGTGCATATCTGTCCCTGAACTGCTTGAGTCTGTCTGGACTGTTTAAGGCTATCTGTCCCTTAGTGACCTACTTGGTATGGATTATTTCTGTTTAATTGATGACCTACCTATGCCTGCCTACTGTCGGCCAACTTGCTAAATTGCACTATGCCTAACTAGCACAACCTGATTCGTGTTGTTGACCAGAGCACTTACTGCCCAGTACTGTGTCCTATACACTCAACATGATTGCCCTCTATACGGGCAAGTTACATAGTTAACGAGGCTCAGCCATCATCGATTACCTGCTCTGACCATGGCCTAATGTTTTATGTGCTGCCCTCCACCTTAGCCAATTGCCTCATCTTGCTGTCACCTTGACTCTAGTCAACCTACATCTATCATGAACCCATGTATTGTCCTGTGCTTACTTAATCAAAGTTTTTCACCGGATGCTACCCATTACTTACAACTAATCGGGTGTCTCCCATTGGATTAGACAATTTAATGTGAGCCACTGTATCTTGCCAATTCGCCTTGACCTGTACCACGTGATGCTACATTGAAACCATGTACCACCTTGTGTTTTAGCCAATTGTTACCACTTGATGTTAGACATTTCATTTAGCCATAGCATTTAGTCAAATCGGCCCACACCTAGAACCTATGTGCTACCATTGGCATTTGCTAACTGCCTTATTTTACAACTAGATGCTGCCTTTATGTAACTCCTGGCTAATTGCTTCTATTCTGAACTACTTGGTATCACCTTATTACAACCTACCCAAATTGATTAACTGGGGCACTAAAGCTGTGGCTTTATTCGCTGCGGCAACCTAGACAAACTTCAGTGAACATAGCTGAAGACACTGCATTTTATCAAGTTCCAATAGTACTACATACACTGAGTTCCTAATCACTGCCCACCGGCATCGCTTACCTCCACTATGTATTGGTGCCTAACTACTCTCCTTCACCTATTGTACACTTACACTAGACATTGGACTTGTCAGCCCCTCCTACATACTAATCAATACACATATACCAGCACACTTAAGGTAGCTACTACCCACACCCTGTGGATTAGTACTATGGCCTCTGCAAACCCATACCTGGATGATCCGGCACTCTGGATACGCCACTTTGCTACCAGACCATCTCCTAATCAACCTTGTACTATTACTAATAGAAACCTTAGACTTAATTCCAGAACTACCCCACTAAAACAGCGCCCATACTTGAAGCTATATAATAGCTCATCCTTATCTTGCAAAAACATCACAAACAATCTCGCTCCTACCTCACCTTGCTCTCACCACCCTAGCATTTTAACTAGAAATTCGACATTAGGAGCCCGATTGGGTACTAAAAACCCCCAACCACATGCCCACAAGAGCAACACACACTTGCGTAGAGATAACAACCTAGCTAATCTGGCCACTGATTCAAATAGCAACCTAGACCCCATATCCTTGCATAACCTACCCCTACCTCCACAAAAAAACCCTGCAAAAATACATTCATCAAAGCAGCCTTGGTGAATGCTAGGTCCCTCCCCGCCCATGCTCTAGACATCGCTGATTTCATAACTCATGAAAAGCTTGATCTCGCGGTCACGGAAACCTGGCTAAATGCAGCCTCTGATCCATCTCTGGCCCTTGCTATACCTAATGACTATGCTATCATCAGACGTGATAGAAACCCCAATCAGGCGAAGGGAGGCGGACTCGCCCTCATCTTCAGAAACACCTTTGACATTAGAGTAATTCAGGACGCCCAAATCCCCTCGGCTGAATCCTTGTCCATCAAACTTCCATTATCACCTAACCATACAGCAACAGTGCACCTTATCTACCGACCACCAGGACCTATTTCCACATTCATAGAGGATATTGTATCCCTTATATCCATGGACACTAAACCTAACTCACAAACTACCCTACTCGGGGACTTTAATCTTGGTTTTAAATACCATAAGAATACTAACGCCCGTGATCTAGCCAACACCCACATTATTCACGAGCCTACACATATCAAAGGAAGAACATTGGACTGGCTCACTAATATTAACTGCTCTATTGATCTCCTATCTAATTTGTATCTGGTCGGATCATCATAAAATAACCTTTTCCATCAAAGCCAATACACCTCACCCGGCTCCTATCATCACTCCTGCCACCCGCACGAGAAACAAGAAAGACATCACACCGGATAAACTCCTTACACTATTACTCTCCCTTCTCAACAACACTGCCACCTCTGACCCTACAGTCTTAGTGGACATTTATAATCAGGCAATTCTTAAAGCGCTCAATACCATCGCACCACTAAAATTGCGGAAATCTAAACCACAACACCACTTAAATGCATGGTTCACACCGCATCTAAGAGAATTACGCAAAACTAAAAGAACTGCAGAAGCACACTGGAAAAAATGCCCTACAGCTACCAACAAGAAAGAGCTAACCCTAGCATCCTCTAGCTACAAAGAAGCCATTTTACTCGCTAAAAAAGACACAACAAAAGGATTACGCAAGCAGAATCCAACACAAATAACTGTTCAAGATCCTAAAAAAATTAGAATCCCCTATTGCCCCTATTGACAAATGTGTCACAGATGCACTATGGTGCAGCAACATCCAGAAGGCACTATTCGATAAAATAGCTCGATTGCAATCGAACATCAATGCGAAATAATGCTTGTTACTCTCTGACCCTGATTACAAACAACTCTACAACAAGTCACCCACCTTTGAGTCAATTTGTAAGCCATTCAGCTTCTCACCCCTTTCAGTTTGGGAAGTAGAAAACATCATTAGGAAACTTAAACCGTCAAATTGCCAAGGAGACGCCTGCCCTGCCCCGATCATCAAAGCAGCAGCACATGACCTGGCACCATTCATTACTAACCTTATCAATGCCTCCATCAAAACCGGAGTAGTGCCTGATAATTTAAAAGACGCCTGGGTCATTCCACTACTTAAAAAGCCAACTCTTGACCTTGCCAACCCGTCTAACTATAGACCGATAACAACTGTACCCTTTTTACTAAAAATACTAGATAGAGCAGCCTACCTGCAAATACAGGCTTATCTAGAATCGAACAATCTTTTGGGACTAAGGCAATCCGGCTTCCGACCCAGACATGGCATGGAAACTGCCTTAATAGACCTCACTACTCAGATCCAAATCTTAAAAGACAATGGTAAACCTGCACTCCTCTTACTGCTTGATTTGTCAGCAGCTTTTGATTTGGTCAACCACCAAACGCTCTGCCACCATCTGAAATCTGCAGCACACTTCTCTGATGCAGCCACTGCTTGGATCAGCTCCTTCTTGGCAAACAGAACTATGAGGGTCTTCTCTCCCACTGATTCAGCTGAATCTTCACCGGAACCTTGTGGAGTCCTGCAAGGCTCCTTTGTGTCTCCAACGCTCTATAATGTATTTACGAAGCCCCTCTTCGATATCCTTGACTATCTGGGTGTTACGTATACTAATTATGCGGACGACACCCAGATACTCATTCCCATATCTGGTGACTATGCAACAGACAGCATAACCCTTAATGAAATATACGCAGTTATACAAGCATGGATGGCTTGTCACTGACTTTGTCTCAATGACCAAAAAACGGAGCTGCTTATCCTTGGTACTCACGCCAAACTAAAAGAACTAAAAACTGCTTTTAAATCTTTCACTATAGATGGTAACACTATTCCTGTCTCAAACAACACCAAAACCCTTGGTATCTACCTGGATGCACCTTATCCTTCTCCAAACAAACTAATGCAGTAGCATCATCAGCCGCCTACACCTGTAAACTTATCACCGCATGTAGGCCGTTCATCTCCACACCTAACTGCATTACACTTGCTAGAACGTTAGTTTTGTCCAAAGTAGACTATTGTAATGCCCTCTATTTAGGCACTAGCCACAAAAATATTAACAAACTACAAGTAATTCAAAATAATGCATCAGGGCAGCCCTCAACATCCCTAAGAAGTCGCACATCTCTGAGACCAGACGCAATCTCCATTGGCTCCCAGTAGAGCACAGAATATCCCTCAAAACTCTTGCCCTTACACACAAAGCCAGGGCCAACCTTGCACCATCCTACCTCACCAACCAACTTACCCTAAACACATCATTAAGACCTCTTAGAGCAGCTCAAGCTAACACCATGTCCATACCGAGATTTAAACTCCATAACTCGGGAGGAGCTAGCTTCCCTGTACAAGCCTCAAAGCTTTGGAACACACTTCCCGCTCTCCTCGGGTCAGAACCCTCATTCAACCTATTCAAACGTAGCGCTGGCTTCATGACCTTTACACAATGACAGCCTAACTTCCTAGATCCTAATCTTGTTGCCTGCCTAATGTATGTATGTAAATAATGTATTATATTATATGCTATATTATTATTTGCACCCTCCATTGCCTACCACATGAAAATGACAACTTGCATGTATGTACCTGTAACACCAATGTCTGTATTTATCTGTAACCGTAACCTTGAAACGTTTGCTTCCTGCATACTTATGTAACTGTAACCCAGTTTTCTGTAACCAGATCTAAACCTACGCGCCCGTATGCCCCTGGGCCTGGCTGCGCTTTATAAATGAAACAAATACAAATATGCCAAACGATAATACATTTCTATCACACTTTATGGTTTCAGATTCTATTCTTAGATATAGACATCTAGAATGACTACCATGGTAAGCATTTGAGCCAAATGATTATATTCACCAACACTTGTTAATTGGTTGTTAATTGTTTTTGCCAAAGAAAAGCTTTTTTAACATGCGAGTTTCGTATTCTGAAATGTTTCTTTTTCTTCATCAGAAAACTCAACTTAAGGCAAATGTTCTTGAGGATGATCTTCCTTACTTGCAATTTCCTGGCTCAATCATCTATAGCTATGAAGCAAGTGACTGCTCCTTTTTGTCGGAGGACATCAGGTAATTAATTCTTACTCCTATTCTATGACCCACAGATTCTGCATGTTTAAAATGGTCCCGCATGGGATTCTCTATGGAGTAAAAATCTTGTTAGAATATTTATTTGATGGATGGAAACCCAAAACAACTTAAAAGAGAACTATGTTGTTGTCCATCAATGTCATTATAATTATTTTAATTTTGGTTTGACTCATACAAAATCAATTATGAAACATGCAAACCTGATTATATTCATTAATTCAACGGGATCTTCTTTCTCTCTCTCTCTCTCTCTCTCTCTCTCTCTCTCTCTCTCTCTCTCTCTCTCTCTCTCTCTCTCTCTCTCTCTCTCTCTCTCTCTCTCTCTCACCTTCCAAAGTGCACATTATGACATACCCGGAATTATCAAATTTCCCTGAAATGCTTTAATGCTGCCATCTGTACCAAGTTTATTATAACTGATCAATGCACCAGCTCTTTCTGAGCAACAGGAGTTCAATGCCAGAAAAACAGAGATCCTCCCTATTGGGACCACGGCACTCTACATCTTCCCTTCGCTTTATCCTTCTTCCATGGGCTCTCCCCCTGCTCCCTCTTGGGAAGCCAGAAACCTCGGAGTCATCTTTGACTCCTCTCTCTCCTTCCTCCCTCATACCCAGAACATTAGCTAGAAGTCCCTCGTGCAGCTTTCCTCGCCTTCCCCCAGAGTCTCAATGTTACCCGGGCTCTGGTTCTCTCTATGCTTGACTATTGCAATAGCCTTATCCTTAATCTACCTTCGTCCACTCTACGACCCCTCCAGCTAATCCAGAATAGGGCAGCACGATTTATCCTCAAGCCCAGGGGCTGCAGCTCTCCTGTCCTACAAAGTCTTCACTGGCTCCCGATTGCAGCACAGATTAAATTCAAATCACTCTGCATCATCCACAAGGCTGTCTGGGGCCAGGGACCACTCTATCTGCAACTCTTTCTGACCAAATACTCCCCTCTAGATCCCTGCATCCCTCTGGCACCAACTCCTTTCGTGTGAAGCAGTTTGCTAAACAGAGAGCAGGTGGTTAATCGCTTTCCTCAGAGGGCTCCCTTCTTTGGAACAGCCTCCCCATCCCTCTTCATCTTGGGCAGGACCTCCTTGAGTTCCAGAAAAGCCTAAAGACCTTCCTCTTTACCTCTTCCTTCACTACCTCTATCCCCTGCTAATCAAACAGTAGCTTGACTGATGTGCAGGGTCCTTATGCATCCTCAGGGCCCTGATCTCTCACATTGTATAATCCCAGCTGCTGTCTATCCTCTGCACTTGCTTCGGCCCACCCTCCACCACTGGAGGTTGCACTTACCTATCTTCATATCACTTCACCTGCTGCTCCCCATGAGCACCACAGCACCTATCCCATACCCCTCTCCCCTCTGCACTTGCACATTCTGAACACTCACAAGGCATAGTAGGTTTGTCTTCCCCTCTCCATTGTCTCTGTTTTATCTAATTATTTAACATTGTTATAATAACATTGTCTATCATCCAATGTCCCCCTCCCTGTTGCCCTGTGGGTGCTTTGAAACAGTATTTGCTTCCTGTATAAGTGCCTAACAAGTGAACAATAAATAAATAAATAAAATAGCTCAGAGCGCTTGCGACACATTCAGAAACAGACTGAACACTGCCACAGGTACACTGTTCAAGTGAAAGACCCATTTTTAAATATTCTGCGATGTGTTGTGGGATGACGTCTGCCATCCCTTGCCATGGAAAGCACTTGTACTTCTCTTTTTGATGGATTTGGTTAGGGAATTTTTGTGACGGTAGTGTTCTCCTGTGTCAATGTGTACTTCCTTTTGGCATGAGTTTCGCCTCATGGGTCCTTGCCAAGTTGATGGTACCGACAGGTTACTTTGTAATGTTGCAGGGCCATCTACATATACATCTGTTTGGATTGGATGACTATCCGGTTCCAATCTCCTCAAGGGCATGAACCTCCCTCCAATTTGGGCCTCGAATTTCACTTCAAGATGGGAGTTTCGGTGAATACCCGAAGTCCCCTTTGATTTCCATGCAAAGCCATCTTCCATATGAATTATTCCGGGCACCACAAAGGGTGGAATCTTCCATCCTGCACTCCCATAGAGATGCTGGTCCTGCATCAGATATACCTGCTCCTTGAAGGTAATTTGTGCACTATGGCACAGTAGCTTCAGGGAGAAAGGCTTCCTGGCCATATGTATTACAAAGAAAATTTCGCATTGTTAGTCCAGTTGCAGAATCACCCAAAATACAGGGTTTTAAACCTTATATTGGACTAACTGTAGATTGTATGCATTGGTAGAACAATGCATTACCTTATGAAGTCCTACAGACTTCATCAGATGGTGCAGAGGGAAATGATTGGAAAAGGGACGTCCACTAATCACTTATACAAAGAATATCACAGTCGCCAAAATATTTGGAAAGAATAAACAGTTCACTCAAGAGAAAGAGATTGGTGTAATGATCTTAGCCTCAATTTATTCCAATTGTTGTCTTCGATGTTTTCTTCATTGAATTGCAGTCATTCAATTCATTACTTTACATATTCACAATTGCAAACTTGATTTACTTGGTTAAAGTTCATTGTGTCCAGCCTAATCCTGACATGTGTTTCTCCGCCTTTGTTTTGGTGGTTCCTCAGGGGTTTAGTGGCTATTAATTAATTTGTTCAAAAATAAAGTAGATGACTCTCTTTTTTTAAATTCGTAAATTAAACATTATCATCCTATTGAGACAAAGAAAAAAAGTAAAAAATAATAATTACATATGTACATAGGATCTTCAAGGCAGGTTTTATGGGTTATCTACTTGTGTTACATGGAAACTCAAATGCTTTTGACTTACATGTTCGGCATGCGAAGAGTATGCAGAGAAATGTTTCACGGCTGAAATGTGGCAATTTGTCTTCTACAAAGGATTGGTGATGGCTCTAAATAGGAATATTAAATGTGTATGAGCAACCCGTTAGCACAGCGTGTGCATAAAACTCGGTTCAGAATAATAATGTTGGTCTAAAACAGATAGTATGCATGGGTACATTGGGCTTACCTTAACTTGGTTGTTGTTTGGCCTGTTGTACAGATGCGTACACACTGTGTGATTGCCGATGGCGGTGTAGGTAGCACTGTTGTTCTGTAACCGGATGTTCAATAAAGTTAGTTTGTAGCGCGTGCGCCACGTGATCGTGTTACGTGTTGCCATGTGAAGGGCGCCATGTTGGATTGTGGTAATCTGATGTCTATCTCATATGCAGATTGTGATGCAATAAGTATTTGAAAACGTGTTTTTGAAAAATTAAAACTCATATTGATCTCCAATTATTTTGTGAACAAGGAAAAAGAACTCCAATTATAAAAAGTACATGCTAAATTTACCTGTTGGACCCGAAATCTGTCGTTGAGATCCTTGTGCATAATAGACTTACATATTATAGGCTAAAATGCAAATTAAACAACAAGATAGTTAGTAGGGGTAACGAGCGGAGGCGGTCATATAGGATTGTGTGATACCCCATAAGTACTCAAATCAATTTGCCATACAAAATTCGCACATTGATATATCAACACAAACTTTGGAAACACTATCAGAAATCGCATACATGTAAAGTTTGTAAAGTAAGGGTAAGAAAAGGTATATAGAAAAAATGCAGAGACAAATATATATGTCATTCTATAGACTATTCTCAATGTGACAGTTTCTGCCTATACACAGTTCAACTCCTATAAATCACAAAATTTAATTATCACAAAGAAAATGGTGTAACTCTTGGTCAACGTTTAGCCCCGTGTAAATTGTGTCCATAGACCAGATCCAAAAGGCCTCTCTTTTGCATAAAAGTCTTTCCAGATTGCCCCCTCTTTTCGGTGGGGAGAATTTCTCTATTCCATGACATTTGATTTTGGATCGGTCAGAATCCATATGTTGTTGTGAAAAATGAAATGCTAAAGGAGATTTCCTATCCTTATTTTTGATTGCTCTCAAATGTTCTCCTATCCTGGTTTTTAGTTTTCTTATCGTGCTGCCAATATATGTCTTGTTACATGCGCATATTATGGCATACGTGACAAATTGACTGTTGCAGTTGATATATTGTTTGATTTTTACTTTTTTGGTATTTGGTTGCAGAAATTATTTTTTTGCATTACACATATGTGGACAGATCTGGCAGTTATTACATTTGAAATTCCCTTCAGTCTGAGGTTTAAGCCAGGATTCTGTGTTTTTGGACTTTATTTGTTTGTATTTTTCATATTTCTGGTTGACAAAGTAAGCCAAAGTAAGATGAACTTATCATTCTCTTTAAATTCATACAGTTTCGAAAGACCATGTTAGGCTAGTTGTCCAAAAAGATATCTAGCTCAGGATCTGTTGCCAAAATGTTCCAATTCTTCTGTAGAATTTTGTTGATGACATAGTTGTTTGAGCTGTAGGTCGTGATAAACCTCAATTTGTCTGGTTCAGATGTTTGAATTGGCTTGTCTTGTAGTAGTTCTGGTCTGGATCTCCCCATGGTTTTTAGTACCATTTTCTTTAGGTGTCTTGGGCTATATCCACGATTTTTTAATTTTCTGATCATCACTTCTTGATGTTTCATTATGTTTGGTTCGGAACACCTCATGACCACAATAAAAACACAACCTCTTCCTAAGGTATTAGGAGTGGAACTTAGATTCTCCACAAAGGGAAAAACCTTAGCTGTATTTGGCAAGACAATCTGGGTAGCGAAAGCCAGGTTGGGGCCAAAGTAAAGGCAATCTTTTATTCCCTGCGGCTCCTACGACAAACACTTCCCTATATTCCACAGAAAGACTATCCTCAAGTAGTGGGTGCACTTACGAATGCTCACCTGGACTACTGTAATAGTCAATTGGTGGGCATTCCGAAAAAACAAATCAGCAGACTGCAAAGAGCGCAGAATGCTGCGGTCAGGCTAATCTATGGGCTCAAAAAAACAGCCCATGTCTCATTTTTCCGCCGTCAACTCCACTGGCTATTAGTTGAAGACCGTATAAAATTGAAAATAGCCTGTCTGATTTTCAAATGTCTGAATAATATGGCACCAGACTATCTTAAGGAAATGCTTAGATATTATCAACCATCAAGACCCCTTTGCTCAAGTGACCAAGCACTATTAATCATCCCCCCCATCTACATTTGTTTCTAGAGGGGAGAGAAGATTCTCTGTGTATGTTCCCAGACTTTGGAACAGTCTACCCAGGGAAATACGGAATTCAGACACCCTGCTTAATTTCCTGAAGGCCTTAAAGACCTTCCTGTTCAAATAAACTGTGCCCACTGGATAATAATTAGATCTTTCTCTTGCTCTCAAATATACTTAATAATATACGTTGTCCTAGCCTTCCTGAGTTATTAATACGATCTGCGCCATTATACGGTTAGGTCCGTTTAGAGCACGTTACAAATCCCTCAAATCAAATCAAAAATGTTTCATGAATTTCGTTTCTGTTGTACAGTTCCTTTTGATTCGAAGAAGTTCATCAAACAGAATATTTTGAATAATGTGGCAAGGGTGGTTGCTGGTAGCGTGTAATACGCTGTTGACAGCAGTATTTTTTGTGTACAGAGTACTGTGAATGGTATGGTCCTGTATATAGAGGGAGATCCAGAAAGTCTATAGCCTGTTGACTGTAAGTGATGGTGAATTTCAAATTGTAGTCGTCGTTGTTCAGAAATGCATGATACTGTTGCAGTTGTTCTTCCAAACCATTCCATATTAAAATGATATCGTCAATATATCTTCCCCAAAAAGCAATTCTATTATTGGTTGTGAAATCTGGATGTTGCCAGGCAAATTGGGTTTGGAAATGGCCCATATAAAGATTGGCAAACGTAGGGGCGAATTTCATCCCCATTGCTGTTCCCTGGATTTGTCTGAAAATGTTGTCTCCAAAGCAGAAAATGTTATTGTTTAAGGTGAAGTTAATCATTTCAAGAATCAAGTTTTGGTCTTGTAGTGAGACCGATCTGATTTTCAGTGGTTAGCTGTAGAAATCCCTCTGGTGTGGATAATACTGGTGCATAATGCTGTCACATCTAACGTTACAAACCAAAAGTTGTCTTCCCAATAGACGTTTTCTAGTTGTTTTAATGCATGGGTTGTATCTTTGATGAAAGAACTTAAGCCAGACGCATGAGGTTGTAAATAGTGGTCTATATATTCTGAGATTCTTTCAGTAAAAGAACCAATGCTGTTAATGATAGGTCTGCTACTTTCATGTCACTTCCTCCTCCGGCTACCAGGCCTCACGTTCATCAGTGCTCCAATTCCCTGATTAGTTTCCTTTTCTTGTTCCAGTTCTTCTGTTTGTTCTACCTGCTGTGCTCTCCTGGCTCCAGCTCCTGCATCCCTGTTTTCCTCTTCTGAACCTCTTAGGTCTCCTTATCCTCCAGATGTTAGTCTTCAGCCTGCGCTCCTTCTCCCATTAGAATATTCATCTATACTTCCAGCCAGAGACATCCAGGAGAAGGATTTTCTTCCCCCAGAAGGTTTTCCTTCAGGTGGCTTCCGTGACGGGCACTCACCTACCGGGTCTGACCAGACAGGTGATAGAGTGGCTTACAAGACCGACCAGTATTCATCAATTCCCGCAGCAAGAACACTTCTCCAGTACATCCAAACACTGACAACAGTTTTCACTGAAAACAGTCTTCATTTTTAGCTCATGGCTTTATTTCAAGAAAACAAACAATAGCTGCGTGTACATATTGAATATAATATATTCTTAAAATTAGTCGCAGGCAGTTTTAAAGGGTACTCCAGAAGCTTCATAAAATTACTGATATTCTTTTAGAACCATATTGAAGTCAAAGATTTAAAACACGCAATTGGAAAACAGGCAAAAAATGTGATGATCCTTGATATATTCCTGAATTGAGAATCTTAAAGCAGGGTTATCACAGAAAAGATAAGATTTGGAGAAAATGTACAGCTGTATCGTCCCTTTTCTCCCCCAAGACAGCCTTAAGCAATTACAAAAGGCCATCTTTATGGGGAAATCTGCATTAACACTATAAGTACATTGTTGCCCTCCTGGTGTCTCACAAAGTGTTCTGCCATTAACCTGGCAACTGATTTTTATTACTTTTTGTGGCAAAGATCAGTACAATTGAGGAGGACCTTAGTAAAGCGATTTTGACTTTGACTTTGAAACCCTCGGCCTCTGAACCACTATATGACAAAGCTATGTTTAATTTTCCATTAACATCTTTAGATTTGATTTCATCACTTATTCTTGCTTTAAAAGCTATACCTCAGAGGCAGGCGGGCTATCTAAGTGATTTTTGTAATGGCAATTGACAGCCTCTCTATCTCGTAAGAGTTAGTTCCAAAGTTCTTAAAGTCTTTCCCCATTACTCCTCTGTTAAACAAACCTTCACTTGACCTAGGTGTACTACAAAACTATTGACCGATAGCTGGACTGGCCAACACAAATCTTGGAGAAGGTGGTTGGTTCTCAAATGCAAGCACATGTTGTGATGTATCAATGTTTAGACTCTTTTTAGTCAGGGTTTCACCCATCCCATGGAACAGAAAAATCTTGGTTGCTGTGTGGGATGTTGTTCTGAAATATGCTGATGAAGGTGCTTTCACCTTGGTAATTATGTTGGATTTTTCAACAGCCCTTACCACAGTAGATAACAATATGTTTCTGTGTAGGGCTTTCCGAAGTTGCAAGTGTATCTCAGCAGGCACTGGGTTGATATAATTCATTATTCATTATATCATAATTATTCATTATCTGAAATGTCGTCGGGTCAAGTACGATAGTTAATTTCACATCGTAACTGTTCATGGCCTGTAAGAATGTCATTGTATTTTCCATTGTTCCCTCCCTTGTCTTGAATGAAACACATTGTATATAGACGCTATATTAATAAACTATCATATCATTGAAGGATTGTACCCGATAGGTTGAATTCAGAGGATGTCTCTCTAATCTGATCTGATCCCAATTTCCTGTGGGGTACCTCCGGGTTCATTGTTGTCTCTGTTGCTTTTTATCATTTAAATGCAGATACGTATGTCCACCTTCTCCAAGTGTGGTCTTCATTATCAGATTGATCTCTGTGTCAACATTTATACTGATTCTTTTCAGAATGTCAACTGCATGCTGGAAGTTAGATGTTGGATGATCTTTAATAAACTGCAACTAAATACATGAAAAACTAAGCTCATCCTTGTTGGACCTAAACATCTGCATAGTGACTCATCCCGGGCTGCTACCCCTCCTTAATTGTTTGAACGTCCAACCTTGCCTATAGCTTTTACATTCTATTTGTCCTTTTTCCTCTGCTGTCAACCACCCAATTGTGGTTGCCGCATTATCCAATTCTAAATTAGACAATGCAAATTACATTTTAGTGTGTATCCCACATTGTTAACATTTCCTCCTACAGGCTGCTCACAACCCTGCGATTAGGCTGATCTATAAGGTGCTGAAGTCTTCTCCAATTTCTCAGTTTCAGAGATCTTTACATAGGCTTCCTATAAAATAGAGGATTGTATTTAAATTACTATGTCTGATTTTTAAATGCATTCACGGTTTCGGCTCTGTTATATTTATATGTTGGGATTAAATCCTATCGGTCGACACGCTCCCTTCAGTCTTTGCATCAACACTTGTTAGCTGTTCCTCATCACACTGTATTTACAGAGGAGACCAGTGTTTTTCTGTCCTGGGTCCCCATCTCGGGGATTCATTACCCATCAGCCTGAGAAGAATTAATTCCTTAACCCTCTTTTGAAAGAGTCTTAACCAACCTTTTCACGTAACAGTGCTTTTCGATAGTACAGCGAGTAGAGAGCTTGATTTGACATCTGTGCAGAGCCTGCTGACGCAGGTTCGAATCCCTGCAGGGCCAAACTCAGCCTTTGATCCGTCCGAGGTCGATAAATGAGCACCACGCATTGTGGGTAATAATAAGCAGCGTTCAGATGCTTGAGAGTTTGTATCACTATGTAAATGCTAAATTATTATCAAAAAATCTTATGCATGTGCTCTTAATCATTGATGGTACTGAGCATAGAACTTCAAAATGCACAACACACACCAATCAGTGCATGATCCATTCCCAAATAAGAGTGGTTCCATTCCTAGCCTCCACTGGTGCTTGCTGTCACATCTGTTGCGTTCGATGGTACGGTAGAGTCTTCCTTGTTGTGCTCTGTGGTTACCTAGAGTTCGGCACTTGAAGCTTCTGATAAGGTGGTCTCTGTGTTGTTCAGGCCTGTTCTTGGTGTGCGCTGTCTTGGGGGTCTATTGGGCTGTTGTCCGTAGTATTGTTGCCAAGTATACACTATTTCCAATTTGTAATCCTGGGTGTCTCTTCTGAACTTTATTTTCTCCAATTCCTGCTTGTATCTATCCAATTTATTGTTGGTGTCCTCTAGAATCTGTTGTAGTTGCTGTCCCGTTATACCTTTACTGATATCAGCTTTGAGGATTTCAATTTCTTGGTCTAGTAGGTCCAGGTTTTTGGCAAGTTCTTGTATTGTGAGCAGGATCAGATCCAGGCTGCATTTATTGAGTATTTGTCTCCATTGTTTCAAGTTCAGGAGCGAGCCCCACCCCTGTCGCTAGTCATATACTCATACTTACCATCCCTAACGCATACAGTTACGATCCACTAGATACCCGATTGAACATGCACTTTTCTTCCGCAATGCAGCATTGGAGTGAGACATTGCAACACTGCAATGATCCCAGACCAAGATGACACGCATGCTACGATCTACACAGTTGCAACATGTGATCAGACAGGGATAGGGACGCCCAACCGACTTTGTTTGGGAGCGAGCCCCACCCCCTGTCACTACTTACCATCCCTAACGCATACAGTTACAATCCACTAGACACCCGAGTTAACATACACTTTTCTTCCGCAAAGCAGCATCGGACATTGCAACACTGCAATGATCCCACACCAAGATGGTTGCCTCGTGGCACACCGCGCATGCGCGGGCTTTACTCGGCAACCACATTATATAAAAAAACCACACAGAGTTTGCGGGTCGGCTTCTCTGCTACAGACGAGCGGTGGGAGCTACTGACAGGTGAGCGCTGCCCATTCTCTATATGAGTAGTTCTGTTGAGCAGGGATGCTTTATGCACCCTACAGTCTCTATAACAGAGGGTCCCCACTGTATGGTGGGGTCCGCACAGTGAATCAATCATCTATACTCACCACGGACCAGTAGCCCTTTCTCTACCATACAATCGTTCTCTCTTGGGAAGCCGTCATTATGGGTGTTCCCCAGTGAATAGATGGGTATCCATGCTACAGTTTCTAATATGCCCTACCTTGCTTTCAGGTGACTGGCGGAACAACCACGTTTGCTCCCTCCCTCGCCCGATGGCTACAAGCTATACAGTGTCACTCTTCTCAATCCGGGCAACTTACTTTCGTAATCCAGACCTGTGATTCGGGACTGATACCTTGGACCTACATTCATGCAATGATCAAGACCCCAAGGTCAGTTATGTTTAGTATTAAACGCCTAACTGCATATTAAAATATTTAGTGATATAGTACTAAAAGACTCTTCAACCTTTATTCTCAGGTTGTATATGAGTGACAACATTGAAAACAGAATTGAACTCCATAAGGAACAATAGGCACCAGGCCCTGAAGACGTATTATATCCGAAACGCGTCGGCATACACATAAAGGAGCCCATTAGGATCAGACTTTAGACTTTGAATGATTATAGGAATGTGATTACACCTTTGTGAGACAACAACACAATTATGTACTTTACCACTGCATTTTAAGTGGCGTATGCATTATCTTTGAACCAGGAAATCGTTATGTCAATGGTGTATTAGAATTGACGTTCCTCTTTATTTTTACTATTGTGTTATAAATACTAATTAAGAATGAAAATCGAAACCAGTGGATTGTCTGTTTATTGATAATAGCTATCCTGACATGTTTACTCTTGATTGCAATTCATTGCTAGAAACCAATTCATTATTCAACAGGTATATTGAATGTGCTTACTTTATCTATGTAAAATTAGTGCTGTAAGAGTCAATACGGGTTCTCTATCCCCATAAAAGTGTGCTAGTGGGTCGCCTGTTAGCAATTAACAGGTTCTGTTTCACTTTGTTCCCCATTACAGTCTAGGGTGGCCCTTAGACTGTTCTGACCCATACGCACCTGAAATAATCTAATGTATGTACCATTAATTAAGGATTGAATAGGTGCTTTATGCGCTCCTATTAATGACCACAATTCAACTTGTTGCGCCCCCCCCTACCCTCCTTGCTCATTGTCTCCTAGGAGACTAAGCACAGGGAGTTTCGGGTACCTCCCTCACTTCCTGTCTACCCCAGACAACCGGGTGCCAGAGGCGGGTTTCTCTCAGAAACCCTGCCAAATGCGAAATGAACAAAGAGACCAAACCTGCTTTGGCGCACAGAGAAACTCTCTAGAAGGACCTTTCCATAAAGAACTGGTGAAAAAAGATCGGGCACCATTTTAGCAAAGATGGCTGGACGCCATTTTGAAAAAGATGGCTCCCGCGGTTAACGTTACCGTGTCCACGAACGGTTGCGGTAAATGTAAATCTAGGTAGTTCAAAACGAAACCACTGCCACCAGCCAGACAATTAAGGAAAGGGTGACCTAAAAAATGTTACATGAGCATTTAGACACAGGGGATACTAAGTAACCCCTCCAGCACTCTATTGTAAGATAGGGTGTGCTGGGTCTAGCAAGTACAATGCTAAGTAAAGCCAATTTCACTTTACTGTCCTGGGAAACAGTAGTTGAGTCCAGAGAAGGTATTTAAACCTTGGGGAATCTGGAAGGTGTGGCACTGCACTGAAGGTGCTTTGTGACACAGTTGTAAAATATGATGCCCATGGAATTGGTTAGACTGCACAACCAAAAAGAAACAGTGTATAAAATCACATTAAATACCTGAGAGAGTGGGGGAAACAGGGTCACACTCTCTCCAGGAAAAAAAATCAAGTCCTCAAAATCCAGCAAAGTTGCTAGGGATCTCTAAGGTGGAGGGAATTAACAATTTTTTGAGAATTATCCTTAACACACCCCATTAGTAAATTGATGGAAAACTATAAGCCATGTGTACATATTTAGAAAACTTATCTTTTAAATGTCAAGTTCTGGCTGCCCTGCTGTAGTAGACGGGCAGCTTAACTGCACCACACTCACATGCCTTCTCTCGACTAAAATAGCAACGGGTGATACTCTTGGTGGAGTGAAGGTACAGCAGCAGCACCCCACCTCAAGTGCCAGGGCCACCTAAAGGCCAGGTGTTTTCACATCTAAGGAAAATGTAATGATGTAGGCCATGTCAGGCACAACATATGTTGTCCACGGACATCATAATATGCCCCGAACATGTGGGTGTCTGCAAAAATCATAAAGCAAAATCGTTTGGGCCCTTTACTGCACCTATTGCATTCCATCCCACCTTACCTTATCTCCCTACCGATTGTTCATATGTAAAACAAGCATAGTGAATTATTTTGCAATGACCCTAGTTTCTTTGGGTCCACGAACATACCCTTGAGTTCTTGAACATTTTACTGTCTGTTAAAATAGGAAAACAAGCAACACCCGTTTTTGCCCTTTACTACATGTATTCAGCCACATCCTCTCCACCCCTCAGCTCCACAGAGGTTGTTTCATGTGTAAGACAAGTGTAATTTTGTGCATTTGAATATGTCCTGCAGTGTTGTCCAGAGACCAAGGGCATAGGCCGCAAATCCAACATGAAATTGTTTAATCATTTTTGACATCCCATTTTTCTGTTGACCAATCAGCACCGTCGGTTTGTTGTTGGTAGAAAATATTACGCTGCTCCCTGATTGCTCCATACTTGTCCACTGACACCAAATCAGGAAATAAGTCTGCAGACCAGAACGAGATATTGCACATTTCTTTTACCTGCTAATGGCCATTTAAAAAAAATATCCTGTACGGGTTAACACCAAATGAAATTTGCAAAAGCACGCTTTAAGGACCAGACCTCTGCTCCTCAAGAAGTTGGATGAAAATGCATCCTGGGGTAATGGCTATCGGTGTGACCGACATTTCGTTCCTCATTCAGTTGATTCCAGATTTTGAAGAAATTTGGCACACACTAGTTCCATAACTTTGCCCCCTTGATGACATTAAACCAAACTTTCCAAAAAGATTTAGAATAGAGTGTATATTTGTTTTTGGAACTTTGTGTGCACACAAGGGCGCGCTCGTGATCCCAGCCAAGGTGGCCACTTCTTGCAGAGTTCCCTGCCGTCTCTCGTAAATCCAGAATGAATCCCCTAAATTGACTGCGCTGCTAGATTTATTTTTGTAAAATTTGACTTGGTTGCAGCTCAGGGTATCGAATGATCCCACTTTCATCCTTCAGACCGCGCAGATGGCGTTGATTCGACTTGATACAGTGGCACCCGGCGAAATGCAGCAGTACCGTACTATACTTGGATGGTGAGGGAAGCTTGCATGATTGTCGGAGGACCCAAATGAGCAGCGGATCCAAGAGAGGCCCAACTTGGAGCCCACCAGCAACCGTGCCAGACTCTCCTAAAGCAATGAACTTTCATGCAGATCCTGATCAGCCTCTTCCGGGGGGACGGAACAAGTCTGATCCACAGTGGCTGAAAGCGGATTTATCCACAGTGAAAGCTCAGTGCTGCACCCGGGTCTGTGAAGGTCAGGTCGGGAGAGGGACACAATTACTACATCGACCGCGAGTCAGAGTCGGAAGACACACAACCTGGGGCGATAACTTTGTCCACCTGCAGTAGATACATTTGAACGAGGCCCACTGGTGCTGGATTGGTGATTGACAGTAATATATTCGGTTTTGACGTCGGCAACGCCATCAGGGTTTACTAATGGAGGAGAGTTGAAGAGAACCCTGTCCCAGCTTATCACACACTGAGTAGCTGTTGAGCGATACATGTTGTGGTGACATTTTGAGAGCAGTGAACCAGGTAAGTCGCGACTGCAGCTGTGGCATATTATTGCAGCCTAACAGCTGCTCGCTGCACCGCGGGGGCATCATGGAGAAATTATCTGATTGCTGCTTGTCGCATACAGCCGCCTGGCGGTGTGGGCGACTTTTTATCATTGGAGATACTCTTGGCATATCTGAGGATTGCGACTCTGGATTGTCCTGCTCTGATTTTGCTTGGGTTTGCTCGCGGGCACAGATCTGCCTTTTGATTCAATATATTTGGCCATCTGTAGTTATCATGTGAGGTGCCTGTTCAAGATGGGAAAATCTGATAGACATCAGTCTAAACTTCAATTTTTGACCCCTTCCCACCAAGACAGACAAAATGCAGTTCTGGATTTGTGCGCAGATGTGGAGTCGGACGCACTGTGCAGTGCTCCAACGGGAGCTTTGCAGGATATCAGGGCAATGTTTACAAAGGAGCTAGCAAGACTACAATAGTTGAATAGCAAACTCGACACCTTGCAAGGTAGATCATATGCAAGTCCGACGGAATAAACACAGTGACAGGCTGGATGCAGCCAAGACTCGACTTTCTACGGTAGCAGATGAAACTGCATCAACCTTCAGAGATCACACAAATTAAAAACATTAAAATTCCTTTCTTGTCAGGATTTTCACTTGTACATCTTCTGGGTGATTTATTGTTCACTCCGGGTCCCACTCCGCCGGGCTCAGACCCACTTTAACACAAAACCTTCAATTGGTCTCCCTCTGCCGGGCTCGTACCAAATCCATGTACTTTCCCAAACTTTCTCTACTTCATCAAATCGAAGACTTTCGACTGTGCCCAGGATTTTGTTTGACCCGTCGCAGGACCATTTAGATTCACATTTATTCATTCTCTTTCAATCGGTCTCCCTCTGTTGGGCTCGGACCAAATTTATATACGTTTGTCACTTCTCAGCTGGATACCTTAGAGACCTTCGATTGGGCACCCACGCTGTGCCGAACCACTCTGTCAAAGGTATTGTAGCTTGTTTTAACACATGCTATTTAACAATGTTCGTTCCAGTGCTCGCCATACAATGCTGCTGCTTGCAACCTTGGCTTCAACACAGACCGGTCTTGTATCGGTCTCCCCAACTCACTGGTTGTGTTGACTTCATTGAAGCGGCTTTGTTGTTGCAACTAAGGACGGTTGCTGGTGATTCTCCCCGCCTTGATTATTGACGTGGGAGGGCCCCAGATATCTTCGACACACAATTGCATAGTTGCTGCAGCGCCACAGAGGGCAGGAGCCCCCTGCAACACCAGCACCAGAATCTGCTGGAGCGGAATCGCTGCTTCTTTTTATAGCACCATCCTGTTGTGGGTAAGATTATATCTGCCAGGTGCTCCCAGCTGCATCTGAAGTTACCACCTACCTGCATCTCTGGCCTCTGCTACGACCCGATGCGCCCTAGTCCCAGAGCGGGCCAAGAACACCACGAGGAAGCGATCTAAAATGGCAGTATTCGTTCGTCTCCTTCTTTGTTGATGTGTTGCCTAGCAACATGCTGAACAGCTTATTGGCTGTTGTGCGGCCCATCACTACTTCCATGACCAGTTGCCACTTCAAGGCAAAAGCCAGATCCACTTCAAAGGACCACTTATAAGGACCATTTCTGTCCTTGCCTGTTCTGTTGCATCGCGGCCACTAGGCGCCAACCCCTGCCCGGCAGAACTCTCTTCACATACTTTACATGCGGTAAGCGATATCACTTTACTGACCCTTCATTCTTTACCACCCCCATTGTAATGGGGAACCTACTCCGTGAGACTAAACTGCCTACCACTATGTCTATCGAGACTCCGTACTGCCACCTTACTTTTGTTATCTCTGTTTGATAAGTAGCCCACCTTCACAATACTGCTAACGTTACCTTTTGCTGTACTGCTTAATCTTGCTATGTCGTGAATGTGTACTGTGCACCCAGCCTAGCTCACCTGCTCTGTTCTTGTATCACGATACAACCGCCTGCACCAATCTTATAGTCCTGTACCGGTCACTAGTACAATTCTAGCAGCCACCAGCCCTCCAGCATTCATCCAGAAATGATTTGCTTGACCCTCTACATCTCCTAGTCATCCTAGCTCGAGGCCCCTCGCATGTCGATACCTGCACAGTGCAACTACTGCAGTATCAACACATGCATCTACTTTTATTAACAGGCTGTATTGTATTTTCTATCACTTGCCACCTGCCTACAAGGGTTTCACGCCAATGTATTAATAATCTTTGTATTAGCAGTGTATCTTTAATCATTATATTGCCCACCTGCCACCCGCTTACAAGTGTTTGACACCAGTGTATTATTAGTCATTGTATTGCCAATGTTTAATTAGTCCTGGTATTTCCTATCACCTGCACAGTTGAGACACCCAGTCTATAGTGGGACTTCTCCCACCAATTAGCTCTTGCCTTGCATTGTACTCCATACCTAGCTAGCCACATCTGCATTTAATTGTGGTATGTGATGTCATTCTGAGCCTTCTGTCATAAAGACTTGCTCCAATTACTCATGAATTCCTGCTGCTGTCCACCGATTGTAAAATGTGAAGCTTGTGGCATCTGATGTGTTTAACTGCTCTCCATCACCACTAGTAACTATTGTGTTCCACAGTGCTTTGATTACAATCCCACTGCCCACCGCCAGCACTATGCACGCATACTGGATTTTGTTGCTAAAATTACTCTTTTCTTCACTTCATGTCAGATCGCAAGTGTGTGCAACAACCCCAAACAATTGTGACTAGCATATGGCTGACTGGACTAGCAAGGATATCAATATCTTTACTGCAATTATGTCCCCCAGACTGTACCCTCAGCTCAAAGACGACATCTACCTCTAACCATCCAATGTCTCCATGCCCAACTTTTGTTGACATCTACTACACAGCCAGGACCGGACTACAGTATGGGTTCTAATCGCATGCTACCCTCCAGCCTAAACACCTTCCACCTCTTACCTACCACTAATCAAACCAAGCTACCATGCTCGCCTTCACTCAGAAGCTCTAGACTTCCAGCCAGACTAACTAAACTCCATAAACTACCTTCCAATTCCTTCATTTAAACAAACCCTACCCCTACGGGCAACAACATCATAACTAATACTCACCCCCGAAACAAAAAATCCAATTTACCCTCCTCTACAGGCTCAACTTTTAAAACCTGTCATGGTACACCACATGTAATAATTAACGACCCCATCCACCTTCATACTAAAACATCCCAGAACAAACCACATATAGCAATTAAGGAACCTTCGCATATCAACGTCACCTTAATCAACGTCAGATCCCTAGTGGCACATCCCACTTAAATGGCAGATCGGATCACTGCTGAGGACTTTGACTTCCTCTCTATAACGGAAACATGGCTTCACACCGCCGAAGGCCCCACCTTCCTTCTAGCTATTCCAGATAAATATGAAATCATATGAGCAGACAGAGCTGACGCTAGAGGTGGAGGCATTGCTCTCATTGCCAAATCCAACTTTGCTATGAGAATTGACCCCTCTCCTGGCATTAATTCTTGTGAACTACTCACAGCTAAATTACCAATCTCCAATTCTGACACCTTAATTTATAGACCACCAGGACCAATTGGGTTATCCGAAGAAGACCTCTCTGTAATTCTCTCAGAACACCAAACTGGCCTCCCAAATTCTCCTGCTAGGAGATTTTAACCTAGGATTCAATGATCCTAACGATCACCACGCTCTAGCCATCTCTAGCGTACTAACAGAACTAGGGTTTACCCAAAAAGTGACCTAAGCCACCCATAACAAAGGGAGAACCGTTGACTGAGTAGGAGACCTCAACTGTGCAACCTCTATCACATATGGACAGATCACTGCTTGATATCATTTACCTTGCCAGCGAATATCTCGAAGTCCAAGGTCATTCCAATTGCAACACCACACCCCACGAGGAACACAAAGAATATTACCTCAGGTAAGCTTATTGCACTCCTCCTACCCACTCTTAACTTATTTCCAAACTCAACTAGTCCAGACAACCTAGTAGACGCCTATAATGTCACCATGACATAAGCTCTAGACATAATTGCCCCACTTAAGATAAGGAAAGGCAAACCAAAAGCACACTTGAACTCATGGTTCACCCCCCACCTAAAAGCGCTGAGAACGGAAAAGAGAAAGCTTGAATCTTTGTGGAAACTCGATCCTACTGAGGAAAACATACCCAACCTGATAATCTAGCTACCCTCTACAAAAAGGAAATCATTAATAACAAACAAGAATCCTATAATGGGAGGATCAACAAAGCTAGCTCAAGTTCAAAAGGACTGTTTACCATCCTATGGGAAATGGAAGCTCCCATCCCACGGAAAGACGAATGTCTGAAGGACAAACCCTGGTGCACAAGTATCCAGAACGCCTTACAGAACAAAATCTCATCACTCCAGAGTAAGATTGCCAATAAAAAAGCTAACCTACCTCTCTTAGATAAGCACAGCTTAACACTATCCCCTACCAGCAAACCTCCAAACCAGTTCAGCTTCTCCCAAGTCTCGATTTATGAGGTAGAAAAAGTAATCCTCTCACTCAAACCCTCTAATTATCAAGGAGACAGCTGCGCAGCACAGATAATAAAAGACACTGCTAGAGACCTAGCGCCCTTTATAACCAAATTAATCAACTCCTCATTTTCCTCTGGTACTGTCGCCTCTAACTTAAAGGAGTCCTGGGTCTTACCCCTCCTGAAAAAACAGTCTCTGGATCCATCAATCCCGACCAACTACAGGCCAATCACCACTGTACCATTTCTACTCAAGATCCTTGCCAAAGTAGCATATATCCAAATTCAGGACTACATGGAGTCAAACCTCCTCCTTGGTACCCACCAATCGGGCTTCAGACATCGTCATGGTACAGAGAGAGCTCTAGTAGACTTAAAAACACAGATAGATGAACTGAAGGATAAAAGAAAACGGCTCTGCTGTTACTTCTTGACCTTTTGGCCTTCTTTGATATGGTGGACCACCAAGTTCTCTACACACACTTGGCTTCTGCGGCGCACTTTTCACAAGGCGCCATTACCTGGATTAAATCATTCTTGAACAACAGGACCATGCGAGTCTTCTCGCCACTAGCAGCGGCAGACCCGATCCCGATAACCTGTGGTGTGCCACAAGGTTCTTGTGTCTCTCTGACACTGTATAATATATTCACAAAGCCATTGTTCGATGACCTAGACCATCTGGGTGTCACCTACACTAACTATGCTGATGACACCTAGATCCTCATACCTCTCTCGGGTGAGTATGACAAGGACTTGGCTTTGATAAATAAAATATACCTCATTATCTAGGCCTGGATGGCGGACCACGGCCTATGCCTAAATGATAAGACTGAGCTTCTAATACTCGGCTCAACAAGCTAGAATCAAACTACACCACCTTCATTATCGATGGCAATGCCATTAAAGTGGCAAAAGAAGTAAAGACCTTAGGTTGTTACCTCGACTCTGCCTTCACACTGAACAAACAAGTCAGCGCCATAGCATCTTCCACAGCTTACAGATGTAAGCTGATCAGAGCCTGCAAACCATTCATGTCCAAAGAAAGCTGCACCATTCTAGCAAGAGCACTTATCCTCTCCAAGCTAGATTATTGTAATGCTCTGTACTTGGGGGCAAGCAAACACATCATTAACAAAATCCAAATTCTGCAAAATAATGCTCTTAGAGCAGCTCATGGCATACCCAGGAGAGAACACATTTCGCACCTAAGGAGACAGATCAAATGGCTCTCCTCCAAGGACAAAATTATGCTTAAAACTCTATCACTAACACATAAATGCCTTAATCAAGCAGCCCCTACCTCTCTGAAAGAACCAATAAAAAAGCCACTACACGTCCCACAAGGACAATCAATTCAGCATGCCTGGTGGTGCCCAGATCCAGATTTAAGTTAAAAAAGGCAGGGGGAAGTAGTTTCCCGGTCATGGCAGCGCAAGTTTGGAACGCCTTACCCCTTTCACTGAGAGTCAACCAACCCTTCCTCATGTTCAGGCGCAACACCATTAAGTGGCTTGTCACAAATGACGCTAACGTTCAGCTCTAGCTCGGCATACACAAGTATCACTGACTACTCATTGACTATTCCGACTCCTATGACTCCACCTAGTAACGTCCCCCGTCTGCCTAGTAATTCTCCTATACTTGTACGTTTGTATATATGTTCCTTACTCTTGCTTTCCGCGTATAACTCATTGCAGCTATTGTATTATTGTATATATTGTAACCATTGTATATATCGTAACTAAGCAGAAAGTATACTTGTAACCTCTTATGCTAAGGCACCAGATACCCCCGGGTTGGGTGCGCCATACAAAAAAATAAACGAACAAACAGACCATGCAGGATTCTTCAGCCTGGTTTCCTGGTCTTACACTTTGTATTCTCAAGGTCTGTGGAAAGTAAATGTTCCGTGTCGAAAAGGTCAAGGGAATTTCCCTCCATGCGATCCCCTTCAGTTTTGCTGTCTTTCCTCTCCTGCTCAGCTGCCGTCTCGAAACTGCTGTTACCTCGTATGCTTTGCCTCGCTTAGAGTGTCCTCTCATGCTCCACCTTTTATCCGTGTGGGGAAGTGTAGTGGAAGTCAGTTGTGTTATTTCCTGACCTCACGTGACCATTGTATTGGGACAAGTCAGGTATACTGCTCGGGTATTGGTCTGTTTTCTCTCATAGTGGGCCATCTGTGGGGAAAGTGCTTGTGTTGTAAAGGTGGGGGGGGGTAGAGTTCCTAAATATCCTACCTGGTAGGATGGGGAAAAGGTGTAACAAGGAAGGGGATACCGCGTCTCACCATCAGTTTCGACCATCCTTGAAAGAAATTGGCATAGGAATAATCCTGGTAACTCCTCTGGTGGGGGCTCTGGTTTATTTAAATGTGCAGATCTCACCAGATTCGCTTTTGATTGGTACCGCTCAGCAGGGTTGCTCAAGCAGATGGTTGGGGTAGGCAGGTGTGGCTGGTCCCCGATCAGTCCTCATGTGATGATGCAGGACTGGTTCTGGTTCGTGGGGTGGGGTTCTAACTGGCAGTTTGGGGTTCTTGGTGGCAGAGGGGGTAGTATATAGAGAGTTTCTCATGTTGAGCATTCAGTTTCATGTTTTGTTATTTCGGACAGCAGATTGTTTCTAGAATGGTACTCTGATTCGTGTAAAATTATAGGCAGATCCACAGTTGTAGGAAGATGTGGCCCTTATATTTCCCTATGATTACACATGTGCAATGGGGTTGGTTAAGCTTTGTTTGTAGATCTGTTTTGTACATTGAGAGACAGAGACTGTCCCTCAATGCCCAGTATTGCACAAGGAATGTTACTAATAGAATTGCTTCCCCAGCATAGGGAAGCTACTAACCTCGTACAGTAGGTGGGAAACACCCAAACTCAACATTGATTTGTATTGTTAAGTCAGGGAAAGGTACAGACATGCTTTGCGAAACTGAATTGATTCCTCACTAGACCCACAGGTTCCTTTAAACCAAAGCACCAAACCTATATAATGGGGAGCAAAGTTAATTTGGTAGGCACAGGATAGTAATCGGGAACAAGGGGCCCTCTTCCAACGGCACAGATTCTCACACATACTCACCAATATACTGACTCTCGCATCTTCACCATAATACAATAGAATGCAGCTATCCGCCACAATCAGTTCGGCCTAGCTGCACACATAATTATACACCACCTTGCACATCTCAATGACCTTTGAAAGCAGCTATCGCCCACAATAAATTTGGCTTAGCTGCCCACATATTCTCATATACAATCCCCACCTCTGCTAGAATGCAACTAGCCCCAAGACAATTTGGCCTACCTGCACCTATAATACTGGTCTCACACAACCTTCACACTACCTCTAGCATTATAATGCATCTAGCCACCTCCTAAAATTTGATTTAGCTGCACACATACAGAGTACACACACGCACTACTTACTGCCTTACTTTCTGCACTGACCTGGACTACTGTCCATGAGAGTGTGCAACCCACAGCGCGTTGAGATCGCACCAGTGGTGAAAGTTGCTATACAAATGCCCAATAACATAAAATTGCCTTCTTGGTTCTTTATGGTGAGTAATGGAGTATGCTGCATGACGTGGAACATCTGTGGTCTTAATTGCCCCTCGAAAACACAGAAAGTGTTGTTATACTTGCAGACATCAAGTGGATGTCAAATTTCTGAGGGAACACAACTCTCCCCTATGTACGATACAAAATTTGCCAAGCCTTGGGGTTGTCATTGGTATTTTTCCTCTTTTTCGCATTACTCCAGGGGGGTTTGTATTATTGTGCAGAGAGCATCGAGGTTTTGCATTATTGACATGGTGAAAGACTCTGAAGGAAGTGCGTTTATTGTCACTAGGATGATATATGGGCCAAGTTTGCACGCTGGTTAATAATTATGGGCCCAATACTGACTCCCTTGACACATTGAAATGGGTTGGAATGCAGCTACTGAAATACTCATCTAAAATTATAGTCTGTTCGGGTCACTTTAATGCAGTGTTTGTTGGACACTGAAATGAACAGAACTGTGGGGATATACATAGAACGATTTCTAAAGCTATGCAGAAACACCACATATTTGCTCAACTTGCGACAAATTGATATTTGGATGGCCCGTCATCAACACGAGGGGGGGTTAAACATATAGATCAGCAGTACATCAATCGGCGTCCTGACTAGATTATTTTCTTGCATCAGAGAGAGGTGCAGGTTGGGTTACAGAGGGTTCTATTCGGGCTCACAAATTGTCTCATCACGCACCTGCAACTATTAGTGTGGCTATTGCTGGAAAGAACAGAGGTGGTAATAATTGGATTTTCAAGAATGAGAGCATTACTGATGTAGTGTTTCGGGAATCCATTCAGGGAAGTATCACTCATTTCTTTCGGGAAAATTTGGGGTCAGTGGTCTCTCATTCTGTGCTTGGGAAAGCCTTTAAATGTGTCCTCTGCATGGAATGTATTGCCAAGGAGGCAGGCATACTGAAGACTTTAAGGGCTAAGTTGGCCAGTATTGAAACATTGCTTCAACGAATGGAGGTGGATGCAGATTTCTTCATGGACCCTGTTAAACAGGCGCAGTTTCATAAAGAATCAGGGACCTTTAGAGAGGCTGCTAATAGGGAAATGACATTTTTACACAGACACCTGTCCATCAATGCGGGGAAGGTCAACGCCCGGATAGACCATTGGCTCGAGCTGTTAGGTTGTTTCTCCTAGATCTCACATTACAGTTATAAGAACTCATTCATGAGCTCTACAGCACACAGATGATGAAATTACGCAAGTACTATAGGAGTCTGTACTCTTCCACTGCAACAGCACTACATTGAGCGATTGAGGGGTTCCTCAACCAAATAGCACTGTATTGGTTTACTCGGGCAGAGAGGGAGTGGTGTGGTAGCCTTGTCACTACACAAGAGGTCCATAATGCCATAAAGAATCTGCCATTAGGGAAAGCCCTGGTCCCGGACGGCTATACGGCTGACTTTTGTAAGGCCTTCTCAGCGAGTTTGGTACCACACCTTTTGGATGTGTTTCAGCAATCTTTGTCGGACGGGAGATTACCAGAGTCAGTGAAGGAAGCTGTAGTTACACTCTTCCTGAAGCCGGGGAAAGAGGCGCAGGAATGCTCATCATATAGGCCGATTTCACTTATAAATATAGATAATAAAATATTGATAACGATTTAGGCCTCTAGGCTAGCTATCCTAATGGTTAAATGTGTGAAGGCTGACCAGGCAGCGTTTATTCTGGGGAGATCAACATCTTATGTACTACGCAGAGTATTTGGGCTGTTATCGGCAGTTAATCAACAAGTCCCTGTGGTTGCTGCCCTTCTGGATGCTGAGATTTTCCATATTGAGGTACCAGCTGATTTGAAATATATCACAATCACTGCCCAAAGCCACCTTGCACCATCAGACTCTGAAGTCTGGAGAGTGACAATCCTTTTTGTTTTCTTTTTCCATACAAAGTTCAATAAGTGTACATCAATGTCCAAAAATATCCTCTTAGGAGTGGAGATTAGTCAGTGTTAACAACCGCTTAGGAAGATCATCATTTAAAAATGTTTTTATTCCCTAGAAGAAACAGGTTCAGCAAGGATCACCTCTCCAAGTCATATATCATGTTGTACATCATCAGGTCAAGTTTTAGCTTTACTATTCTTTTGGCAAGACAATCCCCAGGAATTTAATAGAGGAGGAAGTGAGTTGAGCGTACTTACTTGTATGCCAGTTTAGCTGTACTCTGATAGGCATTTTAACAGATTTGTTCCTAAATGATTTTCAACCACAGAGGGTGCTGAAACCATTCACGATCTGATCGATTCAGGGAAAGTTGTGTCTATGAAAAAAGAAGCATGTCATCTGTATATAGGAGGATTTTCACAGGTAGAGAATTGATCTTGAGGCTTTTGAACACTGTGCAAGAGGAGAGGCAGTAAAGAGCATCCCTGCTTTGTGCCTCCATTTAAATCAAGTTTCTCTATAGGACAGTACTTGTGCTATACAGCATACATAAAGTCCTTTAACTAGGCCTATGAGTTTCTCTACAAAGTTCACAGCAGTAAGGGTCTCCAGCAGGAACCTCCCAAATGATGGTATCCAAAACTTGGCATCCTCTCTCAGAATGTCTCACAACTGGTTCTTTTGTTTGCAATAATGTGTACTGTTTGCAAGGAATCTTGTGTGATTAGGGGGTTTCCTATGCTTCATGAAACAGGCCTGATCAGGATATAAATTATTTGGCATTATATTTTTGAGTCTTTTTATAAGTATCTTAGTTAGGATTTTGCTCTCTGCATTCATCAGGGAAATCGGCTGATAGTTGCCCCAAGACGCTGCATCTCTTCCTGCTTTCTGTATGACATTTATTACAGATCCCTGTGTTCATGCCATCCAGGTAAACCGTGCAGAGGCTCTGCTTTCGTTCATCAAGGAATTTGATATAGAATTTTGACAGACGGTCTTTTGGGCTAGAATACTTGTTCTTTTGCATGTTATGAATAGCGTTCTTGTCCTTCGGGTAAATCATTTGGCTAGTGGTTCTGAAGTGGAAGATCACAATCTCTTTTTGATCCTGGGTTAGTTGCTGTAAAGGTTAACGCTAAGTATAAAAGTGTCTTGCCCATGTTTCCTTTGAGGCACTTAATGTCATTTCTCTTTGGCCAAACCATTTTACCTTTGCGCAAGCAGGAGGCAGCATTTGCCCCCAGAATGCCAATATTTTGCCAGATGTAGAAGAACTGCTCCTCTGCTAACTGCATGGAACTTGCTTAGTTCATATTTGTGTTTCACAGTCATTACTTTGACCTAATCATTTATCCTGTCTCCACCTTACTATTCCTGCAGCAACCTCAGTTCCTTATCGATGCTCTCTTGCTTGCTTCTGTGCCCCACCAAATAAAACTGCCTAATGCATAGGCTGTTTCAGGTATTTCCTGCATTTAAAGTAAAATAGTTGCAGATGTCTTCCCATATTTCTGTGCAGATGGTTTTTGCACATCAGGAAAGTGACATCCATTCTCCACAGCAGACAACCTTTTTCATTTTAGCAGCAATATATTACTAAATGGTCAAAAAGGTGCTAGTTAACTGTACCAACCTCTTGAACACCTAGTATAACCAACAGGTTATTAGGGAAAAGTGTATGTTGGACTGGTTATTTTGAGGTGCCGAAAAGAAGATGTAGTCTTTTCTACAGGATCTAGTAACCACTAGACGCCTACTAATTTAAGTTCTTATAAAAGTTTTGATTGAACTGTTTTGTCGCTCTTCTTTTCTGATCCAATTTGTTTGGTGGTGTCTAGCTGTTAACTAGTACCTGACTTAGGTCACCCCCAAGCACAATATCTGGGACATTATGGAAGCGTTCCTTGTTTAGTAAGTCATAGACCGTTCTGGTTAAGTCTAGATTTGATAAGTAGACCTTAACTGAGAGGAGTTTAGTGGCTAGAGGCATGTGGACTATCAAAAATGAGCTGTTGACGACATATTCAACTTTCTTGCTATTTTAGTTTTGGCTTTTCCTTAATATTTAGATTCCATTCGTGTTAGTGGTGTGGAAGAGGTGGATTTCCTCAATAGTCCAGCAGTGTTGCATTTTGCTGGCTTCATCCTCAGTCAAAAACGTTTTTCTGAAGCAGGGCCATGTTTAGTTTGGCGGTCTTTAGACAGTTAATATTTTTCCTTCATTTGGTGAGGTTATTCACTACGCAAACATTCCAGGCTGCAAATTCTAATCCTGGATTTGTGATGGCTCTGGACACTACAACCATCTACCACTATAATGAACGTGAGGGATTTCAGACAATAATTTCCAGTTGCACTCTAATAGTCCCTGAGCACTTTTTGACGTAACTATATCCAACTAATACAACTCTGCAATAAACTAGGTACTACTACCCCCTCCACCGCAGGACTCATTATACAGCTAGCTACCCAGTTCAAGCACGTTTTGACCCTATGCGGTTAAACAGAACAAAAACAAAAGAAGAGAAATTTGGTCTAGCATAGAAATAACTGTCCACAACTGTATGGGATACAGCCCCGTCCCGTATCGGCCTAGGGGACAACACACTAGTTCTGTGTAAACTAACATCTAAAATCCAATATTATCAGATGCAAATTGACAGTAGAAATCTAAGTAAAACCAGGAACCGCAAACATCCTTACACCTTTGCTGGCCTTGATAACAGAGAATGAAAGTTCCTCCATGGTGGGATTGTTCAAGAACACATGTTTTTCTTGTGTGTGCTTTTTGGTGTTTAGTTTGTTCAAGGTTGCTAGAGCTAGAGCCAGTGGTTCATATTTTGCGGCATCACCAGACAAGTAAAGTTTTAAAGCTGGGGAAGAGAGAAGAGTGCCCTTATCTGTATGTCCTTTACAACTTTTCTGATGTCATTAAATATTCTCCTGAATTGGGACTCAGCTGGTCAGCAGTCCGATAAATGGCTAGGGGGACCCCATTCCACTTCATTGCTTTTTCTTAACAGCCTACTGTAATATTACATCTTTGACTGAGAAATTGAGGAAGAAGGTTATGATCTGTGCCTCAAACCCTTGTGCTCGGGACTTCCCTGCCCTGAATACATTATCACTTTTTGGTTTATCAGGTAGGAGATCTTTAACTGCATCTCCCAATAGTTTCACCACAAAGGTACCTTTCTCTGGGTTGTTGCATTGGGGCCTTTGGGCACACCCCTAAAGTAAATGATTTTTAATCTCACCGTGGAGTCCTTTATGAAGACAGAACTGTTCATGGAGGCAACGTCTCTTTGATTGGCTGAGCTGCCTTCGCAGCTGTCATTCATCTCACTCTCACAACACTGTCCTGTCCTGTGCTCTGTAAATGTGCTCATTGGGGATTATAAATTCTGATTCTTATTTTTATTGTCTGCGATCAGTTTTCACTCCCACTTCCGCATTCCAGATTTGTTATCCTCCGTGTCTCAGTAGTGTTTCACTACAACTACAACCGTGTAAGATTTCTTATTTTCCATACTTTGCCAAGTTTAATCCAGACTGTGTATTTCCCAAAACGGCATTTCCGCTTGCAAGGTTCCTCTAACAGATTTTCAACTCTATCTTTCCCTATTGGTATCAAAACTGCAGGTTTGACAACATGGACGTCAAACATGGAACAGTTTCTTATTGCCTGGTAATGATCCCTAGTTTATTCCTCTTCACCCTCCTTCTCCTCAAAGTGATTAGCTTTTCTATCATTCCCGTGTCAGCTGCTTTTTTTGTACAGAAGTTGCTCCATATTTTTGATTGCTACACTTTGGTTGTGTCCTACTGGTTTTTCTTTGGCGGCCTGCTGCACCACAATCTGTTTCCTAGTATCCTGATCTCAGGTAGTATCCCCCTCATTAGGGTTTCTGTGTTATCATGTTCACCTTGGTATCAGCTACTCGGCTTTATCCCACTGGTTTCTCTCCAAACATCTCCAGTTGATTTTCCCTCATGGCTGTTCACTCGCTGATTGTGCTAGGTTTTGTCCTCTCCTCCTCTCCATAGTTTATATCAGGCAGATAGGCATATGATTTGGGATCGCACCAGGTTACACAGACATCCTCGCAGCTCCCCAGCGTTTGCATCTCAGACACGTGATATCCAATTCTTGAGTGGTTGTCGTGAGCTCAAGATATCTCAACTGCCCCTCTAGCTCGATGCTGAAGCATCATCAGGTCTCTGCTGTGTTCTTTCACCCCACCCTACCCCACCCTCTATCTTCAGCCCTTCTCTGCATCTCCCAGATCCATGAGTTGGTTTACCATGCCTGGAAAGGAAAAAATACTGTTTCATGTGCAGCGACACTGCAACTTGCCACAGCGGTGATAAGTAAATGAAAACGTATCAAAGTTGAGCTGGTCATTCTACAATGGTTCAGTATGTTGTTTGGACAAATGACACTACAACTCTGTTGTAATACTGATTAGTACCCAGCGAGGGTCAATCAGATTGTAACAAACAATCTGCTTGGCCCTTGCCAGGGCTTTATTCGACTGGGAATCCCTCTCCCGACGTTCCTTTCCTTTGTCCCATGCGGGTGTGTGTGGCAGCACCTCAGCCAATGAGGAGGATTGGAACGGGGTAATCCCCACTCTGGGCCACCACACGGCTGGAGGCTGCCATGTCCCCATCCATATCCAAACAATCCCCTCCCCGCTCTCCCAACCCCACTTGCCTTCTTTTTGTTCCATTTCGGGAGTGGACGCGCTGGGAAAACCTCTGTATCCAGCGCGTCTGCTCCCGATCCGCGACAGGCCATCATGGAAAGGAAGAAGGGACTGCACATAGTCCCTTCTCTCCTTTCCATGGCAGGCATTTTCTTTGATTACATTTTTACTCTTTTTTTGAAAGGCCGCCATGGAAAGGGAGAGGGCCCTTCTCCCTTTCCATGGTGGCCATTTAATATGTTTACCTTTTTCCATTCATTTTGAATGGCTTCCATGGAAAAGGAAAACAGACTAAATTTTCCCGTCCCCGGCAGCCATTTTTAAAAAAGGTTTTTTTTTTTCTGTTTCCGAAACAATGCTCTTAGTACCCCGGTCTTGTAGGCCGGGGTACTAATAGCAATAAGCCCCTCTATGTGGTGGCCTTACCGAGTCAGGTAATGCCCACGCATCTCGGGGGTTATTGCTTAATTAACTGACCCAGATGAGAAGTTCTGTAACTGTTCCAAGAAAAATATGCTAAAAGTGAGAAGTGCCGTGTCATTCCCTATGCATGTGCACCAACACTTTTAACAGTGTGGTTAATGTTCCATGAATATAGCAGCCTTCCTTAGCAGTGCTGGTAGCTTCTAAGACGACTGATCAGTGTGCATTATAACTCATCACAATACTACAGAGGGATCTGAGTGTGTGGCCATTTTATCCTAGCCGCTTCAGCTGTAAATACCAACAGCTACTACAACCCCCTTCACACACAGTCTTAAAAATGCATATATTAACACTGCACTTCCACATACTCTGTACACAAAAGCTTTTTACTGTAATAATAAGAGCCACAATGATTGGCTTTACAATGCTTTTTTTCTGGTGATACCTACACAAACCTACTGGTTCTGTTGGTCTACTCTGGTGCAGTGAAATGTGCTCCTTCAGTTAAACTGAATAGATAACCAGATTGGTGATAACAAATGTTCGGCAAGAACATTTCTACCATAAGTAACTCATTTTTATCTCCTCTGTAGAATGAGCCTCTCCAACGGTGCTGCAGTTGGCTTCGACATTGAATGGTCTGCAAACTTCTCTAAAGGAAAAGTAGGAAAGGTTGCCTTGATTCAGCTGTGCACCTCTGAGAAGAAATGCTATTTGTTCCATATCTCCGCTATGTCTGGTGAGTACTCTTTTTTTTATTTATTTATTTTTAATTTTTTTTTTCCTTTTTTTTTTTTCTTCACATGAAATGATGTGCAGGTCCTCTAGAAATAAACACTCAATGAAAATCTACCACTGATTAATTATTTACTCAATTACTCCTAAAGACCATACCTTTATCAATTTGAGCACCAACTGACTCCTCTGTTTAGCCCCTTTGAAACTAGAACTTTGTTTGAAAAGCATATGCTGGGAAGGTGTCTCGGGGCAACATGTCTGTCTTGGAGGCAAGACAATGTCCGGCAACATAGATTTGAATCTGGGTCCCGCTCTTAGCGACTGGTCTCCGGTAATGAGCACGTTATAAAAGATTAATTATTCAATATGACTACCCCCTTTCAGCTCAACCTCACCCATACTAACCTGTGGTGTTCCCCAAGGCTCATCCCTCTCACCACTACTCTTCAAAATCTACATGTCTCCTCTCATGATGCTCACACGACACAGGTTTACTTGCTGCAACTTTGCAGAACACACTCAATCATCTACGAGATCGCCAGCAGTAGAGACATAGACCAAACATTTGTCAGTTGCCTCTCAAAAATCAATGCATTGATGAGCAACAACAACCGTAAACTCAACCCGGAAATAACCGAAATCCTGATAAACCCACACTCAGCGACTGTTTTTTTCTGGGCTGAAACTACCAACACCATAGCAAAAACACTTGCATGCTCCCCCTCTCCTCCCACTAACAAACCAACCCCTCTCTTATTTTAAGATCTGCCAAACCACCTGTGTACCATGGAAATGGCAGTGATGCACAATATAAATCACACTATCATAATACTCATATGAGGAGTGATGAAAGCAATAGCATCAAAGACTGTTTGAAATGTTCCATTACACAGCTAGCCCACTTCCTCCTGAAGAGATTTCCCAGCCCCTGGTGTCTTGTCAAGCACTTGCACTTTTCCTTTTGACTTTTTTGCATTTTCCTTTGGAAGAAATCGCACTCATCAAATGCAAAATGCCCCTTGACTCCACATTTCAAAAGCTTCTGTCTGGACTAGTTTCACTAAGATTCTCACAATTACCTACATACGCTCATATCGTCCTTTAAATATTCCACAGATCTGTAAAGTTGTAATAAAACTGCTTTCGCAGTACAATGTTCGGCTGGGTGCCTGTGACAAAGCTACATTGTGTAACCACCGTCCTTCAGCGTGCTGAAGGGCTATGGCGACCAGGGTTGGCCACCTGTCAAGTGAAGACTTACTGGCGGCTGTAAACAGGGTATTTATAAGAGCCCCTCCATGAGTTATGGGCCATCATGCCTCTTAATGTAAGAGCTAAGGGTGGCACAGCTTGTACAGTATAAGGAGGGATTGATCAGACATCTGCAAAAGACTCATGGGGAAATACCAATATCTTCCCTAGTGTCCTGGAAATTAAATACGATGACAATCCATCTCCACAGTCCATGGCCAGATGTCGTTAGACGATGGCTACCTAAATTTAGACTTGTAGTCCCCCCACTTTTGCAAGAACCATCGCTTCATTGGGATGAAATAAAAGAATTATATCTTTTTGCCCAGAGCAGGGAGAATCAGAAATGCACTTCTGTATGCATCAAGTATGCCCAGATTAGGGCGTGACTCTCTTGCCACTATTTAGAGCACAAGGAATTGGACGGTGCACTGCGGTACTCATATACCGCAAGCAAATAACAGACTTTTTGTTCGCAAGGACACTGTAATGTTACAAGATCACAGTAATGATTAAAGTTAAGACAATAGGCGTTTTTAATATTTCTTTTCTTTGATCAAAGTTTTAATATATGCTCTTGCTGTATGATTTTAAGATCGTTTTTTTTCAAATTCAGGTTTTTAATTTTTAATTATTGAATGTACTTTTGACGTATTTTACTGATATAAAGTTGCTACTGAACACTGAAGTCCACCTAGTTTTGGAACCTTTCATCCGACCCATTCAGTAAATGGAACTACTCAAGTCCCAGCGGGTCTTTCATCAGGCAGAGACAGGGGCTGCGTTATTTCAGTAATATATCTCCAAGACAAGTCCACGCTCTCGAAACTGAGCCACACGTTACCTTCTCCCACTAGCTCTAGGAAGGGCATGGGGGACATGCTTGTGGAATACAGGAGTAGTTGTTGGCTTTAGCTGGACTCTGAGGTACATCTCACACTACGGAGCTGAAATAATACGCCTGCCTGACTTCAAATTAACAGCACAACCTTTTAAGCCATTGGTAATCGCTGCATACCACCACATTAGCCATAATTGCCAACAAGAGACCTTTAAGCAGCTGCAACTGAGAACCCTCATAGATCAGCAGCAACATCAGTTAGACAGGGGTAGGAAAGGGGAATAAGTAATCACTGAAATTGCCATATGAAATGGTAGGGGAACAACCTTTCTGAAATTAGATTAAGCAATAAAAGGGCACAGGAGACTTAAAAAAAAGCTCAGGGTTTGACAGATGGTGTCACTGACAGTATTACTGAGAAAAGACTCTAGGGTAAAGCGGGATGCTGCAGATCAGAGCCTGCTGAGGTCTATATCTGAGACCATTTTCAGAGACAGCTTTTGGTGCCTGGGGTGGCGTATAGCTCCTGAAGGGGCACCGGTCAGATAGCACAGCGAGTAGAGCGCTTGCTTTGACATCTGTGCAGAGCCTGGCGATGCAGGTTCGAATCCTGGCAGGGCCAAACTCAGCCTTACATCCTTCAGAGGTCGATAAATGAGCACCACGCACTGTGGGTAATAATAAGCAGGGATCAGATGCCTGAGGGTTCGTAGCGCTATATAAATTCAAAATTATTATTATTATTATTAAGATTTCTAAATGAGTCATGGGTAAGCAAGCTCACGCTGGGTGGGGAATGTTTACAGTAAATTATTCTAAATGTTTCCTTACATGAGCACAAGCGACCGAGCGTTATGAATTAGCCCCCCAAACTCCTTGCCATGTTATGAAATGACACTCGGAAATGGACAAATAAATAATGAATGTGTGTTAAAAACCTTGAACCAAATATAATTCCCCACTAAAGCAACAATGCAAAGACACTAACAATCACAAAGAATGGATTACCAAAAGCTTCCAGTTCAAAAATGAGTGAGAAGTTTAAAACAGATTGCAGCAAAATTACACTTTGGAAACTTTGCAATTTTTCTAATTCCCGCCTGAAATTACCCAAATGGTTTACACTGATATGGAGTGCATTTTTGGTTGGCGGACAGAGGTGTAGCACAGCAACAATATGGAAGTGAAAATAAGTCTCTAGCTGGTAAATTGGACGAGCTGTGCAAGATATAAAAAGGTGCGCTTTGAGTAAAATGGAGCTGTGAAATAGGAAAGGAAATCAGTTGTGAAAAGAACAGTTTTACTTTACACTAGAGTATTCAGGCTAGGCCACCAAAGATGGACACAGTAAGATCCAAGGTTGATTTGTGAGTTCAACCCTCTCACCCCAACGCCCAACCCTGGCGGAAACCAGTCTGATCACTCGAAATATGACTAATGGCAAAGGATGACACAAGACTAAATTACTAAATAGATGGCGCTAGCACTAGAAATCAAGGGCAGGGTTGCACAGATAATTCTGACAGTTTTACGAGTTACCAGGATAAGGATAGGATGGCTTGGAGAGTGGGATAAGGACAAAGACAAGATATGCTATGGGTTTCTATGGGGTGGCGATTATACTCACAGTCCACTTTTTAGTTTTGGGATTTTTGGACCGTCAACAGGTTCTGGTCACTACATGGCAGCACTCCTGGCAAACAGCTGGGCAGTTCTGGTCACCGGATGGCACTTCTGGACTGGCAATTCTGGTCACTGGATATTAAAGGTCAGCTGGATGGCAGGATTGCAGCGAGCATGCAGTTAGGGGGCAGCAAGCCAGGCTGGTTCAGGATGCAAAAGGTACCACAGCTTTCCCCTTTTTAATGAGAGATTAGGGGGTTTTCAGATTTGAGGCCTTGCTGGGAATAGGATCAGCACTGCTAGGGTTTTGCAGTGGGCCCTGGAGTAGGGTCAGCAATGCTTTCGCCTTGTAGTTGGGGTCTGGAATTTGGTTGATTAATGGAACAGGAACGCAGCGCAGGAACTTCAGGAAGAGTGTGTGTCTAGAGTCTTGTCAGGGACTCTTATGTATAATGCTAGTGACATCATAGACTATATTGCTGGGCCGGCTTAGCTAAGCCCGCCTTTAAACAATTGGATTGGACAATTAATGTTGGTTGCCTCCCCTGGGTTGTGACTCAGTTCAGGAGGTTGCATTTTATGATGTAAAAAGACTTCCTACAGACCATTTTGCCAAAAATCTGTCATATCAGAATTTACACATTTTGTACAGTTGTGGCACCTTGATAAATGACATAATCAGGTTACATATTTTATGTACAGAACAGCCGTCCAATCCTGAAATCTGTGAGACATTGTTTTGTCCTTTTAATCATTTTTGGATATTTTCAGTATGAAATATTCAACCTAAAATTCTATAACTTTAGACACGTGTGGATTATCATCAGGTATGGCAGTATTAAAATTTGCATTTGGAACATGGATACTTTTGTTGTAATCTGCAATACTTTTTAACTTCTGTTCCCCATGCGGCAATGAAGTCTATGACATCTTGGATGAAAGCCCATAAAATCACTTTTTAACATGCAAACTTTAAAAAAAAATCCAAATTCTTGCTGCAGCGATAAAAAGTCTTTAAAGTGTATTTATAAAATAGTCTTTGGAAGCAAATGGCAGTCCTTTGTCTTGCATTGGACCATTTATTTTATTTTTCAGCTGCCACCAACTTTTACTTCTGCCCTGTGTGGGGTGGGGGTTCCCAGTTTGATTGAAGGTTTTATGGCCCCCCCTTCACTTCACAGGTTAGTGTCCCAGGACTTCTATTGTACCAGCCTGGAGCACAGACAAATGTCCGACGAGCGTGTGAACTTTCTCTGTCCTGGTCCATTCAAAGTTTTTCAAGCTAGCAATTATCACTTTCGTGTCCTGGAAGTTTATGGTGTGGCTCCCTTCCTAGAGGGAAGCTTTAACTATGCCAACCGGAATAACCTATTTTTGACAGCTTGCAAATTCAGCCAAGGCAGTTTAAAACCTTTTTCTGATATTTGGTCCTGAATTAAAACAAACCTGTGGAATAAAATAGCCCATGTATGTATTTTCATCAGCAACAAAACCCCTTCACATTGCTAAATATGCAGGTTTTCATTCGAGTGTTTATTTTTTAAATTGCCCTTTTTCTCCTTTAGTTTTGCAAAATCCCATTTTCACACGTGTTGAAAACTGTTAGCATTTCCTTTCAAATTCGATTTTGCCATCTGACTTCCCAATATTGTCTCATAGCCATAGTTATCTTCTTGTAGGCAGTAGTTTATTTGAAGCACAGATTAATTGAAACTGACATGGCTCAGAAACTGGAGTCTCTTTTGAACTACTGAGCTTTGATACATTTGTAAAGAAATGAACACGTTTTCCCCGTGCAAGTAAAACTGAAGTTCCTTGTTGATTTCTCTCAGAGTTGGTTTGACAGGGCCTGTCATTCAGAAATCATGCCTGGTTTTCCTGAGGCACAATGAGATACTGGGCATGGCAGGGCCTTATTAATCAGTGATTTAAGGAAGAACAGATGGAAATGGCGACAGCAGCATTATTTAAAAGGTGAAAAGTTTCCTTTATAATGGAGTTCTTCGGCTTTCAGCAAAGCAGTGCTGCCTTTTCATTCCATTTCTTTTGTACAGGTAAGAACACACTGGCACGCTCCCTTAGTATGTCCCCTTGTTTCATCCTGCCCCTGTATGCAAGTAAATGCCATGTCATCAACAGTACACTACATGGGAGCACTTTATACCATTTTCATAAGGCTGCATCCGCAACCTATCCATGCTAGTACCAGTCACTTGAAATTAAATGCATGAATCATGTAATGTCTATAGGCCTGCTGGGGCCTAGGGACCCAAGCTACTCCTCACTGATGAGGCCCAACAAGGCCGAAACATGTTTGGGGATGCTCGTAGTCTTGTGCAGAAGAAATATGACCTAACAGTTCAGCATGGACTGTCCCTTTTGGGGTGGAACCAAGCCTGATTTACATATGGTCTTTCCACTTCTGTAATGGCTTGGCAGGCAAAGAACGATGGTCTGGAGCGTTGCCCATAGCAATGCCAGAGGTTAAATTAATTCTAAACATTCCAGCCATCACCTGTTGTGTCTTATGATTCAGCCTTCATGCATAGGATTTTCAAGTGACCGTAACTGGCATAGATGGGACAACCTATCTATGCCAGCAATGGTCACTTTAAATCCAGTGGCAGTTGGTGATTTTTTTTGTTTGAGGGTAAATGTATTTCCCCCAAATATACCAGAGTGACAGAGCATAGCAGGGGAACTCGAAGCAACCTAGAGGGTTGTGGGTATTTTCCCCCCTCTCGGAGATTGTTTTTTTCTTTTTAAATAGTGGGTTGAAATGGTGCATCATACAGCACACCTTTCTGTGTCAAACTGGGTAAAAAAGCAAGACAGTTTGCAAGTCACCAAAAGTACAAACAAGCATTGCCAATACATTTTCATGATGCCTTTACCCACAATATATGCCAGTATAAAAACATGTTCAATATGTTCACACTGGTTGTGCCCATGCATTTTCATGCTGGCTGCACCAATATATGCCAGAATTCCTATATACGAACATACTCCTTTGCATTGCACATAATGCCAATAATGATACTGTAAGAAAATATGTCCAACCTGATTGTGCCAATACATTTCAGCATCCCAACATAAAATCTCACAACCTTTTAGCTTTGCCTTCAAAAATGTCATTCCACGATAAGAAAATGTTTCCAGACTGGCTGCACAATGCTGTCCAGTCTAGACACGTGAAACACTTATTTGCTTTATCCTTGATGCCAAATAAACAATGCCATGCCACAGTAAGAAGCTAGGCTGTGCATAAGAATTCCAGTCTAGCCAAGTATAACACATAACATGCTTGCTTTATCAAGGCTATCAGGAAAAAATGTCATGCCACAGTATTCAATTGCTGCCGGTCTAACCACATATTATCACATATCATCCTTGGTTTATCATAGATGCCCAGTAAAAAACATCATGCCACTTCAGCAATCTCTGCTAGAGATTTATGTGACCAACTTCACCAGTTGTATGGTTGGTCATGTAAAACCTACATGCCCAAACCCATACTTACACTAATATAACACATACATACATGTACTGCTACTCACTCAACTAGTCTTCGACCCACACAATGCATTACATTCAAACACACATACATACAGTCATACATACAGTCATACATACATTCATAACAATACATACAACAATTATAATGATATGATATGGCATTTATAACGCGCCGATACACAAGTGTTTCAAGGCGGGACGTGGCAAGGGAGGGGGGGGGCAGAGGGAAGTCAGAGACAACAATCCTATTAGGCCAGGTGTCATTCAGAACGCACAAGTGCAGGGGAAGGGGGAATGGGGAAGGGGAAAAGTGTGGGGGGTCATACGGGTGGGTACAGTGCAGTACATGGGATAAATAAAATGATAAAACAATAAGTAAACGTACGGCCAGCTGGTGGCAAGTGCAAGGGTAAGTGCAGGCATCAGGTGTCAAGTGCTGGTAGGGGACTGCAGGGATACAGAAAACAGTCCCCACTGCAGGAGGGTGGCCAGGTAAGCAGTGCAGTTTCAGTTTCAACCAGGAGTTCAGCAGGGTAGAAAAGGAGACAAAGAGGAATGTTTTGAGGTGCTTCCGGAACCGGAGATGGTTCTACTCAAGTTTCAGGGAGGCAGGGAGGCTGTCCCAGAGGGAGCACCCAGCCGAGGAAAAAGATCTACCACCAACTTGTTGCTTGGAGAAGCGATTAACCCTGAGGGAGATGGAGGTGGATGAGGGAAGAGCTCAATAAGGAAGATATTTAGGAAGAGAGAGTTCAAGGTATTGAGTCTCCAGGCCCCAGAAGGCCTTGTGGACAATGCTGATGGTTTTGAACTTAATCTTCGCAGCCCCTGGGAGCCAGTTCAGAGATTTCAGTCCTGGAGAGATTCGATCCCTGAGCTTGAGGCCAAGGACAAGTCTTGCAGTCCTGTTCTGGATGAGTTGCAGAGGGCAGAGAGTAGAAGCAGGTAGATTTAGAAAGAGGCTGGTGCAATAGTCCAGCCTAGAGAGAACCAGAGCTCTGGAGCCAGTGAGCTTCTGGGGGAAGGAGGGCAAAGAAGAATACCTCTGAGGAGGTGCAGCTGGTAGTGTGATTTCTTAGAGACTTCAGAGATGTGAGGGGAGAAGGAGAGTGTGGAGTCGAAGATGAGCCAGAGGTTTTTAGCCTCGCAGATGGAAGAGGGCCAAGAGAGGCCGACCAGAGAGTGACAGGAAAGGAGGGAGCAGGTGTGGCAATGAGGAGAATCTCAGTCTTACTGGCATTAAGGCAGAGATCATTGGTGGCACACCACTTCTGGATAGCAGACAGACAGTCAGAGATAAGAGAAGGAGAAGAGGTGACGGACGGCAGCCTGAAAATGAGCTGAGTGTCATCCGCATACCACTGGAAGTTGGGGCAGAGTGGCAATGCGGTGGGTAAGAAGTGCCAGGTATTGGTTGAACTGCCAGGGAGAGAGTTTAGAGCCCTGGGGAGCAACACAGGCAGAGATAGAGATAGAGATAGAAGAGAGGAAGGACCAAAGTTGGACCTGGGAGGGTTGATCAGAGAGGAAAGAAGTCGGGCATGCCAGGGCCTGACCGGTAATACCAAAGTTATCATGGAGATGGTTGAACAAGATGGCCTGGTTGACCGTGTTAAAGGCAGAAGAGCGATCAAGTAAAAAGAGTGGGTGTTGGAATCAAGGTTGGAGAGCAGGTCTTCACGGATTTTCAGGAGAGCAGTTTCCGTGCTTCTGGCAGCTCTGAAGCTAGACTGACGGTCATGAACACAACCAACAGATTCAGTGTGAAGATTAAGCTGGGAGATGGCCAGCTTTTCCAGGAGTTTGCCCAGGAAAGAAATGATGGAGATTGGGCGATAGTTAGCCGGGCAAGACAGGTCGGCAGAGGGTTTCTTAAGAAGATGGTGCACAATGGAGTGCTTCAGGGAGGATGGGAAGACTCTAGTGGTGAAGGAGTGGTTGCAGAAGTCGGCTAGAGCAGATGCCAGAGAGTCAATGTGGTCCTTGATGGTTTTAGAGGAACAGGGGTGAATCTGTTTTGACGAGACTTTCATAGATCAGACTTGTCTAGAAACCTTGTCTGGGGAGAACAGGGGAAAGGCAGAGCCGTGCATAGGGCCTGGGAAGGGACAGGAGAGGTAGAGACTGCAGCAGGATTGGCCAGTTCCTTGCAAATTTTAAAGAGTTCGGCCGAGTTGTTAGATGCCGCAGAGACTCAGGCTTGGATGTGAGCTCTCTACTTGGTGCAGACATAGAGCCGGTATTGCCTTTGGAGCAGGCAGCAGGCCAATTTGTCAGAGGATGTACCAGAAGCACGCCATTTCGTCTCAGCCACCCTGAACTTGCGTTTGAGGGTGACGAGGTCTGAGTCATACCAGGAGTTGCATTTGGCTTTGGACTTCAAGCGGATCCTCATGACGGGGTCAAGAACATAGAGAGTATCCAATATACTAGAGTGGAGCATGGAAAGGGCCGTGTTAGGGTGTGAGTCAGCCAAAGGGGAGGAGAGGGTGGGAAAGGGGCAGCGAAAGCCTCAACTGACACACGCTTCATGGGTCGGATAACCGAGAAGGTGGGTGGCAGTGCTGCAGTTGGCTTGGCCTGAGGGGTAGAGAGGGTGAGCTGGGAGGAAAAGAGAAAGTGATCACTCCAGGAGAGAGGAGTGGTGAGAGGGAAAGAAAGCAGAAGGTCTGAAGAGATCAGAGCATCCAGTGTGTGCTCTGCAGAGTGAGTCGGGCCAGAGGGGAGAATGGATAGTGAGAGAGAGTCGCAGAGGTCGTGAAAGAGTCCAGAAGAATGACGGGAATCATCCAGGTGGATGTTAACGTCTCCAAGAAGGGAGGAGTTGTGTGGTCGAGACCAGGAGGGAACAGGAAAGGTCCACCCATTCAGTGAGGAAGGGGGAGATCTGACCAGGTGGCCGATAGATAGTAGCCACAGTAAGGGAATGGCTAGAAGAGAGAGAAAGCCAGCAGACAAGGCATTCGAAAGAGGAGTAGGCCTGCGTAAGAATGACAGAGGCAGGAATTCACTCAGGGAAGATCAGTGCTACACCCCCACGGAATGGTTGGACCTGGGTGCAGAGAAGATCTTGTAGCCATCAGGGAGGAGGGTGTCAAAGCTGGCCGTGAACCATTTCTCGTTGAGACAAGGACATCGAGGTCAAGTTCCTCCAGGAGGCGCAGATGTCAGAGGAGTGTTTGACAGCTGAGCGAGAGTTAAGCGTGGCAATATGGAGAATGTTGCCGTCCTTGAAATACTGCAGAGGTGTAGAAGAGGCCAGAGGGGGGGCAGAAGAGGAAGGAGTAGAGGGCAAGATAACTAAGGACAAGACAGCAGGGGTAGGCAAGGAAGCCATGGAGGGAAGAGAGGGGACAGCAGGAGAAGAAAGGAAATTAATGAGGCGCAGGAAGCATCTATCAAAGAGGAGAAGATTGGTCTGAGGTCCTTGGACCAAGACAGTACCATTCAAGTAAACATTAATGATGACCTTAGAGGAGTGGAAGGAGGGCCTCCCACCGGGTGCCACCATTAATGGGAGAAGAAGAGAAGGGAGAAAGCACAGAGACCATATAAAGAGTCCATAGGTCTGGCGCGAGGGAACGATAAAGAGGATGTCGGTGAAGGTGCAGGGAGAACACTAGGAAAGGACGCAAGCAAAGGAGACAGGGAGAGATGAGACACTAGTAGACAATTGGACAAGATGACAGGCGCTCAGACAATGGTAGAAGAGGTCAAACCACAGAATGGCATTACTTTCACGGTGTCGTTAGATATTGGAGAAAAACGCATCTAGTCTGAGAGTCCTGTAAAGGGGAAAAAGGCCTAGTTTTCACAGTGCAATCTTAATACTTTCACAATGCAATTTTTGAACACATCTAGAAAAACAGACCTAATTCTCAGAGTCCTGTAAAGGGGAAAAAGGCATATGTTTCGCATTGCAATCTTAAATACTTTCACAATGCAATTTTTCGAACACACCTAAGTATGAGAATCTGCTATGAGGCAGGGGAGCCAAGGTAGATTGCAGGTTCTAGTTACTAATCCGGGCCACTCCTACCTTGTTAAGTTGCTGCTGGTTGACACCTGCAGACACTAGCTGGAGCCGCCTCGGAGGACCTGCACTTTGCCTAGGGGCCCTTAGCTGCAGGGGCTGCCGGGCAGAGGGATGCCCTGGGGGGGTCGCAAAAGACAAGGGACAACCCAATCAGGGAAGGAAGGCGGGCTGGGAGGCAGGAGAGAACACAGGGAAGTGGATGTCGCGGGAAGGGAGCAGGGAGGAGAGGATAGCAAGGTGGGCCTGGGGCTGAAACGGGGCCGAGATGATACAAAAAAGAAGGCCCTGGAAGGGTCTGCGACAAAACAGCTGCTCACCTGCTTAGGATAGAAACAGGATGCGTACATGATTCATACATTATAATACATACATTCATCACAATATACATGCATTCATTACGATATGTGATGCATACAATGCATGATTCATACATACATAACAATAAAACATATGCTAAAATACAACACTTACCGATGCCTTAGGTCTCCATTCCAGGCAAGGGCAGGGGCACAATGGCATTGGCGCCCCTCCCGCCACCCCAGAAGGACTTGAATCATTCAAGTCCTTCCTCAGTGCGCCGACATCGCTCGGGACACAACAAGAACGTGTTGCTTTGCCAACTGTGCTTGGCACACTGCGCCAACCAAGACGCCATGCCACTCATAGGATTTTTTAAATATTTCAGCTCTGACTGGAGCTCATTAGCCAGCCAGCGCTGATATTAAATATTTTTATTTAAAAAAACTGTGTGGTGCGCTGTCCTGTGCACCGCGCCACTCAGGGGGTGATTCATATCTTTTTTTTTTATATCATGGCTTGCACTGCACGGGGGTACATCGGTCACCAGGGGGTGAGTAGAGCATGCAGAAATCTACATTTCATATTTTGCAGATGATCATATTGTGAGAGAGAGGTGACTAGCTGCACCCAGTGACCAGGATAGCACAGACCACGAGTATTACCCTGAGCGGGTGGGTTCAAATACATAAGAACATGACCCTGAGCAGGTTGGTTTAAAGGCATGTTCCTAAAAATAAAACTGCCTCAGATCGTGATAGCTGAACCCTGTAGTGACTTCACACGAAAATAATTCAATTAATCTTTTGGTAAACACCAGTGAATTAAAATTAGAAAACCACGTTTGTTCTTATTATTCTGACATAACTCAGTCAGTAGGGAGCATGCAGGAGTGGGTGTAGTTAACTAAATAAGTTCCACCAAATGCTAATTTGTAGCGAATGGCACTAAGAGTGCAATTAAAAAAATACAGCTATTGCGAACATCACAAACTGTCTTTCTTCTTCCACACCCGTACCAAAATTAGTAGGAATTAGTAGGAATCTGTTGCACCATGTGTTCTTAAATAGCAGCAGGTTTTGGCCGGAGGGAAAGTAAGGAGGAAAGGGTGGTTGTAAAAATAATTGGATAAACCCTAAGTCCCCTAAACATAAATCTGAGGAAGGACTGTCAACATCCTAAATAACACTGTATTTTTGCAATGTATTAACGAATGGGGGAGCCAAGGCAAAAAAAACACACTGCACTGAATGAGGTTTACAATGCTTTCCTTTAGTAAACACTGGGTACTCTGATGTATCCAGATTAACATTTGGCCAAAGAAAATGTGGTACACCAAGATTGCAACTTATTTGAATACATTGGGCAATGGCAGGGTCCAACAAGATATAACTGTCTCAATCTCGAATTAGAAGACACAGAATGTAATGATATTAGGTAGTGTACAGAACTCTGTCTTATTCCTTGGTTAGTGGTAAGCAAGATTCAACCCCAACATCTTCATGTGATGGACATGACTGCTGCAGCATGTCATAAAAGCTCATTCGTGCCCGACAATGGCAGCTTGACCAATTATAATCCGCCTTTCCCGGGCACAATGGGCACAATTGTTTTTTCCACTGTGGCCGGTGAATGCACAATGTCAATAAAAATGGCCACCGCCATAAACATAGAGAAGGCACTATGTCCCGTTTCAGATAACGGTGGCCATTTTGGTACATGTTTTCCATGACCGCTGCCGTCCAAAATTAGACCTAGTCCCATTTCTATTTTAAGGGTGGTGGCCATTTTTTGGGACTTTTTTTGTTCATGCCAACGGGAGATGGCGCTCGCTCTGAGCAGCCCTCCCGTCAGAAGAAAACAAATTAAAACTATCTGCACCCTGGGAAATAGCTTTCACACCCCGTAGCCCGACCTACCTGAGGCCCTCACTTTGCCCGGGCCTACAAAGCTCAGGCTGGCATGCCGTTACATGATTGCATTCGTTAAAAAAAATAATAATAATCTGCCGGTGAGAGCGCAGAAAGGTCTGTGCTGGTTGTGATCGTGGATGACGATGCCCAGATTTGGGTCCCTGGCACAGGATCAGGTGCAGAGATGCAACGTCTTGCACTGCAAAAACGTTGGCCACTTCAAAGTAGCATGGCTGTCTCTTGTGAAAAGACCACACACTTTTCTTCTCTGAAGGTAGATGCGCTTAGTGCTTTTCTCTTATAATATTTATCTTGAGTTCATCAAATGTTGCATTTTTGTTACTTAATCTTTATGATGAACTAGTGGCCTTTTATTGAAGCTACCGTTTGCATGTTTTAATATTGCATTTGTTTATAATTTTGTCTAAATGATGAAAAAGGTTTTTTGTTTTAATGTGTATTGACCGTTTAATTAACTTCTCTGAATAAAGAATATTGATTGGGTTGACTTTCGCGCATTTTTGTCTCTTATAGTAGATTATTAAATTATCCCTTCTGTGGTGTAGAGGTGCAATATGGGTTTCTCTGGGGTTAAGTATCATGATTTTACATTATCCAGTTTATCTTTTATAGCATGTTTTTCTATTGGTTTTACAGGTTTCCCCAAGGGGTTGAAAACTCTGTTAGAAGACGAGACGATAAAAAAGGCGGGTGTAGGGATTGAAGGAGACCAGTGGAAATTATTAAGCGACTTTGACATCAAATTGAAGAGCTTTGTGGAGCTGGCTGATATTGCAAATCAAAAGGTGAGACAATTTCAACCACGGCATGTTTTATTCTGATTTCTGTGTTTTATGAGTCTCTGATGATCAACACACCTTAGACTGAGGCTGCAAATGAGGCAGAGGACATGAGAACATCCAAGAGCATTGAATTAAACAAATCAACAACAAAAAATAAGGGACATAAAAGCATTCCATTTTTTAATTGTCTGGTGCTTTGACCCAGTCCCTTTTAGCCACAATGTGTGGGGTGTCCAATGTCTGTGTTGATTAATGGGAGTGGAGTATGTTCCTTAGCACAAATAAAAAGTGCATTTCTGGTCCCACCCACACAACAGTACTGCTCACAGATTATATTTGGAGCTTTGATTGACCAAAATGCCTTACATACCTGCCACTGTTGCTCGGTCAGAAAAGTGCATGTGCTGCCAGGGCACCCGACGGTTGACTATCCTTCCGTCTGAACATTTGTATTCTGTCCAAGTCACTGGGTATTGGGCCAATCCCCTGAAACAATTTATAGAACCTTTTATTTGGCATTAATGGAGCAAATAACTTAAATACGGGCTAAACATGATGCAGGCCTTTCTCGCTGCTACTCTCCCTGTCTCTGGAATAGGTTACCGAAGAATATAAGACTGGCCCCATTCATCTTAACCTTCAGAATGGACCTGAAGACCCATTCTTTGAAGAACACCTTGTCAATCACAGTATGCACACTCATTTTTACTTCTCCAGCTCTTGACCGCCTCCATCCTCCCCATTCCCCCTACTCATTCCATCTCCTCTGCAACCCCTTAGATATACATATAACTTCCTGGGTGTGCAGTGCTCCATTACTAGGATTGCTCTTTCCAAATATCATCAATTTTCCATTCATAATTGTTGAGCAAGCGCGCTGCTCCTTATTAGTTGCCTTCTAACCTAGCCAGCTCTGCTGGGGGTGGTGGGCACACTTTTACCCCTTCAAATGCAAAATTACTTTTGGCACTAGTGGGCATACAACACACTCCTTATTCCAGTTTCTTTTTTTCCTCCTGTCACCCTATTCATTTTGGCAACTAGATGTATCCCGGACAGCAGACCGTTCAGGGAAAGCACAGAGCTTTACTGGGTCATTTTTGTAGTGTCCAGGATTGTCATGGTATATTCTGTAAGAACTGGAACTTATTATGGAGCTGGACTGCCATCCCACATTTCCTACACTAGAGCTTCGCTGTTTCTTGTCACCACCACCTGCGATCATTCTGCTTCCGATGCCTGAGAGTTGATTTAATTTTGTATTTGTTGTTTCCCAGGGCCGTCTCTGGATTTGTCTATTCAACACTGTGACATCTGGCAGTTGTCCTGAAATGTTTGCCCCTCCTTCATATTCCTACAGGTGTGTGCTAATGTTCTACCAGTTTGCTTCTTTAAAGGTTCACCTTTTAAAACTTAATGGGTCTTGGCCCGCCTGTTTGCTAGCAGTGAAGTGTGTTTAATTCTCGGGCAGCATATTTGTAAAATACCAGTTTTGTGATTTTTTTTTTCCAATACACAACCTCTAAGTCAAATCATTTTGCTGTGCAGAAGATCCCTTGGTAATTTTTTTATATTAAAACTCATATTTTGCTTAGCTTATTTTGCAAAACCTGTAGCCCTACTCAACCTCTAAACAACTATCCATTTGTGGTGTGAGTGATTTTTCACTCCTATGCTGGGTCTCCTCAACCCACCAGACTACGGCAGCTAATAACTGCAGCAGGGCACGCTGTTATGCACAAGTCCCCATGGACATGCACCCTCCATGTATAAACGTATTGGCTGTTCCTGGAACGCACTTGATAATTCCATTTGCAAACTAACTCCCACCAGACCCACAAACCACTCCAACCCAAGAAGGCTTTCCTTACAAAATTGCAGACCTCACAACTGCATCTGTTATCAATGCAACTAACATCTTCCTCAGAGACCCAAAATGCCCAGGAGCCACACCACCAAGAAAACCAGAGACACTCGACTTGAGATGCTCAACCATATGGTCCTCAAGCAACTTGTTACAGGACCAACCGGCGTTAAGGGCCACACACTCGACTTGAAATTCACCACCTCTCCAACCATCATATGTCTCACTCCCCTCCACTTTTGCAATGCACCAACCACACAGCTATACCTGTCCTACTCCACCGCTCTTTCAAGAATTTCTCCATGGATGTACTGGAAGGAAGCCTTCTTACCTTGACCTCCACTTGAGAGCTCATGGGGAATATCAACTCCCAGCTCCCAACTCCAAGCTCAGTGCATTTAAACACACCCTAGCTGAGACCATCAACACCCATGAACTACTGAAACTTTGAATCCACAAACATAAGCCCTCCACACTGTGGTACAATAAGGAACTCATTGACCACAAGCACACCGTATGCAGACCAGAAAGGTGCTGTAGACAATCCCACCGACAAGAAAACCTCATACCACATTTAGCATGAAAGATACTCTCATCACATTCAAAGCAAACTACTACACAACAACTTCATGAAAGAAGCAAAAAAGAGGAGATCGATATTCCAAGCCGGGAAGCACTGCAACAACCCCCTGCCAGGCTCTGCAATACCACAATCCACTGATCAATGCAAACCCAACAACTTCTTCACAGACGAGTTAGTGTTGACCTCTCCAAACACATCAGACAGCCCACCAGTACCAGCACACAACATATCAAAATTGATGGAATTCATGATGACAATTACTCTAGAATGCATGATCAGTGCTCTTGAGAGTTCCGACCTACTAGCTAGAAAGATGATATCCACCCCATCTCCCTTGGGAACGTCATCCTAGGAGATGCACTCTCACCACTTAACATCAACTAATCCATCACATAAAGCACTTTCCCAGATGCACTAAGTACTGGACAGATCTTCCTACAGCTGAAGAAACCCACACTCGCCCATGTTGACCTTATGTTACGCTCACCTGGTATCCACAGGGACGCCACCCAGCCGGTTTACTCGCTGGTATGCTTCTCAGCTTTGCCCTGATGTGGTCTGCGGGGAAGGTTCTGCCTGAAAATACAGGAGGACTGTGTTGAAGACTGACCGACTGGGGTAAGTATCCTCCCTCCCACCCCTGTATGATTTCAGTCCCTCTGGTGCCCTTTCCTCACCTTGTGGTAGAATTAGGCGTGCTCTCCGTCCTGCCATCTTTGCAGGGGCGTGTTGTCTTTCATGGGCGCGTGCGGTCCAGTTACTTCACTGACGCCAGCCCGTTTGATATTGTTCAGGTAGGTCTTATTGCTGTTCTTTAGTTTTGTTGCTATCCTGCATGCATTTCTTTGTTTAAAATGTCTCTTTTTTTCTCTCTCAGGTATGCGCAGCTTCAGCGCGGCGAACTGGATTGGTTGAGCCCCGCTGGTAAATGATGGCGCATTAAAGGCGCTATGATGCGGTAAGCGCTATTCGCAGCGCTGCGAAGTCTTGCCTTTGCTAACCAGTGTTTTACTTCCTTGTAGATCGCAGTGTTCTGCAGTGCGAGTGGAATGTCCAGAGTGGTGCCAGCCGAGAGGTGACCAGCCAGGTAAGCCTTTTGAGCAGTTTGTAATTTGTAAATGTAGCTACTGCTTTCTTTAATGTTGCCTCTATCGTCCTCTTTCAGGTCGTTCTGTCCGGGAGGCGTGCAGATTCGAGGAAGCTGTTCTCAGTAGCTGCGAGTGTTTAAAGATGAAGACTGCAGGTAAAATGCTGCTGCTAAAGATGTTCCTTTTGTCTCCTTGCAGGTTCTGCTTCTGAAGTTCGAGGGAATAGCTGGACATGGTGAGCGTCACGTTGCAAGCGTATTGTCTTGCTCGGGTGTGGTTTAAATAGCCCCAACAAAATAGTCCAGGTAAAGTAGTCCCTAGGCTGCCACACCCAAAACACTAGACCGCATAGCTTGGTTCTTAGGAACCAAGCTATGTGGATGCCTCCATGTTGGCTAACAATACAATAAAGTAGTTCCCAAGCACATCGTTTTTCATGGTGTATGAGCCTGGCGCCATAGGCGCCAGGAAATGGCCCCGTGAGGGCTTTTGAAGAGGATGCCAGGCTCTAGAGGCCCGAGTCCTGACTCCACCTGGCCAATGGGTTTGCCAGAGGGGGTTTTGGGCGGGGGTTGTGACACCTTACCAGCTATAATCACAATCTATCTGTCCTCAGCAAAGTGATTCAGAAAATCACCTCTATTCAGTTTCACAAAATAATTTTTGGGAACAATTCTCTGCAGCACCACTAATTTGGTTACTTCCCGCAATGCAGCTTACGGACACTATCCAAGTTATTGATGAACCTCTACAAAACCTCGACAACAGAGACCCTAGCTTTCTCGATTTCTCTACCGCCTTAATAACTGTTGACTATGAAGCCTTGTTCAACATCCTCACCACTCACATGGGCTTCAACAAGTCTTCTGTAAGTTACCTCCTACCACTCCAACAGCAACTATCTCATCCAAAAGGGCCCCATTAGATCCCAGTATTGCCCGATAACCTGTGGAGTTCCACAGGGCTCCATCCTGTCCCCGTTATCTTCAAACTGCCCATAGAATCCCTGGGGGAACTCCTCACTAAAACAGACCTCAAGATACTCCAATCTGCAAATGACGTGCAGCTTCACCTAAAGATCTTATGCATCAGTGACCTCTATTGATTTATGCACCGTCTGTCCCACATCCAAACCTGGATCTCAAGTGCCTACCTGCAGCTCGACCATACTAAGAATAAATTATTTCTCCTAGGAAATCCTACCAAGCATGCCCAAGAACCGAATAGGCTGACTGACATGACACACAACTGATTTATGCCTCAACTCACTGTGATGGGTCAGAAAAAGGACGCAGTCTCTTGGAGGATGTTTTTAAGTAAGGTTTATTAAGTAAAAGTCAGAAAGACCTAGCTATCGCTATGGCATTGGGGTGCTCCCTACCTAAAGAATAACTAAGGTGCTTGTCAGTCGTCTTTTTTCTCGGTGTCCAAAAAGAATCTGTCCACCATCCAAAACTATTACTATCTGACCCTATTAGTTATCGTAACACAATAAAGGCAGGAGAATGACACCCTTCTCCTGTTCTGTGCTTCCAGCATTTGTTTTCTTGGTAAATGTTCTCTTCTTCCGCAAATCTCTTTATCAGTTCAGATGGTTCCTTTCTCAGAATAGACAATTTGCGTTGCACTTTAGGCAAGTCTTTGCTTTGTTCAGCTTGTTTGGTCATATAGGCTATGTGGGAGTTTAACTCCTGATATTTCTGTATCTCTTTCTTTTACTCAAGGTATTCATATTCATTAAATTTGACCTTGGGCCTCTCTCGCTTTCATACAGCTCCCTCTTTGGCAACGTTGTTCTTTCTTTCCTTGTATTAAGAGTTCACTTTTAGTAAACTTATTGTATTTCTACTTTCATCCCCTCCAGGGAACAGTCTTGTTCTTTTCACCAACTTACCACAGTTCATATGTAACAATGCTAAATCAACTCTCCTTCAATGATCGTTATGGGTTATGTACTTATTTCATCACAGTTCCAATATAGTAACTATTCTTTCATATCCTTACTGAGACAAGTTATTTGTTCTGTCCTATACTCTTTGTTAATCTTCCTGTGCCTCCCTGGTCCCCCGCTATCTTAATTCTTCTTAGGAAACGTTACTGGGACTCTTACTGGTCTGGCATCAGTTTGATTTCTTATCTGTATTTGCGAGACGGCTTCCTCAGTGTCCCTCGCCAGCGGTCCTCACACTTCCTCTGGTTTCCTCAGTATCTCACCAGGGAGACGCATTGCTTGTAGTGGCTTCCTTTACATTGTCTCGCCGTTGTTGCACGAGCCCCACAACCAATTCTCCTCCCTCATGCTCTCTGGTATGCTGACCATTCAGCTTCCCACTATGGCTCCACCTCTTCTCAGGCTCATGTCAGCAGCAAACCTCCACTGCATGGAGACGTGCTGCTCACACACTTCATTCTCATTTTCGTTCTCTACATGACATGCATTCTCCTTTTAATCCACTTGTCTCAGTGGATTAGTTATTTTCTTCTTAGAGAGATTGTCTCTTTTTCCTGAAGAATAGCATCCCGCAGCCTCTTCGTTGGCGCAGTCTTGACATTTGATGGGATTTGGTAGTCCCATATATGCCATTATATTTACTGTCATATTTAATGTCATACTTAGCTACACTCTGAGTAAAGCCACTGTTTAGCCTTGCTTAAAACTCACCCCCATTGAAACCCAGCTGTCTTGAGTATATCCACTGTCTTATACTTTGCTGCATTTTCTTCAGTATAGCCACTGTGTGATATTTAACTGCATATTTTAGTGTAGCCACGGTTAAACTTAGTTGTAAGCTAAATATAGCCACTGTACCATATTTAGCTGCTTTTTTAATATATCCACTGTCATATCTTAGCTGCTTTTTTGAATATAGCCACTGTGTAGAATCTAACCTCGCTTAAAACTCCTTCCATTCAAACCTAGCTGCCTTTGACTATAGCCCTGTGTTATACTTGGCTGCATTTTGAGTATAGCCATTGGGTTATATTTAGCTACATTCGGAGTATAGCCTCTGTTATATTTAGCATCATGTTCGAGTATGGCCACAAAGTTTATTCAGCTGTATTTTGAATGAAGGCACTGTGCACAATTTAGCGGTGCTTTGAATTCACCCCTTTGTAAATTCAAATGCATGTTCGAAACCAACAAACTAGCGAGGACACACAGGTACGTATCACACTCCATGCTCATGGAAGCACGGCCACCCACCCACACATATCTGCTATCATACACTACTCTAAGACACATTGCACAATACCTCTGCCATAAGAACGCAGCTATCCCCCACAACAAAAATTTGGTCTAGCTGCACACATAATCATCTCCTGCTTTCGCATACTCTCCAGAGTGCTACACAGTACTCATCCACATGCCAACTGAACATGGGTAGCTAGCAGGGACTTGGCCACATCTACCTACCTTTGTATTGGCTAAAATGCACACATGCGTTCGAAACTCATCTGATGAATATTTCCAATACCTGGACTTTGGCCCCTCAAGGGCGTCAACCTACAAGGCTTTGTGAACATTCCATTGGGAAAAGGCGCTATACAAATGACAATTCCATTTCATTACATACATACCAGTGGATCATACAGCCTGTGCCCAGCCCCAAGCACTTGCACATTGTGACCCTCTACTATGTATTCTTTGTATGAGATTTATAAAGCGCAAACCTTGCTGGAAAGGAATGGATTGCTGCACAAAAGGGACCTACCTAAGGGTTACAAGTTGGGTGAAGGGGTAGCATAAGAGCTGGGGTGGGTAAAGGGAGGACTCCACAGCAGCAGAGTAGAGTTGAGTGGAGAGATCAATAATTGACAAGATTGTTCTTTGAAGAGTAGGGTTTTTCATTGGCAACTTGTTCCAGAGACCGGGCGCATAGGAGGAAAAGCATGTTCCTGTGTTGCAATTATTGGTTTTCACCCTGATGGTCCGCTGGCCTGCAAGATGGTTAGTTTTTCAGCCAAGTAGAGTGGTGTTTGGATTCTGACTGCTTTGTAGGTGATGCAGGCATTCTTGAAGATGATGAATGCTTGAAGGGGTATCCAGTGCAGCTCCTTGAGGATGGGGGTAATGTGGTTGAATTTTCGTAGTCCTGTGATGGAGCGTGCCACAGCACTCAGACCTGCTCTCAGAGGAGTCAAGGTGGCATCTGGGACTCCTGTGGGAAGGGCATTGCCAGCTATGATCTGACACTTTCAAGGAAGTTGAGTGTCAACGCACTGGAAATTCTCCAGAGCTGCAAATATCTGAAGGTTCAGCCATCTGATTTGAATCAGATCCTCTATAAAAAGGTATTGACCGTTAAATCCTTCTACGGTGCTAGCTGTCAAGTTTTAATATCCGCATGTTGTACAAGTCGCTGTAAAGTACCAAGTTGCTCAAATGAACTAAGCCTTGTGCTCACAGGATAGCATATTTCTATTTTTTACGGCATTAACATATTGAAACACAGAAGCCCTTTTTCACGAAAAAGACTGTCTCCAGTGGGGACATTCAGAATACCCCCAGAGTCCTTCCTCCTAACCTACAAGATGGGACAGGTAATCCCTTTGTCCTGCTGCCTTAACACAATCATTCATGGCATGAATGCAAACCCCATAAAGAGTACTGAAAGGAACAGTTTAGCAGGGTGAGCTGCCCGAATGGCTACACTGCAAGTCATCCACTTACCCATACAGGAATTGATCCAGAGCCTCTGCTGGACTCTTTTCGATCCCTCTATGTTCTGCACTAGTTTTGCCAGTTCTCACTGCTCCCCAACAAAGGTACTAAAGCACTGAGAAGGATGGTAGTATTATGTATTTATTGGTCACTTGTAACATTCTTATAGTAGATTTAACCTTGCTTTAGAACAGTCTTGATGAAGATAGATCAAATCAGCGGCCTCCTAAACATTGTTTTGATAATCTTAGTGACAACAGTACTGATTACCGCCCCACTGCATGTGAAAATGCTGAGTGATCTGGGTTTAAGAATGTAGAATACTGTCCTCATTCCTGCTAGGCCTAGTTCATCTTGGAAGAAAATAGAAATTCTGAACCAAGCACAGAGTATGGGCGAAGTTTATCTTTTTTCCTTGTACCCCCTTCTGTTGTGCAAGGTTTTGGAGCCTAGTGATATTTGATAACCTTTTTTATGAAGATTGGCGTTAATTAAAGACTACAAACATTTGAAGGCCAAGATTAAACCATGCCATTAAACTAGCTGTTTAGCATGATGGGACTCGACCAATGGACCTGTATTTGGGATGCTGGTTGTCTGCTTATTACTGCATGCTGTTGACACATATAAGGCTTCAATCTAACTCGCACATAAACGTGGTTCTTTGAAACATAGTGGCTAGGTCTTTTGAATATGTGCTCTTTTTCCTTTGGTGAACTGCCCATGAGGGTTCTTACCACAGGTGTCGATGGGGCATTCAGAGCTCAAGGTAGGATTATGCATTGGGTATGTTGTACACCCTATTGTTTTAGTTTGGTTTAAAATATTTGTTTATGTTGTAAAAAATCAGTTTCTATTCTCAAAGGAAGCATTTTCATGCTAGTACAAATATATTTTGACTCTAAAGCAGAACATTATGTAATTTATGTGTCTGTTAATTCAAATGAAAAGATGCAGCTCTTTTTCAGATTGGGGAGTAATAATATACCATCCTCTAACTGGAAACGCTGGTCAGAAATACCAATTGAGCTGTGTGTGTTAAAGCAGATGGAATGCAGCTTTCATCATGGTCAGCAATCCAGCTCATCGTGTGAGTGGCTTCCAAGCATTTTTCAGTCATCGAGATATTCACCATCTTATTGAAAAATAAATCATTAAAATTGACCTAAGGTTGTCTGAATAACTGATCCTTATTACCTTCTAGAAAGTGTCTCTTTACTGACTTTCTTCAAAGGTCCCTCTACTGCGGCCAAATAAAACTTGCATATCCTGCATTACAGGAGGACTCTCCTCTTCTGTGCGGTCAGAACAATTATTTGTCACCTTTTGGAACTGCAATCAAGAACAAGTCCTTTCAAAGCAGCAAATTGCAAGATGTACTGTATCTTGTATCATATACTGTCATGAAGCTGCCAATAGGTCTATGAAGGGTAGCTAAATGACTTTACAATGACAGGCAGAGCAACCATTGCTGCCTTCAATGCACACATCCCATTCCAGACCATCTGTCAAGTGGCAAATGGGAGGACACCACATATGTTTCTGAGGCATTATTACCTGTAGATATATGCCAGAGATATTTTGGTGGTGGTCCATGTGGTACTGCAGCATCTGCTTTACTAGATTAGACACAGACACGGGGCCTCATTACAAGTAGGGCGGTAAGCAGTACAATTGGCAGTGATGGAGTTACTACCAATTAAACCGCTATGCCAAATTATAAGATTGGGCCAGGAAGTGGATGATTTACCTCCAGGAATATCCTGGAGGTAAATACTGCCCCTCACTGCCGAAGAATCAGTAGTATCACTGTGGCGGAAATTCGGCCCCGGTAATTCCACCAGAAAAGCCCCATTGAGTCCAATGGACTCAATAACAATGGGGAATTACGCCGCCACTTGTAATCCGGCAGTTATTCCACCCGACCAAATGGCGGTAACAGTAATTCAGCCCAACTTGTAATGAGGCCCACTGTGTTTTGTGTTATACTCCCCCTCTGACCATCTATATCATGATATACAGATTATTAGTACCCGGCAAGGGTCAATGAGCTTGCAACAAGCAAGCTCATTGGCCCTCACCAGGTCGTTGCCAGCCCGACAAAGCCTTTGTCAGGCCGGTTCCTCCACGTCCTGGCCGCTATGGAAAGGGAGAACTGACTATGTGTAGTCCCTTATCCCCCCTCCATGGCGGGCATTCTTTTCTAGTTGAGCAGTTTTAACGTTTCTAAACTCGGGAATAAATACTATTAGTACCCACATGTGACGTGCTGGGCTACTAATAGCAATAGAACCCTCTGAAGTGTTGGGCAGTAGTGGTCGGATAATGCCCCCAGGGCTACGTTAAAGCCCTTGCTTCGCTTGGGCTTCTTACTATTGCCCGAGGGGCATTACCCTAGTGGTAATGCCCCACCTCAGGGTCTATTGCTTAACTGATCTATTCTAAGCATTCCATGGAAGTTGCCCAACTGACTAAATGCATTTTCAGTTTTTATTGCAAAAACAGATACAGAAAAAAGAGACAATTGGGGATACAGGTCTAGAGGTAGTCCTTGTTCCCTGTACTTTTCCCTCATCCTTTAAGTGGGCTCCCACCTCCCTAGCCCAGACTCCCTACTCAGCAGGTCTTATTATAGTGCTAATTCACTATAGCCAGAGTACCCCTTCTGTATTGTCTGTCCCTAGCCCAATGATTGCTTACAGGCCATGGCCGTTTCTCTGTGACTACCTTGGGGACTTCCTAGGTAACCAAGCGGGGTAGTCAGATTGCCCTGGTGCCCTTTTCCTCCAGATGAACATTTCTCACCCTGTTCCTCACTTTCCTTTCTCTACACCTGTCTCTTCATCTCCACCCTCTGAACTCTCTCTCTGATCTCTCTGATCTCTCTCTGATCTCTCTCTGATCTCTCTCTCTCTCTCTCTCTCTCTCTCTCTCTCTCTCTCTCTCTCCCTTTCTCTCTATCCCTCCCTCTCTCTCTGTACACTCCATCTCCTGGTCTTATCTCTCTCGCCCCTCCCAATGTCTCTATTCTCTATCTCCCTCCTGATCTCTCTTCACTCTTTTCTTCGTCTCCTGGACTTATCACTCTCTCATTCACTTGTCTCCACTTTCCAGCTCCTTCCTAATCGTTTCCCTCCAAATCTCATTCCTTCCGCCACTGCCCCTGCCTCTACTCTCGTCCACACTCCTGCCTCTCACTTCTCTATGCCTCTCTCTCTGTCTATTACTCACCCCCTACTCTCAACCACCATCCTCTCCTCCCACGACAATTACCTTCAATCACTCACACACAAACAGTCACATTGGTATCACCCTCTCAGTTCCAACACCATAAGGTCATTCTCTCCAAACGCTCATGTTTGCTGGTGTGCAGTCTGTTCTCGGTGTTCTGCTGGAAGTGGAGCTGAATACAAATACTGGACTCCAGCGCAGAGCGCCGCAGAGTCAGCTGCAGAGTGAGCTGCAGTTACTGGCAGTTTGTGCCAGGTGCGGTCGAATCTACCGCAACTCCCTGTAACTTAGTGAGAGTGCTCTTGTACTGCAGGGGTATCGTTTCAGGGCACTATTGTGAGCTGCTGTGCTCCTGTTTTTGTCTCCTCCAGCACTTGGCAAGATACGATCAATCATGTTTCACGGAAATTGTGTTCAATAGACTGAACTGAATGCTCCCTGGAAATCCACATGTAAGCTTGTCGCTAGACTGTAACTCACCAGCGGGAGTGTGTTGTCACTGAGGATTCACCTTACGGTGCTGCATAGCCTTCCATAGCCCGCCGTTGAACTTTTTCTGCAGGTCTTTTTGTGCTCCTAGCGCGGCTGAAGATGACCCTGTGTGTTTGGGCTTGTCGCAATTCTTTCAACGCTACCTTCTTTTTGTGCATGGTGACTGTGGGGCTCGCCCTTTGAGCTGTGCTTGCGGGCTTGTATTCAGTAAATTCTGCAGTAGTTTGGAGTGGCTGCCACCGAGTGAGGTGTTATACCCTGCACTTTGAGCTAGGCGCACTTTGCACCACTTCTTTACCATGGTGGCAACACTGTGTATGAAGGGGGGGGGGTGAGACAGTAAACCAGCTCTGTTTGTTCAAAGGGCTTGCCTCGGGTAGCGGTTAAAGAAGCAGAATTTGCCCAAGTTGTACTCTCTGCAAGTTCAGTGCCTAAGCAAGACTTAGGTGAATTCACTCCCTAACTCAGTTGTTGCCCCCGTGGATGTGAAGTTCTGCTTGTAACCTCATGTTTGGGAGGTGAGCAAAATGAGGGAGTGTACCTAAAACCCCCTTCTGATGCAAAACCGGCGTTCCGGAAGACGTCTGGGAATATAATAAAGAACTTTACCAGCAAACTCAACCAAGCACTGTCTAGACTGGAGGACAACATCCAGGACATGGTGTCGGGAGACATGAGTGCTGGAGAAAACTTGGTCTCAGATGTCTCTATGTTGGCCCCGGTTTTATCCCATGAACTGGGTAAGCGAGTTAGACTGGAATTTAAATCTAATCAATGGAAAATTCCTGAATCCCCTGTGAATGCACATGTTTTTACTGAAGTAATGCTGCATCAACGATAAACTCAGCATACCGGGTTTGTGGACTGTTCCCCCTTTCTAAAATCATCTAGTTGTGGTAGGCTATGGGGGAGTCTGGCTGACCCATCAACTGAAGAGGTTCGTTTTGATGGTGGCTCTAATGTGCCCATAGGGCCGTCACTGGGGAGAGGTCCTTCAGAACCGGACCAGACACCACAGTAATAGACGAGTTGTAATTTCCGGTGCTGGCCCGGTTGCTGGACTCTATGACTAGGGGCTACGAGACCTTACATTTTGAACTGCGTGAGGTAAGACAGGTGCTTAAAGACATTGCGAGGAAGGTTCATTTCCTTGAGGGATGTATTACAGCATCCTGTAGGCCCCAGTGCCAACGCATATGCTGTGGAAATGACAAGGTGGATGTTCCCCCTGTTGGTCTTATTCTGTATAGTTTGGAGCAATTGGCAGCTGAAGTCAAAGCTCAATCAGAGCACCCAAATAGAGAGTGTTTGCTTCAGTCTCTCTCCGGGGTGTGGGAGGTGTATCAGTTCATAACATACTGAGTAGTAGCCACATCAAAGCTCTGTCCCCTGAACCAAGGGGGAATCCTTCCCCCCCCTAAGGGGATGGCGGTCAAGAAATCGAAAAACTGTAGGATGTTAAGTAAGCAAAAGAATAGGGGGTATCGGAAATTTCGAAATCATTTACATTTGCGGTCTCTCACGCGTGTCCCCTCAGTTTATGTGGATCCTGAGCAAAAAGGGCAGCCCAGTACGAGGAAAGAAGTTAAAAGGTTGCAGGGCCCTCAAGCTCCCTCTGCCAGTGTACCCCTCAAGGGGGGCAGGCTGGAGTTAGACTCAAGAGAACTTTGTGGGGCAAAAAAACGAGAGGGGAGGTGTCTTTAGACTTAAGTAACATCTCTGTTTATTCTTGTGATGACGGAATCTATATAAATATTATGGAGGCCCAAGTATAACAGCCAAATCAGTCACTGATCCCGGAAACCGGGTCCGGCAGTGGGAAATTTTGTATCCCAAGGGATTAACACTGAAGGGGATTAAGTTACACTCACTTCCACCTACGAGCATGAGTAAAGAAATAGGGCAAGTGCCCCTTAATAACCTGACCCTTTATCCAATTTTCTCTAAAGCTCAGGGTATTAAAGACCCCAAAAACACTCCTGAGGCCCCTCATGTAGCGCCGAAGAAGGCCTTTGCCTTGTTCCTCACTATTGAAGAAAAAAGATCTGGGCCAGCAAAAAGTATTATACTATCAGACAGACCGGCCGCAAAAATCCCATTTAAAGGGAGATATAAATGCTAAAAGGGGGCAAGTCTAAAGGGGCAGAAACTATAGAGTTGACATCAGGTACATTGTTAAGTGATGCAAATTGTGTGCTCCTGAGTCGACTGTTCGAAAGCTCCAACAGGATTCCTCTAAATAATCAATATATCCTTTCCCTGCTATTTGAAATTCCAAGCATCTGTCTGGTTACATCAGAGGATATTGTAATTGTAGACTTCTTGTATCGTGACTGTTTTGATATTGTGAAAGTCCATCTGCGTTCCCAAATGATCAAAAATGCAATTCTGGCAGAAGAGGCTGGGTTTCTCTCAATAGGGTTTGAAGTGGCAGATTGGGGGCATCTGGTCTCGCCAAATGTATCATTGCTGAGGGAAGGAATTGCGCAAAAGGGGTAGGGTTGAAGTGGATCGTAAAGGGATTACTCATATTATAAGCATCACAAGGGTGAGCTGAGAGGCCATGGACTAGGGGCTTGGGATCGGAGCCAATCTATGGCTGTTCCCCGCCTAGATAGAGGAAGTAATGACTGGGAAGAGTGATTGATGATGGCAAGGATTTTATCTTGGAATTCCAGAGGTTTTTCTAGCATTATGGGTAACTAGGCTTGAACATTTGGATATTATTTGTTTGCAGGAAACCCTTCTGATGGACACACCGCTTGTTGAGGGTTATGATGTGAGGTTTTTCAGGGCCCAGCAAGGCATAAGGTGTCGCCCTTATGGGGGACTCTTGATATCGGTTAAGCGCAACCTAGGCCTTAAAATATGCCAAATAGACCGTAATAGAAACAACATGCTTGCAGTCCTCCTGCATCACCTGTGTAGGGCCTTAAGGCACTTCATACATTTCTTTTGGCAAATGTCTACCTAAATCCGGACCGTGTGCGGATGGAGGAGGCGCTCTCTGCACTTTTGTTTTTATTGTTGGGAGTAACTCTGGAGGAGGGAGCCTCAATATTGGTTTGGGGAGATTTCAATTCAGAGTGCTTGCAAAATCATTGGTATTAGATACCAAATAGGATGAAAACGTCTTCTGCAGCTTGAGAAAGGGGTGTCATGGTTACGAGGGAATAGGAGGCATGGGACCTTTCACTACTAAATGGCAATTGTGCAGGTGACGTGCCCCCGCGTTTTACATGGCATAATTCTGCTTGGTATTCTACTCTTGACTACTTCTTTTTCTCCACTGATCTCATTGAGGCTGGTGTAAGGCTGGAGGTGGCCCAGACAGACCTAAGCGACCATTTTATGATCATTTGTGAAATTCCTATAGTTCTTCTTGGTTGCAATAGACCATCTCGGATGGTCTTGGCGATATATCCCCCTAATTGTGAAGTAAAATGGTCTCATAGGATCTTGCAGGTTTTTGACGATCTGATTTCCACTTCATGGGCAAGTAAGGATAAGAGATTAGCATCACCAAGGGGTTTTGGCTTGTGTTTTTTTTTTCTACCTTGGGTGCCCCTGGTTCCAGCCAAACACTGGCACAAAGATCCATGGTAGTGGGTCATTGCCATGCCTTTGATGTTGAAGTGCAGGTTCGTAAAAAACAGATGAGTGCCTCCATTAAAAACATAACTTGGGGTAGGTCGGTCTGGAAGTGTGCACAAAGACATTGCTTCCGTGAAAAGAAATTTTAAGAACTGGCTGCGAGGTCATACATGCCTAATGGCGATTAATGATGCAGAAAGAATGCTGGGTACTAACATCAACAGGTTTTGGGAACTCATTAAGCCCAAGGGGATAAATCAGTAACTACATCTGCAAGGTATCCTGGAAGACCTATGGTTAAAGTACTTTAAGCAGATGTATTTGAAAGATGGACTATCTTTGCAGCCCATTTTCATTTGTGAGAGCTGGGAGTGGGCTCTCTCCTGGGACATAGACAATATTATCCTCCTGATCAAGTCAAGCAAAAAAAATCTAATGCCCCTAGCCCGTATGGTTTAACATACTTAACTCTTAAGTCTAACCCGTCATTATGGGCTGGTGTATTGTCACGATTCTTCAGAAACATCTGGTCCAGCGGGAAGTGCCTGGGTCGTGGGGTACAGCCTTCATTGTTTTGATTTTCAAGGGGAAAGATTGTTTATCGCCATTCCAGTATCAACCAGTTTCACTGTTGGAAGCTACTAATCAATATTTGCTGGGGTACTGCTGAAAGAACTGCAAACTTGGGCTGCTGGGTCAAATAGCTTGGACGTATGTCAGTCAGGCTTCAAGAAGAGTATGGGGACATCGTTAAATAGATTTGTTTTGTCCCTCCTGGCTGCCCAGGTAAAATATCAAGGACGGCCAGCTTTTCTGGACATAAGCAAAGCATTTGACCATGTCAATAGGGCAGCACTTTGGGAAAAGCTAAATGCAAATGGGGGCCCTCGCCCCTTGATCAGTATTCTGGAAGCCCTTCACATGGAGACGAAATTAAAGATTAGATTAGATGCTTATGGGCGCTCCTCAGTGTGGATTGAAACCAACCATTGGTTACGTTAAGGGTGTGTTCTTGCGTCTTTCCTTTTCAATTTCTATATTAAAGGAATGGTTCGCCCCAAAAAATGTATTGCAAAAAAAGGGCAACAATAAAAAAAAAATCGATTGCCACTTTATTTTTTTTTAAGTCCCTATGTAAAATTTTGAGAAAATGAAGCTCAAAGGGAAGCACATGGGGGCATCCATTTTGTGAAATGGATGCCCGCCGCTGTGCTTGCTTTGGCTTTTGCGGCACTAATGAAGGAAAAGCCAGCCAGTTGTAGTAAACAAAAGCTACCATTGGGTGGCTTTTCCTTCATTGGTGCAGGGACTCGGAGGACGCTCGGGACGGAGACTGGAGACTACAGGCAGAAAAGCTGCAACTGCATCTCGGTAAGTGCTATTTTTTTAATAAAAATAAACACTAGGAGCCCGTTAAACTTAGAAATAAAACCGCAGCTTTAAAAACGTTGTATTTATGTTTGCGGAAGCTTTAGAAGCAGTTTCTCAGGCTCCTCCACAGCGTTTTTGAAACACAACCGCGTTGTGTTTCTGCTGCCTTGGCTATCACTTTGGGTCTCTGGTAGCAGAAACACAACGCTGTTGTGTTTCCATGCCGCGGTGTTTCTGCCTAAAGCTGTTTTCCCATTTGGGGATCTCGGGCTACCCACTCGTCCTGCCATTGGGCATGCTACACCCGGCTGACCAAAATACACATCACCTTCCATAGTGGAGCTGGCTCACAGGAGCTGACGCATGTGCGATATCAAAGGGAATGTGGCAGTGGTGATCATAAGTATCAGCATGCACTATGCCTAAACGTTGGTATAGCTTTTATTTAGAGTTCACCCTACCACCAACATGGGCAACTTATCATCATAGTTTTGGGTACAGAGGGGCATATCTTAAATGCTGCCTCTGCACTGCAGGTACTTGACTGTCTCTGCAGCTCTCAAGTAGGCATCTCGTGCCCTTCAAACCTGCTCTGTGCCACGAGTAAAGCGGGTGCCGAGGTTCAGGCTACTGATGCTGCAGGGTATGAGTGCACTATGATTTAGCATGAAGTCGATGGCAGATGGGGGGGGGGGTCAGCTTGGCAGATTACCCTTGCAGCTCTTTATGGGTGTAATTTTAGGGGTGGACAAGGTGATTTGTCCACTCCCGCAAACATTTCATGGCACACCATTTTGTCCCACTCATTTGGAAGGAGCCCCTTTCCTTTAGATGTCATCACCCCCACACCCCCAATATTTTCAGCTACTCCACTGCAAGCTCTCTTAAAAGTAAGGTGCGAACATATGGCCATTGCCTGCAAGATTCTTGTAGATATGGCTATGCAATTATATCTCTGCATTTCTTTAAACATCGTATCAGTTGGAGTACCTAATGCTATTTTTGTGCAGCATTTGAAAGCACAGACATGAAAATGGTGGAACTAAAATGAGTTTGTCTTCCCGGAAAAGTTTGTGGTCCTTAGCTCGCACATCACAGATCGGAAACTTTTCCTGCAAGGTTAATTTATGTCCCAGGGGCCTTTAAACAGCACCAGTGATTGCTAAAGAACACAACTGTGAATCTGCTACAAGATCCTAATGGGTTAAATTACCTGTCCCCCTTTGTAGCAAAGATCATTTCTAACAAGTTCGGGAACTGGGACTCTTTCCTATAATGATTTTACTTTGAATGTTAAAAAAAAACATTGGTACAGTAGGGTTTCTTCCAAAAATATCAGCTGAACAAAAATCATCAATTTGAAACCACATGCAGATAGAGCAGTGGATGAAGGCATGGCCTTTAGCTCATAACAATATTGGCATCTTTAATGTGTTTATTTTTGTATTTGTGTTTCCAGTTTATCAAAACCTTTGACACAAATCCATTTTTGCATTGTGCTGTTTGAACTAATCAATCCCTATCCCCGCCGACTTCTTACAACAATGTTGTCCTGGCTGTACCCATACTTGCTAGTTGGTTAACACAGTTGGCATTACTTGTTTGTTGAGCAGTTATTTTGTCTATTCTAAACTCTGCTACGCTTTCTTCTGTTGCTCGGTAATTGAGATTTAATACATTTCTTGTCCATTTAGTGCAGATGTGATTTTCCAAAGTGTATTTTTTTTCTTTTCAGTTGAAATGTAAAGAAAAGTGGAGTCTGAATGGATTGATAAAGCACCTTTTCAGCAAGCAGATTTCAAAGGAAGATCGTGTTCGGTGTGGTAATTGGGACACTTTTCCGCTCAGTGATGACCAAAAGATGTACGCTGCTACCGATGCTTACGTATGTACCATGTGCAAACAGCCCCAACAATTGTGTTTTCACCCTTCATGCTGCAAAACAGATTTAATATCATTTAATCAAAATCCTTAGGAGTCAAATGTTACTTGATCCTTCATACAGTCTGCTTTTTTACACCATTGTTTGTGTTATAACCAAGTGGGAACACTTAAACTTGTTGCTCAACAAGGAGGAAGACCTTGTTATAATTGACAAACTGATAGTATTGGGTTTTGGCACAAGGCCGACTCTGGTACTGAAATGTTAGGGTTCGTCACATAAAGTGGCCACATAAAGAAAACGTAACTCCACAACAGTGTCTCTTCAAGTTCAACCAACAAAGTCTGTGTTTAACAAAAGACTCTTGGCCTCATTACAAGTTTGGAGGTAGCCATGCCTGTAATACAGGCAGGCTACCTCCAAACTTGCGAATAAATCCGGCAACCACGAATGGGCAATTACCGGGTCATGCTGAGTTTGGCGGACCCGGTAATTGCCCATTCACGCGTGCCGGTAATTAGGGACTCCCCATCCCCATTCGGGCCCATAGGGCTGAATGGGAATGGGGAGCTCAAATGCACCGGCACCTTTCATAACGGTGCCTGTGCATCCACGAGTTGTGCTTGCGGGTGCCGACCTAGCGGGCAGAGTGAGACCCGCCAGCACAACTGGTAGTATGGTGGTACGGTAGCAACGGCGCCGGTACCACTACCGGCGCCGTTGTTACTGTACCGCCACACTTATTATGAGGCCCTCTGATATGATATGATATTGCATTTGTAACGCGCCTATACACAAGTGTTTTGTACTCTTCTTTCCAGGGATGTGATGTTTTTTGTATTATGATTTATAAAGCACTGAATCATCTCAAAGAAGCATGAAAGTTCTTTGGGATATCTTCCCGAGATATACACTCCCTTCTCAATCACTCACTGTATTGGGATTGAATGTCCCACGCTTCTTTCTTGGCTTCTCTGTCTGTAGGGGTCAGTCCTCTGCCTCAACTATCTCTGTATGAGTAACAGCCCCTGTGTGTGCTTATCTTAGGTCTGGTTAGTGACAGTGGTTTGGGCTGGGTGAGCTGGATATGAGCACCAATGCCTCCACCAAAGGGTTGGCCACCTAAGCTTCCCTAAAGCTTGGACATGTTTGCTTTCTCTGCCTATATGTTTTGAGGCTAGGCTGTAGCCCTCAATACCGTATACTCATCTACTGCCTCAATGAGTCACAGTTGTCTTGTCCTTTCCCTCTGACCTGTGCCCCCTTACCTCACCACATGCATGTACCTCCACCCACCCACCTCCAATCCTATCCCTCAGTGTTAAGGAATATCTGCTGCATCCGAACTACATATTGGTCTTCATCTCCCATCTCCGCCTTTTATCTACCCCTACCTCCTACTGTCTTCACCAGCCTCTTCTAGGATATCTCCCTCCTTTCCCCCTTTACGGTTTTATCTGATCGCCTCTTAACTATCTTCCACCCCCTTCACACTGACACTAATGTTACTCTAATGGACCTCCTTAGTATCCTTCAGCTTCCTGATACTCTTCCCTCCATCTGTGTTCACCTTCTCCTCCCCCTGATGATCTTCCTTTCTGCCTTTTTGGACTCCTTCACCTCCTCTTCCTGGCCAACTCGCTCCAGCTTTCTTCATCCTTCTCTTCCAACAAATCCTCCTGCTTGTATCTCCAATTTTCTTTAATGCTCCTTCTTCCCCTCGCAGCTCTCACACTATAATTTGCCAGGTCACACTCTTGCGCACTTTCACTGCTGTCCTAGAAGATGCACCTTCAATAGTGCTTGGGTTAATAGGCCAGCCATCATCTTGAATCTCTTTCTGCAGTGTTCTTTCTACCTTGTGGATGGGCTGTAGCTGCTGCTACTTACCTCCTGTATTTTGCTGGATAACGCATCCCCTCCAGAGGTCATTTTGGAACTGCTGTGTGGCCAGTAGGTCAGTGTGTGCTATGAACTCCGTATGGGAGATTGAGAGGTCCAGAAAAAGATCTATGTTGCATGTGGTTTTGTGTGCTTGTTTTTCCCATTGCTTTTAATAAAGGGAGGGGTGCAAGTCTCTCCTAGGTTTGTTTGAAGATTTTGGCTAACCTGGGTTAGACCTGTACGTCAGTGCCCTTTCTGACTTCAGGAACCTGGTTAAGGCTTCAACATAGTCTCCCTCCTACTGCTTAATCCATAATTGAGTCTCCCGGATCTGGTCTGGGTTTTGCCTCTGACCAAGAGAGGAATTCCTGGAGTATTTGAATGTCATGCTTTCTGAATGGCCTGACAGACATGGCCTAGGCTTATGGGTTTAGCTAGTGGAGCTAGCCGTGAGGACCTAGCAGTCATTCCCAGGTCCATGTGATGAGGACTGAAAGGTCTATTCATCAGTGTTAATGATATTTGTATTTCAGAGCGGCTTATTTTAAGACGTCTCCCATCTCAACATTGTAGTCTGATCTACTGAGTGGTAGAGAGGAGAAAGATACTTTCTTGCATATCCTGCTGATGACTGTATGGAACGTTTAATTATACATGCATAATTTATGCAAAGTGTAAATAACAACTGGTGTTCCTTACACATTTGAGCAATGGATGCATGATTAAGGAAATGCAAGTGTACACCTGAATAATATTAACAAATTCAGTAAAGTGTTAAAGAGAGGCGTTGTTTCAGGGAAAGCTGGAGATGCAGATCAGAAGACCTGTGGAATTAATGGTTGCAGGTCCGAATAACCTCAGTCCTGTGTGGCTGTATGCTTCTCTGAGGTTTGGGGGGGAGCTTTGGGGAATGTTTTCTGGGGGAGCCCCAAGGTCTGTGAGGCTAAATGTGATTTGGGTAATGTTACCTGCTGAGTTGTGAGTGTAAAAAAGGGCTAAAGAGGAGAGGTTAGTCATAGCTTTCCAGTGATATGGCATTGGGTAGGTCTGTGTCGGCTGTCTGGGGGGGATGTGAGTGTGCAGGAAAAGGTGGTAGGAGGATTTTAGTAGGGGTCGGTTAGTTTAGGGGAGTGGACTAAAGGTAGTAGTTGGATGAGTAATTTGGTTTTTAGGATTGAGAACAGGGACACTAAATACTGCTTCTGGTTGATGTTTGGTACCATTACTAGCGTGTCAAGTGAGGATCAGTGTTCTTAATGGTGTGTTGTGTGAACATTTCATTGGATGGGTTTGATGCACCTGCCGTGTTGGGCACAGTGAATGATCTCTAGATTTTCTAAGTGATACCATTTTTGATTGGGAGCCAGTGAATTGTGCGAGCATTATGCATGCATATCGTTTTAGTTCTAGGATTAAAATGGCTAAATGTGGATACTGTGGTTAGCACTCATTGTAGGCTGGTAGATATTTTGAGTGCCCAAGTTAAAGGCTGTTGGCCTTGTAGTCTTGATAGGACCAATGAGAACTGCCATGGTCCTGTGTGTGAAAGCCAGGTTGGGCATGCTGCATTTTAAGGAGGGTAGTTGGAAGAATCACCTCCTTAGTATGGCTTTGACATTTAGCTTTAGTGTTAGGTTGCTGTGCAGTGCGATTACAAGGTTTCTCACATGTACAGGTAGGTAGGTGGGCAAGTGCTTATTATGTCCTCCCAGAAGATTTCTGTGGGGTTAGGTGGATTGCATCACAAGTTATGAGTTCTGATTTGCAGGGGTTGAGCAGAAGTCTGTTGGCAATCATCAAAGAGACCAAATGTGCAAGATGCTTGTGGTGTGGAGGGCCGGTGTCCCAAACGCTGTGAGTTTATAAACAATGTTTCTCCAGCATGGGGTCTCGCATGGATTCACATGCTCATGAATATTACCCGTCGTCAGGACGGAAATCCTCAGTAAAAGAAAACACAGTTTCACTTACACTTGCAAACTGTATTTGCCCTCTACACCAATCACTGTACTCTGGGTCATACTGCCCCAGCCAATGGCTGCCCTCTCCCTAAACCCCTCCTCTGGCATCCATCTTCAGATTTGTATCACGTGCTGACAGTCCTCAAGTTTTGCTGTGTGAGCAATTCTATGTTTTTTCACACTTTTTCGAGAAAAAGTCCTATTTTTGTCAAACAGAATGTTCCAGAAATTCTGATGTCCTACTCCGCACTGTCGGAAGAGAAGAAAGAGGGAAGCTTCTGCTCCAGCTGCGGACTGCGGAACATGTTTATGGAGGACAAAACACCTCCAGTGCCTCTACTGTCTTCATCCGGACCACCGAGAAGGAGATTGCGAAATCTGTCCCTGGTTCACCAAAAGAACCATGAAAGATCGATCGTCACAGTAGACTGGTGGTGTGGCTCAGGGCCAAGGACTCTGCCGCATGCCCCAAGTGGGGGCATGCCTCACCCAGGATCAGCCGGTCCGAAGAGCAGGCTTCTAAGTCCTTTGAAGGCGCCCCATCCGTGGGGACCTATGACTAGGCCCAGCACTGCAAGTCCATTTCCGTCGGGACTGCCATGCAAGTCGGTCCCGCGATGGGCAGGGCGCGATCAACCTCACCATCTGCCTCCATCTCCAGCCATCGTTCCAGATCCACCTCAAAGAGGAAATTGGCTGACCCGCTAAGCTGCGGGTGAATCCTGAGAAGCCTACGGTGCAAGAAAAGACGACCGAATTGCCTAATAAGGACCAGGCAGCGCACGAAAAATCATGGGCGACGTTCAAGATGGTGGCGGAGGCTCTCACGAAGGCCAAAGGGGCTGACCCGATGAATGTAGTCCCATCTGTGACCAGAGTATTTTTACCCCTCAGGCGAGAGGCCTTGGACGTGGTGGTGGAGAGAACACCGGAAAAGAGGATGCCGTCGCTAAACCCGAATCCGAGCCCTCAGAATGCAAAAAGGGGGGGGCGAGGAGGCCTCAGGGCAGGCTGTACTCCAAGGCACGGATGTTTCTTCCTCCGACGAGGAAGACCAGGAGTCCATACACACAAACCACAAGGACATGGGGGCCAACCGCCCGACCGCCCGGAGAGAGGTATCGCTGGACTTTCGACCCTGCACACGTTGCGTTTCGGGGGCAGATATACAACAGTCCAAGTAGAATAAATGCAATTCGTGATTGTTCGTAATCGCTGCCTTCTTCAGGGCGAGATAAATGACCCCTGTAAGAGAAAAAGGGTCCCCATTTAGTTCTGTGTGTTTCCTTCACGGACACTTAAAGGCATCAAGTATTAGTTGAAACTCACATTGACCAAGGGGGAATTTACAAAATAGCTCGAAGGCTGACAATTTTGGACTCTCGGGAGACATCAGCATTTATCTACTGGACTTATCCAGTCATACCCCCTGCAGCGTCTGCAAAGAGTGTCTTTTGGTGAAAACAATCAGTTGGACTACATGGTGGCATAACACTTACAGAATTCCTATTTCAATGGGTAGATGCGAACCTAGCCTGCACTCCATATTCTATGTATATTCTCTGTGATTCATGAAACAGCGAACCGTTCTCTCTGGTGAACACTTAAGGGTTAAAACTTAGGTGCTTTATGATTTATTGTTTGAGAATTCTAACTGTAATTTTTTGGTAACCATGTACAATTATTGGTTTTTATATCTGCTTATTATTTGTATGTCTGTGTATTACGTGTACTCTTTCATAATAGTTCTCTTTCTTTATGATTTTTTTGGTACACTAGATTTAATTTGGAAGTAATTTCACCTTTAGGGGTGCCAATATATTTTTTCAACTATGTATTGTTATTTGTGAAAATCAACTCCACCTTCAAATATAACTACTTGAACCTACACCTCAGCCCATCTATGTGATTCTTTTTAGACACACCTTTGGATTTTCTGATTCATTCAATGAGTAATACTGAGGGTCCCTAATTGGGTCTGGATTTAATATGACCAACATGGGTAAGACCCCCTGGTAGCAGTACTTTTCCCCCCTTTGCAGGATCAGTCTTGCGTCTCAGAGGAACCGGGCCTCATTTGAATGACAGCTACTATCAAAAGTATCTTTGGAAAAGCAAACCAGGGACTGTGTTTTCATTTTACACGGGAAACGCAGCAATTTCTTTGCAACAAGTATCAAGAATCAGCTGTCAATAGAAAGACTCTAAACAGATGCATGATATATGTATCCATGCTGCAAACAACTCCAGCACTCAAGGAAAGAGCTATAGCTGCCCAAAGTGTGTATTTGCTGCAGATGAAAACTGAATTTTAAGAAATAAGTTAAATGTGCTTTTTCCTGAATGAAGTGCAAAACCGCCTATTTTAAAGGATATTGTTGTGTAAAGGCTTGATTAGTTAAGAATGTAAAAGGATTTGCTACTGTTAACAATCCACCTATAAACTCTTTTAATTTTATACGTTTAAAGTCAAGATTTAAAATGTGAAAATCAAAGCTAAAACCCAGGCTGAGTTAGTAAACTATATAAAAGAAATCTGCTCTGCAAGTTGCTAGCCCTGAGAAAGGGTGACACCTCAAACTGCTGGCACAGGAAAGGCTAATTGCTAGCTTGGAGGCATTGAATACCCAGGACAATGGGACTTCCCATTCGTCATCAGACATTCGTCTTTGCCTCAGGCTGAGACAATAACAGGCTACGACACTCACCTTTCAAGTGGGAGGGGCAGGAATTTCAGTCAAAAGAGAGAGGCCCCTCACCCTGCTTCAAAGGAATTGACATTTGCTTGCAGTTGAAAGAAAGAAAAAAAACTCCTTAAGGACAATAGACTTCCTTTTGGTTTTAAAATGCCTATTTTGCAACTGAACTTTTGAGACATTAAACTTTGCCAAAAGAATGAGGAAAAATGTGAAGTGTGTAGTTTTAAATCTAATTTTATGCTATTCATTTGGAGACTTGGTAGGACTCACTACTGTGTAAGGAACAGAAGTTCTAAAGAATTAAAGATTGCGCGGAAAGTATTAATGTTGCAAATATAACATTGTGTACACATATCCCAGGGGTAATCGCGCATCTATGTACAAAGATGGGAAATGTAAGGCCAAATCTTTCATGGTTAAAATTGCCAAAATGTAGCAGAAAGGCAAATCCATGTCCCACAGACTTGGGGTTTGGATTGAAATGCAACCCACACAATATGTAACCTGTGCATCTGATTTTATCAGAGGTTATAACTATATAAAATTGTATTTGTGGGAAAGTTAGATTTTGGTCCCAATAGGTAGGGGAGGTTTCTAGACATTGTAAAAGTAACACCATAAACATGACATCCTTTTCTGTGATCCAATCAGCGAAAAGCAGGGCAGAAATTATGCTCTTGCCCAATCCTAGCATTAGGGGTGTGGACAGTAAGCCTGCCCCTGCCATATACCTTAGTGATGTCATTTGGCATGATAAATAAGGGAACCTGACAGCATACACAGACACACTGATTCCCGACTTTCTTCTTGAATTCCTGTGCGGCGTCTTGTTCCTGATTTCTTCATCTTTGTTCCTGATTCCTGATTTTCATTACAAAGCAAGGCCTATGCATTGCTGACTCCAATTTCAGCTAGGCCTCAAATTTCTAAACAAATACCAAAACCCCAAGGGAAGCATCTGAGTGCATGCCTGATGCAAACTCGCCATCCCACTGAACTCCAGTCTCCAGTAACCAGAAGTGCAGTCCGGTGACGAGAACCACCCACCTGATCCTATCCCACCAGATTTGCCCAGCTGTCCTTGGTTAGACCCAATCTGTGTGATGACCAGAACCCTTGACAGTCCAAAATCCTAAATTAAAGTGGACTGTAAGTATTATTAGGAAGCATAGAAAATCATAGCATACCTTGCCTTGCTTTGCTTTGGTCCATCCCAATCTCTAAGTCATCCAATCCTTATCCTGATCACTGTAACATTGTCACAACCATTCTTGAAACCTTGCCTTTGATTCCTTGCGCTAGTTCTAACTTCTTTACATAATTTTGTCTTGTGAAATCCTAAACCCTTAATCCTCCTTTGGGTAATCGGACTGGGTCCGCCAGGGCGGGCGCAGAGGTGCTGAGGTTGGTTCCGCGGATCAACTCTAGAGCTTACTGTGTTTCAATCTGGTAACCTAGCCTGAATACCCTAGTGTAGAGCATAACTATCCTTGTAACAATTGATGTCAGTCTTCTTTTTCACGCCTTTATTTTCCAAAAACGCCTCCCATTCAACATTGCATAACTCACTCAATTTAATAGCTAGAGACTTCATTTCAACTCTGGATTATACCTAAGTCCTATAGCTGCATCCCAACCTAGAACCTTACTCCAAATCAGTATATTTCACCCGTTTTTCTTAAAAATTGTTTGGTTAAATTTAGGCGGGAATCTGCATTTCTGCAAAGATTTACATGTGTGATTTCATTTTAAATTATTTTCAACCTTCCATTTGGATTCAAAGTGTTTACTTTTGCTCAAACTATAGCTCATGATTGTTAGCATCTTTCCAATGTTGCTCCCATAGAAATTTGTATTGATTTAAGATCTTTTGCACACATTCATTGTTTTACACAGCCATTTTTGAATGTCATTTTAAAAAGTGTAAGATTGCAAACCCGTTTTTCTCTCTTGTTTAGGGAGGGAAGGTGGCATTCCAATTCTGTTTACTGTTCTTTATTCCTGAATACCTGTGGCTTCCTTATATATGTTTAGAATTGCTTATTTGTGGGTTGAGGAATATTGCAACGGGAAATCCTAACTGAAGTGCTATCCTTCCAAACAAGCCAAAAGTGTTCTTCTTTCTGATGTTTTATAATTTGTGTTGCTAAGAGTAAATTTAACTGCCTTATATACCTTATTATCTTTTATTGTCACCATGTTGGTGATTGCTGCTCTCTATTAAAAGTATATGTTTGATTTGAATTTTAAATAAATAAATAAATAAATATTACCTTTACCAACCAGCCTGATTCCTGGTCCATTGTGACTTGGGGTATTTTGAGAAGGGATGTGATATGAGTGGTATATCACTCAGAATATTGAACCTATAGACATAATAAAATAAGCATTTCAGCTGTGTGCTGCATACTAGGCTGAGAATAGGGTGTATCACCTGATTAAAATATTTAACAGATTGCAGGGGAGAGGGAAGGAGGGGGAGTGCAGGGGGAGAGGGGGGGAAGTGGAAAGTGCTAAGCATAGAAATTAAAAATAACAACAAACAGTAGTGCAGCCTGAAAGTGGCAAGTGCTAGATTTAAGACATAGACCAGAGTTGTCTGATAAGTGCAGGGAAAGGGGGGGGGGCTGTGGGGTTACAGATACAGATCGAAAAGTGCAAGGGTTGCCAGGAGGCAGTGCGGGTGCGTGGCAGGGTGGGACGTACCTGGGCCCGAAATCAGAGGGTAACCAGGTACATGATGCCTAAGCAGAACAGATCAACAGGGGAGTGGAGGAGAGCAGGCAGAAGCAAAGAGGAAGGTCTTAAGGTGCTTCCGGAACCAGAGATGGTTCTCCTCAAGTTTCAGCTTGGCATGGACACTGTTCCAGAGGGAGGCCCCGAAGACTGAGACCTACCCCCAGCACGTTTCATTGAGAAACTACTGACCCTGAGGGAGTTGGAGGCGGAGGAGCAAAGAACTCGAGAGGGAAATGTATTTGCGGAGGGAGAATTGAAGGTATTTTGGACCCAGGCCTCAGAAAGCCTTGTGGACAATGCACAAGGGTCTTGAATTTAATCATTGCAGCTACTGGGAGCCAATGAATAGCTTTCAGAGCTGGAGAGGTATGATCCCAGGGCTTGAGGACCAGGACAGGTCTCGCAGTCCTGTTCTGGATGAGTTGCAGAGGGCGGAGATTAAAAGCAGGTAGATTTAGAAAGAGGCTGTTGCAGAAGTCCAGCCTAGAAAGAACCTGGGCTCGCGATACAGTGAGCTTCTGGGGAAAGGAGAGGAAAGGCAGAATACCTCTGAGAAGTTGCAGTTGGAAGTTTGACTTTTTAGCAACATGAGAGATGTGTGCAGAAAAGGAAAGCGTGGAGACGAAGATGACCCTGAGGTTCTTAGCGTAAGAATTACTTGCCTTGAGAGAGCAGTAGATCTAGCTATATAGCAAATGTTTGGTAAGGCAATGGATGAGTCTGCTTACACAGGTATGAATTTGAAGAAGCAGTAAAATAAAACTGGCTTGGGACAATGAGTTTGGGGTAACTGGAGGGACAGCCCTACTTGTGCAAAGACTATGGGCTCAAAATATATGAAACAAGAACGCATAGTTCATGTATGTTTCAATAATTCAAAAAAATGTACTGGCTAGAATCAATCTGCTCTATGAACCCATGCAAAGACTGTGGGCCTTGTTACAACTCTGGTGGTAGCCGTGCAATTATTAAGGGCATGGCTGCCGCCGGAGTTTCATTTTTTCCGGCACCTGCGAATGGGCATGAACCCGGTCATGCCGAGCTTTGTGGACCCAGTAATTGCCCATTTGCGGGTGCCGGAACAAAGGGCCTCCCGATCCCCCTTCTGCCCCATAGGGCTGAATGGGGATGGGGAGGTCGGATGCACCGGCACATACAGAGTTGTGCCGGTGCATCCAGCGTGCTCTGCTCACGGGTGCCGTTACACCCACCAGGAAAAACCTGCCGGGTGAAACGCCACCTGCGAGCAGAGCACGTAGTATGGCGGTCCGGGAACTACAGTACCGGCATGCTTACTGGTAGCGTAGTTCCTGGACCGCGATGCTTGTAATGAGGCTATGTTTCTAGGTTCCCAAGGTTATTGTGCAAATAAATGAAGCTACAACTTGTATGAATCAAAACAGCCCTCTTTAATTGGCTGTAACATTATTTTTTCATGTTTTTGCTATTTGCATGTAAGTAAATGAATGAACAAACATTGTGAAGCTAATTATTTCTTCCTTAGCAAGTTCACATGTGTTAAACATAAAAGAGCAACTAAACACCAAATGAAAGTGTAATGCAAAAACAGTGCAATGTGTAGGGACTGTCAATTAATTCCAAAGACAGTTAGCTTATACATTGTTACAACTTATAAAACATATTACAAAAAACATATTGTCATAGTTACCAGACATTATGGAAAAAGGTAAACGGAGAATTAGTGCAACAATTGTGATAAATCCTGATATATGTCCTCGTATGGGACCAGATGTAGGTCAAACTGCAAGCAAAATTGACCAATCCTTGGGTCTATGTCAGGGTGGTCCGCCCTAGATGTGTTATGGACTCTGCAGCAAGGGAGGAGCTGGGTCCTTGGACGTTTCGGCTACAGTTGAATGCAACTTCTTCTGGGCCTTGGATTGTGTCTCTCTAAGGGAGGAACACACTTGTGAGTGGTAATAACATTTTTATAAAAACGGGAACCTAGAGGTAGGCTCTAGGCGGATGAGTACAGCTTCAATGGAAGCTCGGAAAGTCGTCTCTTCTGAAAGAGAGCACCACTGACCTTGGGACAATGAGATTGGCTTCTAAAGCGAGTTTGAACCAAAGGCAGACTTTCCACTGTCTCTGTTGCTTGCTTAATATGGCCACTTATAATTGTTAGAAGACTGCTTCAAGAAAGGTAGCAGGCGCTCCTCTCCAGAAAGAACATGGCATGATAACCTGTTCTGAGATGAGAGTTTGCAGCACATGCTTTTTTGCTCACTGTACCTTTCACAGATGGGAACTATCCATTTGCATATCAGTCTTTGTCCCGCCCAACATGGGCAGTCCAGCACCGAAATTCTATGGCAATTCTTCTCTGAACAAGAGTACCAACAGCAGGGCCATACACGTGTTTCGGCCTTGTTGGGCCTCATCAGTGAGGTGAAGCTGTGCCTCTCTGAGCACAGTGAGCAGGGAGTCCAGTTCTGGTCTGGCTGCAAGTTTCAACTTCTTGTGATGTTACTGTTTTGAGAGATTTGGAAGATATTTTGTGCCTCGATACCTATATTTCCAATCTTTGTTTAATCAATTTGTACTTTACACATTGCTTCCAAGACAAACGCATTGCCCTAGAGCTTTCCTCCCGATCACAGAACATTTTTAAATGGGATTCTTATCACACATCCAATATTAGTACTCATTTTAGCGACCTCAGAATGATGGGAGAATAAGATGCCCTTCACTGAATTCAGACCTGAGACTTTAAGATCCCACACAAATGCCATATCATCCAAAACACATTGGTAAAACAGCTTTGTTCCCCACACTTTTCCAAACCCAGAGTACTACGTCTACACAAATTCTTTGGGCATATGTTTAGCACACAGAGATAAGCATGGTAATGCATCAGTGTATTTTTGTGAATGCCAAATGAAAGGACAGTGTGGGTAGCAATCTATATTTGCATTGCACATTTAGACCGTCTTCTGGGATGCCCACTCATGCATATCTGTAAGAGGAAGTGTACCATCATCTCCTCCCTTTTGCTGCACTTCTGATGGGGTGGTACCACTTATGTATTGTATCTCGTACGTCATCTCCTTTGAAAACTCGAACAGTGGCTTTAAGTCTAAGCAAACTCCCCCACACATGTAACCCACAATTACTGGCAGGTCACCATTCCAAAAACTTCTTTTCACACATAAATGTGTGTGCGTCACCTTTTGGTGTGCTATCCAGTCCTCTCCAAATCGTTCAACCGGCCCAGAGGTGGAGTGGCCCCGAATGTCCCTGAGTGGGTCTCTGCCTATTCAATCCTACTCCTCCTTTGAATGCCTCATCTGTAGGCTTGTGGTCTTCCCCTACTCTCTCACTCACCTTCGCTACCATGTACAGGGCCCCTGGTCCTATCTCTCATTTCCTATATGAATTGACTGACCTCACCTCCTCTCTCTTGATCTCTTCTTCCAAAATCCTTCTCCTCAGTGACTTCAATATCCACCTCGACTCCCCCGAATCATCTCACAGTTCTGTGACCTCTGTGACTACCTCTTTCTCACTATTCTTCCTTCCGGTCCGACCCACTTGGCCAGACACACTCTGGATGCCTTCATCTCTTCCCTATCTCTAACCCAGTCACTACCCCCACTTCTGGTCTGACCGCTCTTATCTCTTCTTCCGCTTAGAGCCCTATGGTCCACTGTCCGAGCCCCCCCCCACGTACTGCCAGCCTCCTTTGCTGTCATTCGACCGATGAAGCAATTGTCAGTCACTGCCTTAGCTCTGACTTTCATCACCCCTCCCTCCCCTGCTTCTGACTCCCTTCTTAGTCTGTCCTTGCTAACCTTCACCTCCATCTACAACAGCCTTGACATCCTTGCCCCTGTCATGAGGATCCACCTGAAGCCTGCCTCCAAATGCAACAGCTGGTATGATTTCGATCTAGCATCCCTGAAACGCAAGTGCAGAGTTACTGAATGGATGTGGCAGACCTTGGGTTCATCCTCTGACAAAATGGCCTATCGCCTGCTCCAAAGGCAATATCATTTTTTTATATCTGCTCCAAGAAGAGGGTCCACACACCAGACCACAGTTCTCGAGCCACTAACAAAACAGCAGACCTTTTCAAAATCTGCAAGAAACTCGCCAATACAGCTGCAGTATCCACCTCTTTCATTACTTCCCTGGCTCTTTGCACCGCCCTGGCCTCCCATTTCTCATCTAAAGCTCAAGACATCCTGTTCTCACTTTCCACCAGCCCCACTTCCAATCCTGTTTCAGCTTGCCAGCCTCCCTTGTCTCCCCTCCGTCCACCCCTGCACCTATCTCCCTCCTGCCCATAACACCCGATGAGGTTTCTAAAGTTGTCTGCTCTATGAAGGTCTCATACAAACAGGTGCTCCCCTGCTCTTCTGGAACCATTAAGCACAACATCTCCTCTCTCACCTCGGCTCTTGACGATTTCTGCAACCACTCCCTCACCACTGGCTCTTTGCCTCTTTCCCTCAAGCAGTCCCTTGTGCACCCTCTCCAAAAAAAGCCATCTGCTGAGCCCTCCTGCTCGGCTTACTATCGCTATATCTCCACTACCCTCTTCCTGTTTAAACTCTTGGAGAAGTTGGTCCTCTCCCAACTGAACCTTCCTACTGAAATTATTGGTTGCCTCCATGACCATCAATCTGGATTCTGGGCACCCAGAGGCACGGAACCTGCTCTCCTGAAAACCAGTGAAGGAATGCTTGCAAATCTTGACTCTAACTCACCTGCTGTTCTCATTCTCCATGCTCTCTCCCCCCCCTGCCTTTGGCAGAGTCAACCTCATAAAAAGGCTCTGTGATACCCATGGCATCACGGATCAGGTACTGGAATGGCTGATCTCTTTCCTTGCTAATCGTCCCTCCCAGTTGCAACTGGGCCCTTTCTCCTCCACCACTTCAGTCTCAACCTGTGGCATCCCTCAGGGCTCTATCCTATGGCTGTGGCTCTTCAATATCTATCTCGCCCCTCTTGCTCACCTGATCTCCTCCTTCTCTCCTTCACACCTACTGCTTCTGAGACTAGCGGCCTGGTCTTTCTTGAATCTCACAGGTATCCAGGCCTTCTACCCATTCGACACCAGCACCCTAGCCCCCCCAGCACTGCCCTGGCGGGCCCACTCCTGTCAGCTGTGCATCCCACCCATGGAATTCCTCTACCCTAGCACTTAGCCAGTGGCCTCCTCCCTTGGCTCTCCTTGGTACTTCCCACCTGGGCTCCCGCCAGCACTTCTGCTTACCCTGCTTTTTTCCCCCACTTTTACCTATCTCCCTCACTTCTCCTCACTGCACTTGCACGTCTGAATGTTGCAGAGCCTAGTAGGACCACAATTGTATATTTACCTTTTTTCCAGTGTTATTTACTCCCCAGTTCCCTTCCTACTTGGCCTTGTGGCTCTTCCAATCACTATTCTGTTTAATAGGCGCCTAACAAATGATCGGTGAACAAATAAATTAATAAATACATAAATAAATACCCATCCTGTGTAAGGTTGGTTACAGTGAAACTACTGCGCCCTAAACAAAATGGTTTATGCCCCATAGATCCATATGACTGAATCAGAGGTGAATATAGAACCGCCTTGGCATCATGTCGCAATTTTGTGGCGGGAATAAAGACAACACTCACTATTTTGGTTCCTTACTTGAGCTTTTTATTCCACTGTAACTGCACAGCCAACAGAAGAGGATAATGATCACTGGGATATATTTCCTTCTCAGTTCTCTGGGGCTGCTTCTCTATTAAGCGTCTCACTGGTGCTGGCTGTAGGCCTGTCCTTGGCTCCCCCTGCGGTGTAACTTGTGGCCTCGTTCCTTTATTAGATCCTCACAGGCCTTATTATTGCCCTGGAATGAAGGGAAGATACTTGGTGCCTTTGAGTGTGTTTTTTCAGGCTTTATGTACTTGCAGAATTAGGAGAACACTATCGTGGCAATCCTCTTATTGACACCACCCCTCGTAATGTTTATAACTGTAAATAATGAGGTGTCGGCACCATTCATGGCCAGGCTTAATTTTATAGTTGAATTCCTCTTTGAAGTCAATTTCACTATGAGTGCCACGTGACTGCTTCTCTGCGAAGATCAGATATCCTTTCTCATGGCCTGCGAGTAGTCCTCCCTCCACGCGTGTGTCAGTTTCAGACCGGCTGACTAGAAACACTTTCAGGCGGGGCAGGAGAGAAAGAGAGAGCCTCCCAGCTGCTTCCCTCTGACGGCGGTTGGGTTGGTAATGACACAATCTCTATTCAAACACAGTTCAGGCTCGGAACGCGAGCCTCGTCAATATCACCCCGGTCTGCAGTGACAACGCAGATAAACACTTTGCTCAGCAGCGTTCCTCCAACAACAGCGCAACTTGAGTCAGGCACTTCTCCCTCCTCAGCCCAACGTAGCTGACACAATGAAGAAATGAACGTTTCCTTCCTTCTTTATGTTCTACTTTGACATGGGCCCCAGTATGCCCATTAATACTCCACTTCCCCTTCTCACACGCACCCTTCAATGAACAACACAAACTGTTAGAGAAAAGCCCCTTGGCTTCTAGCTGCCATTTCCGGATTTATTGTTGAATCCCTCCATTGGGCCCCATTGTCCGTCCTCCTGCAGTTATCCTTGCACCCCTTCCCTGCCATGATGCTCTGTGTTGCCACCTTTTCCTTTAGGGCTCACCCTCTCCTGCTTAACCCCTTCACATATAAAATAGTTGCCCCTTATTGATCCTTTCTTGCTTGTGAAAAGACTTTTGATTCCCTAAAATGGTTTTGTACGTTTCATGTTCTTCAGAAAATACAACTGAGTCAAGAATGTACGGAATAGATCCGGTTTCTGTACTTAGCACTGGTGACGATAGTGAGACTGACTTGTGTCTGATGCCTTTCCTTCGGGAAGGGCACATTTCAGAGTTGTCCACTTTCCCCACTTCTGTTTATCCTGGTATTTGAGCCTCTGGGTGAGTGGACTAGGAATGACCAGTATTCAAAGGGTTTGATAGGCAATGGAGAGGCAAGGAGAGAAGATATTGTACAACACAGAAGTGCTAAGACCTAGACTGATCAATACGATTTCAGCATTCAAGAGGCCTGTGGGATTAGCTGTTAACTGACTGACAGAAGTCACTACTCCTCGTGGCAGAACAGGGTGGTGAATATACCGAGACTATCAGCTGTGTGTGGAAAAGAAAGATTTCAGATGCTTGTGGTTGCAGGTGGTGAGGAAAAAGTACAAGGTGTGCAAAACAAAATCTGATCTGTTGCTGGGCAGCTTTAATAGTTTCCCAACACTGGATTGATCTTCTAATATCATTGCTGATTGAAGTGGCACTTTTTAAAATGATATCCACACTCACTGCCCTGGTTCCTTATGTGGTGCAAAATGCCCAATATGTAGAAACAAAGAAAGAAACAAACAAAGAAAGAAAGAAAGAAAATCTGGTAGTCGAGGTAAGTCTGCAATAAAGCTTTTGGAGGGAGAGAGGCACGCTGACAAATAAACTTTTTTTTATTGAAGTGACATGTCATCTGTTGAAAGCCCTGCCTGTTGGGAAAGTGAGTCATGGAGCCCAGAGGTAGATCTGTAGTGATTTGCATAAAAATATGGGTAAGCAGATGTACACGTCACTTATGAAGCCCACCCCCTCACCTCTGTTATATTGGAAGGAGATCAAGAGAGCATTGTGTGTGACTCCAGTTATCATCCCAATACCGCATCGAAGCTACGAGAGACGTCATGTGCTGAGACAATCATATCAAATGCACCCTCACACTGTCATGGTTGGAGGGTTTCTGCATACCCCATTGGACATAGAAGAGCTGTAAGTGAAATCAGACCAGAGTAAAGTGATGTCATAAAGAGAAGACACAAAGATGCACTGAAATGATATTCAAATACTTAAAAGAATCAAGATGTAACTAAAGCAACAAAGTAATTGAATATAAAGAGATGAAGAAATATACACTAAGAAGATAAGTAAGAAGAGAATCAGCAAATGTATATACACAGAAATGCAAGGTAGATGAGACCTATAGAAGCTTGCTGCAGGAGAAAATATTATGTGAGTAAAGCTTCCATGATGGAAATATGGATGTTAGTTCCATATAATAGTGAGCTAAGACATTTTGAAGGGAGAGACCATAAGTGTAGAGCTGACAGGTGCTGGAAAATGGCTTAGTGTGAGGAAAAACGAATATCTGTTTGGCCTGAGATCAAGACATGATATAAGTCCTTTATTACGCGCCTGTACACAAGTGTTTCTAGGCTTTACAAGACAAGGGAGAGCAGACAGAGGGGGGACAAGACAAATGATCTTACTGGGCCTTGTGTCATTCAGATTGTGCATGTGTGGCAAAGTGCACGGGCAAGGGAAGAGGGAAGTGCAAGGGGGAGGTGCAATCAGGGCAGCATTGCTCTGAGTAAGTGCAGCCAGGGCAGTGCGGCTCTGGGTAAGTGCAAGGAGGCAGGGGACTGTAGGGTTACATTTACAGCCCTTAAGTGCATGGCAAGCCCGGAGGCAGTGCAGGGGATACTGGTTGTGGAGGAGCATAGTATCCAGTGAGATTCTGAGGATAGCGAAGCAACCAGTCGGTGCAATGGACAGGTTGTTCGGCAGCGGGAGAGAGAGAAATCAGAGGAGAAAAGGAATGTCTTTAGCTGCTTACACAACTTCAGGTGGTACGGCTTAAGTTTGAGAGGTGCAGGGAGGCCATTCCTGAGGGAGTCCCCTGCAGAGGAGAGAGATCTACCCCCCACTCTGCCTGGAGAAGTGTCTTACCCTCAGAGAGTTAGAGGTAGTTGACCGAAGTGCTTGAGAAGAAAGGTGTTTTGGAAGGGAGAGTTGGATGTAGTGCTAGCCCCAGCCCCAGAAAGCCTTGTGGACGATGCAGTGGGTCTTTAACATGATCCTTGCAGCCACCGGCAGCCAGTGAAGAGATTCTAGGGCTTGAGAGATACAGTCCCTGGGCTTGAGGCCAAGGACAAGTTGTGTAGACCTGTTCTGGATTAGTTAGAGGGTGGAGAGTAGAAGGCGGCAGATTGAGAAAGCGGCTGTTGCAGTAGTACAGCCTAGAGAGAACCATGGCTCTGGAGTCAGTGAGCTTCTGGGGGTACGTGAGAAAAGGAAGAATGAAGAGGTGCAGCTGGTAGTTGGCCTTCTTGACAAGGTCTGTGATGTGAGAAGGAGAGAGTGGAGTTGAAGATGACACCAATGTTGTTTGCCTCACAGGAAGGCAAAGGAAGAGGACCCAAGGAGGGTGGCTAGAGTGAGAGGAAATGAGTGAGCAGGGGCAGGGGTTCCAATGAGATGGATCTCCGCCTTACTGGCATTAAGGCAGAGATCATTCGAGGTGCACCAATCCTAAATCGTTGATAGTCATGAATGAGTGAAAGAGGAGAGGAGGCTGAGGGGAGCCTGAAAGATAGCTGGGTGTCATCCGCATAACACTGAAAGTTAGAGGAGAAAGTAGAGATTGAAGAGCCAGGGTGAGAGGTTAGATCCCTGGGGAACACCGCATGTGGAGAGAGAGGGGGTGGAGAGAAAGGATCCAAGTTGGACCGGAGAGGGTCGTTCCAGGATGCAGGAGGGCAACCAATCCAGGGCCTGATCCGTGATGCCCAGGCTCTCACAGAGTCGATTGATCAGGATGGCATGGTTGATAAGATCAGAGAGCAGATCTTCACGGGTGTTCAGGAGAGCAGTTTCCGTGCCTCTGTCTGCTCTGAAGCCAGACTGATGGTCGTGGAGACAGCCAGCAGATTCCGTATGGCGAGTAAGCTGGGAGATGGCCAGCTTTTCCAGAAGTTTGTCCAGGAAAGGAGTGGATATCAGGCGATAGTTCGCCAGACAGGTAGGATCGGCAGAAGGCTTTTTAAGGAGGGGGTGCACAAGGGAGTGCTTGAGGAGAAAGGGGAAAGATCCAGTGGCGAAAGCGTGATTGCAGAAATCAGCTGGAGAGAGGGTGTCAATGTGGTCCTTCATGGTTCTGGAGGAGCAGGGGAGCACCTGTTTGGAGGACGCTTTCATAGATCGGACTTGTCTAGAATCATTGTCAGATGTAGTCGGAGAGAAAGAGGAGGAGATGAAAAGGCAGGCAGTGTAAGAGGGCCAAGAGAGGTAGAGGGCGAGGAGGCAGAGAGGACAGGTTGCCCTGTGTTTTAGTGGTGAAGTGAGAAGGCAGAGCCTTACAGAGGGCCCGGGAGGTAACAGGAGAGGTGGAGACTGCAGAAGGACTGGCCAGCTCCTTGCACATTTTAAAGAGTTTGGCTGTGTTGTTAGAGGCCGCGGAGATGCAGGCTTGGATGTGGACTCTCTTCTTGGACAGGACAGAGAGTCTTTTTTGCCTTTGGAGCAGGCGTCGGGCCAGTTTCTCAGAGCAGGCGCCTAAAGCCCTCCACTTCCTCTCAGCCTCTCTACTCTTGCATTTTAAGGCAGGAAGGTCAGAGTCATACCAAGAGTTGCACTTGGAGGTAGGCTTCAGACGGATTCTCATGACAGGAGCAAGGATATCAAGAGTATTAGAGATATAAAGATGCAGGTTAGAGAGGGCTCTGTCAGCCGCAGGCGTCGGAGGAGCAGAGAAAGTGGCGGTGAAAGCCTCTCCTGACACACACTTCATGGGCCAAATGACCAAGAAGGTAGGTGACAGTGCTGGGGAGGGATTAATTAGCCTGAAGGACAGAGAGTTTCAGGTGAAAGGAGAGCAAAAGGTGGTCAGTACAAAAGAGAGGAGAGGTCAGAGGATTAGAGAGGGGGATGTCTGAAGAGAGGAGAACATCCAAGGTGTATCCGGCAGAGTGTGTTGGACCAGAGGGTAGAATGGAAAGAGAGAGAGGGAGTATTGCAGAGGTTGTGGAAGAGCCCTGAAGAAGGATCCGAAGCATCCAGGTGTATGTTGAGGTCTCTGAGGAGGAGAAGTTGATAGGTAGAGGCAAGGAGAGAAGGGGAGAGGTCAGCCCACTCAGAGAGCAAGAGAGCAACCTGGCCAGTTGGCCTGTAGATGGTGGCCACAGTCCGAGTGAGGCCAGGAGAGATGGAGAGCCTGCAGACCAGGCATTCAAAGGAGGATTAGGCCTGCATAGGAATGACAGAAGCAGGGACCCACTCTGGAAAGATCAGAGCTACTCCACCTCTGGGTCGGTTTGTTCTGGGTTTGGAGAGGATCTTGAAACCATCAAGGAGGATAGTGTAAAAACCCATGATAGTGCTGGCCGTGAACCATGTCTCGTTGAGAGCGAGGACATCCAGGTCAAGTTCTTCGAGGATGAAAAGGGATAGGCAAATTATCCCCTTCTCCCCATAAGGTACATGACACGGAAGAAGAACAGGAGATACAGTGATTGCCCATATTATTTTGGACCAATTCCTAGTTCTCCGATGATCGATCAGTATGCCGAGAGGTACCCACTCAGCCAGCCATATAGATTGGAAGTGGTACAACCCATCCCCAGAGTGGATGAAAAACCTCAAGCTGCAACTAAGAAGACTTCAATTGACAGTATTGATTAAAGCGCCAAGAAGCCACGTTACTGACGTCATTAAAGATAACCACAGCATAGCAGCATTAGACAGGAAGCACACGTGCCATCCGCACATCGGGACACAAAAACACACCCGGAAACATGAAGACATCCGCAACAGTTCTATGAGTTAGAGGACTGATACATATACATAATATTTTTGCTTTTATTATTTTATAATTAGTTTAACCTCAGCAACACAGAAACCGCAAGAAGCAAAGGATCCTGAGTAGTCTTGCAGATGCTTAAATGCAAATAACCTTATGAAACTGCAGGAGCACCGATGGGACCTGGCAGAAGCATGTATAACCAACCTATGCACAATATAGAATAGCACGAACATGTAGAAGCCATGCTATGGTTTAGGAAAATTACAGTGGGACACAAGACCTCAGCAAGAGCTGAGATGAATTCAGGCTGCACAGAGAGACAAATGTGTGAGACAAGGCCCGCTACCAAGGCCACCAGATACGAACAACATTCCATTCCCTGAACGACATTAACACCAGTCGCAGAAAATACAAATAATCCCGCGTAATTCCTCATAATTCAGAGCTGCAGAAGCCCAAATTGTGGTCTCTAAGCACGTGACTCGGCCGACTCAGATGATGAATCGAAACCATAAGCTGGGAAAGAGTTGGTCTTGCGCCACCAGACAAAGCTTGCAACAAAGATGTTACAGGGAGAGACAAGTGTTGCACAATGTGAACGGGTACTCTAATTGACTATGGTGGTACACACATGTTACAATGCAGACACATAGTTGTTCTTTTTACCTTACCTTGATGAGGTACACCGAGAGCTGGGAGTCATTTTGGGTCCCAGGCCTGGGGACGACAGCTCTAGCCAACCACAGTTTAGTATTGTAGGGGTGGGTATCAAAGGGCAAGAACCAATGGTAAGACCCTCATACTGCAACATTGTTTAGAAGTAGTAATTTGGGCAAGGACCAGACCAACCACCTGACATACGAGAGCACCTGAAATAATTGTATAGGGTCTGCTATAAAGGGACTATCAATCAACACCCAATCCCAGTTGGCGATAGGTTTTCTGGAGCTGGGCCCAGGTTCTGACATCATTGTGATGCAATGTAGTAACAAAACTGGCCTGCGAGCCAGGAGACGTTAAGTGGTTCATGGATTTCTTTGATCCTTGTACTGATCCCTGTTGGTTTTTTTGACTGTAATAAACCACAGTTTGAACTTGCTGTCTGGCTAGATCTGCGTTCCTTTTGGAGGCAGGTGTTGGACCATGAGTCTGCAAACTCCTAGTAGCCCTCAAACCTACCTGGGAGTTTGTCCCAACAAGGAGGTGGCAGATGTCAAACGAGTGTTTGACAGCAGAGGAGGAGTTGAGAGTAGCAATGGGGAGCAGGTTGCCACATTTGAAAGACTTCCTGGTGCAGTACAGGCTTGAGGTACGCCAAGCGGAAGTGTTAGAGGGGGCTGAGAGTGGGCAGAGGTGGTAGCAAGTGATGGCATAGTAGCTAGAGTGGAGGAGGAAAGTGCCAGAGAGGCAGCGAAGGAGGTGGCAGAGGAGACTGAGGGGTGCTAATAGGAGTAGCAGGAGAAGGGGGGAAGTTGACAAGAAGCGGGAGGCATCCATCAAAAAGGAGGGGATTGGGCTGAGGGCCCTTCACCAAGATGGTGCCATTCACATAGACATTAATGATAGTCTTGAGGAGTGGAAGCAGGCCAAGAGGATCTCCCCCAGAGTGTCGCCATTTAATGGGAGAGGAAGAGAGAGCCAAGAACCTAGGTCTGGTGAAGGGTCGACAAAGTGGATGTCAGAGAGTCTGTCTGGTGGAAGCATTGGTGTAGATATCAGCGATAGGGAGGCCTGGTCTGGAGACAAGGATATCCCTCTTGAACTTCCTTCTTCCAGACTTAGTGAGAGGGATAGAATAGGAGATAGAGTAGCAGTTAGAGAAGATGGGAGAGACAGAAAGCACCATAGAGGGTGCGAGGAGGAAAGTAGTAGGAGGAAGGTGCGAAAGAGAGAGGAGAGATGCACAGCCCTGACCCACACAATGCAGGATGTGCAGCAGGGGGGTCACATAGTAGCGAACACTCATAAGGAGCAGACGGTTAACGCAACAGTAAAACAGTACCCCTGGCGGGGTGGGAACCTAGAAAGTGGGACACAATTCACAGAACAATATTAACCGCATTTGAAGGGGTGCTAGAGAAGGCCACACAACCCAACGTATGGCTAACCGCTAGAGGGGAGACCCCAGGCTTTCACGGGACCAAGTGTATATGTCAGACGGTTAGGTTGAAGTACACGCAATGGCGGGAAGTTTGATAGGGAGCAGTAGTGGCTGTTCTCACTTCCCGCACCTTTCTTACTTTTCGGTTGCTGATGGTCGGCAGCTGCGAAGCGTGCTCGCACTCTGCGCCACTACCCATTTGGCGCCAAAAACCTGCATCGCACAACACTGCAGCCTTGTCCTGCAAGGGCTTTGCCGCAGAGGGTCTGATCCTCGGTTCTTAAAGGTTTGGATACATGGACTAAGCCGGATGTATGTTTGGCCCACATTTGTCACCACACCGCAGATCGAGAGTGAAGCCAACTCTCCACAGCCAGGCTGTGATTCCCTGGCTGGCAGGGCACTTGGCCAGACAGCCTTGACAGCAAGAACACAGTCTTTATTGTGAGGGTGGCCAGGCCGGAGTTGTCCTGTGTGACACTGAGCTGGCAGACATCCCCGCGCCTCATACATTTCCTGGATACCACATCAAGAAATAATTGCAAGGTACAAAGAGAGTCAATGAGGATAAGCAATGTACGTAGGGCATATTTCCCTTAGATTAAGCTGGGACGAAAACATTTGAAAGTACCAAGTATTGAACAGTCAGGTATGCAGAAAGCATATGTAAGACGGAGCAACCAAGTCTCCAGAGTCTCTGAGGAGTAATAACACCCAGTATAATTAAATGAAATAGCACTAAATAAAACATTGAAAAGTCAACAAGTTCAGCTACAAAGGAGAAGCCTTGGTTTATGGCCTAACTGATGAGTGATGGTAGGCTAACTGACCAAAGTGGGCGGTGGACTGATGTTGTTCCTGGCACCTAGGTTTCATTTTGAGACGAATTTCCAAGGTTGGGAGAGAATGCCAACCAGTCATGAGAGCTTATGAAGCAGTGTACCATAAGATGTTGCAGGAGCCAATCGGTTGCCGTTATTCTGCTAGTAATCTGTATTATACGTAGTTCAAGGCGTGCCTACCTGATGGGGGCAGCCAATTATGTTACTAACACCTAAATAAAATATAGGTTTATATTTTCCCTTAACCAATCCCTCCTTTTTATAGGTTTTTACTGACGTATGATGAGGTATAGCACATTTTGCATAACTGAAATGTATTGAGTGTGTGAGCTGTAATTTGTTTGTTCACCAGGCTTCCTTATTTTATTTGAGCTTATAATACAGTAGTATTTTGCCATATTTTTTGAGTCTGTCCGGTTATTTGGGTTTGAGATCATTTATTGGTAATTCCATCTAGCACTTGGACCGCTCCAAGTGCTACAGCACATTTTGGTAGTGGTGCAGATGGTTCTGATCTAGGCCCAGATCCAGACTCTCGGATTCTCGATGACTTTCACCATTAGCCAGAAGATGGCAGGGTTTCCTGTGGAAAAAAGACTCGGTCAGCAGGTGCCTCTATGACAAAATTCCTGTTCGGTCCCGCGGACAGAAGACGAAGTGGTAGATTGTGGAAGAGTCGATATCGAGGGACTCGAGCTGAGCAACAGGTGTAAGTAGAGCATCAAAATGGCAAATAAAGGGAAGGGATTGCACTGCTCGCTAATCTATGCATAGCATGTGATCTAAGCAGATTCCACAAACCTCAGAAGGGATACATTACTCACCGTAATTGTATTTCTGATGCTTGTATCTGCTTAGATTCACATGCGCCCACCCTTCCTCCCCTGAGAGAAGGTGCATTGATGTTAGATGAGCTTACTGTATATATCTGCTTGGATGCAACTGTACTCACATGAAACTTCATGCATCCTTCTGTCAGAACAAAACAATCTGAGGGACCTCGATGCGCAAGGGTTCATGGGTGCAGTGGACGTCACACTAGGGATAATATTACTGGCACGCCCTGTCGACGTCGCCTTTCGAGCTTCCACTATATGTCGGCCTATGCATAGCATGTGAATCTAAGCAGATACAAGCATTAGAAATATGATGACGGTGAATAATGTATCCCATATATCTATAGTAACAGGATTTTGGTTAAAAGAAATAAAGAGATACCTTGCTTTCTGAGGTAAGGGTGAGCTGATGAATGCTTGCCAAACTCCAAAATGGGGTAAATTTGAGATGAAATGCATTAATTAGAGAAAGCAAAGAAAGGCGAGCCTGCAAAATAAAATGTTCACATTTGTTCAGGATTTTAAATATGTCTGCGTAAAACTTGTATTGTGCGATAGGCATAAAACGATAGCAGTAATCTAGTTGATTATCAAACTCTATAATCAAGTGATTGACGTCAATCAGAGAGGGATAAAAGTTGAGAGAAAATAATAAATAAAAAAATATTCTTAGAGTGTTAATAACAAAACAGCAGGGCAATCAGAATCGATAGGATTGTAAAAGAAGGACTAAAGAGAACATTATTGCTTTTAAAACTGGTTAAAAAACTGTGTTTGGAAATGTGTGGCGATTGCTGGTGCTTGCCTGAATTGATTATTGTGGTGTTTTTGATTGAAGTAATAAAGGAATAAAAAGTCTAGTAAATATTGTCAGTCAAAAACGACTTGTCCTTATGGGGGACAACCCCTGCTACACCTGTGTAAGACACTAGCGAGATGCACACCCGAGATTAGGAAGTACCATTCTGAAAGAGTAAAAGCTACGGCTGATAAAATGTACATGCCATGGCCTCAAGAGAGTTCACTATCAAGAACAGTACTGCAACACATGACAACATATTACATGCTGCACTTGGAGGGAATGATTTACAGAAAAGGTTAGCCATTTTAAATCTATGGAAAATGTATCAGAGCGAGAAGGAAGACCCTCCTGAGAAGGAGTGGATGCTTAATCAGCATAAAGGGGAAGAGGTAATGTCCTCAGCTCTTTTTCTGAAAGCAAGAGCACATACACTGATAAACGGATTCTATCCTTTAAAGGAGTTAAAGGCAGCAGCGGGGTATGTCAATCCAGCATACACGCCCCCGCTTATAATAGTGAAGACAGCATGTTAGAAAGCAAGATTTAAAGAACGTGTGTGTGTGTGTGTGTATATGTATATATATATATATATATATGTGTGTCAACACGCAATGAATTAAGAGTGTGATGAAAGAAGGGACAGACAGGTAGAGATAGAGGGAGAAGCTAAGAGACCAACATAATGAAAGTACAAAGCCAAGGAAGTAACAGTAGTGCAGAACAAATGGATGGGAAGTGTGAGAAACCAGAAGGTGTCTCACCTGCTAATCCCTGGGGATCTGTCATCCACGTGGCCAAAACACGGCCATCACTTTTGGACCTAGTTCCTGGGGGTGGACCAGTGCGGGAGGATCACCTGGATAAGGGGTCTTCGACGGAGGGGTAGTGAGACACCAAACAGTGGGACGCGGTATCCCCTTCCTTCTAACACCTTTTCCCTTTTCCAACCAGTAGGATACTTAGGAACTCAAACTTCACCACCCCCCTTTCCCGACACAAACACTTTCTCATGGACAGCTAACTGTGAGAGTAAAACGGACTAACACCCGAGCCGTATACTTGACATGTCCCAGCACAAGGGTCAGGCAGAGTCAGGCAATTACTGATCATTACACACACCTGACTTCGATCACACTTCCCCACATGGATAAAAAGTGGAGCACAAAAGCACACTCTGTGAAAGGCAAAACACACGAGGAATCAGCAGTTCAATACGAGGAGAAAGACGGCAAGACAAGAGAGGGTTGCACGGAGGGAAGTACCCTTGACCTTTTCGGAGAAACACTGCTACTTTCACAAGCCTTTGAGAAGAAGAAACGTAAGACCCGGAATTAAAGCTGAAGAAGAAAAAGTTACTCTCTTACCTGGTAACGTTCTTTCGATGGGATGGTCCGACAACATATTCCCTATCTATGACAGTAACCACCACAGCTGTGCTGCTTCAGAAAACCTTCAGCGTCTGTGTCCTGCATCGATGACGTCGATCTCGAGGACCTCCACCGACGGCCGACGTCACTGGATGTTATAAGTAGGACGCACAACACCCATAGCCTCAGTTGTAGTTTTTTCCCAGAACGTGTGGCACCAGTCTTCTGCCAGTCTGACACACAAAGCCTTGCGGAAACGTAAGCTGCAATCGCTTAAGAAATTCTGTAGCGGAGAAGGCAGGGAGGGAGCGATATGGAATACGTCGTCAGACCATCCCATTGAAAGAACGGTACCAGGTAAGAGAGTAACTTGTTCTTAGAGGGGATTGGGTCCTCCGACGTATTCCATATCTATGACAGACTCCCAAAGCAGTACCAATGCAAGGAGGTGGGAAAAGAATTTAGAAAACAGAAATTTAGAATGCCCAATCAAATTGCAGAGTAAAGGACCGCCTTGCCAAAGGCCAGATCCTGCCCACGGATGGAATCGAGGGAGTAGTGACGTACAAAAGTATGTACCGAAGCCCAGTTGGCTGCATCACAGAAGTTACGAATAGGAACACCCCTCTGTAGGGCAGTAGAGGCAGCCATACACCTGGTAGAATGGGCCCGCAAACCGACCGGTGGGTCCTTACCCGCCAAGCGGTAACACTCAGAAATAGCCAGAATAATCCAGCGAGACAAAGTCTGCTTAGTCACAGCTTGTCCCAAACGCTTTCCAGCGTAACCAATGAAGAGTTGACCGTCCACTCTGACCCGGGAAATGCGTGAAATATAAAAGCTTAACGCTCTCCTAGGATCAAGGCTATGGAGCCTCTCCTCTTCCTTACCAGGATGTGGAGGAGGATAAAATGCCGGAAGAATGACCTTCTGGCCTAAATGAAATTCCGACACCACCTTCTGAAGAAAGGAAGGAAGCACTCTAAGGACAACCCTGTCCTTATGAAACAGAGTGAAGGGTGGCTTAACTGAAAGTGCCTGTAACTCACTCACTCTGCGAGCGGAAGTGACCGCAACCCAAAATACAGCTTTAAGAGTTAACAGTCTCAAAGGGCATGAATGCAAAGGCTCAAACGGAGCACCCATCAGAAACTTGAGAACAAGGTTCAAATCTCAACCGGGCACCTGGAAAGGTGACGGAGGGAACACATTAGTGAGCCCTTTCAGAAACTGAGAAATTAAAGGAATTTTAAAATAGGAACACTCTTCAGACGAGCGCTTAAATATTGACAGCGCCGTCAGGTAACCTTTAACGGTACCCACTTGCAAGCCCCTGTGGGCCAAAGAAAGCAAAAAAGACAGAACCATGGGAATGTCACATGCAAAAGGATCCACATTCTTAACCCTGCACCAGTCGCAGAACTTATGCCAACGGCAACGGTACAGGGACTTTGTTGCTGGCCGTCTGGCCGAGAGCAACACCTCCATCACGTCTTCAGGTAGGTCCCAATCCTTATACCTCAACCTTTCAGAAACCAAGCGTGAAGGTTGAGGGATCTGACCTCTGGATGGAGAACCTGACCCCCCTCCCGTGAGAGCAGATCGTCTCGGTAGGGAAGACGACTTGGACGGCAGATGGACAAGTCGAGAAGGTCCGGGTACCACGTCCTCCGGGCCCACGCCGAAGCAATGAGGATCATCCGGGAACCGAACCTCCGTAACCTCTGTAGTACTTGCGGGATGACGGGGACTGGAGGAAACGCGTACAGCAGTGGGAATGACCACTCCACCACAAACGCGTCTCCTAAGGCTCCTTTTGGAGGAAATTCCCACAAGCAGAACCTCTCGCACTTCCGGTTGACACTGGAGGCGAAGAGATCCACTTGAGGGGTCCCCCAAAGGGCGACGATCTCCAGGAAAATCTCCTGAGCCAACTCCCACTCGTGAGAGATCACGCTCTGCATGCTCAGAGGGTCCGCCGTCTTGTTTTCATCTCCCGCCAGATGAACTGCCGAGATTGAAACTTCCTGCTGGAGTGCCCAGAACCAGAGCTGCATCACCTCCCTGCACAGAGGAAGTGACACTGCCCCCCCCTTTTTGTTGAGGTAGTGCATGGCCACTGTGGTGTCTGTCAGGATCAGGACATTCTTCCCTCTCACAGTCCGCAGAAAAGCCTTCAGGGCTAGCCTGACAGCCCTCAGCTCCAACAGATTGATATGGAGTCTGGACTCCGACTGAGACCAACGACCGCTGACTGTCAACTCGTTGGCATGAGCTCCCCATCCCGTGAGGGATGCATCCGTCACAATCGTCACCTCCGGCCAGGGTAGACAAAATGGAGCCCCCTTCATCAGATTGTCTTCGACGGCCCACCACAGAATGTCCTGGGCGACCAAACACAGCACCTGACTAGGGTCCGACAGCCTGCCGGAGGACTAAGACCACTGGAGCTTGAGTGCCCATTGCAGAGATCTCATCCGCAACCTGGCCTCTGTCACCAGAAGAATGCAGGATGCCATGAGGCCGAGCAATCTCAAGAACTCCAACGCCGGGAGACTTTGGGCAAGCTGAAACTTGTGCACCATCTGCTAAATGTGATGAGCCCTCACCTGGGGAGGAGAACACTGCCCCAGGGACGTGTCGAGCACAGCTCCGATGTACTGGAGCCTCTGAGTTGGTGTCAAATGGGACTTCTTTAAGTTGAGGGAGCAGCCCAGCTTGTGGAGGGAGTGGCAGGTGACTGACAGATGATCCAGGACTTGCTCGGGAGAGCGTGCCTTTATCAACCAATCGTCCAGGTAGGGGTAGACGTGAATCTCCCCTTTCCTGAGGTGCGCTGCCACCACCACCACCATGAGCTTGGTGAAGACCCTCGGGGCGGAGGTCAATCCGAATGGCAGGACCCGAAACTGAAAGTGCGAGTCGCCAACCGCGAACCTCAGGTACTTCTTGTGCTTTGGATGTATCGGCACATGAAAATAAGCGTCCTTGAGGTCGAGAGACACAAACCAGTCCTGAAGTTGAAGGGCCTGGAGGACTTGAGAGAGAGTAACCATCTTGAACTTGTCCTTCCTGAGGAGTTTGTTCAAACCGCGCAAGTCCATGATGGGTCTCAATCCCCCGTCTTTCTTGGAAGTCAAAAAATAAGGGGAATACCATCCCTTGTTCCTCTCCGCTACAGGCACCAGTTCTATGGCGCCTTTCTCCAGCAGGGATTGAATTTCCTGCGCAAGGAGCGGATCCGGACTCTTCAAAGTGAGCTTCCCCGGTCGATTGTCTTGAGGCCTCTGCATGTAAGGAAGTCAGTAGCCATGGGTTATGGTCTCCAGAACCCACATATCTGAAGTAATGGGGCGCCACTCTGCAAGATGCTGCGTCAGCCTTCCCCCAACCGGCGAACCATGGGACATGGCCTCATGACTGAGCTGAAGCAGCTGCAGCGTTGCCTGAGGGCAAAGAGGCAACAGCCCGAGCGGCCTTGGCACCTCGAGTACCTTGTTTTCCACCTCTGGCACTCCTACGGTGGCCCCTTTGACTGGCAGCTCCTCTCGCTTTACCAAAGGATGAGTAATAAGGAAAGGAACCTCCCCTCCATTGCTGTGGAGGTTGGCGAACTGCAGCGCCCAATGACTTCGCTGCAGCTTTGGAGGTCTGCAACCTCTCAAGGCTCTCATCAGCCTTGCTGCCAAAAAGATATTCACCGTCACGGGGCATGTTGAGGAGCCGGGCCTGCACATCAAGAGCAAACCCCGACTTCCGCAACCACGCAAACCTGCGTATTACGGTGCTCGCCGCCATGGACCGGCTGACGCAATCTGCCATGTCCAACCCCGACTCAACGGCCTCACACATGGCATCCTTGCCATCCTGAACCATGGCAAGGAAACCATCCCGTTCATCCCCTTCGGGAATATGTTCAGCCGTTAAGGAAGCACAGTTCCACAGAGTGTGCGTGAAACGCGACAAGGCACATACGGAGCCTGAAGCGTCATACCCCCTGAAGAAAATACTTTCTTCGCCCAGCCGTCAAAACACTTGTCGTTCCTATCAGGAGGGATGGTAGGATACGACGCCTGCTTTTCCGGGGCCGTAGCCGCCTGCACCACCAAACTCTCCTGAGTAAGGTGCTTGGTCAAGTAGCAGGGGTCACTACTGGCTGGGCAGTATTTTCGTGGCAAAGACTTGCCCACTGCCGGGAGACTCTCCGGAGCAGTCCAAGCCACCGCCACCCTCCTCTGTATAGCCATATGGAATGGCAGTACCAAGTCAGTTGGTGGACCTTGGTCGAGGATATCCGTAAGGTCATCCTGAAGAAAATCCCCTGGGGGAGCAGACCACCCCAAGTACTCGGTGATCCTAGACGTAAGGTGCCGGTACGAGGAGTCGGCATGAGTGCCAGGCTCGACCTACAAAACTCCACCTCCGGAGATGTGTCCAGCCAACTGGCATCGTGCAGGGGCTGCCGCAGGCCCTTGATTTGGCTAAGGCCCGAGATAATCTTGTCTGGCACTGTATCAGGAACCATGCCATCATCAGAGCCCTCATCCACCTCTGAAATAAATTCAAGATGGCGGTAAGAAGGCACAGAATGTGGAACAAAGCCATGCTTGACCTTGGCCAGAGCCTTTCTAGGGGGTTCCACCGAGCCCCGGGGGAAACCCCCATCGAAACAGTCTCGAAAGGCGTCGAGTGAATCGGCGTCGACGCCGACCGCGGCGCCGACAGCATAGATGGCGTCGACACAGGCCTCGAGGCCGGAGCCCCGAGCGTGTCCCTCGACAGCCTGGGCGAAGATGACGTTGACGACTTCTTCGGAGGCGGGGCCTCGAAAGAGTCCGTCGACGACCTTGGCGCCACCGGCGTCGACATCTTCCTCGAAGACACCACAGGTGCACACGGTCTCGAGTGCGTTGAGGACCGGGACCTGGACCGGGCATGACGAGAACGATTCCCCTTGTCCGAGCGGGACCTCTCCTGCAAATCGTGCCGACCACCCGAGCCTGAAGGCATGCGAGCGGTGTCTCTCAACCGATCACGACCGACCCCACTCGGAGGCGCGGACGGACCAGTGCCCTGCGATTAGAGAATCGCTAACATTTTCTTCCCGAAGGAAGCCCAATCCTCTGGCGTCGCATGCTTCGTGGGATAAGTGACCCGCCGACGGGCGGAGTCCTCAGAAGAGGACGGGGAAGGCGACCGATGACGGCGCTTCCGGTAGTGCCTCAAAGAGGCAGAGGAGTGGCGGGACCAACTCCGGGACCGAGACCCACTGGACTTCTGACGACGATGCAGAGAGTCGCCCCTCGAATCGTCTGTTGAAAGCCCCGCAGACCTCAACTTCCGTGGCTTGGACACCTTACCTACCGACAACTTCTTCTTACGCTCCCGCAAGGCTTTGGACGTGAGCGACTGGCAGTCGACAGTCATCTGTGTCATGGGGCTCTCCGAGGCACCAGAGGCAGGCGTTGTGCGAGTCCATCACCGACATCTTGGTCCCACAGTCCCTGCACTTCTTAAAGCCCGGACGCGGGGTGGAAGACGAGGTAGACATCTTCACGAAGAATATACTTCACAATACGAACAGGTTCGAAGAACTGAGAAAGAACAGAAACTCCAAAGAGTCGAGGCGCGCCGAGATCTCCGAAGCGAACACGTTTGCAGAAAAAACAGAACTGAGGCTACGGGCGTCGTGCGTCCTACTTATAACATCCAGTGATGTTGGCCGTCGGAGAAGGTCCTCAAGGGCGGCGTATCGCCGTCATTGACACAGGACGCAGACGCCAAAGATTTTCCGAAGCAGCACAGCTGTGGTGATTACTGTCATGGATATGGAATACGTCGGAGGACCCAATCCCCTCGAAAGGTGCATTGTGTGTCGGAGGTACCCCGGGATCTCCCACGTTGATAGCCAAGGTGGGGAGGAGCGATTGCTGCTGTGGTACTGTCCTTGGCTCCTACAACAAAGCAATGCCAGTAAAGTCAGCAGAGCCTGTGAGTTGGGGAGAGTGATAGTCAACTGGTCTGTGATAGAACCAAGGTTTTAAGCGACAACATTGTATGAATAAATCTGAAGAGAATATTGTGTGAAGCGTATGTGATGAGCGATGCAAATATAATTGAACATCCAAGGAGTGACTGAACTTTTGAAGCCAAGATACATACCATATACACAGTGGTCCGGCACCACGTGGGTGCTCATACACAGGTCTCTGTTAGGTATCAAACTGAGAGGTGGCAAATGTAATTGTGAATTGTTAAATCAAAGTGGTCCTATAACAGGTCAAGCTAAACCCTGTGCACATTCGAAAGTCTTCAATAGCTTATACGAACTGCATTTGGTCCGAGCCCGGCTCAGGGAGACTAATTGTGTAAGAGGAAGGATCCGCAGGGAAAATTGAGTCACCCGAGAAAGGATATTTTCTGAACATTGGAGGAATAGATCTTAGCCTGGAAGAGGGGGATCCAAAGTAACGATTGTGGTATAAAAGGGGATTTGAGCCTGGCTGAGGGGGATCCAGGGTGAAGAGTGAATCACCTGACTGAGTACTTGAGAAAGAGGACAGTTTTTTTTTGTTTTTGTATATCAGGCCCACTGAATCAAGAGCCTTTGATACCTTAAGAGGCTTGGGCACAGAAGGCCCCGATGCTAGTAATCGAACTGTGTCCTCTTGCTGAAGAAGCCTGAGAGTGTGCTATGCTTGAGTGAATCACCCGTGTCCTGTGCTGAAAATGTGGTCAAGGGAGGCCCACGGCCTGAGCATCTTGACATATCATTTTGTGAACACTCCTTTCTTTTTAATGAACACAACCCCACACGATTTGTATTTAGAAGATAAGGATTGGCAATAAATTTTTTCTTAGTATTGGCCCTTTTATTTTGACGAGACTCCGCTAGGATTGCATTATTATTATTTAATGGTCGTAGCTTGCTCCCATCTGTAGATTTAGGATTAGATAGGAAATTATCACACCCTTGTTAAAATTCAATAAACACCCTTGAACTGTGGTCACGTGTCTGTCTTACTATTGATGCCATGCCTTCCTTACAGAGGACAGATATAATTCAAGTTAGATGGAAAAGGCATCAACGGCGTTCGAGAAAGAGAGGAACGGAATGAGTGAAAGAATACAAAGAAGAGAAGGAGAGAGAGAGAGAGGAAGTGAAAGGAAGAATGAAGAATGAAGAAGGTATGAAGAACAAAAGAAAGAGAAAGAGACTACAGGAGAAGAAACAGGATGAAATAGAAACACAGAGATTGAAAGAACATAGGTTGCAAAGAAGGCGAGAGAGAGATGAGAAGGAAAAATGAGAAGGAGTAGGGGACAAAGAGATGAAAAAATAGATCATCTTATTAATAGATACTTGGTGCCAATCGCAGCAAGAGAATGATGGGGAGAAGAGAGAGGGCCACAACAGCCCTGCAGGGAGCTGCAAGGGATTCCAAGAATACAGACATGGACTGATGAGGATGCAGCAGAAGACATAGAGAAAAGGGTGGTTTTTTGAAAGGACCGCAGCATAGAATGAGGGGTAAAGTGGTTGGATTTAGAAGATTCTAAAGACAAAACAAGAGAACCGATACCTTATGAACGACCACCAGCATGGTTGCGCAGTTCAGGGGATTATATCCCTGCAGTTGTAAGAAGATTAAGGTCACTGCCAGGACAGAGACAAACGGGCAAAACCAACCCCACCGAGAAGTGTAGGTGGGTACGATTGTGGATGAGGATTTACACAATTCCCATTGTGAGAGAAAGGGGGAGGACGAGCACAATATATTATGTACCCACAAATGGATAAGGATAATTTGAAATGTAAATTGCACAGTTTGACAGCTTGTGCAGGAAAAAGGATTCATGAGTTGGAAAGAATGACATAAGGAATGACGTTAGCAGTGGGTGACATAGAAGCTCTGCTAGCAGCCATTATAGGGGAGAGAGCTGATGACATTTAGAGACAAGGTGGATTTCAAATCCCTCAAGGAGGAGGATGATTTAATGGAGGACAACCACAGCAATGCTGGAATTGTAGAAGGATGGAGCACATGGCCCGAACGTGTACAAGTAGAGGGGGCATGCAACAGAACAGGCTTTTTCGGTTGCTGCTGCCAGAATGTGGAATGACCTGCCACTGTCAGTAAAGACCTTGCTAAATCATCTGGCATTTAGAAGGGCCTTAAAGACATTGGGCCTCATTACACGGACGGCGGTAAGGGTTAACGGTCACGGTTAATGGCAACGGTGACCGTTAACCCTTACCGCCGTACTACGAGGTCCCTTTGCGGGTTGGAGGATTTAACGCCTGCTTCTTGCAGGCGTTAAAATCCAACCCGCTAAGGGACCTCGGAGCTAATTACGGCACCGCAAAATTGCGGTGGCGTAATTAGCGCCTTCCCCATTTCCATAGAGCCCTATGGGGCAGAAATGGGAATGGGGAAGGGCAATGGCGGAAAGGGGATTTACCGCCCCTCCAACCTTGGAATGGGGCGGTAAATCCCCTTTCCGCCAAGGCGGTGCCGGTATTTTACCGGCATGAGCCATGGCGCTAATAGCACCATGGCTCACCGCCTACCGAGTAATGAGGCCCATTGTTGTTCTAGTGGTGGGGGTTAATGGATGGTGGCCTTTTGTCTCTCCCTCTTTAGCGCCAAAATACCTTCGGGTGACCGTGCGCTGTATAAATTCAAGTAGCATAACATAACATAACTGGAAATCTCCAAGAGGGGGGATAGACTATTCCCCACAGTATAATACAGAACTGCAAGAATATTATGCCCAAGATCACACCAAGAATCCAACACAAGCGCCACTAATACAGCAAGTGCACCAAGATCCCTTACAAGCGTAGCCGCCACAAGGGCAATCACAGCAAGCGCCTCTGCAGATGCAACGAGTACAGACACAACAAGCAATAGTGCCACAATGTAATGCGAATACAGGAGTCCCACAAGCATCCATACCCAGGATAGGGAGTGTGACCATAGTTGGAAGAAATCCTTTCACGGGTACGGGAATCATTTTATATCCACAATAGAAAAGCCCACAGAGCGACCTGATGTGTTCAGTACTATCAGTGACACCAGATCCCCATTTTTGTTTCTTGTACACACTGTTCAAGAGGGGAAGTGCCCAATGTCTGGCATTGCCATGAATGTGCAAGGATTCTCTGGGGCTGTGAGCCTAGTTCCTTTCACTGACAAATTACCTATTTCTGTAGTAGAACATGATTTATCTATGCCACTATTGTATTGTCATCAGACATCAGTTAACATATTGTGACGTGATTTGATGAAAAAACTTAACATGGCAATATCTTTTACTGACAAAGAAATAGTGTGTTCAACTCCAGAGATACATTAAATAAATGTAAGCAAGTTTATATTCTCATTTGCAAGACAAAAAGTATTACGAGGAGTTCCTTTAGACCTAGAGGTATTTTTGTATGGAATAAATATTTTGTTGACTTGGCTTCCTAGATTGGTAGGTAAGGTGTTGAGTCCACACAGACGGAATACCAGTGCAACATGCATCTCTATTAGGTAAACTCATCAAGGCACTAAAGCTCCCATCGGCTATGCTCCTCCCCCTGAAATAGAAACTGATGACCATAGTCTAGCAAAAACAGTAGCATGATTATAAAAATAAATGTGACAACTAGTGTTTCTTTTATCTCCCAACAGATCACAAATCACAGGGAAGGGTTGAAGAAGATTAAAGAAGACAGCCAAACAGTTGATTATAGTGACTTGCTAAAACAGCCGAGTGTGTATCCAGGGGACCGAGTGCTAGTAAGAAGTTACATAGCCACTTAGAACAAGCCCCAATTTGAAGGACCGTACCAAGTAGAGGGGTGTTACTCCTACTGCAGTGAAACTTGTAGGAAGAATGGCCGGGCTTCATCTCAATGACACAAAGCCGTATATAGGAGAGACCCCCAACGGCACCCTTTGACAGTGAAGCAAAGAGGAAGCACCACAGATGACGAGATCAGATACTCGGAGCCAAAATAAAGACTTACCAAAATAAAGATCCGATTGCCATAATAGTTTTCAGGTGATTGTCTCATTCCCTTATTTACATCAGCTATCTATGTAGATATGAGACAACTTTAACATCTACATTATCATTCACAGTTAATCCCAATTGATAATATATACTGACAGGAGGCAGTAAATATACTTTCGATGTTTTCGCCAGAATTGAACATAACCAGCGCCACACACCATACCTCATAAAGGATAATGATCAGAGCTTCAGATGAAGTATGTAGGCATAAATTCCAAAAATGGACAGTAGATACATATTCAAAATGATGATAATATCGATTGTACATACACCTGTATAGAGTCTACAATTTGGGGCATCCTGTTAGTATGTGTCTCAGTTACCAGATTACTCGCAATTGCACATATTCGACACATAGGTTGGTTATGCGCTAATTTCCATTAGGCTCCATGCATAGCTCTTAATGGCAATAGATTAAGATGCATCAACAGTCAAAATCTACGGACTGCAGAGCAGGGACATCTGACTAGATACATCTGGGCAAAGATATTTGTAAGTAATACCCTCTACATACCTATACTTTCGAAGTCCACTCATAACTTCCCAGTCTTTTTTCTGTGACGTATTTTTAAAGTCCTGTTTGATGGTCTTATATCTTCCGCACGATGAGTGCTCCAATGATCAGTTAAGGATAGCATTCGAAGTCATGCACAGTGCATCATATGTATTGACTAGCTTATTATTGAAATCTATTACATTTTTCCCAATAATTCTGAGCATTTGACTGACCGGGTGACTTAATGCCTTCAAGGGAAGGCGGTCTCTTTTTTATTGTATCATACCTTTTAAGGACATCAGCCCAAATTCCACTCGTATATATTGCACAGGGCATGATCCCTCACTGCCCACTCCCTTGATATCAATGATCTCATCATTCTCAACAACCTAGACCTACTATTCCTCAGTGAAACCTGGCTTTCCGATGCCTCAGGACCTGCCCTCGCCCTAGCTATCCCACAAGGATACCTCATTTACAGACAAGACCGCTCCTCCCACCGAGGTGGAGGGGTCGCCGTCATTGCCAAAGATTCCCTCTCTGTTGGGATAATCCACAAAAACCTTGATGATAACTCTGACTACCTCCTCCTAAAACTTAAGCTCTCCCATAACCACACTATAGCATTTCACCTCATCTACCGCCCTCCAGGCATCTCCTATGAATTCCAACAAGCCCTCACCCACTCAATCACTAACAACCTCAAGAAATCATCTAAAATCCTGCTCCTCGGTGACTTCAACCTGGGCCTTAACGACCCCAAAGACACCCACGCCAAAGCGTTAAAAAAAACGCTATCCACCCTTGGGTTCACACAGACCATTTCGAGCCCCACACACTCAAAAGGCCGTACCCTTGATTGGGTCGCTCACCACAACTGCCCTATCAGCCCCACCCTAATCACTCCTCTGCCATGGACCGATCACCATCTCATCTCCTTCAACATCAACACCTCTAGAAACTCTCAACCTCCCACTACACCTCTCCCTGCCGCCCTCACGCGCAGCGCCAAACTCCTCACCCACGACAACCTCTCTCAGCACCTCAATGTACCTGCACTGCTTCCCCCTTTCGTGAATGACCCAGTTACCCTCGCCAACGACTTCAAAAGGGTCCTCTCCCATGCCGTTAATGTGGTAGCTCCCCTCACTCTTAAAAAAGAAAAGAAAAATAAACACTGCAATGCCTGGTTTACCCAGGACCTCTTACAGATGCGAGGGAAAAAACGAGCGGCACTGACCACCTGGCGCAATAACCCATCAGAAGCCACCCTTCTAGCATTCAAAACCTCCTCTAAACGCTACAAAGCTGCCATTACTGAAGCTAAGGCAACGTCATTCAATGCCAGAATCTCCTCTGCCAAATCAAGAAGCCGCGAAATCTTCTCCATATTCAGAGAACTGGAGACACCCCCTTCTCCACCCTCTCCAATAGTGAAGGATGGATCCTGGTGCAATGCCATCCAATCTGCAATGCTTAATAAACTTGAAACCCTACAAACCAAAATACTCAACCACCAAAAGGAGATATCCAAGCTAATAACCAGCAGTCATTCCACTCCACCAACCAAGCCTCCTAACCCCTCCCCCCAGTTCGATTTCAGAGACATAAGTGTCTCAGAGGTCATCTCTCTCCTCCATACCATCAAACCATCCAACTGCAAGGGGGATGTATGCCCAGCGCAAGTAATTAAAGACTGTGCCCCCTCATTAGCCCCTATCATAGCCGCTTTCATCAATGCCTCCTTTCACTCTGGTGAAGTCCCACTAAGTCTAAAGGAAGCCTGGGTTCGCCCGCTCCTCAAAAAACCCTCACTTGATCCAGCCATCCCAACAAACTACAGGCCAATCACCACTGTCCCCTTCCTACTGAAAATTCTGGATAAAGCAGCCTACCTGCAAATACAGAAATTTCTAGAGGACAACCATCTCCTTGGCCTTAGGCAATCAGGGTTCAGGCCACGGCATGGAACTGAAACAGCTCTCCTTGACCTGAAGAATCAAATTGATGACCTTAGGGACTCAGGAAAGCCTGCTCTCCTCTTGCTCCTCGACCTATCGGCAGCATTTGACCTAGTCAACCACAAAACTCTCTGCCAGCATCTATCATCAATAGCGAACTTCTCAGACAATGCCTGCAAATGGATAGAATCATTCTTGAAGGACAGATCTATGAAGGTCTTCTCAGACTCCTCTTCTGCCGACCCCAGCACCATCAAGTGTGGCGTCCCGCAAGGCTCATGCACGGCCCCCACCCTCTACAACCTCTTTACAAGGCCCCTGTTCAAAATCCTTGACTCCATGGGCATCTCGTATACTAACTATGCGGATGACACCCAGGTACTTATCCCCCTCTCAGGTGACTACACATCTGACCAAAATACCTTAAACGCAATCTACTCAACAATTCAAACCTGGATGGCAGAAAACTGGCTCTGCCTTAACAGTGACAAAACTGAGCTCCTGCTGGTTGGCTCACCGTCCACCCTAAATAAACTAAACAAACAGTACTCCTCCTTCGTCATAGACAGTATCCCCATCACCGTCTCCCAGTCCATCAAAACCCTTGGAGTGTACCTTGAACCTGACATGTCCATGAATAAACAGGTCAACGCCATAACCTCCACATCCGCCTACTACTCCAAACTCATCAATGCCACCAGACCATTCCTGACCCAACAAAACTGTCTCACCATCGCTAGAGCCATCATTGGTTCGAGACTCGACTACTGTAATGCCTTATTCATTGGTACCACTGCCAAGAATATAGCCAAACTCCAAACTGTTCAGAATAACGCGCTCAGAGCTGCCACAGGCCTCTCACGCAAAGACCATATCTCTGAACTCAGAAGACAAGTCCACTGGCTTCCTGTCAAGCAAAGAATTATCTTCAAAGCCTTAGCCTTAACTCACAAATGTCTCCATGACCTTGCTCCCCCTTACCTAAGCCGCAGGATTACCAAACCCATCTCTCAAAAACCATCTAGACTACAATACTCTAACCTTCTGTCTGTCCCTAGGACTCACAAAGCGCGTGCGGGCGGCTCCAGCTTCCCATCAGTTGCCCCCACCCTCTGGAATGCGCTCCCTCCGCACCTCAGAGCCATTGAATCCCACACTGTATTCCGCAAAGCCATCAAAACTAACCTCTTTGTCTGAACTCTCAAAACCTTCCTGCAACGCACTGTAACCTGTAACTACCTAATTGTTTTCAAGTATTTTTCTAGGGCAGCTTCAATGTAACCCTAAAGTAAGCACGCTTAACCACTGTTCCAGCGCCTCGATGTCTGCGGGCTGTTTGTGCGCTTTACAAATTCAAATAAATAAATAAATAAATGATTGTGGTTAACTCAATATGGTTCGCCAAAAGTAGCCCTCCACCTTCTCTCACCTACACAAATGTTCAAGTGTAAGGATACACAGACAAACCACTGGGTATACAACAACATAATTTCATACGAGCAGCATGATTTGGTTTGCTCATTTTATTCTATTGTCATTTAAAAGTAAATAGCCAGCTCTGCAATCCCTATCAACTCCAAGATACTTTCTATCACACCCTACTAACTTTCATGGCAGGTCTATTAACCTTTCTAGATGAAATAAGCATTGACTTAGTTTTTTTTAGGTTAACAGTCATGCTGGAAAATCGGCCCAGTTCTTCCAATATGGCTTTCATACCTGTTATTGTATGATCAACTATCACAAGTTCAGCAGCGTACAATAATGCTGTGACCTTGGTAGGTATACATCTAGCTGGACTATGGGCATACCTCTCCAATCGTCTGATTAATTCAGCAGTGTATAAATTAAAAAGGAGTGCTGCCGGTAAACATCCCTGTTTAACACCCTTGTTAATTTTTATAGGTCTAGATAGTCGGCCATCGGTATCTAATCGCACTTGGAGCTTTATTAGGATTTCCAGAGCGTAAAATCTCCCACAGTTTATTTCGGTTTACCTTCTCAAAAGCAGAGCTAAAATCAACAAACGTTACATATATTGATGGATTGGAACGCTGTTTGGCCCCAGCTTAGATTGTATCAAGGAGTCTAATATTGTCCATGATACTGGATCCTGATCGGAACCCAGACAGGAATGGATGGAGTATCTGATTTGCATCAGTCCAGCTTTGTAGATGGTTCAAAACAATATCCGCAAATATCTTACTAGTGGTGTCAAGCAGTGAAAGAGTCCGGTAATTTTCAAGTATGGTATGAGAACCAGCCTTATATTCAGGAATCAGTATCAAGGTAGTCTATGATATCGGAATACATTTTCCCTGGCACACATTTTTAAATAAGGTTGTCAAGATAATGGGCCAGCTTATCGGATCATGTTTAACAGCAACTAATGCGAGGCCATTGGGATCAGGGGCTCTAGAGGTATTGAGCTTACTGATTCTACTAATGATCTCGTTTCTGCTGAATTTCAAGGGCCAAAGCTTGGCGGTATGTTCAACTGATTCCTCAATTTTCCCATCATACATACTTTCTGTAAGATAGTCTACCCATTTTTATTCCCCTATAGCATTAAGGGGTTGAGGCAAACAACTGCCTCTAACCTTGTTCAGAACCGTCCATATGGATTTACTGTCCCCTTTTTGCAGCGTTCCTATCAACATTTGCCCTTTTAAATTAACTTTCCCTAATCAATGGCGTTTACACCATCTTCTGAATACACTAGTGAGCTGCTTTCTTCGAAATGAGTATTCATCCCATACGAGGGGGAGTTTTTTTAAGTTCCGAAGCTCACGTCGGTGGGCCCGCCTTGCCACTTCCAACTCCCTATCATAGGTGGATTTATGGGTTTTACCTGATGCAATAATGCGATTTCCTTGAGCAGAAGCCACTTTCATGGTCCATTGACTAAGACGGGTCTCAATTTCATTGGACTTCAATTTTGTGTACTATCAGATGTTAATTTGAGGATGTTTTTAATTCAGTTTCTTATTTCTGGTTTCATTCCATTTTATTTTGAATCCACAATTAGAGACTCTGATATTAGTTGGGCCATGTGAAGTGGTACTGGTTATAGGCATATTCAGTTTTATAGAGACAAGGGAATGGTCACTATAAGGGAAAGCAATGACCTCAAAGTCGCAAATATGGTTAAGTGCAGGCATATTCCCACATAGATAATCCAGGGTGGCAGATTTTGCACCAGCATTCCAGGTATACCTACCGGGAGTATCACTGACAGTCCTGCCATTGAGGGGCCATACCTCCCAATCTTGCAGGAAATTAGACCGCACATGGTGGATATCACACAATGAGCATTAAAGTCCCCACCAAGCAAAACAATATAATTTCCCTCATTCATCAACCAATTAGTCAATACGGTGTCAAGTATGTCATGAATTTCTGTTGTACATTCTTTAGTCGGGGGTCATGGATATTAATAATAAGAATGTTAGGTGTATACAGTCCCTCTTTAGCCTTAATTTGGACAGCTAACACGTAATCATTAGTGGGAATAAGAGGAACCTCACTGGCATGAACATCGTGACAATTCCCATTATTAAGCCTCCAAAGGGATGCCCTTTCTCCCCCTTTTTGGCATGACGTTGATATATACAATGGGTATCTACATGAAAATCATTCAAAAGCCAGGTTTCTTGTAGTAGAAATATAGGAAATGTCACAAGGGCATCAAGAGAGTCAACCAATCTTAAAAAGAGTGTATGTCCTCTCGTGTTCCATGAAGCAATCTTTATGTCTCATGGTTGGGAAAGCTCCAACTGCCCCAATAGTTTCTTAAGCCATTTCCACCCTGCCTGATTTTCTGAGGTAGTTTCCATTTGCACAGGGCAGGTAGGCAATAGTTTAGGCTTGGAGGTGCCACAATGTTCACATGGGTGAGGAACAGTAACCACCGGAATTGCCACATCCAGTTCATATCCCAATAAGTTCAAGGAGTCCTCTTGGGACCGAATAAGGGTGGCAGTAGCTGATAGAACACAGCGGACCAAAGAGACTGCTCCAAACTGACGTTTCATTGGTTGAACAAACTCAAAATCGCAGGATTTAAGTATTCGCAAAGCAGGAATCTTCACGCAAATCTCAAGCAATACAGGTCTATTTAATGGTTTCTTGGTACGTCTGTCTATTTTCTCGCTCAATGTAACTACCCTGCTGTCTAGGGTGACTGTGCTCTCTTTAATTGATTCCTCTTCAATACGCAGATGGTTTTGCAAGGCTTTTTCTTGCGATTTTCATGATAGGCATCACCCCAGGATTATGTAATGAATCATCTCCAGGTGTCAGGTCATTAGATTCATTAGACTTCTCCTTGGCAGTATTGACTTTTGGTGCCAACCAACTAGTCAAGGTACTTGTTTTAGCTGATAACCTTTTTTACTTCCTGTTTTCACGTTTGCGTAAACGCTTTGACCTCACTTTATTATTTACCAACATAAATAATATAATATTTACTACAGTCGAATTCATGGGGTGATTGTCATCATATCTCTTCTTCAATGCTGTTCATAAGGATAGGTTGAACTGCACGTGGCCTGCGTTGTTTCGCATATTTCCTCCTTTGTTTATTGGATGGATAAGAAAGAGGTGATTTTGCCACATTATAAGAATGCCCCACTTCGCCATCTGGGGCCGGTTGATTAGGAGGGAGGTGCACTTCAATAACTTCCACATTGGTTTCATTAGTGGTCTTCTCACTGGTAACTACTCTTTTTCGATTGTAGCATTAGTTCCAAAATCTGGCCATTGTTTTGTGTTTGGTAGTATGTCTGGTCAGTTAGTTTGATTAGGATGTTTAGTGCAAAATGTAGAAGGCCAATATTGGCTACCAACAATCAATCTTTCTTTCTCCTTGGAAATACTGGATACACTTCTGTCAGTTATGTTAATCACTTCATTTTGGCACAGCTTGTTCAGGTATCTGGCAGCTAGGAACACGACAAAGGGGCAGCAAGGAAGGAGCACTGGATAGCTGGGGTGATTCTCTATTGTTATGAGGCGTGGTATTATGAGGGAGTGTGGCAGATTTGTCAGTCATACATTCCGCCATAGAAACCTCCGCCTCAGCTGTCTCTCTATTCGTGCCGCAGAGACGATAACATAATTCTAATAATGAATTGTCGTCAATCGCATCTTGCTTGGGAGGGTGAGATCATTTCCCCTCCACAAGCATTAGGGGGATGAATAACAGCAGTGGTATACGTGCGACTGGATTGCGCTGTGCTCTTCAGTGGGTCATTTCCGGATTTGAAAAAATCAGTAATGTGGACAGAATCATGGTTTGTTTTCGATTTACGAGTCATCATATCAGCAGAGATTCATGAGACATTCCCATTTTCCTGTTCATCGTGATGCATTTTATTGGCTTCTTCTTCCTCACGTTGATGACCAGAACTTTTCCCATATGGTTTACCTTTTCAGAGATTCTCGTGTTTGGTCTTAGTAATTGCTTTACCAGGCATGATTTCAGACTGTCTATTTAGCGCTTACCTCTGAGATTAGAAAATGTACGCCTCCAGCCTCTCCCGCTCGCAGAACACAGCCAAACACACTCTGCCCACACTCCCCTGGAACAGCTATGGGCATATAGAGTGATCAAGTTCAGGCAAGAGTGGCCAGTGGTAAACACAGCAAAAGGACTTGCAGAAGGACAGGAACATAGAGCAAACGTAGCAAATGCTTCCTCTAACACAGCCAAACACACACTGTCCCCACTACGCCCACGCTACGCATGAGCGGCTATGGGTATATAAAGTGTTCAAGTTCAGCCAAGAGCGGCCAGTGGTAAACACAGCAAAAGGACTTACAGAAGGACAGGAACACAGAGTAAGCATAGCAAATGCTTCCTCTAAAACAACCAAACACACTGCCCACACTCTGCTTTCAAGATTCCCAGGTTGAGGGAAAAAGACAAATAACTTTTCCAGCAGTTCCAGAACTATTCTAGATAGAGACAATGAGTTGGTTATTGAGTGCAAAGAAGAAGAGCATGTGACACTTCATGTTTCCCATAACAATAACATTGCACACATTTCTGTATGCTATTTTGACTTACATACTGTAGTCTTACCCAGCTTTAGTAAGACGGCACGTTGATTTTATAAGATTCTTTGGAAATCCTAAAACAGTCCTATTATATTCAGGATCATCATTGTGATCATTTTACAATTTCTGATATATAAAAGTGTGATTTATAAAAGTGGCATGGGTTACACATTGAATTTAATAACTTTGAAAATTCCAGCAAGAAAATTGATATGTTTATGTGGAGTACTTCTTTTTTTTTTTTTATTTAAAAAAAATATATTATCGGTTTAAAAACAAACCTTTAAAAAGTTTTTTTTTGTTACAAGCATCAATTCCTGCACATAATTAATTGAGCAAACCCAATCCTGCCAAAACCCAAATTAACTGTTACATCTTTCTAACAACCCAATAATTAAGATTGAGGTAAGTCCGGTTTCAACAAGTTCTCAACCACGATTAAGAAAGATGTGAGTGGGAGTATCAACTTCATGTCGATCCCGTTGAACATTTTCTCCCACCATTCGTCGGAGCATAGTGAAGGATGGTCCTCGGCCCATGAGCCCAAATGGATTGATCGCACGTCTCTCAATTTACTACAGAACAATACCAAATGTTTAAGGGTCTCCACCTCACGTGCACATAGCCTACATGCTGTGTCTAGGATGCATTACGATCCCATATTTTGAGCCGCTCTTAAGTTTTGAAGGCGTTCAGTCTGAACAGCATGAACACTCTCCTTGTGTTTGCAATCGGGAACAGGCCTATGTACCTTTGTAGGACATTAAATGCCCTCGCTTCAGTCGGTACATAAGCCATCAATGTCTTGTCAGATCTTTGAGCGCATGTTGCCGCCCAGTCAGCATGCCAGTTTTTTAACTTTGCAGCATCCGGATTGTCATGCAATGTTTCCATGGTAATATCGAATTCCACAAGGAGGTCTTCACAGCGTTTGGCCCACATTGCTACCATAGTATGACCCTCGGAAGATATGTCATGTAGGATCTGAAACTGCGGAATGTTCTCGCGTTTCCGTGCTTTACGAAATAAAGACAAGAGATTCCAACAAATTCTACCATGCAATGAGGTTAGTGCCAATTCATATCTTATACATGCCGTGGACAACCCCTTTGGCAAACTCAATGCTTTGGACCAGAACGTGTTCTCCAGTATAGCCCATAAGGTGTCGGGACATCCCAGTGCATTTTCAGCTCCGTACGTTAGGATTGGAGAAACCTTTTGTTGGTAAAAGTTTCGAACTGGAATTAGCGAAAACCTTCCAAATGTTTTGTTTATAAGCAACGCTTGGTTGGCAAGTTGATGACATTTCCTCCTGATTTCAATGATCCATGGCCCATAATTTATATTAGAGTTTATCCGCATGCCTAGATATTTCACACTGCTTGACAAGCCTATCGAATCGTGGCCCAGCTTCCATTTAGTTTTGCTTTTGGTTTTATTTTGAGCTGTTCTCAAGTTGTTGAGCACCATGATCTTGCATTTGGAGGTATTAATCTCCAATTGTTTCATGGTCACGTATTTGTTAACTGCATCTATCTTTCTCTGTAGGCCAATAGCTATTATATCTAGTACAATCAAATCATCTGCGTGTAACAGCCAGCTAATATGCGACATATGGAGTTTGGGAGGAAAAGATCGCACAGAGTTTATAGCATCTCCAATGTCAGATATAAAAAGGCTAAATATAGCGGCAGCCAAAGGGCAACCCTGCTTCACTCCTTTTTACATCTTGATCTCTTTGGACAGCGTTCCTACTTGGTCTAGTCGTATACGAATCGATGTATCTGTGTGTAGATCTTTAATTGCTTTTACCATGCCAGGTGGGCAGCCCCATAGTCGCAGCTTATTCCACAGCATTTCGCAGTTAATGGTGTCAAATGCATGGGAGAAATCGATAAAGGCAAGATAAACTTTAGTGTTGGTACGTAAGGCCTCCATCTTCAACAAGTTCAGAATAAGTAAATTCAACGAACATCCAACATATTTGACAAACCCAGCTTGTCTTGTGTCTACCCTATTAGCCTTTTTCGACCATTCAATCAGTTTTCTTTGTAGCACTGTAGCGTAGATTTTACCGAGAACATCTAGCAGTGCCACCGGACGGTAGTTTTTAGGGCAGGCTCGGTTTCCCTTCTTAAAAATAGGCACAATTATAGCCAATTTCCAGGACATAGGAGTCTGCTGTTTTACTCTTATCCTTTCGAACAACTCCAGACACACATCTGCCCAGATTTCAGGATGTTGCTTGATTGTGAAGTTCGTTAGTCTATCTGGTCCGGGGGCCCTGGAATTGTTTGCTTTTTTTATTATGGCCATAATATCATCTTTTGAAGATTGTGTGTCCCAAGATGATTCCAATAGGGTAGATAGAACTGGGGTGACGTTCGGTATACTATAAAGAGTCTCATAATGCGTCTGTCATTCAGCTTTTGTCACCATACAAGCTTGGAGTGCCGTTTGAGGTGCTTCGAGATTGTTAATAATGCGCCAAAAATCTCCACTATTTTTGTTTTTTAAGCACATCAGCATCTTTTCTGCGTCTTGTTGTACCAGTAGGTGCCTGTGGCCTTTTAGCCAGTTTTTGTAGTTTTGTTTCGCCAGCTGATTTTCCGCTATTCTTACATGGCTCGGGAACATTTTATTTTTACGGATCGTCGAACGCATCAGACGCTTCCTCTTCATCACCTCTAGGTCGAAGCAATGGGTGTTTTTGAATGACAAATTTTTGAGCCCTATGTTTTTTGCTCTAAACACAGATAGCAGCGGTGTATATTCCACTGTTATGCCGTCTCTGTGAAATTGCTCTGATAAGTGCGCGACTTCGTTTTTGTTCAGCCGCAATCTGATTCTACAGGGTTCCACCAACACCTGTGGTTGCCACTCTAGACCAGGCTTATTACTAGCAGTTGAGAACTCCATTTTTAGCATGTCATGGCCGCTGTTAAGCATGTGGACCACCTTTAAAGATTTGACTCGGGAGTGGAGCGCATCCGATGCAAATATATAGTCAATAGTGGATGTTACCTCTCTTCGTTGCCATGTTGAGCCAGGTGGAATATCTCCACGAGTACATCCATTTAGCATCGTTAAGTCCCGAGCTTTTAGTTCTTCCAGCCATTCTTTTGCAAGGCTTGCTTTTTGTGCTTTTAGCGGTTTAAACAAATCTATGTTAATGTTACCACAAATTATTAAGTTTATTGGCCGTGTAGATTCCATCAAGTCGTCAATAATTGTCGAGATTTGATCTATGAAGGAAGACGAGCCCGCCCTCTTGTGGTTCCAATATATATTCATAATATATATGCGATCCAAGCAAGCCTTTTTTTCTTGGTGTTTCCCAATCTCAGATACCTGGATGTAAGAAGAGTAGTTTGTCGATTTCAAAAGATGGTAGCCCGAGGATCGCCTAATGAGAGTCACCAACCCTGCCATAGGACGACCCTTTTCTAGTGTAATGGCAGGATTGAGGGCCCCTTCGAATTCAGAGACCACAGGTAGGGTACTCATCCATGTCTCTTGCAAGCAAGCTACCTGGATTCTCTGCAGCCAGTTTGAATTAAGCAGATGTACAAATCCTCTCGTGTTTCATGATATAAATGTGCATGATGGATTGCGTTCCTCTATCTGGCATTAACTTAATCTATTTTTGTTTAAGGATTTTGCGAGCCAGTTCCAATTGTCCATTTGCTCCTTAATAATCGTGCTGCTTGATGGAGTATTCACAGCAGTCTTGCAATTGATTCCACCATTTATGGTGATTCTAATGATGTCCATTTTACTACTCAAGGCATTAAGCTGGGTTTCAGAAAACGAGACCTTCGGCAACCCAAGTTTTAAGATGCCATGTGGTTTCTGAGGAACAAAGCTCTGCTCGTCAACTGCCTTCTTGGTGTTAGATGAATTATCATAGTGCGCATTCTGAATGATTGAGTCGGACGTTCCTTCTCTCGTGTGAGAGGATCGATCAGATGACGTAGATTCCATGACGTGTTTCAGAGTTGACTCATTGAACCTATAGGCTTCAAAACCCAATGAGAATAAGGCGTCTGCGGCCTCGAAGATTGCTCCTGCAATTATGTTTGATGCTAGATGCAAAATCACCTTATCGTTCCGTTTGTCATCAGGGAACTCTACGATTTTTACGTCCTGAGATCTCAATGCTCGTAATTGGGGAATGTGGTGTAGAAGTTTTATCACGTTTATGCGGTGCAAGATCAGATTATCGCAAGAATCAATTCTCTCAATCAAGATCTTTGATAAAGGGATATTGATTTCATGAATTTTGTTTTTCTGAGACTTTGTTGTAACAGTGGAATTATCAAATCTCTCCATAGCATATTTGTTTTAGCGATGGTATTAAATCATTACTATAAGACTTCTCATGACCAGCACTTACCCCAACAGATGACAGTTGGTCAGGCTTCATAATAGCCAAGGTAGATCTCTGTAGATTAGCCCTTAGTAGAGCCCTTTTTTTCTTGTAGGGTGTAGAACACGGGACTTAACGGCAAAGTGTTGTTTGCCACGTCAATAGCGTTCTCAACAATAATTGAGCATGTTCTTTCACTGTTAATCACATCTCTGCCATTAATCAACCCGTCTGAGGAAGTGAGCGCGATTTTCCTAGGTAGCGCAGCCCCACTGTCAACTGGAAAGGTAAGTGTAACCTTTCTCAGTTGTTCCTGTGGTTTGGCACTGTCTGATGCAGCCTTCATTGCAGACCTGGCGGGCTGCTTCTCGCTATCCTCGCATTCTGGGTCATTGTACACGGATAGGTCCAATAATGCGTCCGAACTATCCTGCAAGGCATCGTCGATCTGAATGACTTCCTTTTCTGTTAGTCTAGGTGCAGTAACAATCGTTGTAGTTTTGTTCTCGGGTGCCTTTAAAGGAAGACAGTTATTGGGTGCTTTCACCTTCTCTACATATTGGATCACTTTAATGTTCCGCAAAAATTTTCGGGGCCCACAAGCTCGATTCATCTTCCTCCCTGGAAGGTTTTTGGATTTCTTTATTTGTTGTTTGTGAGGCTGTATCTGTTTTGTTATTAACAGAGTGGGGTGAGAGCCACCATTGAAGATGGAAAACAAATCAACGGTCTTGGGATGGGCTGACTCAACAACCACTTCCTTATTGTTACGTGGTAGCACTGCATTAGAGAGTGGTGAGGATGATGCAACTTGCACGCTAAGTTGGACCAAGTTAGCAGTACTTCTTGCCTGAAGAAAGGCACTGTTCAAGGAAGTCTCTGCCGCAGTTCCCGGCGAGACAGTAGTGTCTACATCATCAAGAATAATGGTTCCGCTGTTTGTAGACAACCTACAAGCAGCTGATGATTTCATCTTTCCAGTGTTAGTTTCTAAACTTGGAGTTCTTCCTTCCTTCGACTTTCGCGCCCTTCCGATAGCATCATTTGCGGCCGTCCCCACTGTGGGCAGAGCAGGATTAAGTTGTAAGACGTCGGAGACCCCTTCTTGATCAATGCATGTTGGCTGAGCGTCTTTTGCCAGTACTTGAATTGGATCGTGGAGGTCAGTATCTGAGACCATTGCACCTGGAGGTTGAGATATCAGAGATGCGGCCCTATGGTTATGGCGGAACAGCACCAAAGCCTCTTTTGCAACCTCTGCCAATAGTTTTTTGTCAAGTGCATCATTTCTTTTTTGATCGTTCACAGATGAGAGTAATGTCATCATCTTGTGAAATACCTCTTCTTGCTTGTTAATTTGTTTTGACTGTGATTCTTCCAGATGTATCAATTTAGAATTCATTAATGCTACCAGGGTTGTTAGATCCCTAGTACTGTCATTAATGGACTCATATAGTTTTGTAAATGGCACCATTGAGATAGCCATTGAAGAGGTTAACAGAGCTTGTAATTCATTGAATGGCACGTGGTCACATGTAGAAGTTGGAGCCCGTAGACTATGAGTTGAGTCTTTGGTAAATTGTTTTTGTTGAAGCATATCCATGTTAGACCTACTTACTTTTGGGAAAGGACGATCCACAAATGAAGAGTCTGATGTTGAAGAATCCTCTGAGACTGAAGCAGCACTGAGTCTCAAGTCAGATGTATTTAATGCATCGTTTTGATTTAAAACATGAATGTTCCGATTGCTGGAAAATCTTTTTTGATAGTCAAGCAAAGTCGACGGAGAAGTCTGATTCACCTCTTGATTAGAATGCCCTTCACTTAGTCTCGGGCGTTTATATGTGACCCTTGGCCAGATATCCTAGTTAGAGTTCGAAAGTCTGTTATTTCTCTTTAAGGACATTCTGGTGCCACCCTCGTTTTCTAAAATTGGTTCAGGTAGGTGATTTGGAGTACGTGCTTTATTTATTTGGAGCAGGTTCTGTAACACCGTATTTACAACAACCAAAGAATTTCTCTGCTCTGAGCTGGCTACTGGAGTCTGTGCGGGGTTCTGCATCACGGCAGAACAGAGGTCTATAGAGGCAGTAATGGAAAAGGCATGTGCATCTTTATACGCAGGAATACGGTCATCCGACAAGGGTGCAGTACCAAACGTTTCCACCTGAGTAAGCTGGTCACTCGAAGCAGCAAGAACTAATGGAACCGGCAATGGCTGCAATGGCGACACCACATCAGCCCCGCTCGAGCAGCCGGAATCCAAGGGGACGTCCCCCCCATCATCAACTGCAAGCACAGCCTCCTCACCAGCCAGGCGAGTCGCCTCGAAACTGCAGACCCGCGGCGGGACGCAGTCAGTAATCAAACTGCAAAGCTCACGCACGGGTTCAAACGCTGCAGGCCCCCCGGCCGCCTCGCAGCCCAAACCAGAAAGCACAACCGGCGGGTGAGCCGCATGAGCCACTCCCACCAAGCCGGCCGCCACGGGTACATCACACCAGCCGACATGTTCAACAGCCCGGGCAGCCAAGGCACACAGGCACTCAGGCACGGCTCCACTCGTCAGGGAGCCACCCCGCCCCTCCTGGAGTCCAGAGTCGAGCCCCGACAGCCACCGCAATGCACTCGGTACAAGCACAGCATCAATCCGCGAAGTGCAATGTTTTCTGTGCGTGATAAGTCGGTATTCGTCTTGTGAAAGACTTGTAAATCAATAGCAATTTCAGGAGCCATTTCAGGAACAGTGGTGTGATTCGCGCCAGCAGCAGTAATAATGTAATCATTATAATCAAGTACCTGAGTAGATCTTTCTTCAGAGTCTGAGGCACAGGAGTAATAGCGACTATCCTGGGATTGTCTCGATCTCTCTGCCATAGCGTCCTCGTTCCTGGCACAGCGCTTTGTTTGCGCTCAAGTCCGTGGGGATAGGAGGGTTGTGCCCCCGGCGATCATGTTGGCCTCTGTAAGAGTCTGTAGTTTCGTGGAAGAGCCTCACCTTGCCACTCGCCAAACAGCCAAACAGGAATCACCTTGCCCTTTCGCCTCAGGGCTTACGCAAGGGCGTCCAAGCGGCCTTAAGTAGTCAGTCGCCTGACAATCCTTAAAGGCACACGCACCTTGAGGTGAATAACAGGTAGTAGCAGGGAGACTTCACTCTTCTCCTTCTCCCCTACTGCAGGTCCACTCGCCACTTCTCTGTAAGAGTTTGTAGTTTGGTGGAAAAGCCTCACCTTGCCATTGCCACTTGCCACAGCCAAACAGGAATCACCTCGCCCTTTCACCTCAGTACTTCTTGTAACCTCATTCTGTACAATGATTTGGCTTTTCATCCTTATTATTATGGCATTTTGTCAAATAATGATTAATAATGCAGATTAAGTATTAAGTAATGAGACATCTATTGGTATTCCAAACAAAAGCACAAGTGATATTTTTCCTGATATTTCATACCAAATTGTTCGGTTTAAGAGAGATGCTGAAGAAGATCATGAAGATATAAACACTTACCTTGATAATTCAGCCCATTTAAAGAATAACATGTGGTATCTGCACATGAAGGAGTTGGGGGGGGGGGGGAGAACTTTAGATGAAAGCTGCTACGGATGTTCTCTCATCCTTTATGCCACGAGCACAGCCAGAACATTAATTGCAAGAAAAATACCCATACATGATGCAAGGTGTCTCAGTCATCTAGCAGCTAGCACAAAAGGACAATTTGAAGGAAAATGAGCAACCCTATGATGGAGGTCGAGGAAGACATTTCCATATGAAGATGAATATATAAACACGCAGCAGATGGAAAAAGACCCAGCCTCGACAAACAGAATGCTCTTGTACACAGTCAGTGGTACGACTAGAGACCAGATAAGGATTGTTGAACAGAAGAGACTGAATTGTGCAGAAATTTGGAGACCAGATAAGGATTTTGGAACAGAAAAGACTGAATCGTTCAGAAAATTGGGAAACACCAGGATTGAAGATTTTCTAAAAATGGGTGTGCACCAAAGAAAGAAGAGCTCATTCAACCTCCTTCGACTGAAGAGCGATAACTATTTCTCAGCAAAATCAATAAAAGCCTATGATAACATTTCAGCTGAATATAAACTATTTAGTAAAACAGCAATGATATTTACATCTATATTCATGCAAGGACTTCAGACTGCAGGGAACGCCAAATGGTTACAAATAACCAAATGGGAGCTGTTTATAACAATAAACACGACGAAGGATTTAACGCGATTCAAGAGGAATTGAGGGCTATCAGCTTCATGGCCCTCCAGAACATGTATGTGCCAGACTTGATTACAGCACTAGAAGTTGGCATGGGCACCAAGATCGGGCCTTCCTGTTGTACAAACACACCTGCCCATGATGAAGGGAATAGAACCCCGACAGGGGCAATAACTATGTTATCAACTTTCCATACGAAGATGGTGGAAAAAGCAGACAAGACTGAAGGGGATGATTGAAGATGGTTCTCGTGCCTGTTCTCATGAGTTCCAACCTGGCTGGCAAATGCATTCAAGCTGCTTGGAGAAAAACTAGTGCTACTATTGCTAGGATTCTGTTTTGTAAGAATAATCGTAGGACAGTGCCACAAGACAGCAAAGAAAGTTATTGGGATGATAATGATCAATCTGAATGCTGAGACTGATAAATAGACTGAGAGCACCACCCACGAGCACCTGAAAGGAAGTCCTCTGACACTCCCAGGAACAAAGTTCTACTATGCCAAGGATCATAAGAACTATGTAGGACGTTGGGTATTCTGTCAACCGACTGGGGAGTGTTGCCACATGACCTGGAGTGTGGATGAGCACATAAAAAATGCAGGTAACCTGGGGGAGGTGACAAAGATATGGGTCCTGAAGAAACCACAGTGTGAAGAGAAGGTGAAGAAAATTGAGGAGGTGGTCGAGGACTCAACCAGAGGGGGGAATGTAGAGAAGCAAATTTACATGTCACTTCTGGAGAGTTATGTGCTCAGACAACCATATTGAATGCACCCTCGCACTGACGTGGTAGGAGGATGTCTGCATACTCCATTGGACATATTAGAGCTATAAGTGAAAACCAACCAGAGTAAAGTGGCATTGTAAAGAGAAGACATGAGGACGCACTTAAACGATATGCAAATACTTAAAGGAGAGTTCCGGGACTTTTTTTTTATTGTCCCTACGGTTCGGCCATGTGTTTTTAAGCATAAATCGGTAGATCGTAGAAAACTTTCCTATGGACCATACCCGACTTTTCGTCCATTAACGCACTCGAAATCAGCCGCCATTTTCTGATAATCCTATCATTTCCCCCCATCGACCTGGCTCACCTGCTTTTGCGGCACTAAATCAAATCCCCCGCCCCTGAAACAGACTTTATCAAAACATTCATATTCCCCGCCTCTATCTGTGACGTGACTGTGCTGCGTAGGCAAACGCGCCCATGCGTCTTCTACGCGACTCCACACAGAACCCGGAAATCAACACAGATCAGCTCACAACACAGCGCGCCACAATTCGCAATATGAAACTGTACTTTTAAATCAAACCGCAAGATTGTAAATTTGGTAAAGTACATTTATTTGACATCAAATGTTTAGAGAATATTCAGCGATTTTCATTTTTATTTGCTCACGTTCGAAAAAGTTCGTTTTGAGGCACGCGATGTTCCTTTGCTGTACACAGGGTCTTAGATCATCTCACAATACAGCGCCACAATTCGTAATATGAAACTGTGGTTTAAAAGCAAACTGCAAGATTGTACATTTGGCAAAGTACATTTATTGGACATCAAATTTTTAGAGAATATTCAGCGATTTGCATTTTTATTTGCTCTCGATCCAAAATAGTTCGTCTTGAGGCAAGCGATGTTCGTGTGCAGTACACAGGGTGTTGGTTTACGATAAAATAAGCTCTTCGGTCGCACTGATAATCGCATGGCTGTTCCAAGAACGAGGCACTAGGCCACCACAGCGGTCTGTATGTTGCATCTAGCAGTTAGTACCGCGTAAGGGCATACTTGTACTTGGCGATCGTCCCACAAAATGGTCAGGTTGCTAACGTTGTTCACGCGGAGAAGCAACTGGCGGTTGAAAAACCCATCTGCCGGTGTCTGTTACTCGTGACACAGACAATAATGGATGAAGTACCTGTTTGAAAAACATAAAAAATGAAATTAGTCTCACCATCAGATCTTTATTAAAATTATTCATTTTATATATTCGGTCGGGAAATTATTTCATAGCTAGGACAGTGCAACTGGGTTTTAAACGTCAAGGGGGGGCTGTTGGATACTGAGACAGTCCCCCAGTGCAGGGGTTGACGGGGAGTGCAGGTGGAGAGTGGAAGGGCCCAGGACCGAGATCGCAGACAGTGGACCAGTTGTAGCAGGGGAGAGGGAGAGAGAAAGCAGAAGCAAAGAGGAAGGTTTTGAGGTGCTTCCGTAAAAGGAGACGGTTCTCCCCAAGATAGTGCGCGGTACAAAACAATATGCCACATAGAACGAACAAGTACAACTTAACCCGTCTTTAAAGCTACTGTATAGTAATTAAATTGCGGTATAAACTCATCTAAAGAGTTACTTACATTATATTTGCATTTTCCATTGTGTCTGTGCGTAGGGCAGCCCCAAAATACCACTCCTTCTATGCCGACGTTATTTCTTCTAATGAACGAACATGAAATGGCTTTCGTTTCTGAAATTATATTCATTATCGTTTCTTACGTGGTCCCGGCCTGTCAAGGTCAAATAACAATAGAACCTTATACTGAGTCGTGGGCCATTCTGGCACCCGAGAAAAAATCAAAGCTGCTGACCTTCACTTTGAACGAGCACACATTCCTAGTTAGCTACATTTAGTGTAAGGCCATCTCACAGGACTTGAAATTTACACTCCATCTTTGCATTTTGTCTGCGTGCTTTGCAGCCCCACAGAACCATAAATACGGAGACATCATTCTATATTTTTTGAAAAATGATTTATATTACTGTTTGGTTTAATTTAATGCGCAAATGAACAAGGTTGTATAGATACACATATTCAATGGGCCTGCGACATGAGGAGACTCGAGAGAACAGACAATCAAATTACAATCATTTAAACCGTGATGTGTATTTCTCAATGAGTTCTTCTTTAGGTGGACATGGAACAGAGGCAATGTTGGGTGGCAATGCAGTTGTCCCCTGCACAGGTTCGTTCACAACTCCATTTATGTGCCTATCTAGGACGTCAACAATAAGTTTCTCAATAAACTCATATTGCATATCCTCAAACACTGGTTTGATCACCAATTGTTTACTTCTTTTAGTGAAAGCCTTATTGTAGCGAAGCGTCCCTAAAGTTCCGGTCGTCCTACTTTGTTGACGGCCAACATTATGGTTATGTGCCAAGACCGCTAAAAGAGTCAGATTTATCATGCCCTCCATGCCAAAATGCAATCGTTTTGGCCTGTACTTTAGGCACATATTGTGGAACACCTCCAAATCTCCTGTGTGGCAGAATTCCGTGAGTCCCCTCAAAGCTTTTGTTATAGTTTTATCAAATACAATCTTTTCAATGGCTTTGTGAGTGGGTGATGAAGGAATCAACCACTTCTTCTTCCGTGCCTCCTCTGTGGACAAATGGCCATGTTCACAATTGTGGAAATGTTGGTTCGTGTTCCATCGGTGAACGTTTGTACAGTGTGGCATTACTGACCGCCATTTTTCCAGTAGAATTTCCAACGACCCTCCACATGTTTTTGAGCTCCACCAAAGATGGTTGCTGATTGACTTGGACCACTGTGAAATACCTTGCAATTCTTTTTTTTTACCTGCAGCCGACAATTTTTTATTGATTGTTTTTGCAAGATGCCAAACGTCAAATTGGTGATTTATATTTTTGTACTGTTCTCTCATTGTCTTGGCAATTGAAACGTGTCTGTCCGTGGCTATCAGGTCGATCACCATTCCCCGCGATTGTAGTTCTTGCAATGATGCTACAAAGCCAACTTTCTCCATGGCCACTGAGGATGTACTTTGTGACACCTGCACGACCACCGAACTCACAATTTTCTTACTTTCCATGTCCTGAAAGTGGTAGGTGCAGTACTTGGCTGAAAATCCTGGGCTGTCGCACTGTCCATCACCGGCTAGCCTGAACCGTTTGCCCGCGAATGTACTATCAATAGACATTTTTTCCATTCTCCAAGCTTCGCTAATGGCTGGAAATAGATAATCGGTTTGGTATTTGTAGAACTGAGTTTTCGCAATGAAATGGATTCCCACAAACTGAAAGAAAGACTCTAATTTTTTAAAACTTGAACCACTAAAAAGTGCAGCCGCTGCACAAAGTAGATTGCCTGCTGGCAGTTGTCCCAGCATAGGTTGTGCAGACCATGAGAAAGGATGATATTTTGTACAGGTGGCATGTATTTTAAGGTTAGTGCCTCGAATTGCACGAGTCACATTAATGAATGGCTCCCCACATACTTCCCCACCAACCGAATGCCCACATTTCATCCGAATAATAATATCAATCAAACAACTATCGAATACAATGAATTTGGCCTCTTTCCTTATACTGTCACTCTGCATCCCAGCTGGTTCGGCCTGTAACGTTGAGGACATGTCACTCACATGAAAGGTAGAATCTCTGATATCGTCTTCCGCTATGTTCAGTGATATTGATGGTGTTTCATTGTCGTCCACTTCATTCTCTTCCATTGCAACATCTGTTCCTTCTCCGGAGATGGGTGAATAAAACAATTTCTTCAACTTTCTCGCGGTCTTAGTTTTTGCGGGTGTGGATTCTGTGAATTGATCTCCGACTGCATCCGAACTACCAGGAGGACATTCACTATCAATGGCTGGTGGTGGTATAGCTCCGTTGTCAATCACTTCATATTCTTCCCATTGGCACGATGCATCTCCAGTCTCAAGTCCCTGCCAAAAGGTTTGACAAGCAACATCTCTTGTTCGCTTCACTGTCTGTGTAGATCTAGTTCGTACACCCACTCGCAACTAGAGGACAGATTGGAAAAGGGATGTTCAGTTTAAACACAACTTACAGTATTGAACTATTAACAGTGAAAAACAACATAATATAGTGACCAGGACACTAACCTTCTTTTGCTTTCTTTTCTTTGAAACTTTCTTGCCTCGAACTTCAACATCAGGACGCTGTTGCTCCGACTCGTGTGTGCATGTCTCCACTTCCTCTTGCGCTGCAACGACTATGTTTTCCTGATAAGCACATCCATCACGCACTGACGCTCCATCGACTCCCTGAAACATAGAACTTTCATTAGTATGTATAATAATATCGAAAACACAAAATGTACTTGGGGACCAATACCCACGTACATCTCAATAGCAAAACACGAATGAACGCTTTGTGTAGAACATTCAAACGACAATTATTCACGCATTGTTGATCTAGTTAGATGGAACTGTCAAGATCCATACCTCGGGCTCCTCATAGACTTCCATTGATGATATTGAAGATGATGCTTCAGTGACTCCCTGAAACACAGTAATTGCATTAGTATGGTTTTATATTTTGATAAAAAGAACAGAAACTTTGTGCAGGCGTGAACGGCTCATCTAAATAGACCTGCACAAATGATCAGTTGTCTAAAATAAATAATGGATATGTCAATATGATTCGATTTGCTCGATCGTTGGAAGTGTCACCACCCAGAGATCTGCATCAACTACTAGGGGTAATGTTCTTGTAGAAGAAGCTCCGTCATCTCCCTGAAACATAGTACTTGCGTTAATAAAGAAGGAAGTATAGCGGATGTAATCACGTCATATGATTTCGCTTGATTGAACTGTCAGTATCCATACCTCGAAATGCATAAGAACATCAAGGGACGATGTAACTGCGGTGCACACTTCTGCAAGCTGTTGCGCCGACCCGTAACTGCACGCTCCCCCTTCTTCTTGGACTAATGCTCCATCGACTCCCTGAAACATAGGACTTTCATTAGTAATGAACACAATATTGAAAAAAGAAGACACATAGGAGGGCGACGACAGAAGGACATATCAATGGCTAAAAACGAAAGAAACATTGTGTGTAACAATCACGCTACAAGAATGCAAGATCTGATGATCTCCATCGATGGAACTGTCCTGAAACATACCTCGAGCATCTGAGTGACATCAACGGTAGTCGTCAATACGTTGGACTCCTCAGCATCTCCCTGAAAGACAGTACTTGAATTATTTTGGATAACAATAATTATAACTGAAAACAAAGACTAGAGGACGAGTACAAGGGTGTACCATTAGGTAAAATAATTACACGATAAATTAAAACTATTGATTTACATGCCTAAAACAAGTCAGTGGCAGAATAGCCAAGTAAGATTACCCGATAGGCGCTTGAAGTGGCTGATGACTGCAATAATGACACGGATGGAGAATCTTCCGCCTTCATATTGAGTGGATACATAAATGGGGAAATTATTGTTAGCTAATGCTACACACTACCGCAAGGCCGAGAGATAAATACGTAAACTTGACTCACCAGTGGAGGGATGTGGACAAATAGAGTGGGAATAGCGGTTGAGAGCAATTTTCGCCTCGCTCGCGGTGTGTTCTTCTTTATTAGCAATGATGTGGAGTACATGTCAGAGGTAAAGTGCCTGCTGCAGATGCGGTATCGATCACCCCTCTTGTCCGCAAAGACTTCTAGGGCTCTACTTTCAAGCTCAGACGGTGGATATCCGCAATATCGGACCCATTCTCTTATCTGATCTATTGTCTTAGGGAAAACATGCATTATAGTACCTTCAGATTTATTATGGGTCTTCGAAGGGCAACCGCCAATGGAACAGGCAGGCATTGTGGAAAGTTCTGAAAAGTAAAGATCAACAATTCTCTATGAATACCAATGTAAACTCAGAACATGTGACTAGTTCCTTGCATGTACTGTCTTGAACGAAAAGAAATTGGACGCAAAATGATTATGGTACATGGCCTTACCTTGACGAACAAACAGTTAGATGCAGGGATCAGAGTAGTTTCTTGTCGTAGAACAGGGAGCAGTTCACAGGTTGCAAACTGAGGAGTTTCCTCGAAGTGGTCACGGAAGTTCACAGAGACGAAGAGCAGATAGCCAGCACCTTCACGGGTTGACTAGCAAAGCGCAAAGAAGTGCTCATTAGAAATATGAAGTGGGTTATAAAGAATTCGAAACAGGGGTGTGTTTGTGAATGAATGACGTGTTTAAGTCGTGGCATTATGCGGTTTGCAGGGGGGCGTCCAGCGTGAGGGGGGATGCTTGGCAGGAGACACGGGGTCTGGAGGTAGACATGGGAACAACAACCCATGCTCTAGAGACCACTTTGAAGTGTACATGGTCTTTGGCACCTCTTGGCCTTTATCGCTCCCTGACAGCTCCACTTGCCAGCGCAAGTACCCCGGTGCGAACTGCCTTTGGTAGGGCGGGGGGGTGGATTGGGGCGGTGGTCGTGCAGACAAGACACAGGAAGTCTCGTGAATGGAGACACACTTATGTGGATTGCAGGGGGGCGTCCAGTGTGAGGGGGATGCTTGGCAGGAGACACGGGGTCTGGAGGTAGACATGGGAACAACAACCCATGCTCTAGAGACCACTTTGAAGTGTACATGGTCTTTGGCACCTCTTGGCCTTTATCGCTCCCTGACAGCTCCACTTGCCAGCGCAAGTACCCCGGTGCGAACTGCCTTTGGTAGGGCGGTGGGGTGGATTGGGGCGGTGGTCGTGCAGACAAGACACAGGAAGACTCGTAAATGGAGACACACTTATGTGGATTGCAGGGGGGCGTCCAGCGTGAGGGGGATGCTTGGCAGGAGACACGGGGTCTGGAGGTAGACATGGGAACAACAACTCATGCTCTAGAGACCACTTTGAAGTGTACATGGTCTTTGGCACCTCTTGGCCTTTATCGCTCCCTGACAGCTCCACTTGCCAGCGCAAGTACCCCGGTGCGAACTGCCTTTGATAGGGCGGGGGGGTGTGGATTAGGGCGGTGGTCGTGCAGACAAGACTCGTTTGTCGCAGGGCCTCACCAAGGAGAGGCCATCTAACTGCATGTAAGAGGCTGCCTGCAGGATCTAGTACATGGAAGGCAGGGGGGTGAGTTTATTAATACCTCACCCTCCCAGGAGAATATATGGGTGCAGTTCACCCTGGAGACCCTGGATGCCTAGGCAGTTAGTCAGCAGCAGGCTGGCCTGTGGTGGCAAGGCGGCACGGGCCAGAGGTGGTCATCTCTGTACCCGGTGCCCAAAAGGATGATTTATTATGATCAACCATATTGATTATTTACCTATAACCATGTTTTGTATCAATAAAATCCAACGGCCTTCCTTTTATTGCCAACGCTTTAACAAAGTGGTGTGGTAAGTATTTTTGGGGGAGGAGGCAAGGCCGGGAGGCTTGATGCCAACCCGCAAAATAACATATGTATGTCTGCTGCATATGGGTTCAACGGTTATGTGGATTGAAGGTGGGCGGCCAGCGTGAGGGAGGATGCTGACCAGAGACATGTGGTGTGACAAGACAAGGCACAGGAAGACTATTCAATGGAGACACACTAGATTCATTTAAAAAATCAAAACAACCATTGTTAAAATATATGTTGGGTTTTATTTTAGATCTTAATTTCAATTGAACATAAATAATAAACATTACACATTGTAAAGTTGCGGTTGCAGCACATCCAGGGAAAATCCGCGGTATTGTCCACTGTCGCTGGGGAAATGTTGTCTAATGGCAAGTACCGCACAGGCAGGTATTACTCTCCGAACGCGGTGTCCGAGCCTCCCGTGAAACCACCAAGTGAAGCAACGATAGGCCACCAGCCTGTACCACCTGTGAAAATGAAAGATGCAAACTGTATTAAAATGACAAAACTTTCTTATCACTGTCGATTCAGGTAAAAAATGTCATTCTGCTTTGAAAAAAATTCTATCTAGAACATGCACAATATGGAACCAATTTACATGCATTCGAATGATATGTAGATGTAATTTTATATGTGGGAGACGACCATGACATAGTAGTGGCATCACTGACATCACAACCAGAGTATACTTACTCGTTACTCGGATTACGCGGACGAACAGTGCCGCGAAGTTCGTGCATAAGCACCATCATCATCCTCAATACGGTCCGTGAGAGGCAGGCTTCCCTGAACTCTGGCAGCTCGGTGATGCATTGCGGACTTGGCTCGCCTTCCGAAATGTAGGCCAAGCACCCGGAATTTTCACGGCAGCAGCAGTTCTCTTCCTCAGTTGGCATTAGCTCGCACCGATTGCACGTGCACCAGGTGGAGACGCCGTCCATGCGACATGGTCCAGGCTCTTCATCCGTTGACTGGTCCTCCCAACTGCCGTCCGAATCCCCATCGTTTTCACGTGCTTGCCTTTCCAGTAGTTCTTCCTCGGTGTACTCGGGCTCGTACATATACGGCATTATTGTAGCCATTGTGTGGTAAAGAAAGTAAAATAATTTACAGAGATGGTACAGGTGTTCACAAGGCCTAGAAGCGGCGAAGGTAGCTGACCAGAGCACAGAAACGAGTCACAGAATACTCAAAGTAACACAGAGAGAGGAATGGAATCGAAAATCTGCTGCTGTGTGTTGTGAAACGGTGTGTTTATACTTATTGAGGAAAGAGGCGTCCTGCCATTTCCATGGCGACACGTCATTAGCTGAGGCCAGCGATTGTTGACACGAAACGTGCTTTGGCGTTGGGAAATGGGCGGTACGCGTCTGCTGATGTCAGGCTCAGGGGCGGGGGATTTGATTTAGTGCCGCAAAAGCAGGTGAGCCAGGGCGATGCGGCAAGTGAGAGGATTATCAGAAAATGGCGGCTGATTTCGAGTGCCTTAATGGACGAAAAGTCGGGTATGGTCCATAGGAAAGTTTTCTACGATCTACCGATTTATGCTTAAAAACACATGGCCGAACCGTAGGGACAATAAAAAAAAAAGTCCCGGAACTCTCCTTTAAAGAATGAAGATGTAACTAAAGTAACTGTATATAAAGAGATGAAGAAATCATATACACTAAGAAGATAAGTGAGAAGAGAATCAGCAAATGTATATACGCAGAAACGCAAGGTAGATGAAACATGTAGAAGCTTGCTGCAGGAGAAAATATAATGCGAGTAAAGCGGCCATGATGGAAAGATGGACATTGGTTTCATATAATAGTGAACTAAGAAGCCTTGAAGGGAGAGACCATAACTACAGAGCTGACAGGCACTGGAAAATATATTTGTCTGAGGGACAACGAATATCTGTTTGTCCTGGTATAAGGATACTACATCATGAAATAATTGCAAGGTACAAAGGGAGTCAATGAGGATAAGCCATGTATGTAGGACATATTTCTCTTGGATTAAGCAGAAGCGAAAACATTTGCAAGTGCCAAGTATTGAACAATCAAGGATGCAGAAAGCATATGTAAGATGGAGCAACCATGTCTCCAGAGGCTAAGAGGAGTAATAACACCCAGAATAATTAAATCAAATAGCACTAAATAAAAGGCAGAAATTGACAAATTCGTGTTCTCCTCACACATGGTCGAAGACTCAAAAACAAGGCCTATCTATTAAGATCCAGGCGAAGATAGTGATGTGCCTATACTCCCTTAAAAGTCCCAGAGAAGATAACATTCAACAAGGTCGGCTACAAAGGAGAAGCCTTGGCTTATGCCCTAACTATGAGAGATGGTAGGCTAATTGACCAAAGTGGGCAGCGGACTGACGTTGTTCCCCGCACCTGGATTTCATTTTGCTCACGTGTTGATAACAAGCTGAATGTCCAAGGTTGGGAGAGAATACCAACCAATCATGAGAGCTTATGAAGCAGTGTACCATACATTGTTGCAGGAGCCAATCATAGCTGTTATTCTGCTATTAATCTGTATTATATGTAGTAAGAGGTAGGTCAATGTGTGCCTTCCTGATGGGGGGGGTAGCCAGTTATGTTACTAATACCTAAATAAAGCATAGGTATATATGTTCCCTTAACCAATCCCTCCTTTCGATAGGTTTTTACTGTTTGCCTCGTAGGATGATATCATAGCTGACGTATGATGAGGTATAAAACATTTTGCATAACTGAAATGCATTGAGAGTGTGTGAGCTGCAATTAGTTTGCTCACCAGGTTTTCCTAATTTATTTGAGCTGACAATAAAGTAGTATTTTGCCATATTCTTTGAGTCTGTCCGGTTATTTGGGTCTCAGATAATTTTATTTTAATTCCATCTAGCACAACTGAATGCTGGACGAGGACAATTTGCTTACAACACAACATGCTGGAAAAATGAGTTTTGAAGCCCAGAGTGAACAGAATTGTCCTATGTTTAATCATTCAATAATATGAAAAAGAATCATCAAGAATGTTAGTGATAACAGAGCAACATAGATGATCAATTATATAAAATGTTGCAGGTTAGGAAAGTACTGCATGCCTGGAAAGAAATTATTAAAGCCCAGAGTGTTTTGAACTGCTGTCTAAACAACTGCCTGTGTGGAACTTGAGTCCTACATTCCAGCATTAAATGCACAATTTACTCCTGGGAAAGTGGATCTTTAAGTAATGCATACTTGAGACAAAGTCCATGACACACCCTGGCATCTTGAGGCACTTGTGTAACAAAAATGCAACTTTTGCTTGTGTAGTACATGTTTGATATCAATGAGTTGGTCACAGCTGCCTGATGTTACATGTTACTGCTGGGCCTCTAAACAAGTGAACATTATCAAGTGAATTCATGTCATTTATGCACCTGCTTTATGGAGGGCACACAGCGAGACGGTTACCAGAGGCTTCCAAAATGATAGTGGCTTGGAAACATATCCAGTGGGTGCAGAAGTTGACAAGTAAAACTTTTGTGGAGGCTACTTATTGGAAGTTTTATTCTCTTCTGACCTTAAAGGAACTTGCACGCTTGGAAACTTCCAGTAAAGAGGACTATCTTGTTCTTTGGTGAATGTAAGGTGCAACTTGATTTTAACACCTCACAATGTGATAGATAGTTAGATACAGCTTTAACATGCCCGAGGCCTTACAAAGGAGAATTTTGAACTTTTTCAGAGGGCTCCCTGCTAGAACTGAACCTCACCCCAGAGTACTTGTTAAAGGGCTAATTTGGTCAGAAATTGTATTGGCCCAATCAATTCGGCATGTATTTCCGAGCATACCGCGATTAATTGTAAAAGAAATTCCATTGCAACTTACCAACGTTTTTCGCACTTCCGAAAACGACGGGTCAGGTACTGCCATCATGTGCTAATCTGATCCGTTGATCCATCACCCTAAATTCAAGTGCCCTCTCGGCACTAGTTCAGATCACCCGCCCCTAACGCTGACATCACTAGACACTCACACCCCATTTCACAATGCCAATGGACCTCGCATGTCAACGTCCTCTGTGCGCAATGTATTGACATGCCTCCATGGAAATGCCAAGACGCCTCGTTCCTCGACAAGTGTAAACAAACCCTTTCTGATCACACAACATTGGAGTTTCTTTTTCCTTCCTGTCATTGGATTTAATTTTGAGCTTCCCTGACCTGTATTTTCTCTATTCAGCTATCTGCCAAATACGACACACTGAGAACCCACTGCCTATACTGCCTAAAATCAATTAACTCAGGAATCGCTTTTCATTGCTTTTATCATGAACAAATGTCTTTACTAAACCATATTTAAACATGTGCCCTTGCAAACTTTTAAAGTTTGAGCCTATTAATCTTGTCTTTTCACGATGTGTTTTTGGACCATGGCATTTTCTACACCTCTTTCTTTAACATTCAATGTTAATGGGAAACCTCTTTTCTTTACTGTATACAAACAAAAAACGTTTTTATTTGCCTCACTGTTTATTTTGCGCTTCTTTACTATTCAGGAACTATAGCAACAATTTACCCCTACCTGAACAAGCCTGAATATTCAGAAGTGGAAATCCTTGAAAGAGAAAAAAGTTGGGACGATGTGGAATCGGATGAAAGTCATGCGGATCAATCGCCAGGGCCTGAACCCAATCGCATGGAACATGTTTCCACCTGGTGTACCTGCCATTGTTGTGAACGTATGCATACTCTGGTGGGGAACTGCTGTTGCAGAGAAATCTCTGGCTGTTTGGCCTACTTTGCCGAAGAAGACACACCACTGCTATGCGTTACCGAACTGCATGTCTTCAGGGCCACCTGCCTTACAAGATCCATGTTGCGGATGATGATGGTCCTTATGCACGAACTTTGAGCTACAGTTTGCCCTCGTAATCCAAGTAACGAGTAAGATCACTCTATATATGTTGTTTGTTTGACAACAGAGACTGCTTACATAATATGTTGTTCCCATATATCAATATAACTTCAATGGATCACTGATGAAAGAATTGTTCGGTAAAATTAATAAATTACTTATTGAAATCTGAAATCAAAGTGTTCATCTTTAGATTTATCGTCTGAACAATTACTTTTTCTTTCACGTGGGAGTATCTCCCAAACTGTTTTTGCTGGAATGTGCATTCACATTTCTATTTGATCCCTACTTGAAATCACAAGTACTGTCAGTACTTTCCACAAAATGGTACTTTTTAAAGCATAACAATGCCTTAGATTTTGCAAGGTAGTGCAAACATAAAAATTCACTTATTTGGTTCATTCAAGTAAACTATTTCTGTATCTCTTACACAGGTGGTACAGGCTTGTGGCATATTGTGCATTTACATGGTGGATTCATGGAAGACTGGGATTTTGCGTTCAACTAGTAATACCTGCATGTGTTGTTTGTGCCATTCATGATTAATTCCCCAATGACCGCGGACAATACCATGGATTTATGCAGATAGTCGCTCGACCTCAGCAGTGTAATTTGTAGCCTCATTGCCATCCATTATACCAAACTAAATTAAAAAAATTCAAAAACAAATTGAACAGTTATTAGACATTTTTAGTAAGAACTCAACACGTCCAAACATCTAAGAGTATCATAAAAGATTGGTGTGCTTTAGCAGGTTTACTGGCCTATCGCGCTCCCCTCATTCACATCCATCCCCCTCCTCTATCAATGACAGTTTGCACCTGTGACCGTGCGCTCGCAAGTGAGCTGCACTGTCGGGATTTAGGAGGTCAAACATTGTCATAGAGGCCTGGTGTCTGTGAACGAACATGTCATACATTCACATACACACCCACTTCTGTAGGCCTTTATAAACACTTTAGAAGTTACCAAGAAAACATCTGTGAAATCGACAACGGATATCGCCATCGCTCCACTTTGGCTCACTGAATCTGCTCATCTGTTCTTCTAAGTAACAGTCAACATTAACAGGGTAATTCATAGAATTTCGCAGAAAAGTGTCGCGAGCGGCTGGCGCAGAGTGTCCGCGTGCGATTGACTGCGCCAGGCACGTGCGCTAAAACCGATTTCCGCGCACAGCGTATTCATGGATTTCAGGCTTCCAAACCAGCCGTGGCGCAGAGAATCGCAGCGACCCTGCAGCAGCGCCAGTAACGCCCCCAAGAACGCCCTCGCGCAAGGAAAAGCCATCCAAATCGCTAAATCATCGCAAAGGGCTGCGCTAACCCTGGACCAGTTCACCGGGCTGGCAAACAGCAAACGCCAAGCGGGGAACGTGTATTGCAGGGGTGCGCGGGAAGTTCCACACGCGACTGGCCCCGTGCAAGCAGGGTACGTGAATTTCAGGGGTGCGCGGGAAGTTGCACAAGCGATTTCAGCAGGGTACGTGTATTTCAGGGGTGCGCGGCAAGTTCCACACGCGATTTCTGCAGGGTACGTGCATATCAGGGGTGCGCGGGACGTTCCACACGCGATTGGCCCAGTGCGAGCAGGGTACGTGTATTTCAGGGGTGCGCGGGAAGTTACACACGCGATTGGCCCAGTGCGAGCAGGGTACTTGTATTTCAGGGGTGCGCGGGAAGTTCCACATGCGATAGTCCCAGTGCGAGCAGGGTATGTGTATTTCAGGGGTGCGCGGGAAGTTCCACACGCGATTGGCCCAGTGCGAGCAGGGTACGTGTATTTCAGGGGTGCGCGGGAAGTTCCACACGCGATAGTCCCAGTGCGAGCAGGGTACGTGTATTTCAGGGGTGCGCGGGAAGTTCCACACGCGATTGGCCCAGTGCGAGCAGGGTACGTGTATTTCAGGGGTGCGCGGGAAGTTCCACACGCGATAGTCCCAGTGCGAGCAGGGTACGTGTATTTCAGGGGTGCGCGGGAAGTTCCACACGCGATTGGCCCAGTGCGAGCAGGGTACGTGTATTTCAGGGGTGCGCGGGAAGTTACACACGCGATAGTCGCAGTGCGAGCAGGGTACGTGTATTTCAGGGATGCGCGGGAAGTTCCACACGCGATTGGCCCAGTGCGAGCAGGGTACGTGTATTTCAGGGGTGCGCGGGAAGTTGCACACGCGATACCAGCAGGGAATGTGTATTTCAGGGGTTCTGGGGAGTACTACACGTGAATTGGCCGTGTGGGTCCACCCAGGTGTACGCTCCACAACCTCCACGGCCCCTGCAGGCAGCCCACACCACGGGGGACTACCCTGCACCCCTGCTCATGTCCCGCAGGCAGCCCATCCACCATGGGCATGCCCCCCAGCCAACCCACATGTCACCTTGCACTACTGATCAACAATGCATGTCTACCACCACCCCCACCCCCCAGCAGTGCAGGGGCAGCCTCCACCAGGCCCCCACCCATGTCTCCCACCACCCCCCTGCCACCATGGGCATCCTCCACCAGGCCCCCACTCATGTCTCCCACCACCCCCACCCCCCTGCCACCAGGGTCACCCTCCACCAGGCCCCCACTCATGTCACCCACCACCCCCACCCCCCTGCCACCATGGGCATCCTCCACCAGGCCCCCACTCATGTCCCCCTGCACCCCCACCCCCTGCCACCATGGGCAGACTCCACCAGGCCCCCACCCATGTCTCCCACCACCCCCACCCCCCTGCCACCATGGGCATCCTCCACCAGGCCCCCACTCATGTCTCCCACCACCCCCACACCCCAGCAGTGCAGGGGCAGCCTCCACCAGGCCCCCACCCATGTCTCCCACCACCCCCACCCCCCAGCATCCAGGGTCACCCTCCACCAGGCCCCCACTCATGTCTCCCACCACCCCCACCCCCCTGCCACCATGGGCATCCTCCACCAGGCCCCCACTCATGTCTCCCACCACTCCCACCCCCCTGCCACCATGGGCAGACTCCACCAGGCCCCCACTCATGTCTCCCACCACCCCCACCCCCCTGCCACCATGGGCATCCTCCACCAGGCCCCCACTCATGTCTCCCACCACCCCCACCCCCCTGCCACCATGGGCAGACTCCACCAGGCCCCCACTCATGTCTCCCACCACCCCCACCCCCCAGCCACCAGGGTCACCCTCCACCAGGCCCCCACTCATGTCACCCACCACCCCCACCCCCCTGCCACCATGGGCAGACTACACCAGGCCCCCACTCATGTCTCCCACCACCCCCACACCCCAGCAGTGCAGGGGCAGCCTCCACCAGGCCCCCACCCATGTCTCCCACCACCCCCACCCCCCTGCCACCAGGGTCACCCTCCACCAGGCCCCCACTCATGTCTCCCACCACCCCCACCCCCCTGCCACCATGGGCAGACTCCACCAGGCCCCCACTCATGTCTCCCACCACCCCCACCCCCCTGCCACCATGGGCATCCTCCACCAGGCCCCCACTCATGTCTCCCACCACCCCCACCCCCCTGCCACCATGGGCAGACTCCACCAGGCCCCCACTCATGTCTCCCACCCCCCAGCCACCAGGGTCACCCTCCACCAGGCCCCCACTCATGTCACCCACCCCCCTGCCACCATGGGCAGACTACACCAGGCCCCCACTCATGTCTCCCACCACCCCCACACCCCAGCAGTGCAGGGGCAGCCTCCACCAGGCCCCCACCCATGTCTCCCACCACCCCCACCCCCCCTGCCACCATGGGCATCCTCCACCAGGCCCCCACTCATGTCCCCCTGCACCCCCACCCCCCTGCCACCATGGGCAGACTCCACCAGGCCCCCACTCATGACATATACCACCCCGACACCCCTGCCACCATGGGCATCCTCCACCAGGCCCCCACTCATGTCTCCCACCCCCCTGCCACCATGGGCAGACTCAACCAGGCCACCACTCATGTCTCCCACCACCCCCACCCCCCAGCCACCAGGGTCACCCTCCACCAGGCCCCCACTCATGTCACCCACCACCCCCACCCCCTTGCCACCATGGGTAGACTACACCAGGCCCCCACTCATGTCTCCCACCACCCCCACACCCCAGCAGTGCAGGGGCAGCCTCCACCAGGCCCCCACCCATGTCTCCCCCCACCCCCCTGCCACCAGGGTCACCCTCCACCAGGCCCCCACTCATGTCTCCCACCACCCCCACCCCCCTGCCACCATGGGCAGACTCCACCAGGCCCCCACTCATGTCTCCCACCACCCCCACCCCCCAGCCACGCAGGGTCACCCTCCACCAGGCCCCCACTCATGTCTCCCACCACCCCCACCCCCCTGCCACCATGGGCAGACTCCACCAGGCCCCCACTCATGTCTCCCACCACCCCCACCCCCCTGCCACCATGGGCATCCTCCACCAGGCCCCCACTCATGTCTCCCACCACCCCTGCCACCATGGGCAGACTCCACCAGGCCCCCACTCATGTCTCCCACCACCCCCACCCCCCAGCCACCAGGGTCACCCTCCACCAGGCCCCCACTCATGTCACCCACCACCCCCACCCCCCTGCCACCATGGGCAGACTCCACCAGGCCCCCACTCATGTCTCCCACCCCCCAGCCACCAGGGTCACCCTCCACCAGGCCCCCACTCATGTCACCCACCACCCCCACCCCCCTGCCACCATGGGCAGACTACACCAGGCCCCCACTCATGTCTCCCACCACCCCCACACCCCAGCAGTGCAGGGGCAGCCTCCACCAAGCCCCCACCCATGTCTCCCACCACCCCCACCCCCCTGCCACCATGGGCATCCTCCACCAGGCCCCCACTCATGTCCCCCTGCACCCCCACCCCCCTGCCACCATGGGCAGACTCCACCAGGCCCCCACCCATGTCTCCCACCACCCCCACCCCCCTGCCACCATGGGCATCCTCCACCAGGCCCCCACTCATGTCCCCCTGCACCCCCACCCCCCTGCCACCATGGGCAGACTCCACCAGGCCCCCACTCATGTCTCCCACCACCCCCACCCCCCAGCAGTGCAGGGGCAGTCTCCACCAGGCCCCCACTCATGTCACCCACCACCCCCACCCCCCTGCCACCATGGGCAGACTACACCAGGTCCTCACAATCCCCAATCATGTGCGTAATGGTCAGCCTCCACAGCCAAAAAGCCCTACCAAGTAACCCATTCACCCACATGGAAATGGAAATCACATGTTACACCCCCAATGTTCATCAAGCTAATGAACCCATGTCCGTCACACACAATGGTTGCAATTGAATGGGAAAACACACAACATGACATGCATGAAACCAATGAGATGATACCACACAGTGAAGTATGCTAACAAAATTGTATTGAAAAAAATAAAGAATGCTAAAGAAAGAAAACTAACTACAATGTGAATGTGAAAAAAAAGAGCTGCATGTCCGTATAAAAACACAAAACTGCAAATCGGAATCCAAAAAAATTATGTCCAAAGTCAAATGTAAAAAAATCTCCATGCAAAAAAGAACTATGTACAAAACTAACAAGGGTCCATGAGCCCAACTGAACAAAGGAAACCTAATAAAAAACCTACCTAAAAATCAACTATATACAAAAAGTGGAGCAGTGTCCGTCGACTCCAAATCATAATAAGAAAGAAAGGAAACCTAAAACTAAAGAACTATATACAAAGGCGGCGGGCAAGTCCAGCGGCTCACTCCGTGGTGTCCCGGGCCAGGGCATCATCGAACTCCTGTTCGATGTCCCGGAGGCGGTCCAGTTCCATGGCCCCGAGGGTCCGCAGGGACGACGCCGTGTCCTCCTCCAACCCCCTGCGGATTGCCTCGAGGCACTCGGCCCGCCTCAGGAACCTCCGCATGGAGTTCTCCGCCCTGACCATTGTGAGCCGCGCCTCTTCCGCCCGCCGCCGCTCCGCACCTATGGCGTGGCCCAACCGCTGCCACACGGAAGACACTCTCTGTCCTGGGTCCCCCTGCCCTCCGGCCGATGCCTGCCCCTCCGATGTCGAAAGCCCCGAGCCTTCATGTCTCCCACCATGTTGCTGCTGCTGCTGCTCTGCCTCTGCCCGCACATCCTCCGCCGGCTGGGGTGCACTTGTTGATGTGGCCACCCCTGCTGGACCTCCGACTCCCGACTGTGGCAGGGATGCCTCCTCCACCAGCCTGGCCGCACCATCAGAGGCAGCTCCACAGGGCACCCAGGTGACTGATGGGTGGGAAGATGGCACAGAGGACGACTGCGCGTAGGGGGTCCAGTTGAGGAGGGGGTCGGAGCAAGCTCCATCAGACGGAGGAATCCGGCCTGGGTGACCTGTCCCAGCAGGCTGACGTGGTCAACGAGCCATTCGAGATGACGTGCAGTCTCTCCATGAAAAGACTGCAGGTCACCTCGCATGGCCCGTTGACGCAACGCCACACCAGCCAGGACAGGCTCAACCCGGACCTGGATGGCCACGTCCGCATGCAGAGGAAGGCCAGTTGACATCAGCTCATCCCCTGCCTGAAAATGGATCTGGACGTAGGCATCCCTGCTGGTGCAAGATGATGCAGGGACAGGATCGGGGACAGGATTGCACACAGGCACCTCCGCGGCCGCCTGTGCTGCCTCCTGTCCCTGGTCCTGGACTGCACCACTAGCACCAGTGGGATCCCCACCTCCAGACCCCGTCTCTGGTGCTTGCACGGCCCCCTCCTCCACCAAACCCCCCACCAACCTGGATGACTCCGTGCCATCTTCCCCTGTTGGGCCCTGTGGGGTCCCAGCTGCCCCTTCTGCTGCCGAGGAGTCCAACTGCAACCTCCGCCTCTTGGACCTCCTCCCGGCAGCTGCGGCCTGGGACGCGGCACCGGACTCCTCACTCCCCGACGAGATGACAACACGGGAGGGGAGCCGGGCCTTGCGTCTCCGGCTGGCGGTCGGATCCCCGCCGCTGTGCTCCACAGCACCTTCTCCGCCCTCTTCATCAGTTGACGCTGCAGACAGGGAGAAACAAAGCACAGGCATCAGGGCACTGTACAATGGACACATACACGCATGACAGTTGCACATGAGTGGCATTGGCAAACCTCAGACATGTCGTCACAATCCCCAACACACATGTCATTGCAACTCGCACACATGAGCCATACCACAGCCATATCGCAACTGCCACCACCATCCCTACACATACAACAGCATCAGCAGCCAAAGGGGAGCCAGACATCACATGCAACACAGGAAGTGCACCACACATGTACACACACCACCACACTTGCATGCATGTCTACACCTCTGCCAAGTGTCGCACTGTTCAGACGGGCATCCATGTCACATCTGCCAATCAGGCTTCCACATACCGCTGTCACATGCATCCATGTAGCATTACTGTTGCACCCTTGACAAATACACACACATGCACATGTACACAGTGCACATACATGCAGCCGAATACAACATACATGCCTGACATCACGGACATGTCTACTTACATGCACATTCATCCAAACATGTGTGCACGCACAACTGCATTTGCCATGCAAGCCCACACACACAAGCACCATCCATGTCTCACACATTGCAGCCCTCGCATGTGTCAGACCCACGGCCCTGTACACCCCCACCCATACTCGACCCCATACAAACAGATGTGCAACCGGCACAATGCCGAATAATCACCACACGCACTGCTCACAATCAGGATGCATGTACACTCACCGCTCGACTCCAGACGGGTCTGCTTCTCTAGGACCTGGATGTGGAGCGCTGGGGATATGCGTTCCAGGACCCCCATCTGTTCTTCCGACAAGTGGCCCCGGCGCCACTTGGCATCCGCTGCCTTCAAGAGGCGCCGGGCCTTGTTCAGGGTCCTGGACCTGAAGTCCTCCCAGCGCTACCTGACATGTTGTAAGTCCCGGACTGCCACCCCCTCCGCGTTGATGGCAGTCACGATGTCAGTCCAGATCCGAGTCCGTCCTTCCTTGTCGGCGCGGGAACTTCCGAAGAGGGCATCGTACTGCCCCAGGACTTGCTCCACCAGGACACCAACTTCGGTGGCACTGAAGCTGGTGCCCCTCTGCCTCTCTGGCCGGGGGTTGCCAGTGGTCACAGACGGTGTTTGCCCCGACATGACAAACCCAGAGGCAGGAGTGGGTGGGCAACTGGGTCCTGGGGCTGGGCTGTGGAGCGATGGAATTCCAGTCGGGAGTCTTCGGTTCCAGCAGGGGTGGTCACAGCAACAGCACCCCTGGCTGATGTGCAGGCAGCAAATGGCAGTGCACGTGGGCAGCAGGCAGTCAGGCAGCAGCAGATGGCAGGTGGGAGCGTGCTCAGGGCTCTGGGGGGCAGTAGTTCGGCCTTCTGGGCAGGAGCGTGGTCTTCCGTGTGCTTACGCGTGGCCAGCTTGGTATGGAGTGATTTGGCACGTGAAAATCCTGCACGTCAGCGTGAAAACCGAGGAAAGGCCCTTAGCGCGTAAGCGCGTCAGCACGCATACGCGATTCTATTGGACCAAAGGCCCTCAGCGCGTAAGCGCGTCTGTGACGTGACCCGCACGGGTGTTTCCCACACAGCACGTGATGACAGAGCACACGTGGAAAGACTGCACATCAGAGTGTCATCGCGTGTAATTGGACAGCACGGCAGAGTCTCATCGCGTGTAATTGGACTGCACGTCAGTGTGTCATCGCGTGTGATTGGTGGAAATGGCCCTACACGCAGAAGTGACAAAGCGTGTAATTGGTGGAAATGGCCCTAGCGCGTACACGCCGCGTAAGTGACGCTGGACGTGTGGGCCTGTATAAAAGGTACGCGTAGAACACCATTTCCTTGTACGTGCTTTTCGTGGAGAGCGAGTGGGTGAATTCTGTACTTCTTGTCGTTTCACACGCGATTTACTTCACGGCGTTTCAAGTTCGTATTCCCTGTTACCTCTGACAGCTTTTTCTCTTTTTTCACTTTTACTGGTTTACCTGGGCCTGTTCCCTCAAACAGTGTTCCCTACTACTGTTGTCCTGTCTCCTCAGACAGCGTACAAATCTTCTTTTGGCGGGGGTGTTGCCAACCAACTGCGCTCCTTTTTCACGCTCTTTTACCTGGCAGACGGTGAGTCACACACGTATCTAACATCTGTGCTTGCCCCGTTTGTAGCCTACCCCTTCAGAGGTCATTCTAGGCTGCGTGTGACACGCATACGTTCATTCTTGTGTTACTGGGTGCCACCGCGTAGTGCAGGTTTTTCTTTCTGCACACGTGGTCTAGGAGGAGTTGCGTGCACGTCATCTCCCTTTTTTGGGGCTCCTGTGCGTAGCGTGACCCGTCATCTTTCCCCAGGGTTTACAATCAGCCTTGCAAGAGCACTAGGGTACAATTACCATCTGGTACCCAACCCCTTTGACCCCCAATTGCCCAGGACAATATTTTACACCCACTCCCATACGCACATTAACATCAGTGCCATGGCTGGGAGGCGAGGATTCCGTAAGGGTGGCAAAGGTGGAAGAGCCACAAGTGGTGGCCGTGGTGGATCCGGTAGGGGACGTGGTCGTTACTTGCAGGGTGAGCCTGTCCCCCCATGTGTGGAGGACCAGTCAAGGGCACCCATAATCCCCCCCCCTCCCGTTGAGGCTGATGTGGCTGACACCATCCATGCTCAGCCCTTGTTGGACCAGCCCATTGTGGCACCAGACCTGGCTGACTCCATGGCTGACTTCCAGGTCAGCAGGCCTATGACACGTGCGCTGGTGCACGTTGATGTCACCATGCCACGTGCATCTGGGGCAGCAAGGTCATCTGCTGCACCAAGTAGGCAGGGCGGAGAGGCTGCAGGGGCAGCTGCGGCTCCATCCACCCCAGCCCTCACACACCCAGCCCGGACAGTGTCGGTCCTAGTCCATGCTGCTGACATTCCCCCTGACACCATCACACTAGAGCCAATGCCTGCACCAACTCCCATGCTGAGTGTGCAATCCCACACTCCTGATACAGAGTCCACCAGGGCTCCTGCCCCTAGTGTCCAGAGCGGCACAGGACACTCAGGATCACCACCACCTTCCAAGCGGAAGAGGAAGAGTGCTCGTCCGGCACAGGCTGATGCCCCAGACACGGCTACACAGTCCGGCCCATCCACGAAGCCCAGCTTCACGGATGACGAACTGAATGCACTTGTCGAGTATGTGTCCGCACATGACAACGAGATGGTCATTGTTGCAGGATCCAAGACCACACCTGCACAACGCCAGGCACACTGGCAGACCGTTGCGGACATCGTAAGTGCCCTTGGAATCTTGAGGCGCACAGCCAATGATTGCTATAAGCGCTGGAATGACCTAAAGCGCAGGGCAAAGAGTAAGCTGGCCTCAAGTCATGCCGCAACTCTAGTGACTGGAGGTGGGTCTCCAGTAGTAGACATGGAACTCACTCCACATGAGTCAGTCGCTGGGACCTACGTCACAGAGGAACAGATCCAAGGCGTGGGAGATTTGGCTGATTACGAGGCATTGTCCGGTGAGTGCACATGCATGTGTGTGTCATCCATGTGCATGGTGTGTGTGAGGGCTTCTGTTTGTGTGACAGGTGAGAGTGTGTGCACCTGAGTCGTATGGGTCAGCCATGTGCTTCATGCAATACGTCCTGCGCAGCTGCATTTGGCCATAGCAGTATCCCTTCTGCCAACAGTAGACATCTAGCCCAACTGCACGCCAGTTGCCCTTGAAGTGTCACCTTGCCACAACATTGTTGCTTATTTTTCACTGTTCATTCAGTCAGATTGTTTGCATTCCACCACTTTTACTAGGCATGTCGCAGTCCTCTAGTAACATGTCTGACATGGCTATGGTAAAGTGGAGTGACTTTGTTACCTGGATATCATTTGTTCAAACATGTCCCTGTGCAATTGCACCATTTTGGACTGGCAGCTCCAGGTGAAGAATCTGACCTGTTTGATTTAGAAAAGCTATTACATGCGGGAACTGGACTGAATGAATAGGTGCTGCCCTCCTCTCCATCTTCACTCAATAGCAATGGTACATGCCATCTGTGTGATGGCATGTGTGTTTCACCTGCCAATCACAGGCCAATGTGTGATGCCACTGCCAGGCAGCATGCAGAAAATGTGTTCATCTTCCATCTTGGTGTCATCAGTGTGTGCCATTTGCCTGCCCTTCATACGCAGTGAGGGTGCATGCATGGGAGGGTTTTAGTCATGTGGGACATGTGTCAAACAAGTACTGGTTCTCTTGCTTCTCAGCCCTCATTGTGTGCCATGGTGCTAATGCCTGTTTCCATTTCTTTGTTTTTATGTCTTTGCAGGGGAAGACGCACCTGATACTGCTGGGGTTGTGGAGATGGTGCAGACCCAGGAGGGGTTTGAGGGCCGACCAACCACCAGTGAGGGACGTGGTGTGGTGGTGGGTGAGAACCCACAAGTGCTGCAGGTCCTGCTCTCAAGGGGTGTCTCTGGCTGCACCTCCCCCGAGCTGTACTCAGGTGTTGATTCGGATGAGACCTACGTGCCGTCGCAGGTGAGTGTTCCAGGGAGGGATTCTGTTCTGTCTCACCCACCTGCACCAGGGTCAGAACCCTCAATGGGGATGTCAGTGTTGGCAGCTACGCCTTTGGTGGTTACGGATGCAGGGTCACACTCCGCGACATCTGATCCTGTTCCTGGGCCAGCAGATCAGAGGGGGAATGCAGTCCTGCAGCCTCAGGCAGTGCCGGCACAGCAAGGCGCAGTTCGCCTTGCCCCAGACAGGTGTGGTGCCCGCCGACGTGGTGGCCGTACGCCACCTGGCAATACCGCATGGGAGCAATCCATTTATGGTATGGCAACCCAACAGGCAACATCATCCGAGATGATGGCTCAGGCCATGGATAGGGTGGCCACTTCCATTGTCCCCCCTGAAAGGCTGATGGAGCGACTAGAGCAGGCAACCGACTCCATCTGCCAGTCACACAGGGAGGACATGTTGGGGTCCAACAGGGACAGGCGGGCGGCACTGGCGACTCTGCAGGAGGCCATCTCCATTGAGTCCCAGGGCCACAGGGAAGCCCTGAGGCAGGAGCTCCTTCACCTCAGGACGACTCTTGTTGAGCTTGAGGCTTCAACACACCAAAGGACGGAACAGCAGCTGGAGCGTCTCACCCGTACGCTCTCAGCTCAGATGCAGGCAACGAGGGCGGAGGTCCGGGCATCCCGTGAGTTGTTGCATGGGGACCTCCGCACACTCATCCTCCAGAACCAGACCTACCACACCCGCATGCTTGCAGCCATGGAGGAGCAGACTAGGGCCTTGCGTGGGCTGCCTCCCATAGTGCAACCACCTCCGGATGCAGCTGCACAGGGTGATAATAGCGACAGCAGTGATACTCCCACAATAGGGTAGCCGTGTGGGCCATGAGCCCATGGAGGTGTTTTTTTTTCCCGGGATCCACGCAGGTGGGTTCTGGTGTGCATCCTGTCCTCGGACCTCCTGGGTGGCCTCCCCAACACCCCCGGGCCCTTCAATGGCCATTTTTGATTTTATTTTTATTTTTATTTTTATTTTGATTTATTTTATTCCCAATTTTTTTGGGACGATTTGTTGGCTTCCGTGGTTCCTGTGGGCATACGCTGCATTGTGGCTGGGCACATGCAGGCTTGTAATGTATTTGGTTCCGATGCTTGGGTTTGAGTCACACACACCCCTCCTGTTTCCCGTTTCCATGGGCTTGCAAAGGGTGTGCCCAAGTGACAGTGAATTACACAGTGACGTTGGACTCCCATGAGCTGTGTGGGCAGTCTGTAGTCAATACTGTGTATACATTCCTAGTGCATATTGCTGTTGTGTTGTACACTGCATGTTGCATTGATGTGTAACTCATCTTCTGTGTCTACCTCCCAATTTGCAGGTCCCTTCCTCATGTCGACACAAGGACCTCTAGTCTGGAGATGTGGTCCCTGTTGGCAGCAGTGCACCTACAACTCTACATGGCGCCAACACTGCACAGTTGGTAGTGGTGGGAGTGCAGGCATTTCCAGGTGGTGAGACTACTAATATTTAACATTAGTGATGTCATGTTAATGGTAGTACGTGCTCAAGTTTGTTGTTGGTCCGGCATTACTGTGAGCATTTCAGGTGTTGCAAGTTTCTAATAGGGACACTGTACATTGTGACACTAGTGTCATGTTGTGTGGATTACTTTGTTTACCTGCAAATAGCATGACATGGCACGGTGTGTGGTGTGGCGGTGCTGGGGTTGGGTTGGCTGACATGGCACTGTCCTCTTGTTGCATTTTGCAAGTGGGTGTTCATTTTAGCTGCTTGAATGTGTAACTTCACAAAACTGCATTGGTGGTGTCTCTGTGGGTAGGGATGCACACATTGTGACACTTCCAGGTGAACAATCTCAGGCTGATATGGTTTTCACGGTTCTTTCTCCAGACATTCAGGATCAGTGTCAGGTTGAGTCATCATTGATTGTCAGATGGAATGTGCCAGGGCAGTGTGCACTCCACAGGGGTGTGATTTCTATGTGAAGTAATTAGCCACTAGCTGTGTACGGGCTGCCTCCCCCGTGCCCTTTCACCTCCCATGCGCAGCGGCTGTGCATGTGGTTGGGGATGGGGGGGCACCACCATGTCCACGGCCAGGCCCCGGCGTGTTGCAACGTTGTGCAGGACACATGCTGCCACTATGATCCTGCACACTAATGGGGGAGCGTACAACAGCTGCCTGCCAGAACGGTCAAGGGAGCGAAAGCGTGACTTCAGCACTCCGAATGTGCGCTCCACTATGCCCCGGGTTGTAATGTGGGCTGCGTTATATCTTACCTGGGGTGGCGTGGTGGGGTTCCGAATTGGCGTCATCATGTGGGGGCTGAGAGGGTAGGCACTGTCCCCAGTGGAGGTGGTGATTGGTATCATTGGTGGGGTTGTGACCTTGCTCAGTATCTGACATGCATGCATGTGCAGTGGCATTCATACTCACCAAGCAGCCATGTATCGCCATGCCGCCCAGCTTCTAGGTCCCGGCTTAGGGTGGACATTCGGTAAATGAAGCTGTCGTGGGTTGACCCGGGATAGTTGGCATATACTGAGGTGATGATTCCCTTGGCATTACATACTACCTGCACCTTGATGGAATGCCAGTGCTTGCGGTTCCTATAGATGTGCTCAGATGCCCTGGGGGGACGTAGAGCCACATGGGTGCAGTCGATGGCACCTAGCACTTTGGGGAATCGTGCCACAGCGTAGAAATCCAGGGCGGCAGCATGCCTTTCTGCAGGGGTTCTGGGCAGGTATATGTGCCTGCGGACTGATGGGCGTGCAGTGATGATGTTCAAGACCTGGTGTAGGCAGCGTGACTGGGTGGCCTGTGATACACCACCCACAATGGCACTTGTCCGCTGAAATGATCCAGTGGCTAAGAAGTGCAGTACATTGAGGACCTTCTCCAGGGGGCTGAGTGCTTGGGAGCACAGGGTGGGTGATGTGAGGTCATCCTCCCACTCACTCACCAGGTCCAGTATGATGTGTGGTGGAAACCTGTACCTCCCATGCACCTGGTCATCAGGCATCCCGAAAAGGCTGGTTCTGGGTGTGAATATTCTGGCCCTGACTATCCTCCTCCTCCTCCTTTGGAAGGCCACGCCCACTGCTGCTAGGAACGGTATGTTCATCCTGGGTCTGAGCTTGTTATTTTGTTAGCGCGCAAATTAATGCGTTGCGCGTGTTGTAGGCGAGCGTGTGACCCGCGCACCCCTGAAATCCAGTACCCAGTCCAATAGCGTGTGGAAATTCCCGCGCACACCGGGATACAGGTGCGCTGACGTACTTGCGTGTGTAAGTGTCCGCGCACACCTGATATACACGTACATAGGCCAATCGCGTGTACGCGCACTTTTGTCCAATTACACGCGATGACACCCTGACGTGCAGTCCAATTACACGCGATGAGACTCTGCCGTGCTGTCCAATTACACGCGATGAGACTCTGACGTGCTGTCCAATTACACGCGATGACACTCTGACGTGCAGTCTTTCCACGTGTGCTCTGTCATCACGTGCTGTGTGGGAAACACCCGTGCGGGTCACGTCACAGACGCGCTTACGCGCTGAGGGCCTTTGGTCCAATAGAATCGCGTATGCGTGCTGACGCGCTTACGCGCTCAGGGCCTTTCCTCGGTTTTCACACTGACGTGCAGGATTTTCACGTGCCAAATCACTCCGTACCAAGCTGGCCTTGCGTAAGCACACGGAAGACAACGCTCCTGCCCAGAAGGCCGAACTACTGCCCCCCAGAGCCCCGAGCACGCTCCCACCTGCCATCTGCTGCTGCCTGACTGCCTGCTGCCCACGTGCACTGCCATTTGCTGCCTGCACATCAGCCAGGGGTGCTGTTGCTGTGACCACCCCTGCTGGAACCGAAGACTCCCGACTGGAATTCCATCGCTCCACAGCCCAGCCCCAGGACCCAGTTGCTCACCCACTCCTGCCTCTGGGGTTGTCATGTCGGTGCAAACACCATTTGTGACCACTGGCAACCCCCGGCCAGAGAGGCAGAGGGGCACCAGCTTCAGGGCCACCGAAGTTGGTGTCCTGGTGGAGCAAGTCCTGGGGCAGTATGATGCCCTCTTCGGAAGTTCCCGCGCCGACAAGGAAGGACGGACTCGGATCTGGACTGACATCATGACTGCCATCAACGCGGAGGGGGTGGCAGTCCGGGACTTACAACATGTCAGGAAGCGCTGGGAGGACTTCAGGTCCAGGACCCTGAACAAGGCCCGGCACCTCTTGAAGGCAGCGGATGCCAAGGGGCGCCGGGGCCACTTGCCGGAAGAACAGATGGGGGTCCTGGAACGCATATCCCCAGCGCTCCACGTCCAGGTCCTAGAGAAGCAGACCCGTCTGGAGTCGAGCGGTGAGTGTACATGCATCCTGATTGTGAGCAGTGCGTGTGGTGATTATTCGGCATTGTGCCGGTTGCACATCTGTTTGTATGGGGTCGAGTATGGGTGGGGGTGTACAGGGCCGTGGGTCTGACAAATGCGAGGGCTGTAATGTGTGAGACATGGATGGTGCTTGTGTGTGTGGGCTTGCATGGCAAATGCAGTTGTGCGTGCACACATGTTTGGATGAATGTGCATGTAAGTAGACATGTCCGTGATGTCAGGCATGTATGTTGTTTTCGGCTGCATGTATGAGCACTGTGTACATGTGCATGTGTGTGTATTTGTCAAGGGTGCAACAGTGATGCAACATGGATGCATGTGACAGCGGTATGTGGAAGCCTGATTGGCAGATGTGACATGGATGCCCGTCTGAACAGTGCGACACTTGGCAGAGGTGTAGACATGCATGCAAGTGTGGTGGTGTGTGTACATGTGTGGTGCACTTCCTGTGTTGCATGTGATGTCTGGCTCCCCTTTGGCTGCTGATGCTGTTGTATGTGTAGGGATGGTGGTGGCAGTTGCGATATGGCTGTGGTATGGCTCATGTGTGCGAGTTGCAATGACATGTGTGTTGGGGATTGTGATGACATGTCTCAGGTTTGCCAATGCCACTCATGTGCAAGTGTCATGCGTGTATGTGTCCATTGTACAGTGCCCTGATGCCTGTGTTTTGTTTCTCCCTGTCTGCAGCGTCAACTGATGAAGAGGGCGGAGAAGGTGCTGTGGAGCACAGCGGCGGGGATCCGACCGCCAGCCGGAGACGCAAGGCCCGGCTCCCCTCCCGTGTTGTCATCTCGTCGGGGAGTGAGGAGTCCGGTGCCGCGTCCCAGGCCGCAGCTGCCGGGGGGAGGTCCAAGTGGCGGAGGTTGCAGTTGGACTCCTCGGCAGCAGTAGGGGCAGCTGGGACCCCACAGGGCCCAACAGGGGAAGATGGCACGGAGTCATCCAGGTTGGTGGGGGGTTTGGTGGAGGAGGAGGCCGTGCAAGCACCAGAGACGGGGTCTGGAGGTGGGGATCCCACTGGTGCTAGTGGTGCAGTCCAGGACCAGGGACAGGAGGCAGCACAGGCGGCCGCGGAGGTGCCTGTGTGCAATCCTGTCCCCGATCCTGTCCCTGCATCATCTTGCACCAGCAGGGATGCCTACGTCCAGACCCGTTTTCAGGCAGGGGATGAGCTGACATCAACTGGCCTTCCTCTGCCTGCGGACGTGGCCATCCAGGTCCGGGTTGAGCCTGTCCTGGCTGGTGTGGCGTTGCGTCAACGGGCCATGAGAGGTGACCTGCAGTCTTTTCATGGAGAGACTGCACATCATCTCGAATGGCTCGTTGACCACTTCAGCCTGCTGGGACAGGTCACCCAGGCCGGATTCCGCTGTCTGATGGGGCTTGCTTCGACCCCCTCCTCAACTGGACCCCCTACGCGCCAGTCGTCCTCTGTGCCATCTTCCCACCCATCAGTCACCTGGGTGCCCTGTGGAGCTGCCTCTGACGGTGCGGCCAGGCTGGTGGAGGAGGCATCCCTGCCACAGTCGGGAGTCGGAGGTCCAGCAGGGGTGGCCACATCAACAAGTGCACCCCAGCCGGCGGAGTATGTGCAGGCAGCAGGAGGCAGTGCACGGGCAGAGGCAGAGCAGCAGCAGCAGCAACATGGTGGGAGACATGAAGGCTCGGGGCTTTCGACATCGGAGGGGCAGGCATCGGCCGGAGGGCAGGGGGACCCAGGACAGAGAGTGTCTTCCGTGTGGCAGCGGTTGGCCACGCCATAGGTGCGGAGCGGTGGCGGGCGGAAGAGGCGCGGCTCACAATGGTCAGGGCGGAGAACTCCATGCGGAGGGCCCTGAGGCGGGCCGAGTGCCTCGAGGCAATCCGCAGGGGGTTGGAGGAGGACACGGCGTCGTCCCTGCGGACCCTCGGGGCCATGGAACTGGACCGCCTCCGGGACATCGAACAGGAGTTCGATGATGCCCTGGCCCGGGACACCATGGAGTGAGCCGCTGGACTTGCCCGCCGCCTTTGTATATAGTTCTTTAGTTTTAGGTTTCCTTTCTTTCTTATTATGATTTAGAGTCGACGGACACTGCTCCACTTTTTGTATATAGTTGATTTTTAGGTAGGTTTTTTAGTAGGTTTCCTTTGTTCAGTTGGGCTCATGGACCCTTGTTAGTTTTGTACATAGTTCTTTTTTGCATGGAGATTTTTTTACATTTGACTTTGGACATAATTTTTTTGGATTCTGATTTGCAGTTTTGTGTTTTTATACGGACATGCAGCTCTTTTTTTTCACATTCACATTGTAGTTAGTTTTCTTTCTTTAGCATTCTTTAATTTTTTTCAATACAATTTTGTTAGCATACTTCACTGTGTGGTATCATCTCATTGGTTTCATGCATGTCATGTTGTGTGTTTTCCCATTCAATTGCAACCATTGTGTGTGACGGACATGGGTTCATTAGCTTGATGAACATTGGGGGTGTAACATGTGATTTCCATTTCCATGTGGGTGAATGGGTTACTTGGTAGGGCTTTTTGGCTGTGGAGGCTGACCATTACGCACATGTTTGGGGATTGTGAGGACCTGGTGGGGGCTGCCCATGGTGGCAGGGGGGTGGGGGTGGTGGGAGACATGAGTGGGGGCCTGGTGTAGTCTGGCCATGGTGGCAGGGGGGTGGGGGTGGTGGGTGACATGAGTGGGGGCCTGGTGGAGGCTGCCCCTGCACTGCTGGGGGGTGGGGGTGGTGGGAGACATGAGTGGGGGCCTGGTGTAGTCTGCCCATGGTGGCAGGGGGGTGGGGGTGGTGGGTGACATGAGTGGGGGCCTGGTGGAGGCTGCCCCTACACTGCTGGGGGGGGGTGGTGGTGGGAGACATGAGTGGGGGCCTGGTGGAGGGTGACCCTGGTGGCAGGGGGGTGGGGGTGGTGGGAGACATGAGTGGGGGCCTGGTGTAGTCTGCCCATGGTGGCAGGGGGGTGGGGGTGGTGGGTGACATGAGTGGGGGCCTGGTGGAGGCTGCCCCTGCACTGCTGGGGGGTGGGGGTGGTGGGAGACATGAGTGGGGGCCTGGTGTAGTCTACCCATGGTGGCAGGGGGTGGGGGTGGTGGGTGACATGAGTGGGGGCCTGGTGGAGGCTGCCCCTGCACTGCTGGGGGGTGGGGGTGGTGGGAGACATGGGTGGGGGCCTGGTGGAGGCTGCCCCTGCACTGCTGGGGTGTGGTGGGAGACATGAGTGGGGGCCTGGTGGAGTCTGCCCATGGTGGCAGGGGGGTGGGGGTGGTGGGTGACATGAGTGGGGGCCTGGTGGAGGGTGACCATGGTGGCTGGGGGGTGGGGGTGGTGGGAGACATGAGTGGGGGCCTGGTGGAGTCTGCCCATGGTGGCAGGGGGGTGGGGGTGGTGGGTGACATGAGTGGGGGCCTGGTGGAGGCTGCCCCTGCACTGCTGGGGGGTGGGGGTGGTGGGAGACATGAGTGGGGGCCTGGTGTAGTCTGCCCACGGTGGCAGGGGGGTGGGGGTGGTGGGTGACATGAGTGGGGGCCTGGTGGAGGCTGCCCCTGCACTGCTGGGGGGTGGGGGTGGTGGGAAACATGGGTGGGGGCCTGGTGGAGTCTGCCCATGGTGGCAGGGGGGTGGGGGTGGTGGGTGACATGAGTGGGGGCCTGGTGGAGGGTGACCCTGGTGGCTGGGGGGTGGGGGTGGTGGGAGACATGAGTGGGGGCCTGGTGGAGTCTGCCCATGGTGGCAGGGGGGTGGGGGTGGTGGGGGACATGAGTGGGGGCCTGGTGGAGGATGCCCATGGTGGCAGGGGGGTGGGGGTGGTGGGCGACATGAGTGGGGGCCTGGTGGAGTCTGCCCATGGTGGCAGGGGGGTGGGGTGGTGGGAGACATGAGTGGGGGCCTGGTGGAGGGTGACCCTGCACTGCTGGGGTGTGGGGGTGGTGGGAGACATGAGTGGGGGCCTGGTGGAGGGTGACCCTGGTGGCTGGGGGGTGGGGGTGGTGGGAGACATGAGTGGGGGCCTGGTGGAGGGTGACCCTGGTGGCTGGGGGATGGGGGTGGTGGGAGACATGAGTGGGGGCCTGGTGGAGTCTGCCCATGGTGGCAGGGGGGTGGGGGTGGTGGGTGACATGAGTGGGGGCCTGGTGGAGGCTGCCCCTGCACTGCTGGGGGGTGGGGGTGGTGGGAGACATGGGTGGGGGGCCTGGTGGAGGCTGCCCCTGCACTGCTGGGGTGTGGGGGTGGTGGGAGACATGAGTGGGGGCCTGGTGTAGTCTGCCCATGGTGGCAGGGGGGTGGGGGTGGTGGGAGACATGAGTGGGGGCCTGGTGGAGGGTGACCCTGCGTGGCTGGGGGGTGGGGGTGGTGGGAGACATGAGTGGGGGCCTGGTGGAGTCTGCCCATGGTGGCAGGGGTGTGGGGGTGGTGGGAGACATGAGTGGGGGCTTGGTGGAGGGTGACCCTGGATGCTGGTGGGTGGGGGTGGTGGGAGACATGGGTGGGGGCCTGGTGGAGGCTGCCCCTGCACTGCTGGGGCGTGGGGGTGGTGGGAGACATGAGTGGGGGCCTGGTGTAGTCTGCCCATGGTGGCAGGGGGGTGGGGGTGGTGAGTGACATGAGTGGGGGCCTGGTGGAGGCTGCCCCTGCACTGCTGGGGGGTGGGGGTGGTGGAAGACATGAGTGGGGGCCTGGTGGAGTCTGCCCATGGTGGCAGGGGGGTGGGGGTGCAGGGGGACATGAGTGGGGGCCTGGTGGAGGATGCCCATGGTGGCAAGGGGGTGGGGGTGGTGGGAGACATGGGTGGGGGCCTGGTGGAGGCTGCCCCTGCACTGCTGCGGGGTGGGGGTGGTGGGAGACATGGGTGGGGGCCTGGTGGAGGCTGCCCCTGCACTGCTGGGGTGTGGGGGTGGTGGGAGACATGAGTGGGGGCCTGGTGGAGGGTGACCCTGGTGGCAGGGGGGTGGGGGTGGTGGGTGACATGAATGGGGGCCTGGTGGAGGGTGACCCTGGTGGCTGGGGGGTGGGGGTGGTGGGAGACATGAGTGGGGGCCTGGTGGAGTCTGCCCATGGTGGCAGGGGGGTGGGGGTGGTGGGAGACATGAGTGGGGGCCTGGTGGAGGGTGACCCTGGTGGCTGGGGGGTGGAGGTGGTGGGAGACATGAGTGGGGGCCTGGTGGAGTCTGCCCATGGTGGCAGGGGGGTGGGGGTGGTGGGAGACATGAGTGGGGGCCTGGTGTAGTCTGCCCATGGTGGCAGGGGGGTGGGGGTGGTGGGTGACATGAGTGGGGGCCTGGTGGAGGCTGCCCCTGCACTGCTGGGGGGTGGTGGGAGACATGAGTGGGGGCCTGGTGTAGTCTTTCCATGGTGGCAGGGGGGTGGGGGTGGTGGGTGACATGAGTGGGGGCCTGGTGGAGGCTGCCCCTGCACTGCTGGGGGGTGGGGGTGGTGGGAGACATGAGTGGGGGCCTGGTGGAGGGTGACCCTGGTGGCAGGGGGGTGGGGGTGGTGGGAGACATGAGTGGGGGCCTGGTGGAGGGTGACCCTGGTGGCAGGGGGGTGGGGGTGGTGGGAGACATGAGTGGGGGCCTGGTGTAGACTGCCCATGGTGGCAGGGGGGTGGGGGTGGTGGGTGACATGAGTGGGGGCCTGGTGGAGGGTGACCCTGCACTGCTGGGGGGTGGGGGTGGTGGGAGACATAAGTGGGGGCCTGGTGTAGTCTGCCCATGGTGGCAGGGGGGTGGGGGTGGTGGGTGACATGAGTGGGGGCCTGGTGGAGGCTGCCCCTGCACTGCTGGGGGGTGGGGGTGGTGGGAGACATGGGTGGGGGCCTGGTGGAGGCTGCCCCTGCACTGCTGGGGTGTGGGGGTGGTGGGAGACATGAGTGGGGGCCTGGTGTAGTCTGCCCATGGTGGCAGGGGGGTGGGGGTGGTGGGAGACATGAGTGGGGGCCTGGTGGAGGGTGACCCTGCGTGGCTGGGGGGTTGGGGGTGGTGAGAGACATGAGTGGGGGCCTGGTGGAGTCTGCCCATGGTGGCAGGGGAGTGGGGGTGGTGGGAGACATGAGTGGGGGCCTGGTGGAGGGTGACCCTGGATGCTGGGGGGTGGGGGTGGTGGGAGACATGGGTGGGGGCCTGGTGGAGGCTGCCCCTGCACTGCTGGGGTGTGGGGGTGGTGGGAGACATGAGTGGGGGCCTGGTGTAGTCTGCCCATGGTGGCAGGGGGGTGGGGGTGGTGGGTGACATGAGTGGGGGCCTGGTGGAGGCTGCCCCTGCACTGCTGGGGGGTGGGGGTGGTGGGAGACATGGGTGGGGGCCTGGTGGAGTCTGCCCATGGTGGCAGGGGGGTGGGGGTGCAGGGGGACATGAGTGGGGGCCTGGTGGAGGATGCCCATGGTGGCAGGGGGGTGGGGGTTGTGGGAGACATGGGTGGGGGCCTGGTGGAGGCTGCCCCTGCACTGCTGGGGGGTGGGGGTGGTGGGAGACATGGGTGGGGGCCTGGTGGAGGCTGCCCCTGCACTGCTGGGACATGAGTGGAGGCCTGGTGTAGTCTGCCCATGGTGGCAGGGGTGAGGGGGTGGTGGGAGACATGGGTGGGGGCCTGGTGGAGGGTGACCCTGGATGCTGGGGGGTGGGGGTGGTGGGAGACATGAGTGGGGGCCTGGTGGAGGATGCCCATGGTGGCAGGGGGGTGGGGGTGCAGGGGGACATGAGTGGGGGCCTGGTGGAGGATGCCCATGGTGGCAGGGGGGTGGTGATGGTGGGAGACATGAGTGGGGGCCTGGTGGAGACTGCCCCTGCACTGCTGGGGTGTGGGGGTGGTGGGAGACATGAGTGGGGGCCTGGTGTAGTCTGCCCATGGTGGCAGGGGGGTGGGGGTGGTGGGAGACATGAGTGGGGGCCTGGTGGAGGGTGACCCTGCGTGGCTGGGGGGTGGGGGTGGTGGGAGACATGAGTGGGGGCCTGGTGGAGGGTGACCCTGCGTGGCTGGGGGGTGGGGGTGGTGGGAGACATGAGTGGGGGCCTGGTGGAGTCTGCCCATGGTGGCAGGGGGGTGGTGATGGTGGGAGACATGAGTGGGGGCCTGGTGGAGACTGCCCCTGCACTGCTGGGGTGTGGGGGTGGTGGGAGACATGAGTGGGGGCCTGGTGGAGGATGCCCATAGTGGCAGGGGGGTGGGGGTGCAGGGGGACATGAGTGGGGGCCTGGTGGAGGGTGACCCTGGATGCTGGGGGGTGGGGGTGGTGGGAGACATGAGTGGGGGCCTGGTGGAGGATGCCCATGGTGGCAGGGGGGTGGAGGTGCAGGGGGACATGAGTGGGGGCCTGCTGGAGGCTGCCCCTGCACTGCTGGGGTGTGGGGGTGGTGGGAGACATGAGTGGGGGCCTGGTGGAGGGTGACCCTGGTGGCAGGGGGGTGGGGGTGGTGGGAGACATGAGTGGGGGCCTGGTGGAGGGTGACCCTGGTGGCAGGGGGGTGGGGGTGGTGGGAGACATGAGTGGGTGCCTGGTGGAGGATGCCCATGGTGACAGGGGGGTGGGGGTGGTGGTAGACATGCATTGTTGATCAGTAGTGCAAGGTGACATGTGGGTTGGCTGGGGGGCATGCCCATGGTGGATGGGCTGCCTGCGGGACATGAGCATGGGTGCAGGGTAGTCCCCCGTGGTGTGGGCTGCCTGCAGGGTCCGTGGAGGTTGTGGAGCGTACACCTGGGAGGGCCCACACGGCCAATTCACGTGTGGTACTCCCCAGAACCCCTGAAATACACGTACCCTGCTGAAATCGCGTGTGGAACTTCCCGCGCACCCCTGAAATACACATACCTTGCTCGCACTGGGCCAATCGCGTGTGGAACTTCCCGCGCACCCCTGAAATACACGTACCCTGCTCGCACTGGGCCAATCGCGTGTGGAACTTCCCGCGCACCCCTGAAATACACGTACCCTGCTGAAATCGCGTGTGGAACTTCCCTCGCACCCCTGAAATACACGTAACCTGCTGAAATCGCGTGTGGAAATTCCCGCGCACCCCTGAAATACACGTACCCTGCTCGCACTGGACCAATCGCGTGTGGAACTTCCCGCGCACCCCTGAAATACACGTACCCTGCTCGCACTGGGCCAATCGCGTGTGGAACTTCCCGCGCACCCCTGAAATACACGTACCCTGCTGAAATCGCGTGTGGAACTTCCCGCGCACCCCTGAAATACACGTAACCTGCTGAAATCGCGTGTGGAACTTCCCGCGCACCCCTGAAATACACGTACCCTGCTCGCACTGGGCCAATCGCGTGTGGAACTTCCCGCGCACCCCTGAAATACACGTAACCTGCTGAAATCGCGTGTGGAACTTCCCGCGCACCCCTGAAATACACGTACCCTGCTCGCACTGGGCCAATCGCGTGTGGAACTTCCCGCGCACCCCTGAAATACACGTACCCTGCTCGCACTGGGCCAATCGCGTGTGGAACTTCCCGCGCACCCCTGAAATACACGTACCCTGCTGAAATCGCGTGCGGAACTTCCCGCGCACCCCTGAAATACACGTAACCTGCTGAAATCGCGTGTGGAAATTCCTGCGCACCCCTGAAATACACGTTATCTGCTCGCACTGGGCCAATCGCGTGTGGAACTTCCCGCGCACCCCTGAAATACACGTACCCTGCTGAAATCGCGTGTGGAACTTCCTGCGCACCCCTGAAATACACGTAACCTGCTGAAATCGCGTGTGGAACTTCCCGCGCACCCCTGAAATACACGTACCATGCTGAAATCGCGTGTGGAAATTCCTGCGCACCCCGGTATACACGCACACGTATTTTTTGTCAGCGGGTGTCTGTGTTTGTGGGTACCCCTTTGCACGTCATTTGTCCTGGAGGGCCACAGTATAGGACATTCATCATGGCAGTATATAGGTGCTATTTGTTGGCGCACCTTTTGGCGCACATTTCTTACAGCCGCAGAGACGCTACCGCCTGCTTTCTTGTGGCGGTCGTGTTTGTACCTGTGCGCTGGTTTGAGCGTGCGCTTTTTTGCCCTATTCTATTCCATGAATACGTGTTGTAGGCGAGCGTGTGGGCGTTCCGCGCACTTGTGCCCTGTACTTCCACCGTGACGCCCACGTTTTGGCAAGTTGTTCCCCATTCCGAGTGTTACGCCCGTGTTCCGCCTACTTTTGTTGCGTGCGCCGCGCTATGTGCGAATTTCGCTGTGGCCTGTGCGATTTTCGCTGTGACCTGGCACACGCTGTTAGATGGCCTGTGCGCCAACGTGCGCCGCGCTCTTTTTTATTGCACATCCGCTGGTTTTCTTGCGCACGGACTTCCATGAATCGATGTGCGCTGCTTTTCGTGCGATTTTCGCACTTGCACTGCGATTTTCGCTATTCCACTGCGATTCGCACGTTTTTGCCCACTTGCGCCGCGCTAATTATTCCATGAATCGGCCTGTAACTGTTGATTTCTTTAGTGTCAAAGTGCTCTACTAGGCCATTTGATATTGCTTTATATTCAATGTACACCCTATTCACATTTTATTTTATTCACAAAGTCTACACCATTATTAACTGCCATAAGCATTTTTATCTCTATAATTAGCACATAACATTCATGTTTTCAATGCATGTTTGCTTTAGGTGCCATTTTTTATGGAGTACTTTGTTTATTATCAAAGGAATGTGATGTTTGGTTTAGTCGCTTTGATTCTTTTTTAACAGTCATATTTATTTATATTTCTTTAACAGATCATAAGGACAATCCAACAATGCCTTCTTGTATCGTTTTGGGCTGCACTAATGACAGCCATGCTAAAGAGTAGAATCCTGGATATTTTCCAAAGGATTTAAATTGAATAAAAAATGTCTCTTGAGCTGTGGATTTCCAGTGTCGAAAATTGAAAGCAGAGCTAAGGATGTCTTGAATGAGGTGTGGGGCAATCAATTCCATGTCTGTAGCATGCACTTCTCAAAAATAAGTATGAACTATCGCAGTACACTAAAAAGCGTCACCCCAGACTCTTTCGCAAATAACTTCACCAATGCAGTTCCAACTGAATTCCAGCACACGCTGACCCAGGTGAGTAGTGGATGCTGAATTCTTAAATGTATTTGACCATTTTCTAAATGTGCCTGTATAATATGTCTTATAAATGACCACTCAATATATTTATATATTCTGTGAACAGGTAACATAATGAACGGTTTTCAGTTTTTGAGGAATATATTCATTGATATTTTATTACACAAGTTTCCTTTGTGACATGATGTACTGTGGTTTATAAATGTGTAACTTTAGATTACTTTGTGTTTACTTTAGGGATACTCGAATAGTTCAGCGAAATGGGAGCCTTTCTAAACACACATTCACATTGTGTCCTCTAAAAATAGATCATTTTTTTACATTACCATGTGTATCTTTACGGAGATTGCACTGATGGAAGTACAGACTGTTTGCCATGGAGGAAACCACAGACGCGTCCAACATCCTAATGGTTTTTTGTAATCCGTTTTGATGTGGTCTAAATTATAATACTAATGTACATTTTCAATCGAACAATGGTATGAATATATACATTGATTAAAGTACCATAATGCTACATCGCCCACTATTCCAGAGTCAACAGCAACCTCACTCACCTTTCAAGTACATTCTTTAGAATAATTGTTCAGATGCAACCATACAAGAAATGTATTTGTTCAAGTTCAACTGAAAACATATTGATTATTTTTATGTGTATAATTAGCCTTTAATACAAAGTGGCTTGTAGGCTTCTTTGTCAATATCAACCATCCTTTGCATGTAATTCTTTTATTTACAATTACTGTTATATAAGCGGAGCCTGGAACTTCAACAACATACTATTCTTCTACTGCAAACGGTCTGGAGGATGAGGTATGAGAAGTGAACATGTATTGATCTATACTAATAGTTATAGAATAACAATATCTTTTTTCCATTTAAGCTAAGTTATTTTTGCGATAATTTGCAATACTGTCAACAAATTACAAAGTATTAGATCAACAACCTTGATGTATTTATCGCAGAAACACATGCAACAATGAAAGTAAACCTTCGTCAGAAAAATGTACTTTATCACTGAATAACATAGACCCTTTTACCATATGCATGGTGTATGTTTTTGTTCATAAACTGTAGCTGCTTAGGGAAAAATGGACTAGGTGAAACAAAATAACATCACAATGCATTAAAGTGGCCACAATTTAATCCATATGTTTTGCAGGATGTTATCGCACCTCCATGCGGCATCTCTGAAGGCCATCCGGTACATTTTTCAAATATGTCTTTTTAAAATGTTACATGTACACAGTGTTTGACTTTATGTAAATACTAATAAAAAAAAAGTTATCGAATGATTAACCATATCTTTTTACATAGTTTAACTGATATTGACAATCATTAATTAAATCTGTGTTCTCAAGATCTACTTTGTGCGATCAAAGATTTAAACATTAAATTGTTTAACAATGTATTCAATGTTCTTTGAATTTGTTATGTACAAGGAATGTACTACTGAAGCGGTAGAAATGGAAGAAACACATGGACAAGGTGTAGCGATCATTTCCAAATCCTCCATAGACCTCAGACTAGCTTCTACAGCCTCACTCACATCCTGCGAGTTACTCACAGCCAAACTACAAACCTCACCCACAACCACGATCGCCCTCCACCTCATATATAGACGCCCAGGGTCCCCTGGGACCTTTGAAGAAGACATCACATCCCTCATCACCGAAAATTCCAAACCATCAGCACAAATCATGATCCTCAGGGACTTCAACCTCGGTTACCAAGACCCTAACGATGCACATGCTGCATCCCTAGCCAATGTCCTAACTGAACACGATCTCACTCAACTCATTGTACTCCCCACCCACCAAAAAGGCAGAACCCTTGACTGGGTAGCAACTTACAATTGCAATACAACCTGCAAAGACCCCCAACCTCTGGCATGGACCGATCATCACATGATCCCTCTTGAGGTCAACACCAATCAGGCACCGCCCAATAAACACCCCCTGGCACCAGCCTGTCCCACCAGGAATAAACGCAACATTACTCCTGAAGCCCTACTACCACTGGATCTACCCACCCTCAATGCTCGCCTAGCCAACGCTAACTTAAATCTGCTGATCGACACCTTCAATGATTCCATGGCTAGAGCAATGGATACCGTTGCCCCCCTGAAAATATGCAAAGACAAACCCAAAGCTCATCTGAACTCGTGGTACAGCCCTGAGCTCAAATTACTCAGAAAAGAGAAAACCAAGGCACAACACACTTGGAAGACTAACCCCACCACGGAAAACAAATCCAACCTCACAAACCTATCCTCACTTTACAAAAGCGAGATAATCCGCACCAAAAAAGATGTATACAACACCAGGATTTTTCAGGCAGGATCCTCCACCAAAGAATTATTTAAAATTCTGAAGGAACTAGAAAACCCTATTTCACCTCCAGACACCTGCCTGAAAGACAAATCCTGGTGCACCAGCATCCAAAACGCCCTCAACAATAAAATCTCAGGACTCCAAACTAAAATTGAGGACAAACGCCAACAACTCTCCAATAACAAGCTCACCAACCCTAGCCTACCCACGCCCAACAATACCAGTTCAGGCTTCTCGTTTAAGAAAGTCACCATCCCTGAAGTTCAAAAAATCATCACCTCCTTGAAACCCTCAAACTGCAAAGGAGACAGCTGCCCTGCACAGATCATAAAGAATGCAGCCAGAAAGCTCTCCCCCTTCATCACCAAACTTATCAACCTATCCTTCACCAATAACTCGATCCCTAGCAACTAACAATCATGGGTTCTCCCACTCCTAAAAAAAAAAGAATCCCTCGACCCAGCCATACCCACCAACTACAGGCCCATCACCACAGTCCCCTTCCTACTAAAAATCCCAGACAGAGTTGCCTACATCCAAATTCAGGAATACTTGGAATCCAACCAACTGTTAGGAATACGTCAATCTGGCTTCAGACCTCAACACGGAACAGAAACCGCCCTTGTTGATCTCAAAAGCCAGATTGATGAAATTAAAGATAAAGGCAATGCCATAATCCTACTCCTACTAGACCTCTCAGCGGCCTTTGACCTGGTCAGCCATGAAATCCTTTGTAATCACCTTGCCACCGCAGCCCACTTCTCCTCCTCTGCCATCACATGGATACAATCCTTCCTGGCTAACAGAACCATGCAGGTTTTATCTACAACAGCTGCAGCAGGCCCCATCCCCATCACATGTGAGGTCCCACAAGGATCCTGTGTATCCCCCACTTTGTACAATATATTTACAAAGCATCTATTTGACCAACTGGACCGTCTGGGTGTCACCTACACAAATTACGCAGATGACACCCAGATACTCCTCACCATCACAGGCAATTACCAAGCAGACGCCGCCCGGATCAACAAAATATTCTCCATCATTCAGGCATGGATGGCCTTGCATGGTCTCTGCCTGAATGATGAGAAGACAGAGCACCTCATCTTCGGCTCCACCAACACCTTAACTAAACTTAATCCTAGCTACAATAACATCACCATCGACGGCCACACCATCCCTATTGCCAAAAGCATGAAAACCCTTGGCTTCTATCTAGATGCCAACACCAACCTCACCAAACACACTAACATGACCGGCTCAGCCGCTGCCTACACCGGCAAGCTCATTAGGGCCAGCGTACCATTCTTATCTCCCAACAGCTGCCTCACCCTCGCCAGGGCCCTCATACAATCCAAACTGGATTATTGCAACAGCCTGTTACTAGGTGCTAATCAATCCGTACTCAACAAGCTGCAGGTAATACAAAATAATGCTCTGCGTGCAACCCTCAACATTCCTAGACGTGAGCATATCTCCGACACCAGGAAAGCCTGCAAATGGCTATCCATAAGCCAAAAAATGTATTTAAAAACCATCTGCCTCACGTACAAATCCCTCAATCATCTAGTACCACCATATCTAGCTAACAAATTCAACATGAAACCTACTACTAGATCCACCAGATCCTCCAACACTCTATGCTTGACAGTGCCCAGATTCCACCTAAAAAGAGCTGGAGGGGCAAGCTTCACAGTGCTTGCCCCCAACTCTGGAACACCCTACCTCTCAACATCAAAACTATCGAATCCTTCCAGACCTTCAGGAAGCAGGTCATCAGCTGGCTCCTAAACAAAGAGTAGCCCCACTAACACCAGACCTTACACCCCATGCGGTAACTGGTTTAGGCATTGTATTTATATTGTAAATTGTATATTGTGCGTATTGTATGTGCACTGTATATTGATAACTGCTATTGATAACTGCATTTATATGTATGTATTATACGTTTGTACGAAGTATGTAACACAAAGATACTTCTCAAACGCTGTAACCATACTCTTAAGCGCACTTCTACCCCTGGGTTTGGAGCGCTGTACAAATAAAATAAACAAACAAACAAACAATAGGTATACATAAGATATTGTAAAATATAATTTTTTATCCATTTTAACTGTGATGTAATATTGTTTTTTAGTGGTTTCCATAGTGACATTTTGTCATATGTGTATATATGTATATATATTATTCTTTAAGTGGAAGATCACATTTCAAGGTTTATACAATTTCAACAACAAAAAACTTCAGTTTGGTCTGGCGGTCAGCAAATCCAATTTGACTGTTTCAAGGAAAAATTTGAAAAAAGGGCATGTAACAAAGTTTTTTTAATACGTTTTTTAGGATTTATTTAATTAATATTACATTTTCATGTTGTAAATCATATATTCTGTATGTGTGCTCTAAATTAAACATGTTTTATTCCCTTAAATTAGAGGCCTAGGAAGAAGAGGAGCATAAAGACTCAGACTACTGCACAAACTAATGATGTCGGTTGCCAAACCATAGTGACATGGGAGCAGCTACATTTTGAGGACCAGCATGGTCCTCGCAAGATTCAGTGTTGTGATGCAGATGTCCAGTGACCAGAATTTGTATTGAATATCAGCAGTGACACATGAAAAGTAACCCTGGATCATTGTTACAGCACACAATGTCACCCAGAAGAGACAGACAACACAAAAGATGCTTCTGATATGCTTGTAGAACTGCTAACACCCTCTAAAAAAATGATATCTAAGAAACAGACAATGTTCCCTATTTCCCCAGTACATGTGGACAAATCGGAATTATCACACACAGAAATAACTGAAGAATCTTCACTACTGATTGGCGATTATGCTTATGATATGGACTTCTCTTCCTAGTGTTTCCGACCTATCCACCACCTAGGAATCACAAACAACTACACTGTTAAAGGATGTCAAAATACATTGTATTTGACTGCTGCCTGATAGAGATTATGAAAAGGATTAAATGTGATCATAAATTGTGTAGGAGGATTTGGGGGGGGGTCTATTGGTGAAGTTTACTCATGTTGTCAAGGGGCCCAACCTGAAGATCAAGGGTAGCTGTGAACACAACCATAACTCATGTTCATGTTCTGCTCAACCTATACTTGGACAAGTGCCTGCTGGAAATGTACTTTGTTCATCTGCTTTGTTGTTTAGTGGATCAAAGTTTAGTACAATTTCAAGGTTTTCTTACTTTGTGGGACTCGAGTTCCTTTCAAAAACCCAATGCTACAAATATAAGGATTTCTTGTTCCCCTGTAATATCCAGGTATGGACACTTGAACAGATGTCAATGGACAATTCTCTCACTGGCAAAAGGCTCTGCTTGCTGGGATGGACAGTGTGACAGTCCAGGTGTTTCTGCTAAATACTGCACTTGCCACTTCCAAGACATGGAAACCAAATAAATAATGATTTCAGTCATAGTGCAAGTATCTCAATGTACATCTTCTGTTGCCATGGAAAAATATAGTTTCATTAAATCCATTCAACTTCTGCAATCCAGAGGAATGCAATAAGACCTGATAGCCACCGACAGACATGTTTCAATAGCCAAAGCCATGCAAGAGCAGTATCCAGACAGAAAGCTTCGATATGATGTACAGCACATTGTAAAAACAATTCTAAAAAGTTACAGCTGCTGGAAAAAAAGGCTACAGAAAACATTTTAAATTGGACAGTCTATCAGCAACCATCTTTGGTGGAGATCAGAGACTTGTGATGGATTTGTTGATATTCTGCTTGAAAAATTGCATTCATTAATGCACCATTGTACTAACATACACTCTTGGGAAGTAAACAAATGTTTCAACGAATATGCATTGGTTCCATGCTCCCCTCCTCACACAGTACTTTAGGAGATTGGCAATGCGCTGGCCTTGGAAGTAAGACGGCGCAGAGCAACACAGGTTTGAGCCCCGGTTACAGGCTTAAAAACCTCAGGTTTTTAAGCATGTTATAAATAACCAATTACAATTTCAATCATGTACGACAAAACACTTTCAAGAGACGTGAAGGGACTCACCGAATTCTGCCACACTGGATATTTGGAGGTGTTCCATCATATGTAACTAAAGTACAGGCCTAAAAGTTAGCATTTTGGCACAGACGGTATGGAGGCCAGAACAAGACTGGCTCTACTTGCACAAAACAAGAACATTGGAAGGGAACAAGCAAAAACTGCAGGAAGGTTCGGGATGCCTTGTTACAACAAGGAGTTTACCAAATGAAGCAAACACTGGGTGGCAAAGCCAATCATCCAGCAGATGGATTTTGAATTTGTGAAAGATCTGACATGAATGTGCTAGCTATGCAAATGCAAGAAATTGATCCACATTTTGTGTCCAGGGCCCAGTCTATGCCACGGAACATTGCAAAGAGGTTTGCCCTCCCAATATTGAACTTGTGGAAAGGTTGACTTCAAGATTCAAATAATGTGTGGCTCTCTTTACAATGTTTAACAAAGCCAGTTTCAAGCTTTTTCACAGTGTTTGGAAACTGTTTTCATTGTACATAAAATTGAATTGTATGCGAGTTGAGATGTGATTGTTAAATTATTTGTTTTTTATTAATTACTGTTTGTTTGTGATGTCACTAGATAGGCCTTAACATTTCTATTTGTTGTTGCTTTTTGTATTAATTATCATTAAAATAAATGTAGAAGAACCTGGTGATCTTAAAACCAACAGTTGCCAGGAACTAATTTTGGCTCCCCAGGCCAACTAATGTAACGCTATAAACTAGCTCTTTGTTCCCTAGTAGTAGCTCCTGGTGACCAGTTACTGATGGATGCCCAGACGCTGCTTATAACTCATGCTTATCCAATCCTAATTTTGAGCCCTGTTTGAAATGAAATCATAATATTTAAAAAATCTAAGTAGAAAATTGGAGCAGCAGGAATACAGAAACGAAATGTCTCCAGATCTCTGGTCCTCTCCAGGCTGGACTACTGCAACAGTCTCTTCCTAATCTGCTGTAATCTCACCTTTGTCCCCTTCAACTAATGCAGAACAGCGCTGTGAGACTTCTCCTTAGCCTCAAGCCCAGGGACCACAGCTCTCCAGACCAGAAATATCTCCACTGTCTCGCAGTGGCTCTGAGGATCGAGTTCAAGACCCTCTGCATCACCCGCAAGGCTTTCAGGGGCCAGAGACCCCACTACATCTGACTCTTTCCCTAAATACCTCCCGCTTAGACCTTTGGTCATCTAGCTGCAATTCTCTGCAAATCATATGCTAATCCAAGCAGAGAGTGTAGGGTAGATCTTTCCTTGTCAGGAGCCTCCCTCTGTAATTGGCCTCCCTGCCCTCTCAGGCTTCTGCCTGCTCTCCGTAAGTCTCGAAAGCTTCTCAAGGCCCACTTTTTCACATGTTCATTCCCTCCCCCGACCCTTGCTAATGCCCCCACTGTCGCATTGACAGGCTGCTTGATCCCTTCTGAGTTCCACAGGGCACCAGCCCCTCCTCGCCCATTTTACCCCAGCACCCTATCTTCCTGTCCCCACCCACAACCTGCACTTGCCCTTCCATGCCCGTTTCCCTGACAAGTCTGGTGGGTGTGCATCCCTACCGAGCCTGGTTCACCCCCATCCTCGCGCTTAGCATGTGGTACTTACTCCCTGCTTCCCTTGAAACTTGCCCACCCGGCCTCCCCTTAGCAACTACCTAGCCCCATTGGCCCTCTTCTTCCCCCTGCACTGGATACCTCCTGTTGCCCTGCACCTCTTTTCCACCCCAGAATTTTCCCTTCTGCCCTGATCTATACCTCCCCTCCCCACTCATTCTCTCCTGCACTTCTTGTTGCTGCACTTGCACAATGCGAATGACACAAAGCCTACTAGGACTGGTATTGTGTTCTTCCCCGCACCCCCCCTTTTTTTGTCTTGTGGCGCCTTGAAACACCATCTGAAACACCATTTGATGTATAACCGCTTTACAATTAACCATACATAAATAAAATATATAAATAAAAGCATTGACGTCGCTGTAAAGTGCAAATCATAATTGGCTGCCGATTGCTATAGACCAATTGTTTATGTGCCACAGTGTTAGCCAACATTGAAATAACCGGCGAAGATGTGCACTATGAACATGTGCCTGTGGCCTTTGCACATTTACATCTTACTGTGGAAGCCCACATGTGGAGGACAAACGGGCGCGCCTGCATCAATGCAGAAATCAATAGGATTGCTGGAATAGATCTACACAGAAGCATGTAAGCCTTTCCAAACTGCACTCATTCGAGCCATGCCAGAATTATAGTGATGTCATTATGTATTTATTGTTGTTGTTGCTCATTGCACGGGTTGCCCTAGGTACAGCAGTCCACCAGCCTGGTGTGAAATCGCACCTTCCCAGTCCAGCTGTGCCGTCTGTTTATTAACCCAATGCTTTTCACATCTATCAATGAACCTGTATTTCATGCTGTAATTATCTCTATATGTGAATAATGAATAATTAAATGAGTTTTTGCATTTTTAATCCACACTGATGGTGGGTAGTGAATAGCTACTTCGCTAATCAGGTTTTGGGCTCTAGGTGCATAGAGTACTGTTGAAAGAGGTTGCATAGTCCCAACAGTGACATTATTTAACCAATTAACAGAAATGCCTAAGTTGTTTTGTGCTCAAGATGCAATAGCCTGTTTCCCTGATGTGTATTCAAATTGTTAATTTCAGAGAAGGATTGACCCACTTTGCCCCAAAGAAATGCCCCACACTATTAATTTGGCTTTTTTTCAGGCATTGCCCAATTGACATATATGGAAATCCGAGCCTGTCTGCACCTCTCCATAGGGTCATCTTTGAAAGAATATGTAAATGTTGTGTGACCAGGCACGTTGATACCGTTGAAATTGAACTATTTTCATATGTGGGATACTTGAAATATTTTGTTGTTTTGGACGGCACTGCTGGCCATTAATATTGTTAATCTTTGTGGCATGTATTCCCAAAAACGTAACTCCCTCTTGCATGCTGTGAACGCTGGATGAAGAGTCCCATTGTTATTTGTCCTTCAATCCACAGCACTAACAATTTGAAGGACAAAATGTGTTGAATATCCACAAAGAATTGATAAGATTCAATATATTAAAAGCTTACTTTGGAAAGTTATGTTTCTATTACTGAGATCTGTCTTTCGAAGCGGTTGGTCATCCGTCACATAGGGAGAATGGAAACTCAGGACACAATGTAAGGAAACGTTTAAATAATATTTATGCAAATGCGGATGGAAAGTGTGCTGTATGTTACATGATTAACATTGTGACGCATGAATGTCCAATTTGGCGCAAATAATGGACATTGTACATGCTAATTGTAAATTCAATTGATAGTTAACATAAACATGTACTGTGTATATACAATTATAAAGTGGATACTGAAATATATTTCTGCATTCTCAATTTTACAAAGTTAAACCAATATGTGTCTGTCATAGGTACAGTCAACGGCTTCTGCCAACATATTTGGACAATAATCATCAACAACATATCTGTGATAACCATTATCTGGGATGATCACCAGATACCAATCTGTCCTTTCACAGTTGCAGTAATAAGGAGCAACATGGCAGTTTATAGGTTCTGAAAACGTGCAAATGTTGCATTTGGAATTTAAACCACTTTCATTTCTTCTCTGTAATGGAACGCCATGTGCGTGGATGAAAAATAGGTGATGAAGATAACTTTCTGTGAAGAATGCAAGGACTGGGATTAATCGATCGATGAACGGAATCGGCATTGTAAGATCACTGTTCACAGTTAAAGAAAAAATTAGAACCATGTTCGCTAGCTATAACTTCTAGTGAAAAAAGTTACCCAACTTTTTGTGGGCTCAATTATTTCTTTTCATTGTTATGTCAAAATGAAAAGTACTTGTTATGCTCCCGGCTATTAATGTTTTCTTCGAAAAAAAATATTTAAAATAATTTTTGTGAAAAGAAACAAATGTTTTGCGTTTGTTGTGGATGTGTGTGTTTATGTGCCTGGTTCTGCGTTCAATAACGCTCTGCCGTTGGTGATGACAGGGTATGTTTAGCTATGCTGCCCTCTAACTTCATTAAAATAGGTGGAGCTCATCGTGAGTGTCTACTGATATCAGCATAAGGTGCGGCTGATCTGAATTAGGGCTGCGAGGGCACTTGAACTTAGGCCGATGGATCACCTGATAAAATTAGCACAAGATGGCGGTAACCTACCCGTCTTTTTCGCATGTGTTAAAGTGCAAAAAAACTCAGGTATGTTGCATTGAATTGTCTTTTACGAATGATCAATGTATGCTGGGAAATACATGCCCGATGACTGGGCCAATAACATTTCTGACTGCTATTAATATATTATAATATATGAATATATCCACCAAGCACACTGGTGAAGAACTTTGCTGGGGGTTTGGGAGATGTGGGTGAGGAGGATCTAGGTGCATGACCTAAATCCCTTCGAGCCACAATAAGTAGTTATCAATGCTAGGCAGATTAATTCTGCTTAAATATTTACAGAGCATTTATTATATCAGAGGGTAATGAAATCCCCACTTAAATACACAGGGTTTGGGAATGTGTTTATATCCAAGGACACTAGGAAGATATTATGGACACTACACCAGCTGTGCAATAATGGACACTGGATGCCGGACGAAAATAAGCTGTGTTGAGGATACGTGAGGAAATTGATTTCATGAGTAACGCAAACGCCTTTTTTGGATAATCATTGATTGTTGCCAGGAGGGAAGTCAAATGTATTGGAAGGACTTGTATCAACTCAGTATATCTGAATGGTGAAGGGAAAAGGATGTATTTGTTATCTGGGAGGAATATCTATGATACAAGAGATTGCACACAGGTTCTGCAACATGTGGGCACAATGAACGGAATACTTTAATTTCAATCACATGGGCGATTGTGTTGGAGAGGGAGGGGCAGGGGAAGATGAGGGAAAACGTAAACTGCATTATTGATGTAAGACAGAATGGTGTTGCTTTTTATGCATGAAATCTGGGCCCAGAGATTCGCTGCATAAGACCTTTTTGTTTTTGTATTGCTGTGTTATGTTAATGTGGTTTGAAAAATAAATTCAAACATATTATCCCAAAGAAAGGAATCCACAAAGACTAATCAGGAAAAAATAAAATTTTAAATCCCTAGGTGCGTTACAAAACTCGGAGCTGTGAATAAACGGTTGATCTCGCCCTTCTACATGATCCCGCATTCATAGGCCATTTGCTACAACTATAAATATCTTAACTCTGGCTTGCTTTGGTTTTGATTTTCAAGTCCTTTTTTGCTCAATTTTGAAAATGATGCAGTGTTTATATGTGCAAAAATATTGCTACAAGATGGGAGGCATACATCTAAACAGGACTAGTAGAATATGTCTCAGATATAGGAGGTGTTGCCCATTTACTTTAAATTAGGGAAATGGGTTGTATGTTCGGGTGTTCCATAGGTTGTTGGCATGCTTCTTTTCGTGTATGGGGTTTTAGCCTATATTGATAGACATACTAGTTAGTGTAAATAAAGTCACCATAATGACTAATAAAACCTAACAGTTTAGCGTGGCTGTATGTTTTTTTTTTTTTTCTTTTGTCGTCAGCACAGTCCCTTCCACCCAACATATTGTTTTGTGTGCATCTGCTTGACATGTCTTTTATATTACTTTCTAAACTTCTTTCTCTTTGTTACAGGTTGGACTTCTCATTTATCAAAAGCTTGAAAGCATCATTATAACAGAAAAGCCACCACTTAGAGCAAGCACAGGTATGCTAAAATGTATGAAGTTAAAATGAATACACCACAAATTTTACAGTTGGTTTTCAAAATATTTTTTGCAACTTGTTGGATTGGAATATAAGGAACGTTGATAACACGATGGTGCACATTTTGGATTTCCCTGTAAGTAGCCATGAGGGGAATTCTCAACTTTTCCTTTCATTTTTTTTATCCGTTTTGGTAATGGCTGTATCTTTAACACAGAAATCCGTGCATACCAGGATTTCTGTGTTAGTTTACACCGAATACCAAAACATATCATAAATGGCATCTGCCTTGCTTGTGCATGGCAGACAACATTTTCTTATGGAATCTGCCTGCTTTTAGCGGGTGCAAAAATCATGCATATTCTGTGGGAATTCACAGCATCTCTGCCTGCATCAAAAAACACATGCAGGTGGGGATTCTCACAGATTGTTAAGGCAGAGTGAATTGGGTTGGTGGGAGTGTAAATTACAATCTCTAACACTTAAAAAGAATTGCAAGATGCATTAAGGAAGTGTACATTGTTTAGCGGATGTTTCCTACATACTGTGAGCCTCAGTGTGATGGCATTTGTGTATGGTTTAAAGTCATTTTTGGTGTGGTATAGGAATTCCTCAAAAATACTTTACCTTGTAGGAGGTTGAGGCCTGATTGCGGCCTAAGCAGATGTTACTCATGCTGCTGCTATTCTGTGCAGCCAGAACATATGAAAGGCCACAGTGAGAGATCCCTGGCATCTAACAAGGCTACACCTAACTAAAACATATATCTTGAAAGGGGGGCCTACATGGGGATGGAGTTGGTAGGTAATGAAAAATATCAATCGATGTACTGATGCACCATCTGTAATCTCAACAAGTCAGCATTATAATCTCTGGTGACTGATTAACATCTGACAAGGGAGAGACCGGAGGAGCCGTGGGGACGGCTGCAGAGAGGCTTTCTTCTGCTGTGAATGAGCCTGTTTCTAAGAAGGAGGCCCAATCTTATCAGTGCATTGCTGCTGACAGATGAGTAGTGTAGGCCTTGCCTGGATGATGCCTTTGGAGGCATCCCCAACAGGTGCCATATCTGTTGTGAGTTAGAGGACTTACCCTTGACTTTGGAAATGGTCTTGTCATGTGATCTACGCAGTCAATACCACCAGGTATGAAAAGGCATGGGGCATGTTGCAGTGCCTTTAGCAATTTGGGAAGTGTAGGGAACTGAAGAATAAGTCAAGTGGGTACCTTGGGTGAGCATGATGCAGTGGTGATTGTAAAGATACAGGATCAGGTGAGAAGTGAACATTTGCCTTCAAGTGCCACTATGGGCTTAGGTTTTGAATGTCCAAACTTTGAGCAGAACAGTGTCTTGGCAATGGTGGACCTTCCATAGACGTGGGTGATGTTGGTGCTGACAAGCAGTCCCAAAGCAATTTCAAGCTATTGTGTGTTACAATTCAATTTGCTACCAAAAGCTGTGGGGGAAGAAATTCTGATCGGCTCAGCAATATGGGCAATAAACTTTAAGCCAGTGGTGCCTCTCACCACAGTGGCTGGGTTACTAATGGGTTACTCAAGTTCAGCTGGAAGGGTACTTTGTGGGGGCGATAGCCAAAGAAAGAGGCAAAAAAGCAAAATGGACAAGTATATGACTGCAGCTAATAAAAGTAATAATTGAATGACAGTGAATCTGCACAGGCTGAAGGTGCAGGGGCTGCAAAATGAAGCATCCATTTTAGATGTTCTAATGATGGTGCAGATTTCAAGGGCTTGTTGAGAGCCGTATCAGCATCACTGCATTCAGTGTTCATCTCTCCCTAAACTGGGGTCCTTAGAGTCGGTGCTCAAGTAACACGCCAACAGTCTCATGACCATGCTTGGGGTCTCATGACCACTGTTTGATCTCTGGTGGTGAGGGCAGGAGGTCATTCCACAATAGGTATACATTATATATATATATATTTATAGATACCATGATATGTTTTAAATCTATATTTTTCATTTATTGACAACGTTTCTGTTATTACCTTAACGTTCTTATTTATCATGTTTTTAGACCTTCACAATTCTGTTCGTTTAACATTAACTATATTGTAAAAAAGAAAAATCAAATTATACATATATATTTGTATGAATATATACAGGCAGGGCATTTTGTTTTCATCGCTTTATAAATAAAATTGGCATTTGGTATACCTTTAGAAAAGGTCTAGGACATTTGTGCTTGGCATTGTGTTTTGTATATTTTTCACCTTCCCAGTTGTGAAGAATATGGAGTACAAGGAATACAACAGAAGATTAACACATTATTTTGTTTATGTATAGATATTTAATACATATGGGAGAAATAATTGAAGAATCCAAGAAAAACCCTGAAACATGTTACCAAGCAAATATATGAAACTGTTCCAGGATCCCTGGGAGAATTAAGTGAAACAAGAACGATGCTGCCACCTATTTGCATTTGTGGCCAATATAGGAAGCTTGGAAAGCCACTCTCTGAAAACAAGAACCCTAACAAAATTGTTTTTTGGGTGATTAACATAATGTACCGAACATTTTAAGAACTATGGTAGAATTACCTTATATGACTGATCATGTAATTATCATTTTAATTAAGATTAATATTCTTTCTGAGAGTGGTTTGAAAAATTGTTGTTGGAGACAAGTGGCATATTTTAAAATCCTACTATATCGATTTAGTCTGCAGCTATTAAGGTTACTGTGTAGATACGTGTTTGGAGATGCCTTATAGCTGCACTCAGTGGATGCTTTTAAAATGTAAACTATTTTTATATACTGTTTTTGATATGCAATAAAGATTAATTATTGAGTGCCAGAGTCTTTTGGTGCCAGACAAGGTACGGGGGTTTGGAAAGGGATGTAACCTTGCCCAGTGAATTTCTGATATTGTGTGGTTTCTATCTAACTTTAACATCACTTAACCTGTTCTTTTCAATTAATGTGTTGTTTGTATACTGATAATGCAGAAGCTTTTAGCTTGGCTGGCAACCTTGCCTTCCCCCTGATTAAATGTGTGTATTACATTGAATGAATATATAGTCTGGGGAACAACCTCCCCAAATATACCTGAGGCTTAATTAAGGTTAATTATTACAATCAATAAAAAATGTATCAAATGTAGTCAACCTCGCTGCAGAGAACAGCAATACACCCTTAGTTATCACAGAATCATGGTTTACCATAATTGGTAAACCTCGTCACTAACATTCAACTAGTGTTCAAGAAAAACATTATCAAGCTGGGTAAAAGACCAGGAAGAGTACCTATAGGAGCAAAAGAAAATAAACTCCCTATGGCCTCCATGTGGCATCATTTCTTGTTTAGCAACTACTTACCAGAAGAAGTGCCTTGTTCTAATACAGTGTTCGCAAAAGTCTGAACACCAGAATTAAAAAGTCTTATGAATGAGACGATTACCTGTGCTGAACCTAGGGGAAGGAAGCGAATGGAACATTTTCCTTCATTGAATTGCATCTCTGTCTGGTTTGGGAGTGGTTTTGTACCCCCAGACAACCATTAGGGTAACTCCAGATAGCATGATACTGGTTTATATGCAAAAGGGACATGAATGCAAGTGGTATTGATGTAAGGTAGTCAGTGGAGTATCCCTATAGGAGCAAAGAAGAGAAATAACCATATACACAAATAAAGCCATACAGCTACGTACTAACAACAAGATATTCATGTAGATCAAGAAGAAATCATGAATCATAGTCATTTGAACCTTAAATGTAGAAAGGGATGGAAGATAGTTATTTGGTTAGAGAAAGAGCTGAACGACATGCGATTTGATAAGCTGGGACATTTGATGAAGTCAAATTAAACCAATTAGTTTGGGAGACTCTTGGGCCAGAGGGAAGTCTGAGGGATCAGAACTGTGAGGTGGACCATGTTGTGAAGTTTTCTCAACAAATGCCATTTTATTAGAATATAAGGTTGGATGAACGTTTCACTATCCTTACCCTGACAAGGATATCTCTGCCTAAAAAAACTAAAGGAAACACTCTAAAAAGGATATCTGTCCCTCACACTTAAATATATAACAAATAAACAAGGAAATATATGGCAGTTCATAACAATAATGATTGTGTTCCTAAAGTAACCAAAGTCTCTCTTCAGAACCTGGGCGAATCCCATTCTGCAGGTTTCAAAGTTCAAGAAAGAAACACAAGGAGATCCCGATTAGCAACAAAGTTCCAATAAAATCTGATGTCAATTCAATTTGTCAACAGAAAGTTCCAACACATAGATTCTTCTTCTTTTGAAAAGGGTTTCAGTTCTTCAATAGCAACAATGTTTATATTTGTCAGGATGATAACTTCTCTACAAAAGCCTTGCTTGCCTCTTCCTCCAGTATTACTAAAACATGCAATGTCTCATCAGGAACACCTTATAGCACTTCTGCAACTTCCACTTGGCCTGCAGTCTCCAAAGGTTTGCCATTCGGGTATACTCCCCTGCCCGAACAACTTTCCACAACAAGTGCTTTTTTAGGGTCAGTGTCAGTTGACAAGAGGTCACAACAGCTTTGTAGCATTCAACAAATGACAGCTTCAAGACTTTCAACAACTTTTCAGGGAAAACAAGATTCACATTGATGCGCTTCAATACTTTTCTGTAAATGATGTACCTCTCCTGGATATCTGCTCCCAGAAGTTCAGCCTTTTTGACACTTTTGTTTCCCCACTTCACAAACAACTGAAGACTGACAGGGATAGGGTCTCTTCCTACCTCTCCCCTGGTTTTGAAAAGGTGTGAGCATCCTAACTTGTACCAGGTGTTGTATATAACATGGACATTTAGTTCCAGAGTTTGTATCCCTCGCATGTGCCCCCTTCTGCTGATTACAATATTGACCAGATTGTGTGTGCCTTATTTCAGCCTCTCTTGGCTTGGGCAATGCTTACAGACACCAACTCTCAATAAAGTTGCCCCCACAGTTGTTTGGGTATTTCACAAACTCCCACTTTCAAGTTTTCAGTCATTTGGTGTTTGTACTTTAAGTCTTTGCTGCTTTCCACCTAGTTAGATATTCAGAAATGACTTGCGAACCATGTTCACTCTTACAAGAGTGTTGGCTTTGTTGTTTTTCAACTGTTCGGTATTCAAAATAAACGTGTGGATTACTTTCACTCGTGCACAAGTGTTTCTTTGCACTCATTCTGATCCTATGTGAGTGTCTGTCACTCACACGTCTGCTTCTAATTTGTGAGCAGGGATGGAGCACTCCGGGGTCACTCGCCTGTCTTGGCGTTCCCCTCGCATTTCACAGAACTTCTGCTGCTCTGCCTCTTCACGACACAGCAAACCTCTTTGGGGAAGTCTGTCTTCGTTCACGCCACGTCGAATTGGAGCGCCTCTTACTCCAGAGGACCCCTGGTGAACGCCTGCCACCACAGATGGCCTTAAGGCTCACAGATGCACTTCAGCCACCCCAAACAGCCTCCTGCATGCTTCTTGCTGCACAGCCCCTGCAGAGCAGGTCGCAACGGGGGAAGCCTTCCCTTCTGCACGCTTCCCTCTGCACTTCAGGTTTCTGGGGATCCGGACCCTCTCAGGACCGGCAGCTGGTATCTGCCTTGAAGTGGTCCCGACGTTCTCTCTTTCCTCCAACTTATGTCTGGGCTGCCAACTTGAACTACAGGCCTTCTGCTTCTGACTTCCTCTGTTCTTCACCAGCAGAGCCAACTCCTTCTCAATGGTGTGCACCTGTGGGGGCCTTATAAGCCTCTCAGTCTCCCTCAGATGTGGGTCACCTGCACTAATTACCTGACCACGCCTGCAACATTGTGCCTCTTCAGCCCTCTTCCTCGTCCCAGTACTTAGAGAATTCTGGCACTTGAAGTCCCTAAGGAAATTTGTATTTCTTTTCTCTGTTGTTCTGCTTTGGAACCCCAATTGGTTTCTAATAACATTCTTTGAAGGAATTTTATAAGAAAGGCAATTCGTTTACACTGGTGTTGTTCCCATCTTTCCCTTCACTGCCTCTTTGGGTGTAAGGGAGTTTCTTAGTTTTAACGGTCTCCCGAACTTTAGAAGGGTTTTGATTTCTCTCCCGGTCTAGGAGTTGTTGAGTGGGTTCACCCCTATTTATATGGTGATCTCATGGGCCAACCAGATGTTTATTACAACAAGCCATTGCAGACTTGGCCATTGCTGAGCCATCCTGCCTAGAGGAAGATGAATACCATGTCTCATCCCACATATTCTTTTCACTCCCCTGGGCCCTTTTTCCTCCCAGGTGATCCTCCCGCAGAGCACCACCTCCAAGGTCAGGATAAGGAATCATCTGCCTTTCCCTGGCCACCTTAGAGGAGACTTTAGGCAGTGAATTAGTGTTGGATCCATAGAATCCATCACAGAAGTCATCTGCTTTAAGATGCAACCCATGCATGCAGCATAGGGGGGTCTCTCTAAGCTCTACCACACTTCCTGTAGTCTAGAAAAGAAGGTAGAAGAGTTATTTCTCAACTATTCCAACATCCCATCAAACTCCATACCATTATTTGATAATAAACCCCTAATTTCAGCTTCCAGGCTGCATGGGGCGAGGTACCCACTTGTAGTAGGTAACAGTATCTGCCCTGAATATAATGTACTGGATGTGTTCTGGAACCAATGACCTTTGGCTGATGGGGTTTGGTTCCAGAACACAATGTTTCAAGACATAAAACAAGACACAGGATGCATATTTAGAGGTGACCATCTAATTTCCCCACTATCATTAAGACCATCTAATTTAAGAATTATACCTAGACAGAAGCATGACAAAACACCACGTTAGAGAGACGTACTGATGGCCAGGAATGTTTGAAAAAAGTTGAACTAGTAAAAGAGTGCAAACAATATGAATACATGTGACCCCTCTTCAGCCATTTGTAGTATTTAAGCTGGTGTGGAGGAAATTGGCAATGGTAAAATAGGCCTGTTTGAACCCTTGAACCTCAGAAAATGTCTATTTTGTATTAGTAGACTACACTTCCAAATAGGTAGAGCGGTGGGTGATCCAGGAAGCGGTAACAAGAAAGCTATCACATTTCTCACTACCATGTTTGACAGAGAATGCGTTCCAAAGGATATCACAGATAACCGAGTTCAATTTACATCTGAGGAAAGGCAAATATTTCTAAAAGCATCAAGCATACAGACATGGTCATGTCATCTGGCCACACATGGATTGGTAGAGGGGATGAATGTCTTTATAAAGGGAAGTGTGCAGCTGGCTTTGTCAAACTCTTTACCCTGAAGGGAGGTACTCAAGTAAAACATGAGTGTTTACTGAGTTGCACCACACTCGTCCTCTGAAGTCAAAACATTGTTCTTATGAGAGGCAGAGCTGATTGTAACCAACTGAATCCACTGTGGGTTAATGTCAGAATGTTCCTGGTCTTCACTTAATTCAGATAAATCCCCCTCCTCCACACCTGATTCCTCTGAACTGCACAGAGGATTCTTGCCTCCTTTCTTTCTGAGAGTGTTCTGCTTTTTTCTGTAGAGATATGGCCTCTCCCAAATCGAAGCCACTATGCCGCCTAACCCAAAGGCTGGCTAGGGACCCCTTTCCGAGGAAGCCTCATAGAGGAAAAGCCTGCTGGCAGAAAAAACCTCTTTCACAGAACTTGTCCTTGTGTAGAATCCAGTAGTAGAACGACCACAGCTGCCTAGTGTCTCAGGCAAAGACTTCCTCATCACGCGTAGGATACTCCACAGTAATGTAGAGCAAATGAGTAGAGTGAAGTCCAGAATCCCCTTTTAAGAGGGTAGGCTTCCATAACAATAGGGAAGATGAGTGCCAGTAAGCCGGTACGTCAGCACTATGGAAAGGCAGCAAGCAGGACTCCGGTGCTGACTAGCCATTCTGAACACCGTAAGGAGAAATCGGTGTGCTCCGGAAGAATTGTAAGGCCAGTCGGAGGATAAGAGTCAAAGAGAAAGGTAAGCACAGCTCGCGTGAAACAGGAGCCAATAGAAATAGCGTTCTAAGGAAACGCTGAAAGGAAAGAGTGGAATGGACAGGAGCCGAGAGAAACAGAGCTTTGGAAAGCCGCCAAGGAAAGAAACAAAGCAGAGGAAAGGGACGAGACCCAGGGAAGCAGAATAAGGCGAGGAGCGCTGCTAAAAGAGGGCAAAGATAACTCACTGAGAAGTATGTAAAGAAGAGCTGCGGGAGCAGCCAAGGAAATCACAGCGTCGGACCCCAAAGGCATGAAGAGGTGGATAGGGTTGCAACGCAAAGAGCTCAGGAAATGGAGTGGCCAAGAACAGCCAGTGGCCATGACAGTTAACAGCTAGACCGCAGATGCACGTAGCAATGAAAACATGGTGTGCTTCATCAATGGCGTCGGTACATCCAGGGTTTCCACAAGCGCCAGTATGGCAGGCGCGTGACAGTTAATACTAACAAAACAGAAAAGATTGACATGAAAGCAGTATCACAGAGAGTCAGATGCAAAACATTGAAATATTAACAGTATTAATACTACAAAAATGCAGCAGCACACATCAAGATTGAGGAAGGGGAGAGGTTTAGAGTGAAGGAACCTCTCTGCTCATGAAATGTTTAGATCTCCCCAAAAAGTCATGAGATCCAACAAGGATAGTGCAACTCTGGAGAACAGAGAACAATTATCTTTCAATGTTATAGTGAAAGTCAAAAAGGATTCATACAATAGAAATGGATGCCAAAAAGTCCATAATAAATTAGCTCCAAGAAGTCTAGATGGATCAGACCAAAGGAAAAATGGTGATCAAGAAAGAAGATTCGAAGTGACTCTGTCAAGCACAAGAAGTTGCCGGACACTAAAGCTGAACATTGAGAAATACTTGGTTTATTATTATATCCTCTTACCACTGTCCTTTCTCTTCTCATTTCCTTCACCACCGTCTCTTGTTCCTTTCTAAATTGTCCCTGTGCCGGGAAATGCAATATTATGTATTGGATGTGTTCTGAAATCAATCACCATTGGCCGATGTGGTTTGCTTCCAGAATGCAGTCAGGACCCTGGAATGCAATGCCTTGAAAAGAGGCAGTTTGCTCATGGTAAAGAAAAGGGGCGCCTCGCCAGTGGGGTCCTCCAAAAAAGCTTATAATGGACCCAAGAACTTAGACTCTGTTTTGCCCTAACACCATCTCAAAATGAAGATGGTCAGGACTACATATCCCATCATGCTGTGTTCCCTTACATCGAAAATCCAGAAATGATCTGGGATTTTTAAAACCGAACAAGGACAAGGCTTGGGGGATCCCAAAACATCAATGGAAACCCTTGTCCTCGAGACGTCTCAGGTCACCCAAACAACATTTCCTCATATAACTGCAGCATGTAGAGCAAAGGTTAAAAAAACTCACTTCCCCTATTCTCAACCACAAAAGAATAAAGGGAAAACTCTCCAACTGACAGAAGTGATTTGTTGAGGCAGAGGGCATACTCACAAAGGAAGACGGTAGGCACAGGGTCCCAGTGAAATCCAGGAAGAAACAAGCCAGCCAATTGAAGCACTTATTACTCAAATACCCTTATTAGCCATCGTATATAAATCGTTTTCTTCAGTCTGACTGAGAGGAAGCAGGAATGCAAACGTGCCTCACAGTGCTGTGGCAAAGGATAAGGAAGGAAGGGAAATGTTGGTGCTGGGAGGGAATCGCAGAGGAGGGGGAAGGAAAGAGTGTAAGAACGAGGTTGCTGTTGGAGGGGGAGCAAATCGGGGATGAGGAAGAAATGCCTGGCAGGCAAAGCACAGTTTTGGAGGGGTAGAGAGGAGGAAGCGGAAGGGAATAGAGACATCCCACCTGACTTGTGGATTTGGCAGGGCCACAAGAAAATCTAAATAATCCTTTCCCTTTAATAATCTGAACCAGTAGGGCACATTAAGTAGTGAGGCCAGGATTGCCAACAGCAAATCTGAGACAGGAGGGCTCTACTGAGAATTGTCAGGATGTCTCATTGCAAATATAAACCAGCAAAGCTAATTGAGAAGTGGGGCCTGGAGGGTTTATTGAGAACTGGGGCCAGGAGGGCTCATTGAAACTCAGAGAATCCAAACCAGGAAGGCTCACTGATAACCTGAACCAAGAGAGTTCCCAGACAAGCTAAGCCTTGGTTGGGCTCTTGAGGAAGCTGAGCTTGTGGGGTGCTATTTAGGACTATGAGCCTGGTGTACTCTACAACTAGACCCAAACTGGTGCGAGAATTTGAGACTGAAGCCAGCAACCAGCTCCATGTACATCACCTTTCTCTTGGCAGGATGATAAAATGATGACAACCTGAAAATCCACCCAGGACTGACTGGAAAGTAATCCACAGTTACCTGTGTCTCAGAGAGCCATCGCTGATCAGCAACCGCTACAGGGATGCGTCTCAGGAAACACAACTCCCACACAGAGAACTGTAAGTTACTTTTTGTTCTCCTCACAGAAGAGAGTTGTTGTGACCATAAACTGTTGTACAGTGGACATTTTGAACTTACTGTGTATGTCCATGCACAGACTGATATGGAACTTACAAACATTCCTGAAACTTGGTTTAATTCGCCTGGCATTCCCATGACTTTTAAAGAGAAGCAACCAGTTTCCACCTTAGTTTCAAACATAGTTGTTTCAGCACAACACACCTTGGTAGCAGCAGCGCTAGAGGCAGTACCTTCAGTCAGTGGGTGAACAAGCAAGAGAAGCAGTGGGAGCAGAGAGAGCATGGTGACCTTGACGCTGATGCTTTGAAACATTAAAACATCTTGCTCCTTGTGTAGCTGTGTCAGTTTAGGCAGTTCCGACAGTTCTGCATGGCAGGTAAGGGCACAAGTGCGATTTGCAAGATCGCAGGGCTGCCAGTTGTTGGGATTGAGCCTGCGATGCTGGAAACTAAAGACAACGTGTGACAATGTCCACTTCAGGGTGGAATAATTGGAGTTTTTTTACAAGTCATTTCGCCAGAGTGGTTAGCTATGAACCACTGCTTCAAAGACCAACCCTCCCAGGAGAGCTCACACCAGGGGAGTCATTATTAGAGACCTTTAATGCAGGGCAGACAAGGGAGAGGTTGGGGTTATGGCAGTCAGGAGTGAGTCACCAGTCCACAAAAAGGTCCCACCACCTTGTAATCTCCCAGGACACCCACACTTCCTGTGCCCCTTTACTAATTCCTGCAGACAAAGGATTCTGGGACTGACATCACCAGGCAAACTATTCTGGACACAGCAGCCAGGATTGAAACCTTTACCGAAGGCTTGAAGGGGACCAATCCGCTGGGGCAGATTGACCATTTAATGCGGTGAACCCACCCCCTCTTTAATTCTTGTTCTGTAGTCCAGCAATCATTTCACCTGGAACATTGTTGGAGGTAGAATCTTTAAAAATGTCCACATCCATAGAGGTGAAGGAAAAGACTTGAAAGAAAGGAGCAAGCCTTTTCCCTTAATCCTCCCAGAGGAACATGTGGGGTGATGCACTGACTGGACAATGCTAACTGCAAGCTGAGTCCACTGGTATCCAGGAGCAGGCTCTGTGGAAGTGACAGCCCCTCAAGGCCTCTATGAAGGCTGGGAAGTGCAGAACAAGAATCCACCTTGCCCATGGAGATCCTGGAACGGGTGCCCTAGCAGCTAGAAGTCAAGAACTAGCTTTGGGCACAGTTTGCACACTTCAGTCAGTTATTGAGCCAGCTCAACCACTTCGAGATATATGATTTTTGCACCACTACAAGCACATGGATCTACCTTTGACACTCAGCCCTTTTTAATCCTCTTTTAAGCTGTCAAGCCAATTACAATTAAACGGTCAATAGATCTCAAATGATCCTCGATGGGTAACTGGAGGGTTGTTGTACACATTAGTATGTGCAACATTTTCTTCAGAAATGCGTTCTCAGATACAGCCAAATTCTAGCAGGGTCGATAATCCCACATCTATGTCCCATACAGGGCTGCCTGCCTCGCCTGCATCTTGTACATTCTTAGAGTTGGTTGTACTGCATCATAGCCATGGTCCCTCATGAATCTAGATCTTGCTGAACTACATCTTGTGAGTGCAAGATTTCATTTATCTAGTTACAAGCTCCATCTAGCACGGTCCATGAACCTAATTCCTAAATAGTTGTTAAAGGTAACATGCTCAATAAATGTTCCTCCAAATGCTATTGAGAATCCAACAATATCCCAGAATGGTAACATGAATAATTGTATGATTATTAAACTGGATAGTGACCACTTTAACCTTATTTTGGAATGAGTTAGTGAGCAGAGTGGTGCACTGTGGACATTTCACCCAGGGCTAATGCAGTGAAGAGTACCGGCCAGTCTAGGCGAGTAATAAGGTGGGACTCTCTGTTTTTTTATGAAAATAACCCCCAAATCTACTCTAATGTCCTTGCTGTATAACAGAATGTTCTGAGTGACCCTACTGCAATCAATGACTTAATTTCAGTAGTGTATAACAATATTATTGCTTGAAACATGTTTTGCGACAAAACATGGTAGTGAGGTAAAATTGAAACCCATAAAGAAGAATCAATAGTTTGAAGTTAATTTGTCAAATGTGAAAATAGATTTTATGCAGTGCTTAAAAAGTGCAGGAAAGTTAGAAAAGGGACAAATACAGCCTATTCGACATAATTACAAATATATCTTAAAGCTCAAGAAGATAGAATTTGCACAGGGAATTCGGACAACACTCCTTGAGGCAATTGAAACGAGAAACAGAAGTACAACCAGGTTAATGACTGCTTGATCCACGTCAGTAATTACAAGGATGTTTGGATGAAGAAGTTCAAGAATCTATACTCTAATAAAGGGAATTTTTTATATTCAAACAGGCCTATGTTGAAAAAATATGACCACTACTGGGACTGTATGCTACTCTTAGATTTAAATTTGTGCAACATTGTAGCAACTATTAGCTACCAGAATGGTATGAAGCCCATGGCCCTTCTAATGTTCTTGGCAATATAATTAAGATGGAAACAGTTATCTGGCATCATTGCTTTGTTCATATCTTCAGTGCAATAACAGCCTCATCCATGGTTCCACATTCCTGGTCAGAGGAGAAGGATAATGTAGGGGGGTGAGTTTGAGAGTCTTCAGATGTACCACAGAATCCCTAACATGGGTTTCACAGGGTGGTCTGTGGTGCTATTCTGGACATACACCTATTTACCAAAATGGGAAGTAGCTATAGAGAAGAGTGAGGCGAGAACAACAAAACTACGAGAGCGCCTGAGCTTGGCAGAAACAGTGCCTTCTATAGTCAAGACAAAGGTCTGTGCATATTTATCATCAATACCTTAGCAAACAGAATTAAATATGACGTGAGATAGTTCATTACTAAAACCTCAAGCATTGTACAGGAAGAGAAACATCATAATTCAAGAAGGCCTAAATAAGAACTGGGTCAAGGCTGAACCACGGGAATATGATCCATCCCAGTTGAATCATCTAATGATTTGAGTAATGAAGGGAACACACAACAGCCTTGCCCAAAACAAGTTCTGAGAAAAGGAGTGTTGCTTGAAATTTTCAACGAAATACCAAGGCACTCTTGTGGGAAAAGTTCCAAATATATTTCGACCCATAATTGTGTTAGAAATTTAAATTGTAATATAATCAAAACAGGATTTCACAAATATTTGGTAAAAAAAATATATAAATGATTGTAAGTATAATTTCACAAATGAATTCAAAATTATGAACTATTATGCAGATACATCACATCGGTTAATTTCACCCAACATATTGTTAATTCACAATTGGATTAGAAGCTGCAACAATTAACACATGTTACTTATTGACCACTCAACAATTCTTCAAAGCAAAATGACAGAATTTATTTGCACAGGAGTGGTGCCCTAATTCTTCACTGCAATGTTGTTTATAAAGATGAGGATACCTGTCATCACTGTGCGTTTGCGGGATTATTACTCTCATTTCATCCGGTGATTAAAACTCCCTGTCTTCCTTCAATAAAATAATGCAATTAGATATAACCTTAATCTCAATAATTAGGGGAATGTTGTTCACACTAAATTAAACATCTAATTTGAGTGTACTGACCTTCCGCTATCAAGGTTGTGCTCTGGACACAGCAATCTCAATATGAGCTGCCACTGATGATACGTCTTCAATATGGATGTACAAATGAAATAATGAAATGAATATTTAATGAGCTAAACTTGTGCTCAAAAGACACCGCTATGTAAATAAATGCATATCCAAATCAAACTTAATTGAAAGGTGTAATGTCTACTCACTGTTCTATTTTCACTGTGAGCAAAGGTGATCAAAGTAAAGCTGAAATGTAAAATGAATCATAATAAAGTCCGATTCTGATTTTTCCACACAATGAATGTGGTTGGTGCGACCATAATGGTAGTGAATAGGTCAATTTACATGTACTAAAACATCATGTAGTCATAAGACTTCCTAAATCACTGATATTTGATATTCAGTCATGGAGCATGGTCCTGCAAGAGACTGAGATTGTTGTATTACTCCTGTTGTGCTGTCCGGTATCTATATTGTTAGTGTGGAAATCAGTGGCGTCCAAGTTGACTCCTATTGTGCCCATTCATTGGCACTGATGGACCTTAGGTCCCATCAAATTAACATTTTATATGGAAGACTAATGAGGATATAAAAGATAATGAAGAAAATTATTAAGGGAATTTTCAGAATGGTACAAAGTCAAAAGATGGTCAACACCAATGCAGACCAAGAAAAAGAAAGCACATTCCTAAGTATACGAACACAGCTGAAGAGTCAATTTGCTCAACACAAATTACTTGAAGGGAATCACATAATGGTAGCCTGGCTCTACTTCAAATTAAGTAAAAGTGGGCATATCAGAAACAATATGAGTATAAGAGAGACAAGTGTTATCATTGGTCTAGTGCAGGATAAAAGAAATGTGACTGTTTAACACTGCAGATTCTATTTAAACTGATGAATTTGAAAATTCTGAAAGCTTGTACAACAAAACCTATAAGAGGGTGAGCACCCATTTTAGAGAAGGAATAATTCTGAGATCTGATATGAATCTGCCCAGAAGCTTCGCTCATCTCTTGGAATAAATCTGGTGTGGCCCAGAAATTAGGGGATCCTGCTCGGTTAGCCTTTATTCTGAAACAGGATATTATTATTATGCATGAAACATGGTAGATGGAATTGTGGGATCTGATCGGCGATCTTAACTTTTAGAAATCAGCTGAAAAGGGGGATGAGGTGAGAAATTCAGGAGATATATAGATTTCATGCAGGATTGGAGTGTGACCGAAAGCAGAAATATTCCACTTAAAGACAAGCTATGCTACTGGCGTTAACATAACCATTCCTAATGGAGACAAACTAATACATATAAGTGTCCATGTAAACTGCAGAAATGTTTTCAGTACTTCTGGCAGTGCTTTTTGAGGTGGCCATTGAATGTGTACAAAGCTCACCTGAACATGCATTCATTCTATGTGGGGATATGAACGCCAAAATGGGACCGTGAGGTGGGCTTCAAGATATCCATCATGAAAGTCTAAGGGCCCTGAACATTCCCATCCCGAG